>NC_133449.1:229537643-230156080 GCF_048565385.1 Saimiri boliviensis
TTGAAGGAAGTTCTACTATAAGTAAAATGCTAGCAAAGACCATCATACACTATAGAGAAATCTTTTGTTAAGAAGAGTCAATCAATGTGGGAAACTTTACCACTGTCTTATTTTCAGAAATTACCAAGACCACCCCAACCTTCAGCAACTACCACCTTGATCAGTCAGGAGCCATCAATATCAAAGCAAGAATCTCCACAACTCCTGCTGAAAGCTCAGCCCATCCTTAGCATTTTGTAGCAATAAAGTATTTTTAAACAAAGGTATGTACATTTTTTAGACATGTTATAATACACTTAACAGACTACAAGATAGTATAAACATAACTTTTACACGTACTGGGAAACCAAAAAATTTAAGTGACTCACTTTATTGTGGTAGCCTGGAACCAAATCTACAATACCTCAAAGGTATGTCTGCACAGGTTACAAACCTGTACAGCATGTTATTGTGCCGAATACCATAGGCAACTGTTACACAATAAGTATGTGTATATATAAACATATCTAAAAATAGAAAAGGTACACTAAAAATATGGTATAAAAGATTAAAAAAAGTATACCCTTACCATAAATGGAGCTTGCAGAAGTGGAAGTTGCTGGGTAAGTCAGTGAGTGAGTAGTGAGTGAATGTGAAGGCCCAGAACATTACTATAAACTACTGTAGACTTCATAAATACTGTACACTTAGGCTACCCTAAGTTTATTTTAAAATTTTTCTTTCTTCAGTAATAAACCTTAGCTTTCTTTATTTTAAAAACTTTTTTGAGACAGAGTCTCACAATGTCGCCTGGGCTGGAATGCAATGGTACATTCTTGGTTCACCACAACCTCTGCCTTCCAGGTTCACGGAATTCTCCTGCCTCGGCCTCCCATGAAGCTGGGATTACAGGCACATGCCACCACACTCAGCTAATTTTTTGTATTTTTAGTAGAGATGGGATTTCACTATGTTGGCCAGACTGGTCTTGAACTCCCGACCTTGTGATCTACCGCCTCAGACTCCAAAAGTGCTGGGATTACAGGCATCAGCCACCATGCCCTGCCTATTTTTAAAACCTGTTAACTTTTAGGCTATTCTGTAACAACACAGCTTAAAACACAAACACATTGTGCAATGATAAAAAATATTTTCTTTCTTTATATCCTTATTCTATAAGCTTTTTTCTATTTTAGATTTTTTTCCTTAAACTTTTTTGTTAAAAAAGAAAGCACAAACATACAAATCGGCCTAGGCCTAAACAGTATCAGGATCATCACTATCACTGTCTTCCACCTCTACATCTTGTCCCAGTCTTTGGGGACAATATCATGCACAGAGTTGCCACTTCCTATAATAACAATGACTTCTTCTGGAATATCTCTTGAAGGACCTACCTGAGGCCACTTTACAGTTAGCTTGTTTTTTTAAATAAGCATAATGAGGACACTCTGAAATAATGATAAAAGGCATAGTACAGCAAAACCAAGTGACAAGAATTTTTCAGCTCTATTACCATCTTATGAGATGACTATCATGTATGTGGTCTGTCATGAACCAAAACATCATCATGCAGCACATTGCTGTATATGTATAATTTA
The DNA here is from genome assembly GCF_048565385.1 of Saimiri boliviensis. NCBI lineage: Eukaryota > Metazoa > Chordata > Mammalia > Primates > Cebidae > Saimiri > Saimiri boliviensis. The sequence continues at coordinate 229,539,224 of NC_133449.1, forward strand.
AGGTGTTTTTAACATAACTACACAGAAAAGCTCTACATTCTCAGAATTCTTTATTTCCATACTATTAAAAAGAAGAGCGTTATTTTCTTGCAACTCTCATCTGTTAACATAAATGTTCTCCTAGAGTATGAATATACTTTTAGGGAAGGAAACAAATAGCTAAAAAATACAAGTGGTATTGATAAATCTACCCAGCATAAATTTAAGTTACCTTATAATAATATGCTTGCATTAAAATAAAGATCCTTTCATAAGCTTAATCTGTTTATTTATTTAACTTTCTCAGCTTCATTTCTTTAACTGAATAGTAAATACTCTGCCCTCTAACATTTATGTTGTTTTTAAGTCAATAAGAATTTAGTAATGATCAGTAATTCTATACTATAATATAGTTTTTAAAGATGTTGATAGCCTTCTATCCCTTTCATATCATAACTGAATTGAAATATACCAATTTTTAAAATATTTAAAATAATTTATCATAAATTTTGAAAATATAAAAATTCTAAAAAACACAGTATATTAACAAATTTATTCCATTCCAAAATTGTTTTATTTTAAAAACAAAACCCTATTTTATATTAGAGAAGCTTGAAATTTAAAGAACCCTGTGGTTTCCTTTGTAAAGTAACCAAGTTGTTTTTTGTTGTTGTTGTTGTTAATTAAAACGGTAAGTCAGTCTCAAACTCATTTATACAAGCTGAAATTCTGCCATAGCTGCCGTCATTAAACAAAGGTATATCTGTATAGGAACAATCAGATGTATACAAATAAAATGTAATAAGCAACAGAAATTAGATAAAATGTTAGTGAATACTACTGTAATTTTCCCTCCTCCAAGAAACAGTACAATGGAAAAATTATTAGTACCACTTGGATCAATCATGTAACATTTCTAAAACAATTTCTTCATTGGTGAAAGAAGGATAATACCTTGCAAGTTTATTTGTTCAAGACTTTTCAAATTGTATATAAAATGTACAGTGTACTGACATATAATAGATACTAAATAAACGATGGTCATTATTAATAGGAAACAAGCTGATTTGTCTGTTCCATCAGCCGGACCATTAAAAATGTTTCTGTTGACCAGAACAAAAAACAAAGCAAAACAAAAACAAAAAATCTTGTGTAAGAGAAGGTAGTAAGTCCCTATCCATGTAAACATCAATCTTAGAGTAAAGGCAAATTATTTAAATATCTATGGTGGCAATGTAACCATATGTGAACGCAAATTGGGAGATTCCTAATCTGGCAGGTCTTGCTATATTAGTATTTTTTAAGGCCTTGGGGCTAAATCTATTTCCCCATTACAAGATATAGAAATAAACTTAGAAGCAAAACAGATGGAGAGCGTAGGGCCAGAGGTAGTGGATATGAACGGAAGTCAGGACTCTGTCATGGGAGAATGCTAGATAATAAGAAAAACACAGAAGTGAAAATGCGACCATTAGAAAGAACCTGATTATCATAAAAGCATTACCTCTGGCCCCAACCACAGTACACTGATATTTCACCAGTCTCCTGTATTAGTGAAAAGGGCTTCATGTAGCATAGAGTTTTAAGTGAGATAGCTGCAGAAGCATTTTTCAATACACAATAATAAACTATTTTAGGGATAAGTTTAACTATCAGCTCCTTTGCTAAAGAACATATGCAGCTCTTTCTATACTGACACCTGGGTCTTAAAGCAAGATAAGGTTGAGTCAATAAAATGAAATATGACCTTTCAGGATGAACTAAAGAGTCAGTACTTTATGGAGAGAGGAAAACATTCAAAATTAAGGCCAATAGGCTGTGTGTAGTGGCTCATGCCTGTAACCCCAGCACTTTGGGAGGCCAAGGCAGGAGGATAACTTGAGGCCAGGAATTTGAGACCAGCCTGGGCATCACAGCAAGACCATCTCTACAAAAAATATAAATACACAGAAATATTAAAAAGAAAAAGGCCAAAAAGTTCAAGTGACTTCTATTTCTGTACTTTGATTCTTTCATTTCTCATAATGTTTAAGAAAGCATAAAGACTAATCCTTAGATATACTGGAAACTCATGATAATAATTCTGCATTATAGCAGAAGAATTGGGGAGGAATAACATTAGGAGAAATACCTAATGTAGGTGATGGGGGGATGGATGCAGCAAACCACCGTAGCATGTGTATACCTGTGTAATAATCCTACATGATCTGCACATGTACCCCAGAACTTGAAGTATAATAATAAAAAAAAAAAAAAAAAAAAAAAGGAAGCTGAGATTAGCAAGATTCTAAAAGGCTCTTGTTATAGTCTCTTCTAGTAGATGACCTTCCACAAAATGGGAGATCTCCACTAAGGTAAGGCTTTATTAAAATGAACCTTTATTATTCAGCAACTTGCACGTGTGCATTACAATAGTAACATACGTTCAAAACCAAGAACATCAGTTCTTCTCAATTATCAGATATTAAACTACATTTCACTGATGTTCCACATCAAGCAAATTTGTTTTATTTGTGTGACACAACAAATAGGTTTTTGAAAATTAATCTTTTAGGCTGGTTATACTTCCCTTTGTAAGATGACCATTTAGTAAGTTTAGAAGGCATCTCTTCTTGTAAGTAAATGAAACCAACATGTAAAAATTATGTGGTTTCAGAGTAGTCAAACATTCTCAACAAGTAGTTTAAATATATTTCCAAATAAATGCAGGAAAAAGGATGACTATGGAGAAAAACACTAATGGTCGGACTATAAAACAAAGAAACAGAGAATCCTGGAGAAAGAACACATGAAAACTGAAAAAGAAACACAAGGATTCTTACAGGTTATGAATACGTATATAACCTACGTGTCTCTAAACTCAAACTAAGTATATACTAGATTTTTTCTAGTAGTCACACTTCATTTCTTGCATATTTCCAATTAATGTCAGCAGGATTCATAGTATTACACAGACAAGAATAGTGTACTAAAATTACCTGTTTTAGTTTATTACTTGGCAAGATCAAATTAACGATAAAAAGATTATCCAATTGTTCAACTTCTTTTCCCCATGCTTTTCAAAGTTAAATATACTGATCTAAAAAATGTCTGAGTTACTAACTAAAGAAATGCTGTGAAGCTGTATTTTAAAATAGTAGGAAGAAAACTAGAATAAGGCCAAATGGGCCTTAACCAACTGAGGATATTTAATATCCATTAGTGATAATCTTAAGCATCATGCAAAACAAATTCCACCATTAACACAACTGACCAGACTGTCTGCCAATAACAAAATAATGTATGAGAGTTTTCTGAAAAAGTATACGAAACATTTTAAATGTTCTCCTGGTAAATGCCTCGGCCTATATAGAAAATGTTATCATGTACTTAAGCCTTACTACTTTTATAGTTACATTAATACTACTTATAATAGTTCTACATACACTTGACATAAAATGTATTATAATAATTTATAAGAAACACTTACTGGGTAAATTTTTTGGAGGGATGGAAGGATGGGTTCAGGTAGGGCTATAAAAAGAAAAAGTTTAAAGCTTCCGTGATTCACATGATTCATTTTACAATGCAATAATTTGTCAGCTACATCCCAGGTATGAGACTATAAGGGTTTATGCTAAAACTCAACAGTTTTCAAATATTTCATGAAATTAATTCTGATCCATAAAAGTTTGTATTTAAAACATATTTAAGTTGAAAAATCAAGGTTTTACTAATACGCTATATATATATCCCTATGTAAACCAATGTTCCTCACATGGTTTTAGAATAACAGGCTATCAATAAAGGGACACATGTAATTTGTCCAACATCAGACATACACACAAAATAACCAAGACAAGGATTGCTCTACAGATACTGAATGGACATTATTAAGATGGATGTAGCAATCAAAAACTATATTTTTTAAAATATAGCTCAGTGACGCTAGGAGAAAAAAACAGTTCTATTGTAACTGCCCCTTTATTATATAATTTCCACTGACAAACAATACCAAAATTGAAATTGTTCCAGGAAACTGATATATTGCAAACAACAACAAAAAATCAAACTCAAAAAAAATCTTCAACCTCATTACTACACAGAATGCTCAGCAAAAGTTAAAAATCTAAGTGCATATAGTAGATTAGAAATCTAATCTGCTCTAAAATAAAATTTCATACAAATAAATCATTATCCTCATGTTACCACCATATTGTTATCATCCTTCACCATTCAATAATTTTAAATAAATTCAGTCTCACTACATGCATTAACAGTAATTTTACATTGTTTTAATATGAAAAAAATATAAAAAGGCAAAGTGCCTAATATTCATAAGAAATAACTGTACAACAGTGCCTAATATTTGTAATATCTTAACTGTAAAATATAATGTCACGAGTATGGTAAAATACAAGTAATCCATTTTCAAATTTAAGAATTATAAAGTATTTAAGAATTAGGAATACACTATGTATAACTTAACTACACAAACTCAGTAACAAAGCAAAGTAACTCACTTTCAATGTGTGATTTAGCAAAAACTTTAAAAAATGTCTTCTGAAATATATTAATGTACATATAATGAACCATTATGACCAACTTACATGGTCTCCAACTATAATTACAAGGGTATAAATTTTTACTACATAGTACAAAGTAGGATGCTTTATTTAAATTTCCCTTCTGTATCACATTTCATCGCCAAGTTGAAAACTGGTATAAATAAAATTCCATAATATATCTGCATGTTCTCAGTATACAACTGAGAATATTAGTAGAAAACACTCAATCATTACTTACCAGAATCACTCTTAGGAAGTAAGGATATATATACATATTCCTTTCCCCTAAGAGGCATTCAAACACTCAACATTCTAGAAGACCTGCCAAGTAAAAACTCAAACCCCACTCACTTTAATTCTAATGTCTCTAGATATATAACTCTTTCTAATGGCTTTCTAGTAATTTTGGTTATAATACAGAAGTCAAATTGGAAAATCTCACAAGAAATTAGTTTACTTTAAAACTTACATTCCTTTCCCAATGAATATCCTCATATACTAAAAGTATAATAAAATAAAGGATAAAGAAAAGATTGCAGAGAATTAGAGTAAGGCTGGGTGAGGTGGTTCACATGTGTAATCACAGCACTTTGGGAGGCTGAGGCGAGTGAATCACGAGGTTAGGAGTTCGAGACCAGCATGACCAACAAGGTGAAACCCTGTCTCTACAAAACATGCAAAAATTTTCTGGGCATGGTGGTGCACGCCTGTAATCCCAGCTACTCAGGAGGCTGATGCAGGAGAATCTCTCGAACCCAGAAGGCGGAGGCTGCAGTGAGCCAAGATTGTGTCATTGCACCACAGCCTGGGCAACAGAGCAAGACTCTGTCTCAAAAAAAAAAAAAAAAAGAGAATTAGAATAAAGAAACTTTATCTCATTCTGGTACTATAACTAGAATGCTAGGAGAGAAAAACATACTAGCCACTGGTTGAGGATCTTTCAATGGACAAAAGAGCTTTTAGAACTCAGCCATTTATAAGTTTTTGGAGGCGGGATTATCATTAAGTAAATTATTTATCTTACAACATTAAAAGATTTATAAACACTAGGCATCAGAGAAGCAATGAGTGTACCACACCAGTTATTTATTAGGAATATCCTGTTATTAGTTTCAATGAGTATACTAAGTATACTCACTGAGACTAACAGTTTTTAAAATGTGTATCTTACTCCAAAACCACATAAATTCTGGAAAAATCTAATCTATAATATCTATTTTAACATAAGAATTTTGGACTACAAGTCTTCCTTTAAATTTCTCTCTCAAAAGTAAACTAAATACAAAACAAAAGCTCATTATTAGAGTACATGATTAATAAGTAATGCCTTGAATATAGCTAATCCACAAGATTTTACTTTGCCTGTAGCTTGCATGACAGCTTGCCGGTAGGGGCCCCACAACTTTATACCTATAAACTTTCCATATAGATATATCAAAAATTCAAATGTTAAATAGCAGATCTTTAATTGTACTAAGAATTGTTAATTTTGAAAATGCAAGGACAATTTTATTTACTTATTAATTTTTTTTGAGACAGGGTTTCACTCTGTCACCCAGACTGGAGTACGGTGGCACTATCTCGGCTCACTGCAGCCTCCACTTTCCAGATTCAAGCAATCCTTACGCCTCAGCCACCCCACTAGCTGGGATTACAAGTGTACACCACCACATCCAGCTAATTTTTGTATTTTGGTAGAGACGGGGATTTGCCATGTTGCTCAAGCTATGCAAGGACAATTTTAAAATGCCTACCAGAAAGCTCTGTGCCTAAGAATATGGTAAACATTCCATGAATATTCTTTAATGTTATTATTATTATTATTATATTTTTTTTTTTTTTTGAGATGGAGTTTCGCTCTTGTTGCCCAGGCTGGAGTGCAATGGCGCGATCTCGGCTCACCGCAACCTCCGCCTCCTGGGTTCAGGCAATTCTCCTGCCTCAGCCTCCTGAGTAGCTGGGATTACAGGCACACGCCACCATGCCCAGCTAATTTTTTGTATTTTTATTAGAGACGGGGTTTCACCATGTTGACCAGGATGGTCTCGATCTCTTGACCTCGTGATCCACCCGCCTCGGCCTCCCAAAGTGCTGGGATTACAGGCTTGAGCCACCGCACCCGGCAATGTTATTATTTCTAGCCAATTGATGATCTTACCTTTTTCATTAATTTTTTTTTTTTTTTTTTTTTTTTTTTGGAGACAGTTTCCCTCTCATTGCCCAGGCTGGAGTGCAATGATGTGATCTAGGCTCACTGCAACCTCCACCTCCTGGATTCAAGTGATTCAACTGCCTCAGCCTCCCAAATAGCCGGGATTGCAGGTGCACACCACCATGCCTGACTAATTTTGTATTTTTAGTAGAGATGGGGTTTCACCATGTTGGTCAGGATGGTCTCGAACTCCTGACCTCAACTGATCCACCTGCTTTGGCCTCCCAAAGTGCTGGAACTAACAGGCATGAGCCACCGCACCCTGCCTCCTTTTTCACTAACTCTTAATCTTATATTTTAATTAAAATCTCTTCTCAATTCCCCCTCATACTTTGATCAGTCATCTTCAAATATCTGTAATCAATTACTGAGTACTGAAATTTATTCTAGGAAATGTGTTATCTTTTTAACCTATCTACATACAGAGGACCCATTTCCTTTCTCTGTTTATGGCAAAAAAGATATTAAAGCATTAAAGAAGTTAAACAAAACATAAAGGTCATTTAATCCAACTGTTTGTGTTACAGGTGAGATTAAGGCCAGTGAGGTACAATACCTTGACCAAAGTCACAAAAACTAGTTTCTTGTGACAGGGCTGGAACTGCTCAATATACCTTGCAGACTCTTGCTTGCCCTTTTCCCTCACTGTTATGTGATACTGCCAAGAAAAGCAACTATCTATTTAAATCACTCTCATTTCTTCTAGGGAGGAGTAGCTTAAATTTGCCAGTATGGAACACATTAGCTCTGGGTAGCTGATGTCCTTCAAGAAAGACCTGGGAATGGTTGATTGCAGTGCCATTCATTACAAACCACTTCAGTAAATGGGACCACCCGGTAAAAAATCAAATGTTTGGCAAAATCTATACTAAATTTTAATATGATTTTATTACAATGGCAAAATAGTAACGTTTAATTTTTTTGTTTTGTTAAGAGACAGTCTCACTCTGCTGCCCAGACTGGAACGCAGTGGCATAATCATAGCTCACTGCAACCTCAAACTCCTGGGCTCAAACAATCCTCCCACCTCAGCCTCCTGAGTAGCTGGCCCAATTAATTTTTTTATTTTTTATTTGTGTAGATGTGGGGGAATCTCATTATGTTGCCCAGGCTGGTCCCAAACTCCTGGCCTCAAGCAATCCCCCTACCTCAGCCTCCCAAAGCACTTGAGATTACAGGCATAAGCCACTGTGCCTGGCCCTAATTAAAAAAAAAAAAAAAAAATTATTTTTGCGACTGAGTTTTGCTATTTCGCCCAGGCTGGAGTACAGTGGCGCAATCTCAGCATACTGCAACCTCTGCCTTCCAGTTTCAAGCGATTCTCCTGCCTCAGCCACCTAAGTGGCTAGGATAACAGGCACGCACCACCACACCCAGCTAGTTTTTGTATTTTTAGTAGAAACAGGGTTTCAACATGTTTGCCAGGCTGCTCTCGAACTCCTGACCTCATTACTAGCCCACCTTGGCCTCCCAAAATGCTGGGATTACAGGTGTGAGCCACCGCACCCAGCCTAATTTAAAATTTTTAATTTGCTTTCAACAGCACATGGGGGCAACTGTGATTAATGTACATTTATCTAAAGAAGTCTAATTTAAAATTTATAAGGTAATCAGTAAAAATTAAGGAGTGCAGCACATATTACGAATGTCCATGTATGCTAAATGCTTTAGTCAAATCTCATCTTTAAATCATAACTAAAACATAAATAGACATTGAATGGTGGTGAGTGCTATATATTTTTTATATTTTATATATATAAGAAATCCTCCTATTCCATTTTTAATGAAAGTAGACTACAATCATAGGAGGACAGCGTTCACTGAAAAAACATGTTTAGGGTTAACCTGAATATACATATATTATAAAGTAACATTATGTCCAAGATTGACATATATTTTGTAAAACTGAACAAAAATGATTGACACATAAAGTAGTATCTAAAATAGCCAACATCATTATGTTTCAAATTCTTTTAGGAGGAAAATCTATCATCAAACTAGTATATATTCAAGACTAGTCAGCAATAAAAATACATGTACTAAGATTAGCCTGAAAAATGTTAACACTAAAGAAGATTATCAAACCTCTCTGATGACTGATTCATAAAACTGATGACTGGCCCATTTAAACTATTTTGTCTCTCTTGATAAATTAAAAAAAAATCATTTGAGACCAGTATCCAAAGGAAAATATATTCTCATATATTATAAAACATCTGCAAGTACAGTGAAGTATAGAGAACTTCACTATAATGGTCCATAAAAACCCCTGATACAATTTTGGCATCTACCTTTTCAGTATTTGATGCAGATCTTATATTAGGGTATAGTAATTAATTTAACCATTCCCCTGTTCTAGAAAATTTAGAGTTCTAATCTTTTATTATTTACAGAACATAAAAAATAGTCTTATATGTAAATCCATATACTCAACACTCACTACTACACTAGAATAAATTTCTAGAAATGAAACAAGTGAAAGGATATAAACATAAATATTGCAACACTGCTTTCTAAAAGGGCTGTACCAAATCAACACTCTCAGCATGACTGAGTACTCCATTCTGTCATTTTTAAAAACTGTCAATTTAAGAATATTAACCCCTATGTCTGTAATACGTGTTCAAGTGAACTTTTATAAATAATAGGACAGAGTTTAAGATTATATTCTCTGTCAAGAATGTAGAATGCCAATTTTACCCTAGGAGTATACCATAAAATTTTGATTACCAAAAAGGGAAAAGGTTGATATACTAAGAAGATTAAGAATATTAATGTAAACACTTTGGTCAAATAATGGCATCCTATCTCCAGACAAAAGTGGGATGAAGATGTGTCTAAAGGTAGAATCAAGATTTTCTTGAGAACTACCTGGCTCTAAGATTACTCCAATTAATATGAAAAAATGCTCCTCTAATTCTCCACCATAGGGGAAAGGTTACTAAGCTGTGATAAACTAAAAAAATTAAAACCTGTGTTTGTGTGCCAAAAGTGGGGAGGGTGTAACAATTACACTGTTTTTTGTGATGGTCTGTTCATTACTCTATCATTCCTTTTTTGGTATTTTATGCACTATCTTTAAGAAGTAATGGTAGTAATTGGTGGCAATTTTTTGGTTCTGATACTTAACATAGCCAATAAAAACTCTAATTTGGTTCTTTTTTTTTTTTTTGAAATTACTATTCCTTGAAATCTACAAGTCTGAGAATCATGTAATGAACAGGTAAAAGAAAATGTAAGGACATTATTTAAGAAAACCATGTTTTTGTAGAAGAAAAAAGAACATACACCCTTTTTTCATTTGTCCCCAACTTTTGGAATTAAAAGACCTGAACTTGATATTTAATGCTTGGCTAAACATTTTTAAACCTTTGCAAAGAAAACAAAAGCCAAAAAAAATAAAATATTGACAATAACAATCTTTGAGTATGAAAATACACATGTATTTTTTTCTGTCCACTTCAGTATATTCTCAGGATTTTCTATGATATGTATGAACAACTTATTCAAAATGAATTTTAAAATATAAAATAACGATCTGAATATCACTACATTTTAAGCATAATTTTAAACATAATAATTTTGAAATAAAATAGAGAATTCCTGACAACCAATCTTACCTCTGAACTGCTCTTTTTTAAGGCACTGGTAGGACAATCTTTGTTTCTGTCCCAATCACTTCTGTCTATCCTCCTATTAGTAGAAATGACTCACTCTAAAGAAATTCTTGGTCAGGTGCAGTGGCTCATGCCTGTAATCCCAGTACTTTGGGAGGACGAGGTGGGCAGGTCACCTGGGGTCAGGAGTTAGAGACCAGCCTGGCCAACGTAGTGAAACCCCATCTCTACTAAAAATACAAAAATTAGCTAGGTATGGTGACAGACACCTGTAATTCCAGCTACTTGGGAGGCTGAGGCAGGAGAATCGCTTGAACCCAGGAGGCAGAGGTTGCAGTGAGCCAAGATTGCACCACTGCATACCAGCCTGGGCAAAATGAGCAAAACTCTGTTTCAAAAAAATAAAATAAATAAACAAATTCTTAATTTGGGTATCATCCTCAATCCCTATCCAAAGAAGCCCATTCTACCAGGAATTAGGTCATACAAAATTGTAATCTCCAACCCTAACCATTGCTGATCCACATCGCAAGGAAAGGGTACCTTCTCCTCGTCCCAGTTCCCTGTATCCTCAGTACAGAAACACGGCTGCAAGGGCATCAAATCATCTCAACTTTCCAAGCCCAAGCTGCCACTGACAAAATTGCTAATATTATCTCTGTTATCTCTTTCAGAATCTAAATACAAAAAGCACTGAACAATGCAATAAAAGGGTATTTTTCAATAGGTATTTTTTAATGACTACACTGTAACAATTTGTTATTGAGTATATCACATGTTGATATTGCTCTATCAGAGCTCAATTCACAACAGTGGTAAAAATGTCACATTTTATTAGTAATCTGTGAGTTGTTTAATAATTCACATTTTGGTAGGTAACAGCTATGAAACATTTACAAGTCGAAAATGTAAGCTTCATGAAGAAGACAATTGTTTTTGTATTTTGTTCACTGCTGTATTCCCAAATCCTAGAATACCTAGCATTTATTTGGTAGGCATTTTATACATATTCATGAAATGAAAAAATGAGTATTACATATGCTAAAATATGTTTTATTCTATGATTGTTATCTTTGGAAACCAAAATTCTAAGCTATGGAGATATCATCAATTCAGAACAGATCAAGCCCCAGATATCCTACCAGTCTTCTACTACATTCACATAAAGTCTTTCACTCAGTCTTCAGGTCACCAGATATTCCTATGTTCAGTTGGTCAGTTAGTCATTAAACATCTCACTCTCCTGGTCTAATAAGGACAAAATGGTAGATGCATCCATCTTTTAACAATTCTTGGTGTCCAGCTGAGTAGAAAGCATAAAATGGCTTAATGTTTATTTCTTGGATTGTTATATACCTTTTCTTTGAGAAATAATGAAAGTAAAGGATCCAATTAGATCTAGTTAGTCTGTCCCATACTTCCAGGGAATTTTTAATACCGTAAAAATTCTCACATTTATCTTAGGAATGGTCCAAATTACAAGTGTTCACTTATTACTGTTTGCCACTATGCATGCAACAAAAGTATGGCTCTTACCAGAATGGCCTCATCAACAATGACTAACCAGACAAAATTTAAATTTGGGAGCCAATCTGATACAACAGTCCTATAAAGATAAAATCTAGTCGAAGACGGCAACTCACAGAGATTAAAAGCTTCTTTAACCAAAAGGAAAATAATTTAATTCCTGTCTTAAATTAAATTAACGTATGATGAACGGTGCTTGAGCTAACTTTTATAGGCCTTTTGTACATTCGTCTGCCTCAAGGTAATGGGTCCACAATTCAGTGATGAAAGTTCTTTGAAAACAAAAGTGACTATAGAAAAACTTACAAAAAATAAAAACACACAGTGAAACTTCTTAATATTTTCCAAGGAATAACATTTCTAAAACATTTGTTCAAAGCAGCAAAACAGGAAATGTGTTTTATGGACCTTAGAAAGAACTTTTTAAAACAATACTATTTGAAAATAGGGTCAAGAGAGAAGACATCATAACAAAGTTAAGTGCCTTTTACTTTTAAAAATTGGGTAAAACCCCATTATACTTACTTTGTAAATAGTGCAAAACCATCAATACAAGACTATAGCTGCTTAAAGTACCACGACTGGCATCATTAATCTGATGGTGACTTGCCCACTTCTTAATCACCAGCACTAATGGACGAACTCGATTTTCAACTGAAAGTAAAATTAAAACTTAAACATGGTAAGAGACATTATAGTTTCTTTGAAAGTCTACATCATTTCCTAGCTCCATGCCAAAATAAAGAACACTGTCTCCGTGTATATTACACACTATATCTGTTCACCATAAATGTGTCTTATGTCTAAAACTTACCTTAGTTTACCTTTTAAAAATTATGAATTATTAAAATGCCACTTGATTCACCTATAACTGATAGTATATGATTTTAGTGTAGAAACATATACAAATAAAATAAGATACATTATACTTAAACACAACTAAAGAGATGTCACTATTTACAACAAACATCTTTAAAAATGAATAAAGAAAAAAGAGGCTGATAATTTTTTAGAAACAAACCAAAAACTTACGGTATGCATAAGTTCTGAGAAGGAATGTGTTTCTTATTCCAACAATATTGTTTACATTCAGGTCAAACTCCACACAACTATTTAAGAAAAAATAAAAAAATAAATAAATAAACTTTAGCTGAAGTATGAATAAACTTCCTTCCTACTAACTAAATTAATGCTCATCCATCCCACAATGCAAAATAACATGGGCCCAAAGGCCACAGATCTGCATTTTTAATGTGATTTGGTGTATATTAAACATATAAAATAAGATCACAGTCGAAAGATCAGTAACATACTGCTAAGGTTCCAATTACCCCAAAGAAAAATGTTAAATGTTTTTTTTTTTAAAGAGATGAAATCTTGCTCTTCGGCCCAGGCTGGAGTGCAGTAGCACAATCATAGCTTACTGCAGCCTCAAGCTCCTGGACTCAAGCAATCCCCCCACACCTCAGCCTCCCAAATCACCGATATTATAGGTAGGAGTCACCACACCCAGCTGGAAATTTTTAAATCTCACAATCGTTTCCAGATAAACAAAACTATGTAACCAAAAACATTTCTGAGCAAGTTATCCCATTAAGTTACATATTCTCAAATAATCTGGAATTACAGCATCATATACTTTAAAACAACAGGAATAAAAAGCCAAATAAAATACAGGGGAAAAATTTAAAAGCTCTGTCTACATATTATATTTCCTCTAAAAAGGCTAGTAAATTAGCAAACACATAATGGTTACTTCTTTGAAAGCAAATATATGCAGTTCATAATTTAGAAAATAGAGCAATTATGATGGTTGCTCACGCCTGTAATCCAAGCACTTTGGAGGCCAAGGTGGACAGATCACCTGAGGTCAGGAGTTCAAGACCAGCCTGACAAACACAGTGAAACCCCATCTTTAAATAATAATAATAATAATAAATAAATAAAAATACAGGGGAAAAAATTTAAAAGCTCTGTCTACATATTGTGTTTCCTCTAAAAAGGCTAGTAAATTAGCAAATACACAATGGTTACTTCTTCGAAAGCAAATACATGCAGTTCATAATTTAGAAAATAGAGCAATAATGATGCAATCTACAAAGAACGGCTAAATTCATAAAATATCAAGGATTACCTTATGAAAGTCAGTTCTACTTATACCCATGTAAGGTCACAACTTCTAAACACTAAACTTTTCTTTAAAAAAAACTGTCTAAAATAAAAACCAAATTCATTTCTATATTAATTAGAGCTTTTAATTATAAAATTTGTAATCTACCATTTCAGTCTTTCTTATTTGGGGTAACAACAGAAATCTTACAATCTTTCCACTATCCATGCATATTAATAAAAATAGACAGTAGTGGCCAACATAGTGGCTCATGCCTGTAATCCCAGCACTTTGGGAGGCCAAGGCGGGTAGATCATAGGTCAAGATATGGAGACCATCCTGGCCAACATGGTGAAAGCACATCTCTACCAAAAATACAAAAATTAGCTGGGCGTGGGGGGGTGTGCCTACAGTCCCAGCTACTTGGGAGGCTGAGGCAGGAGAATCGCTTGAACTCAGGGGTCACCTGGGCAACAGAGTGAGACTCCATCTCAAAAAAAAAGGATGGTAATAACACTTCAGAAACTACACATTATTTGGCTTTGGGAAACTTATAGTAACAATAGAGTTACATTCTTTGTGTAAGTCTAACACCGAAGCCAATTTATACTACATCCACATAATAAGTCAATAGAAAAGAAAAACACTTAGACGGCAACTAGTCTGCAGTTAAAAACTTTTCCAAAACTAAATTCAGGGCTTTAAAACTATCCACAGTACTTGCTTCAAATACTACTTCTGGAAATACTAAAAAAGTGATTCTCAGTATAGAAAGAATTTATGCACAAAATGCTTATCTGTGTTATCTAAAAACTAGAAACAAACCAAATGTTCAAACACAGGGGAATGGTTAAGGACAAATTATTCACTCAAATACTATAAAGCCATTAAAAATTATGCTGTAGAACAACACTTAATCATATAACGAAATATTAATGATACGTGGTTCTGTTGGAAAGTATGATTTGGCCAGGTGCAGTGGCACACTCCTGTAATTCCAGAACCTTGGGAGGCTAAGGTAGGAGGATCTCCTGAGGCCAGGGGTTCGAGACTAGCCTGGCAATACGGCAAGACCCTGCCTCTACCAAAAATATAAAACTTAACCTGGTGTGGTAGTTTTTGCCTGTAACCCTATCTACTCAGGAAGCTGAGATGGGAGGATCACTTGAGTCCAGGCATTTGTGGTTATTGAACTATGATCATGCTACTGCACTCCAGACTGGGCAACAAGGTAAGACCCTGTTTCTGAAAAAAATGCTTAAGAACAAAAAGTTTGTAAGATAACCTTAAACAGAAAAAGAATAAAACTGTTTCTGTAACTATGACTACAACCACATATTATTAAAAACTAATTAGCTAGTATTATAACTTTTTTATCTCTATATGTATTTTATATTTACTTTAGGAAAATCTGACACAATTTACTTGGCAGAAATTTGATAACTATTTATAGATCTGATTGATGTTTAGCTATATAAAGGAATGGCTTGAGCCTGGCATTAAGGCTTGTTTAAAATACATATATTTAGTCAATTTTCATCATTCATAGTAGCTACATTCTATAAAGTTGCTGCAAACACTGAATTAGTGAACACTATACCATTGATCCTAGGGTAAGCAAAGGATTAGGTTTCTGCCAGCCTGGTCACATTTTCATAAACTCGTCAATATGGAACCAAGTTTTATGTTGCATTTTTGTTTGAGGACACTGTATTTAATATATATGGTTGATTCATTAACAGTGGACTCATGGCCAAGGGTACTATAACTCATGCCTGAGCAGCGCCTACCTAACACATATTTTCTCCATAGGGCATCATCACAGCCTTCTTGCACATGGGGACACTAGAAAGTAACTCAGCACTATGCTTGGGGGCCATTCTACATAGCAAAAAAGCAGAAAACGTGAAATATGGCATTAGACTGTGAGAAGGTTATTTGTTTACAGTATGAAGCTGAACAAGAAGACAGTGTGTCACCTTACTCTACCTCAGCTGGGAACATGGTATTAGGGGATTTGAAATTTTTGCTACTCTATGTATGTCCACAATATGACTGCTAAAGTGTATGAATATTGATGTGGGGAGTTACAAATACCTTTCAGCAAGTAGGCAAATTAGTGAAAACACAATCTATGAAAAACAAGGATCAACGATGTATGTGTGTTTGTGGGCATAATTTCAGTATTAATTTGTAAAACTCGACAAATTTTATGAAATCTGTCACAATCCTATTTTTAGAAAACAGTAACAAATCTTTTTAACTAATGAAATAATCAACCTCTATTTACATTTTATATTCAGATATTATATAAAAGATCCCAATTCCAATACCCATAAGAAATTCAGAACCCAGGACGGTAGAATATATAAATGTAAATTCTGAAATGGAACAAGTATATTTTGCTGTTTTACTTTCATATCTATTACTCTAGGTATTATATGTATCTTTCATTAAAATGAAACATAACTTTTTAATAATAATTGTATTTACAACAAACCCCTTGATATTAGTTTATGTCAAATTTCATTAATTATGTTAATCAGAATGCATTACACTTCCAAAAGGCAAGAGATCACTTAAAAATCTAAAATATAAATATGTACATAATCTTTAAATTGGATAGTCTCACATATTCAAAATGTCAAGCAGAATAGCTAAGTACAGTTAAGCATAATAAAGTATTACTCAATTTTAAAAAAAACATTTGAAACACCAAGTGAAATGATTTCTAAAAACTGATGAAGATAAGCTGTAATGCTACAACATATATTTCTTTTTTTTTTTCTTGAGATTCTTGCTCTGTCACCAGGCTGGAGTGCAGTGGCACAATCTCGGCTTACTGCAAACTCCGCCTCCTGGTTTCAAGTAATTCTTTCACCTCAGCCTCCTGAGTAGCTGGGACCACAGGTGCATGCCACCACGCCCAGCTAATTTTTGTATTTTTAGTAGAGACAGGGTTTCACCATGTTGGCCAGGATGGTCTTGATCTCTTGACCTGCCCGCCTCAGCCTCCCAAAGTGCTGGGATTACAGGCGTGAGCCCCCACGCCCAGCCCATATATTTCTTAATTATCTTTATCAGATGAATATCTAAAAATGATCTAAAGCAACTGAAAAAAGAAAGCTCATTAATTACTTACCTGACTTTATCCCTGAACTTCACAATTGGCACTTTTGCTCGAATCAGCTGAGGTCTCTCAATGTAGCCTGCTGAAAGATAAACGATAATATGAATATCTGCAAATGTTTCTAGAATTCAGTGTTCCAATGCACATTTTTAAAAAAATAGTATTTACTAAGCTAAAATAATTTAAGAAAATGTCTTTGAAAAAGAAAACAAGTGAGGACATTACCAAATTCTTCTAAGATTGTAGGCTCCAGTAATACCAGTTAGGGGGCTTCAAATTCAAGATATTTTCTGGAATGTGGTCTAATATAGTATCTATAAAGAAGTTCATCAGACCACTGTAAGAGTGAAAATATATCTAGGCTAGCAGCAGAGGGAATAGCTAATTTTGGTACAGCACACAGTAAGGTATCATGGTAATTGTAGAAATCATATTTTCAGAGTCTTAAGTGTGGAAATGCTTTGCAACATGAAACATGGGGCTGGGACACATTCAGTAAGTGTGACCTCTATGAGTGAAAAATACATATAGTTATACACACATGATCTCTACAAGTGAAAAACTCAGGTCAGTTTAGTGAACACCAATTATTGTGCTATTATACACAGGAGTATCAGTTGATAGGAAATTCAAATACATATACATGTATGTATTACATATATACACATATCATATACAATATATAATAAAATGTATATACATATTTTTATTCCATCAAACTAAAAAAGTATTGAGTTAAAAGTAATACATGCTCATTATAGAAAATGAGGAAAATACAGAAGTGTGTAAAAATGAAATTCTGAAAATCTTTCCCAAATGAGCAATTTTCTAATCTTACTACAGAAAAAGTAGCACCGGGATTTTTTAAAACCTGAAAATTTTCTGTTATAATATTTTACCATCAAAATTATAGTGTGTGTGTGTGTGTGTGTGTGTGTGTGTGTGTGTGTATCAGCTGGGCTCAGTGGCTCATGCCTGTAATCCAAGCACTTTAGAAGGCCAAGGGGGATTACCACTTGAGGCCAGGAGTTCTAGACCAGCCTCACCAACATGGCAAAACCCCATCTCTACTAAAAATACAAAAATTAGCCAAGTGAGGCGGTACATGCCTGTAATCCCAACTACTCGGGAGGCTGAGGCATGAGAATTGCTTAAACCAGGGAGGCAGAGGTTGCAGTGACCTGCGATCATGCTACTGCACTCCAGCCTGGGTGACAGAGCAAGACTGTCTCACAAAAAAATAAAGGAATATATCAAGCTCCAAAATAGAATTTATGTGCAGGAATTCAGAAAAATAAAATTAGGAGTTAAAAGTTTTGAGTAGTAACTACCAACAAACTGGCTCTGATACCAACAAACTATACTTGAGGCAAGTTACTAAATCCATTGATCACCAGTTTCCTTAACTATTAAAAATAAGCAAAGGAAAAAGAAGAAAAAAAAAAACCTTCATGTGAATTACATGATCTTTAAGGTCCCTTCCATTTTTAATATTTTGATTCAAATAGCTATTAAAAATCCACTTAGGTATGAATTATTCTTTATTTTACAGAATAATTCAGAATGCAGAAACCTAAATCCCCTGAAATAAATCACTTCATTTATTTCTCTCCTACAACAATGTAAGTTATTCAAAGACAGTGACTTGTTACTTGACCTTTATTTTCTAGCTCAAACCCTGGCACATAATGAATGTCTGTTAAACAAATGAACAAGTGTCTTTCCAATATCACACAGTTAGTATAACTTCAACTTTCTGGAATATTCTGTGGAAGTTTAAAAGAAATTATTTGAGATGGCTTAACATGTGGATTAAAAACTATTTAGAGTCGGTTTATTCAAAGAGTAAAATCTTAAAATAAAATGGCTTAAGTCAACAATTTGCTTTCTGTTTAAGTAATACATTTAGGTCTCATGTTCAGTGATCATATTTTTAAAACAAGTAAAGATGCATATCACTGCAAGCAAGATGAATTTCTCTTTCACACAAATAAAGTCCTACAGGACTTTATCTGTATCAACACTCTTGGCTCTTCATAGATACTCTGTATTATAACTACTTATATTCATGCTTTAATTTCCTTAACAACCTATCAATTTTTGAGAAAAAGAACTAAAACTTACCTATCTCTAATCACCCCCACCCACTGCAGCAGGTGGTATATTTTGCAGTAAGTGCAATAAAGATATGCTGAATAAATGATCACTCATCTTTTTAATCAAAAGTTAAAAGAAATTCATCTGGAAAAAAGGATCCATATTATACCTATCCTGACCAGAATAAACAATTCTTACCAGAAGATAATGTAAGAAGCATTTTAAATAAAGTTATGTCAGATGACATAGAAACTTGAGGCATGTCAGACTTACAAAGTCTAGTACAGAAGTGTTTATGGACTAAGGTGAGTATATGCCGAGCTTCAGTCTTCTGATTTACCTGAAAAAAACACTGAAAAGTTAAAAATAAAGTGTTTTTTCATTATCTAAGCTTAGTGTTTCATTTTCGTAAAGCATTTCAACAAAAAGAAAACAAACAAGGCATACTTTCCTTTGGAGTTATTTTTCAATATACTCAATGTATAATTTATTTTTCCAAATTACATTATAGAAAAAGGTCAACCTTTAATGATATCTTTCACATCTACATTTCTAAATCAATTCCTGATTTTAAGCTTAAAGCACTATTGTTAGAGAAATTCTGAAACAGCCATCTATGTCATTTTTCTCTTCAGTATAAATGTACAAAAGGCAACCTCCAACAAAAATAAACAAAATTTTAACCCTATCTAAACTAGACTGTAAGCTGCTCAAGGATAGGTTCATACCTAGTGTCTTAGTTTGTATAAAGGCTATGACAACATGATTTAGACACATGAATAAGATTGGAGGACTACTGGGATGTGCTTGAGTATAATCTAGCAGCATAAAAAAGTTTTAATTATAATTCTGTATTCTCCACTATGTTTATAATGTGAGGTTTTTAAAAACTTTCTCTTCATATGATTTCAAAGCCTAGAAAAATACCATTTTCTAGAATAAATCTCCTTCTGATCTGCAGTAACTAGAAGTCATTTTTGCTAGTGGAATAGCATGAATAGTAAAAATATACATTAACATTCAATTTTTTTTTGTATTTTTAAAGATGTAAAACATAATAAGGCATATTAAAATTATACTGAACTTAATTTAATCATTGGCAGTTCAGAAGAAACCTCAGCATCTTAAAGAGGCTGACTCAAGTCAGCTTAATGAACACCAATTACTACAATATTATACATAGGATTATCAGTTAACAGGAAATTCAGATAAACATACTACAGGTTGAGCATCCCTAATCCAAAAACATAAAATTCAAAATCTAAAACTTTCTGAGTGTTAATATGATACTCAAAGGAAATGTTCATTGGAGCATTTCAGATTTTGGATCAGAGATGTTCAAATGGTAAGTATAATGCAAGTATTCCAAAATAAAAAAATCTCAAATCCAAAAACCTCTGGTTCCAAGCACTGCAGATAAGGAATACTCAACCTGTACTAAGTAACACAATATGGTTGCTAAAGAAAAAAAACACACACACAAAGGTAAAAGGTCAGAGAAAAATATTTTAAATTTAATAAACACGATAGTTTTATTTTAAATTTCAGTGAAATCTATTTTCCCAAAACAAGCATTTTCAAGGAAGAAAAAAGTAAAGATTAAAAATAGAATCACTGAAAATTCAAACGGAAAGGGAATGCATCAAGAAAATAATATTGCCACATGCCCACATGCTCTGCTTTGCTGCATCCTGGTAACATATCCAAACTAATGGCATTTCAAAACAGAGGCAGAGCTCTTAAAAAAAGAACAACAACAACAGATAGTGAAGCCATCTCGCTTTAAAAACTTATAATTAAATTAATGCTATACCTCCAATTATGCTTACTGTGCACATGCCTTAAAAATAAAAAATTTCCTAGATTTCCTACAATTATGGTAAACAAAATTCAAAGAAGTAATCATAACAAAGCAAGTTTTTTCCGCAGTAACTTTTATGTAAAATATCTTAACCCATTAACATGAGAAACATACTAGGAATAAATGTTTCCTTACTTACTGGTTCTTCCTTAACAACTAGGCATAAATCACCATCACTGCTCCGGGTACCAAATCCATTTAAAGAGGACCCAACCAAAAAAAGTCTGCTTTCTAAAGAAACGGAAGAAAGTTATAAGAGCATTTAAAATCTAAACTAGGTGTACTGGTTCTGTGCCTATGAAAAAAAAATTTTTTAAAGATAAAATTTAAAATAGGAATGCATGTACCTAAAGGACATGCAAAATAGGGAAACATACGTGGAAATAACAGCTGAATTTCTCTCTGCAGCTGTGTTCGACATAGTTCTTTCTTCTTTAAATCACTTATTTGCTGCTGACATGTTTCAAATAACTCCAGTATCTGCTGACTCAACTTGAATCCACCACAAAAAAAAGTAAAAGTTTTATTCAGAAATGTAAAAGTAATTATCATAGGGAAAAGTATAAATCAATTATGCTGACACTATTTTAAAAATAAATATTATCTTAATACTTTCCAAACAAAGTGGAGAATGATCTGAAAACGTACATATAAATATTACAAAGTAAACTTTACAAGTCACAGAAAAGTACAATCACAAACTGTTTAACACTTGGTCACTGTTTTTCTATGGCCCCCGAGCAAAGAAATTTTTTACATTTTTAAAGGATTTGAAAACAAGTAAGAATATGCAACAGAAACAATTTGTGAGTGACAAAGCCTAAAATATTTACTACCTGGCTCTTTAAAGAAGTTTGCCCAATCCCTAGTATTCACACCTACAAATACCAAATATAAGAGATGTAACGAGTTCCTGGCATTCTGGGCTCATGACCTCCTTTCCATTCTTGTAACATTGCCCTGAACCCTAATTTCCTGTTGCCATTTACCTACCACCTTTTTTTTTTTCCCCAGACAGAGTCTCACTCTGTTGCCCAGGCTGGAATGCAGTGGTGCAATCTTGGCTCACTGCAACCTCAGCCTTCTGGGTTCAAGCAATTCTCCTGCCTCAGCCTCCCATATAGCTACGAATACAGGCATGTGCCACCACAGCCAACTAATTTTCCATATTTGTAGAGACAGAGTTTTGCCATGTTGGCCAGGCTGCTCTCAAACTCCTGACCTCAAGTGATCTGCCTGCCTTAGCCTCCCAAAGTACTGGGATTACAGGTGTGAGCCATCACACCTGGCCTTACCACCCTTTTATCTACTTGATCTGGTTCAGACTTTTCCCTCCAGCCCAACTCTTGATATCAACATAGGTGATCTCCCTATCTGAAATGGGCTACATTTCACAACATACTCCGTTTCTTGACTTTCATTTCCTCCAATATTCTTCAGCAGTGTACACTCCTATAATGTGGTCTTCACAATAAACTGGAACTAATCTAGCCATGAAATTTTAAATTTCAATATACTATATCTTGGCTTCAATCTCCTACGCAATTCATACTTTCTCACTCCCCTCATACCTGCTCTAGAACCACAAGAGATCTAGATTCCCTTGAATCCTACCTTCTCTCCCAAGCCATCAGCACCTAAATGGTGTTCTTTCCCTATGCAGTCTATACCACACAGTGCATCTCTTGAACCACTCCCTTATCTTGACTTAACAACATCATCTCCTTGTCATGTTCTAATACTTGTCCTACAAAACCCTAATCTTGGATCAATATAAAAAAGCCACCTTCAGGCTGGTCACGGTGGCTTACACCTGCAATCCCAACACTTTGGGAGGCCAAGGCAAGCAGATCACAAGGTCAGGAGTTCAAGACCAGCCCGGTCTTGAACGGGCAAAAGTCCAAGAATAGCCAAGAAAAAAGTTGGAATTTACCCTACCAGAGTTCTCTACTTAATATAATGCTGTAGTAATCAAGATAGTATGGCCCTGGCCAAAGGATAAATGAAGACCAACAGAACAGAATACTGAAATATTTACAAATAAAATAATAAATGGAATCTGATTCAAACTAATGAGGGAGGGAGAAAAAGGTGAAATAAGATTAGTCATATATTGTTAATCGTTATGGTCATATGTTGGCAAATATTAAAGTGGACAACATTAGGATTTATGGTACTTCTCTCTACTATGGTATATTGTTTGATATTTTCCATAATAAGCTAAAAAGAAAAGTGTTCACGTTTGTAATAAATGTTAAAAAGATCTCCAGTAAAAGTGGCTAACATAAAATTTTAAATGATACTTGAAGGATTAAGTTGTATTTACCTTAAGCAAGGGTTGGCAAACTATTTAGGCCAAGTATGGGCAGCAAGCTAAATAATTTCTACCTTTAAGCATTGTTAAAAAGAAAAGGAAAGAGGCCGGGCGCGGTGGCTCAAGCCTGTAATCCCAGCACTTTGGGAGGCCGAGGCGGGTGGATCACAAGGTCAAGAGATAGAGACCATCCTGGTCAACATGGTGAAACCCCGTCTCTACTAAAAATACAAAACATTAGCTGGGCATGGTGGTGCGTGCCTGTAATCCCAGCTACTCAGGAGGCTGAGGCAGGAGAATTGCCTGAACCCAGGAAGCAGAGGTTGCAGTGAGCCGAGATCGCGCCATTGCACTCCAGCCTGGGTAACAAGAGTGAAACTCCGTCTCAAAAAAAAAAAAAAAAAGAAAGAAAGAAAGAAAAGGAAAGAAAAAAGATTATGCAACTGAGGACTTATGTAGCCTACATGCCTAAAATGTTTTCTATCTGGCCCTTCTACCAACCCCTGATCTAGAAAATCAGTTAGGCAGATCAGATCAGCATAATCCTAGAAGTCATAGTAGGTGTTATTTGTTGAATAGCAAAATAAAGAAATTTCTTTTTTTTTTTTTTGAGACGGAGTTTCGCTCTTGTTACCCAGGCTGGAGTGCAATGGCGTGATCTCGGCTCACTGCAACCTCTGCTTCCTGGGTTCAGGCAATTCTCCTGCCTCAGCCTCCTGAGTAGCTGAGATTACAGGCACGCGCCACCATGCCCAGCTAATTTTTTGTATTTTTAGTAGAGACGGGGTTTCACCATGTTGACCAGGTTGGTCTCGATCTCTCGACCTTGTGATCCACCCGCCTCGGCCTCCCAAAGTGCTGGGATTACAGGCTTGAGCCACCGCGCCCGGCCTAAGAAATTTCTTTACAATGCCCAAGTGAAAAAATTTACAATGACTTGGAAAATATGAAATTCTGTATCTTGTTTCTCTCTATTTTTTACATGCATGGAAACACTTTTTCTTTCCCAAGGACTATTATAATGGAGATTTAACGAGTTTTTATGTGAAAGAATTTTCCTCATCATCTACCCATTAACTTGGGGATTCACATTATCAAATCGTGTTACTTTATCCTAGGAACAGACATTGAGAGTTCAGACGAGACAACAAGAGAAATGCACATATATGCTGAAACAAGATTTCTGGTGCTTTAATTTAGAGAAATATTCCAGGACATGGCTCAATGTTCTTATAATTCTTAAAAAAAAAAAAAAAAAAAAACAAGAGAGAGAAGAGGAATGTGTAGTATGAAATGTCCTTGGCTAAAAATCATACACAATTTAGATCACATATGTAATACCAAGCTGACCATGCATAATGGCATTCCAAAAATATTCTTTAATTCTGGGGTACATTTTTCCTAATTTTTAGTTTAAAAAAATATTCCAAGCCAGGTACAGTGGCAAATACCTGTAGTATCAGCTATTCAGGAAACTGAGGCAGGAAGATGGCTTGAGCCAAGGAGTTCAAGACCAGCCTGGGCAACTTAGTAAGACCCCATCCAAAAAAAAAAAAAAAAAAAACCCTCCAACAACATATATATAAAGTGGATTATTCTTAAATTTGTCTAAACCACTACAATACTACCTGCTTGGGTTACCTACCAAGAGCTACCATTATATACTCTAGTCATCTTGGCCTCCTTTCAGTTATTTGTATACTCCATTCTTCTTTTTGCATTAGGACCCTCAGACATGCTATTTCCTCTCTCTAAAGCAGTCTCTCCATCCCTACTATTCTCTAACTAGTTAACTCATTCATCTTTCAGGTCTCAGCTCAAATATTGCCTCCTTTAAGAGGCTTTCCCTGAGTCCCCCAAATGCAGTCTTTCAGCACTCTGTAATTTCCTGCACAGCATTTATATAAAATTGTAACCTGCATTTTTAAAAATTATTTTATTTCTGAGACAGAGTTCCACTCTGTCACCAAGGCAGGAGTGCAGTGGTGTGATCTCAGCTCACAGCAACCTCCACCTCCTGAGTTCAAGCAATTATCTTGCCTCAGACTCCTGAGTTGCTAGGACTACAGGTGCACACCACCATGTCCAGCTAATTTTTTTGTATTTTTAGGAGAGACAGGGTTTCACCATATTGGTCAGGCTGGTCTCAAACTCCTGACCTCAGGTAATCCACCCACCTCAGCCTCCCAAAGTGCTGGGATTACAGGCGTGAGCCACCACATCTGGCCTATGCATGATTGTTTAACAGCTCTCCCTCTCACTATGCTGTATGTAAATGGTAGAGATTATGTATGTTTAGCACAACAGTGTATCTCCCAAGCCTAGCACTCACAAATATTTGAATGCTAAATAAATCAAAAATCTTATCTATTTACTCCAGGAGTTTCAACTATCACTTTTGTTTCAGATCTCTTCAGGATCCATCTCTCTAGCCTTGATCTTACTTCTGAACTCCAAACATATACTGTCAATTCAGTTACAAGACATTTTTCTACAATACCAATTAGCTTATATGTGATTGGTAAACGGGAATGCTATTAATATAACATAGAAGTTGTGTTTGTAAGTGACTTGTACATTGAGCTGTAATTGAAGAATTATAACCATCACAAGAAAGAAAAAGCCCTCAGTATGGAGTCCTTACAGACCTAACATAACTAAAAACAAGCATTTGCATTCAGCATTCCTGCTTAAGAAAGCATACTCCTAGCCTCAGACAGCTCTGTGCTGGTGTACTTCCTCTTGTCTCTACCTTAACAGCAGCCTCACTGACTCAGAGCTCCATTTGTAGCTGTCTGTCTCAATGCTCAACACAAGCCGGCATCTCAACTCTATTTTGTATATTTCTAATATCCCCTGCAGCAGCATCCAGCCATGCTAAACTGCCTGCCTGGTCTGTCCAACTTATTTCCCAAGACATTAATTATTATTCTTGATTGTGTCTGGTTACAAAATTGTTTCGGTTTTGAGTAGTCCATTCCAACCCTATTTCCCATAGCCCTATATACTTAGGGTGCAATTTGCAGAACATGAGGTTTCTCAGGAGCACAAATGTTTTACAGTAGATTCTCTCATAGTTCAAAATAGCTCAAGTATTTCCTCAATCAGCTTATACACCCAAAATGTAGGTTCCTTATCTCTATTGGTAGCAAAAAATCAAATCATTGGAGTCATTCACATCTCTCTCTCTCACTCTCTTTTATATACTCAATTATTCCACACATTCTATTTTCCTTATACATTATCTCCCACATCTTTTTCACTACCATCTACCCTAACTGAAAGCTTCAGTGCCTCTCATTAGGATGAATTTAACAGCCTTCAAGGGGATCAACCATCTTCACGATGAATCTAACAGCCTTCAAGGTGATCCCTATCTTCCAAGCCCACTTCATTCTAAACCAAACTCACTATACAAGGACTTTCTAAAAATGCAAATCTGGCTGTGCTATTTCTCTACTTAAAAACCTTTGGAAGCATTCTACCGTGCATCCAAAGCTTCATTGCCCCACTTTATCTCACACTGAACCCTCCATGTGCTTTACACTCTACAGAGGTAAATCATACAAGATTACAGATGACCCTATACTAGAGTT
Source organism: Saimiri boliviensis (assembly GCF_048565385.1). Taxonomy (NCBI): domain Eukaryota; kingdom Metazoa; phylum Chordata; class Mammalia; order Primates; family Cebidae; genus Saimiri; species Saimiri boliviensis. The sequence continues at coordinate 229,566,214 of NC_133449.1, forward strand.
AGAACGTCACGTCCCTACCCTTGATTTTAAGTATCTTAAGCTCCTTCTCTTCATATTTTTAGAGACAAAGATCAAATCTTGGTTTTACCACTTACTAGCTATGACCTTGAGCAAGTTATTTAGCTTTCTGAGCCTCAATAAAATTAAGACAATATCCATGTTCTGGAGTTGCTTAAAAGACTAAATGAGATAGCATATGCAAAATGCCTAGAAAAGACATCAATAAATGGTAGCTTTCTTAAAAAGTGTCCCCTTAAAAAATAAACACACAGCCGGACACGGTAGCTCATGTCTGTAATCCCAGCACCTTGGGAGGTTGAGGCGGGTGGATCACCTGAGGTCAGCAGTTCAAGACCAGAACGACCAATATGATGAAACTCTGTCTCTACTAAAAGTATAAAAATTAGCCAGGCGTGGTGCCGTGCACCCGTAATTCCAGCTAATCAGGAGACTGAGGCAGCAGAATTGCTTGAACCAAGGAGGTGGAGATTGCAGTAAGGTAAGATTAGGCTACTTCACTCCAGCCTGGGTGACAGAGCAAGACTCCATTTAAAAATAAAAAATAAAATAAAAAAAATAAAAAAACTAACTGCCTGCCTTCTTTCTCCCATAACTAGGCAGGTAGAGAGTAGCACTCAAAGAAATTGGTTCCAGCCCACACAATGGCTCACACTTTGGGAGGCCAAAATGAGTGGATCACCTGAGGTCAGGAGTTCAAGACCAGCCTGACCGATATGGTGAAATCTCATCTCTACTAAAAATACAAAATGGGCCAGGTATGATGGCACATGCCTGTAATCCCAGCTACTTGGGAGGCTGAGACAGGAGAATCGCTTGAACCTGGGAAGTGGAGTTTGCAGTGAACCAAGATCATGCCATTTCATACCAGCCTGGGCAAAAAGGGCAAAATTCTATCTCAAATAAAGGGGAAAAAAAGAAATTGGTTCAATTACACAATCTACCTTTAGCCTTCTGAGATAAATCCCTAATCCTAAAGATTTAGTAGAATCTTTCCATACGACTAATTTAAAAAAGTTATTGATAGAGAACTTTATCAGATGGTTTATGCTAACACTAATGTGAATTAATTGTTATTAAATTTACTAAAATTGAACATATGCCTAGTCCATATGCAGAACTAGTAGCTAGTTCTAACACTTAACTATCACAACATACAAATACATGTAAAAATAGAGAGCTTTCATTATCTATTATAATAAATTTCACAGCAAACAGGCCTGCTAGCATACATACCTTAAAAAGCCAGTGAAAGATTCTTATACATTCATTCAAAGGATTAGTCTGATTTGATTTATACCACAGGCTTTCATTTTATGGCATTACAAGAGATTGTTTAAAATGAGTAAAAACAGCTAAGCGCAGTGGCTCACACCTGTAATCCCAGCCCTTTGGGAGGCCAATGTGGGATCACTTGAGGCCAGGAGTTCAAGACCAGCCTGGGCAACACAGCAAGACCCTGGCTCTACCAAAAATAAAAATAAAAATTTAAATTAAAAATATTAGTTGGGCATGGTGATCCACACCTGTCATTCCAGCTATTCAGGAGGCTGAGACAGCAGAATCACTTGAACCTAGGAGTTTGAGGCTGCAGTGAGCTATGATTCCACCACTGCACTCCAGCCTAGGCATGACAGCAAGAGCTTCATCTCTAAAGTTTTTTTAAAAACAAAAACTAAAAAAACCCCAAGTTAATCTTTTCTCAGTTTACTTTGTCTTTTTCCTTTCTCCCACTGATTTTGTCTGATTGTTTTTCCTATTTCAATATGGTTAAAAAAAATTACAGTGGAGAAAAGAACAGTTGTTTCATTAAACTGCTGGGACAAGTGGACCAACAGCAAAAGAATAAAGCTGGACCCCCTAACTTTACATCATATACAAAAATTAACTCAAAATAGATCACAGTCCTAAATGTAAGAACTAAAACTATAAAACTCAGAATAACACACAGGTAGGGCGGGAAAAAATAAATAAATAAAAATTTAAAATTAACACATAGGCATTAATCTCTGTGACCCTGGATTGAACAAATGGTTTCTTAGATATAACACCAAAAGCACAACCAGCCAAAGAAAAATAAATTGGACTGCATCAAAATGAAAAGTTTTTGTACTTCAAAGAGTACCAAAAAGAAAGTTAAAAGACAAGTCACTGCTGGGCGCAGTGGCGCATGCCTGTTGTCCCAACTACTAGGGAGACTGAGGCAGAAGAATCGCTTGAACCCGGAGGTGGAGGTTGCAGTGAACTGAGATCACGCCACTGCACCCCAGCCGGGTGAAAGAACAAGACTCCATCTCAAAAAAAAAAGACAAGCCACATAATGGGAAGCATAAATTCATAAATTATTATCTGATAAGGGTCTAATATTTAGAATACATAAAGAACTCTTACAAATCAACAGTGAAAAGATAAATAGCCCAATTTAAAAATGGGCAAGAGACCTAGATGAATAGACATTTCCCCAAGAAGATATACAAATGCCCAATAAGCAAATGAAAAGATGCTCAGTATCATTAGTTATTAGGGAAATGGCAATCAAAATCACAATGAGGTATCATTTCATACCCACTAGAATGACTATAACAAAAAAGACAGACAATAACAAGTGTTGCAAGTGTCAGCAAGCATGTAAAGAAAGTGCAACACCTATACAATGCTGATAGGAATGTAAAATGGTACAACCCCTTTAGAAAACACTTTGGCAGTTCCTCAAAAAGTTAAACAGAGTTACCATATGACCAAGCAATTTCACTCCAAGAGCAGTAAAAACATATGTCCATGCAAAAATTTATACACAAATATTCACAGCTGCACTATTAATACGAGACAAAAAGTGGAAACAACCCATAAGTTCAACTGAGTACTGTATTAACATATTCATGCAATTGAATATTATTCAGCTATAAAAATGAAGTACTGATGTATGCTACAACATGGATGAACCTTGAAAACATGCTAAATGAAAAAAGCAAGACACAAAAGGCCACAGATTGAATGATTTCATTTATATCAAATGTCCAGGATGGGCAAATTGATAAAGACAGAAAATAGATTAGTTGTTGTCAGGGAGCAGGAGAAGTGATTACTATTGGGTACAAGGTTTCTTTTGGGGGTGATGAAAATGTTTGTGAATCAGATAGTGATGACAGTTGCATAACTTTGGGAATATATTTTAAAACCACTGAATTGTACACTTTAAAACGGTGATTTTTATGGTACAATAATAACTCAATTAAAGAACAAAAAAATAGAGTAATAAAAAGCAGCACAACTGAGGAATGAAGCAAGTGCTGCTTTTCTGACCCAACATTTCTGTTCACTTACTATGCTTCAGACCTATGCTGCTTGATAGGAACCCAAAGACGAGTAAAACAAAGTCGCTATACTCTCTTCAGGGTGCTTCTCCTTAGCCTACAAATGTTTCTTATTTCTGAAGAGCGCGGCAACTTTAAAATGCAAAAACAGCAAGTGTAAACCACAGACAACCCAAGAGAATGCAGATATTTACATTATAAACCCTCTCAATTACCTAGAAGGTGATTTTTTAGGTTTCACTAAATATGGGGGAGGGGAGAGGTATGTTTCTAGTATTAGATGTTAAATAACTCAGTTTCCTAATGCTGACCATGTCATTTTCCAAGAATTATTTAAATAGCTTCATTTCAATTATTTGAAATGTTTTTTATAAATGTTTCTTGATTATATCACTTTGAATATATCATTTTTCTCAGTGACTTCTGGATTCTCTATTTTTGACATTCAAAAACTTCATGATAAACACAAATTATCCCAAAATAAAATGTGTTCTAACACTGTATTACAATAACTATATGAAAACTTCATTTTTTGTAATATAACAAGATAGTTCTCTAAACTGTTTGGGTTCTAATAAAATTTTCACAAATCAGGGAAAATCTGATTTCCTGATGGCTGCACTTCTACAAAAGAATCTCTACCGAAAATCAAAGTAATGTTTAGACAGAAAATCAGGCTGAATAGTACTACCTTAAACATGGCAAAAGAAAAAAAAAAGGCATGTTCTACTTAATCCAGATACTAAATACTTCTTATTCTTCTAATACATTATTTACACGAAATTCCCAAAAGGCAAAACTAAAATCTACATTATTATTACCTTATCTTTGGCCTCAGGCAGTGTGATTTCTCTAGGTTCTAAAAATGGTATTTCCCGAAAAGGTGGAACACATCTGACTGTATCTGGTATATAATGTGTATGAAACAATGGCGGCATTGAGTATCTTCGTTCACCTGATAAAGGCACTATCTGGTTAACTACAGTTGGCTCTTGGTGGGGTGAATGGAAACGCTGCCGTTTACCATCAAGAGGAAGGTTTTTTTCATCGCTTAATCTCCTGAAAACAAGCAATATACCTTAGTGATTAAAGTTATAACTTTTTGATAACAAAAAGCAATTTAAAATATAAAAATATCATAAGAGATAACAAAATATTACAATTCTTTCAATAAAAGTACATTATTAGTTTTATATGGATCTTAAAAATATTCACGTTAAGCACAAGAAATGCCTCACAACACCTTAGAAAAACACAGTAACAATGCAGAAAGAAAAAATTACATGTATATATTGGGGTTAGTCTCCTGTATTTGAACCACCCCAATGTTTCACTATCTCGGTAGTGAAAATTTTATAGAAAAGGTTCTATTTATAGAATTACTAAGAAGAAAAGATTCAAACTATAACATAAGGAAGATACAATTAAGTCAGCTAAGTGCTAGTTACAAAAAAGGGCTTTTTGAATACACCTGTGTTCTGGTTCATCAGCAAGAAACACCAAATTAAGAGATACTTTTTAATAAAGCTATAAAGACACTGGACAGCTGAAGAAATTAGAAAATGAGCTGCAACTCAGAGAATAGTATTAATATTAAATTTCTCAAGCATAACTAATGTATTTTGGTTATACATGAGAAAAGCCTTGTTTTTAGGAGGAATAAGCTGACATGTTTTGAGGTAAAATAAAATGTCAACAACTTTCTTTTATATGGTTCAGGAAAAAAGCAAGTGGGTAGGAAGAAAAAGAGAAATCAAATGTAGTAGAACTTTTAACTCATGAATCTAGGCAAAAGACATATAGATATTCACTATATTATTCTTTAAATTTTTCTGGAGGTTTAAATATTTGCAAAATATAAAGAAAAAATCATTAAAGAGTAAATATTTGTTGGGAAAAAAGACATTTACTTCATTGATATATTAAGTTGTTCATTTGTTAATACTTTATGCCACAGAAAATAGTCCAATTCCTTTTAAGCCAGAAAAGTCTATGGGTCATAGAAGTTTCTTTTAACATTCCTTTGAGATTATGTCAATTTCTCTCTTCTTAACAGACCTGCAAAATAAGTGGACCCCTACTCACAGGTAAAGTATACAATGCTAAATGCATAAAAGCGTATTTATAATACTACTTTTAAACATAAAAGTATTTTAGCACTATATATGCTGAATGTCTTCTAATGAGAATGCCAATTTTAATTTGAAAAATATGTTTGGCCGGGTACGGTGGCTCATGCCTATAATCCCAGCACTTTGGGAGGCTGAGGCGGGTGGATCACAAGGTCAGGAGTTCAAGACCAGCCTGGCCAAGATGGTGAAACCCTTCTACTAAAAATACAAAAATTAGCCGGGCGTGGTTGCAGGCACCTATAATCCCAGCTTTGGGAGGCTGAGGCAGGGAATTGGTTGAACCTGGGAGGCAGAGGTTGTAATGAGCCGAAATCACGCCACTGCACTCCAGCCTGGGTAACAGAGCGAGACTCCATCTCAAAATATACATATATTTTGAGAGATCTATATATATCCCATCTCTACTAAAAGTACAATGTTTAACTACAAATTAATGGAGCTTATTTTCATTCTTGATTCACAAATTGGCTATAAAGGCAATTTCTAAAGAATAAAATCTGAATAAAGTCAATACTATCAGAATTATTATAAAACTTTTATCAACAATTTTGAAGGACAACCTGTAGTGCTTCTAAGCCTATGACTCAGAGACATATAACATTTCACATCCCAGCCATGCTACTTCTGAGTAACTAGTTACTTAACCTTTATGTGAGTCAACTTTCTCCTCAACAGAAGAGGGATAAAAGTATCTACCTCAGTGTTGTGTGATTTTATCAAATCATTATTTGTAAAGGCTTAGAATAATGCTTACTATTACAGTGAGCAATCAATAATTCCTAGTGTTATTATTATTTTTTTTTACAGCACCTTGCTCACCAATAGTACTTTTTTTATGGGACATAAAAGTTATAGAATGTTTATATAGGTTTTTCAGTAATAGTGGTATCTTTCAAATATTGCCAAATGTTATTTTAATAACCACCTCTCAAATTGTCGTATTTTGCAATAAATGAATTTCTTTTAATCAAATAGATTAAAATTGACTCCTGACTTGACTACAGGAAGCTTTATGTCAAGCATAAATCTTCACTACAATATTTGTTTTCATGGAACCTTACCTGTGTAAGATGTAGATAAATCAAAAGAAAAACAAAGTTTACTAGAAAGAAAATGTTATAACTGTCTACCTAGAAATTCAAATGTTGAAGTCCTAAGCCCTACTATCTCAGAATGTGACTGTATTTGGAGATGGGACTTCTTAAAAGTTAACTAAGTTAAAGTGGAGTCTTTAAGATGAACCTTAATCTAGTTTTATGACTAGTGTCCTTAGACGAAGAGATGAGGATACAGAAAACACAGAGAAACAACGATATTAAGACACAGTGAAAAAGCAGCCATCTACAAGGCAAGAAAAGAAGCCTCAGAAAAAACCAACCCTGCCAACACCTTGATCTTGATCTTGATCTAGCCTCCAGAACTGTGAGAAGATAAATTTCTGTTGTGTAAGCCACCCAATATGTGGTACATTGTTATGGCAACCCTACCCCAGCAAATGAATACAGAAGGCCATCTCATTTCACTAAAAAATATCAATTAAAAAGTGGTTTTCTAGCCAGTGCAGTGGCTCATGCCTATAATCCCAGCACTTTGGGAGGCCGAGGCAGGCAGATCACAAGGTTAGAGATCAAGACTATCTGGCCAACATGGGAAAACCCCATCTCTACTAAAAATACAAATATTAGCGGGGCGTGATGGCACATGCCTATAGTCCCAGCTACTCGGGAAGCTGAGGCAGAAGAATCACCTGAAACCAGGAGGCAGAGGTTGCAATGAGTCGAGATTGTGCCACTGCACTCCAACCTGGCAACAGACTGAGACTCCATCTCAAAAAAAAGTGGTTTTCTGAAGAAATTTAAATTTACTCTAGAAAAGGAAAACCTGGGATCTAGAAAAAGAAAACCTGGGGTCTAGGAAAAAGATGATCTGATGAAAGGCAGAAACAGAGATATAATAAAGCAGGAACAAATCAACAAAAGAACCCCTAAAATTTTTAAACACATAAAAATGTTAAAATTCCATTAACTGATCTGATCGCACAGGTCCCAAAAAACAACATAGGGTCCATACAATATTAATTCAAGATACACTGTTAAAGAGTTCTCAGACATACAAAAATATTCTTTTAAAATAATTAAGAAGTACTTACTTCCTTCCTCGAAATAATGGGGAAGCTGAGGTCTGAATTGGACTGACATTTCCATATGTCAACTGCTGTAACGATATAGCTCTCGACAAGCTATCAAAATCAAAGAACAGAACAGTAATAATATACATATTTTTCTTTAAAAACAAAACCAATTTCTGAAAATCAAATTAGATACATCCCTGCTCAAAAAAAAAAAAGTGATGATATATTCTCCACATTCAAAAGTTTCATACAAAAGGGTTATGTCAAACAAAAAATGAAATTTATCAGCAACAGGGGCCAAAATATTACAATACTTACTCTGCATTCTGAAAGTTGAATTGTGCATCTATAAGCTGCTGGTGTGAATAAACAGTTGGTGACAGGTTAAAGAAGTTATTATGTTGTTGATGATTTGGAGTGAAGGGTGGGCGACCCAAAATTGAGTTTGGGAACATGCTCTTGTTCACTGGAAGTGAACATGTATTCTTCTACCTAGGAAAATTTAAAAAGACAATACTAAATTGTTATAGCTTAAAGATACTAAATACTTTAATAACTATTATTCACTAATTTAAAACAGTTATCAAGTTACAAATTTTATTTGCAAAGTTAAACACGTCTCTTAAGCGCCACTGTAGGTAACAAAACAAAACTACTAATAAATTCTAAATCTTAAGATTAACATTTATTCAAATAGCAAATATGCGCATTTCTAATTTTCTGATGAATTGTCCCTAAGACATTTACCCTCATATCAACAAATCTTTTAGAAAATCAAGTTATCACCTGACATTAATAAAATCCCACAGATTCTTACATTTATTCTCAATCTAATTTAAACAAAGGTATAAGCCATCATATGACATCCTGATATCTAGAACTTGGATCTTAAGGTCTAATCAAATAAGGAATGGATTTTATATTGTCTTTAACAATCCATAAAATTCTGAGATTCCCCTCAAAGTCTACATACTTTATACAAAAAGGCTTCTAATAAAAGAGGGCTCTAATCCACAGGAATAGGAAAAAACTATACAAAACAATCAGAATCCTTCACTGATCCAAGGAGGAGAGTAGACATTTATTCTTTGCAATGACAGATATATCAAGGCTGTAGTCTTGCAAAGGATAGGATAGGGTAATAAACTGAAAACGAATATCAGATAAAGTCTGCAAAGAAAAATAGGGCCCCTCAGCCCACTTTCTCAAAGCAAGCAATTAGAAAACTCTTTTACAGAGAAAAAAGAGGTAACAAAAGAACCTATACCATAATAATACTTGGGAGTCCATCAAGAAAATGTCAAGCTAGCTACCTAATCAACCTAATATGAAGCCTCAAGTTGACAAGCCCTACCCACACACTTTTAGAGTTTCTAATTAGACTCCTGATATTCTCACTTAAAATAGACATCCATGGATCACCAGAAGAAAAATAAAACCTGGGAATAAATAGAAACAATGTCAGGAACAAAGGAACACTAAAAAAAAGAGGGGTGGGCTGTCCAGGTGCAGTGGCTCACACCTAGAATCCCAGTACCCTGGGAGACCAAGGTGGGAGGATTACCTGAACTCAGGAATTCAAGACTAGCCTGGGCAACAAAGTGAGACCCTGTCTCTATAAGAAAATCAAAAAATAAGCCAGGCATAGTAGTGTGTGCCTATGGTCCCAGCTACACGGGAGGCTTAGGTGGAAGGATCACTTGAGTCCAGGAGGTCAATGCTGCAATGAACCATGTTCATGCCACTGCACTCCAGCCTGGGTGACAGGGCGAGACCCTAACTCAAAAAATAAAATTAAAAGGCTCTGGGAAATTATAAAATTGAAAGCAGAACTATCCAGCAGAAAGTTAAAAGATAACTTTGAGGAAATTTATTAGAACAAAAAGGAAAAGTTGTTAGGGGCAGGAAGTAGGCAAGACAACAGAAAACAAAAGAGTATTAAACTATGTGATCCAACATTATAACATAAGGTCCAGGAAGAACAGAGAAAATACAGAGGACGTTACCTAATAAATAAAACAAAAAAAAGTCAAAGACTGAAAGACACTAATCCCCAGACTGAAAGGACCTAGAGACTACAAAGCATAAAAAAGATACAGGTTAGCCGGGTGCGGTGGCTCAAGCCTGTAATCCCAGCACTTTGGGAGGCCGAGGCGGGTGGATCACGAGGTCAAGAGATAGAGACCATCCTGGTCAGCATAGTGAAACCCCGTCTCTACTAAAAATACAAAAAATTAGCTGGGCATGGTGGCACGTGCCTGTAATCCCAGCTACTCAGGAGGCTGAGGCAGGAGAATTGCCTGAACCCGGGAGGTGGAGGTTGCAGTGAGCCGAGATCGCACCATTGCACTCCAGCCTGGGTAACAAGAGCGAAACTCCGTCTCAAAAAAAAAAAAAAAACACTTTAAGGTATATTATAGTGAAGTTTCAGAATATCACACACAAAAAAGGAAGGTTATAAAATATTCCAGAGGGAGAAAATGCTATAAATAAAGGGCAAGAAATCAAAATGGCTTTGGACTCCTCAATAGCACAGGACATGGACTCATGACTTCAAATTTCTGAGGGAAATGTTCTCAGGCTGTAATTCTATACCTAGCTACACTATCAATGCAACGGAGACTAGAAACAGTTTACAGACAAGTAAGGTATCAGAAAAAAGAAAACCTGGAATCTAGAAAAAGGGAAATCTGATGTAGGGCAGAAACAAAGTAAATTCCCAAAGATGATAGTGATGGGGAGCTAACAGTTCAAATTAGAATAGGAGGATGCAGGGTGCTTCAAGAAGATATCTAAGGAAAAAAAAAATCAACTGGTAGATTACCTAATGTATTTGACCATGGAGAAAAGTTCTGTTGACAGAGTAGAAATAATTTTAGAAATACAGAAAAGCAGCTAGTTAAAAATAAATTACCAAACAAAAAAAACCACTCAATAGGTAATATTAAAAAGTGGCCGGGTACAGTGGCTCATGCCTGTAATCCCAGCACCTTGGGAAGCCAAGGGAAGCGGATCACAAGGTCAAGAGATCAAGGCCATCCTGGCCAACATGGTGAAACCCCATCTCTACTAAAAGTACAAAAATTAGCTTGCTGTGGTGGTACACGCCTATAAACCCAGCTAGTCGGGAGGCTGAGGCAGAATAGCTTGAACTCAGGAGGCAGTGGTTGCAGTGAGCCAATATCAAACCACTGAAATCTAGCCTGGCGACAGAGCAAGACTGCCTCAAAAACAAAACAAAAAAAAGGCAATATAATCAGGTTACCTACCTGATTATTACAATAATGTTAAGATTGAATATACTGATTTTTTTTTAATTTTTGAATATACTGATTTTTTAAAAAATGAGTTACCACATAAAATTTAGTATATTTATATGTCACATTATACTATGAATTTATGTTTATATATCACATATCACAATTTTTATATGGATGACTGTACAAAAAGTGCTAAATCCTTATTTTCAGTAAATATAAATCTAAATAATTACAGAAGCTTTATTCTTTTCTTTTCTTTTTTTTTTAGGCAACAGAGAAAAATAACACTATGTAGCCAGAAGAATTGAAGAAATTGCCTTTAAGGATTGCGGCTAAGAGGACTGCAAAAACCGTAAGAGATAACAGGGGAGAAAAAGAAAGATCTGGGAAGAAACTAATAAATCATTCACAAACATTGCTCCTTGTTTTTTCAATTCCGTAAAATGAAAATTTCCTAGGTTGGCCACAGATGACATGACTCACCAATCCAGGGTTCTTAACAGACTGTGGACAAAATTCTATGAAATATCATCAGACCTCATCCCAAATGCCTGACTCTAATTTGGACCAGAGACAAGGTTAATCTCCAGAAAACAAGGGTCTGTCAACTTTCTTTAGCAGGCTCTTATGTCTTTTTAAAAGAGATTTTTAAAAAAGAAAATAAATCCTATCACATCTCCTCACCTGTACACCCTAAGTTGTTGAGAGGAAATGGGCAAACATCTTGAACTAGGCAGCATTCCAGGGAATCCCCTAGTAAAAACACATACAATAATCCTAGGCTGGGCAGTTGCCCATACCTGTAATCCCAGTATTTTGGGAGACTGAGGCAGGCGGATTGTTTGAGTCCAGGAGTTAGAGACTAGCCTGGGCAACATGGTGAAAACTGATCTCTACAACAAATACAAAAATTAGGGCAGGTATGGTGGCACACGCCTGTAATCCCAGCACTTACGGAGGCCGAGGCGGTGGATCACCTGAAGTCAGGAGTTCAAGAACAGCCTGACCAACATGGCAAAACCCCATCTCTACTAAGAATACAAAAATTAGCTGGGCATGGTGGTGGGCACCCGTAATCCCAGCTACTCATGAGGCTGAGGCAGGAGAATGGCTAGAACCCATGAGGCAGAGGTTGCAGGGAGCCAAAATCGTTCCACTGCACTCCAGCCTGGGCAACAGGAACAAGACTCTGTCTTGGGGGAAAAAAAAAAAAGAGTAGATTAATTCCTAGTAATTTCTGGTGATAAAGTGTTTGGTCCTGTAATTTGTAACCTGGAATCTATCCTCCACTTGACCTCTCCTCCAACAAATCAGAGAAGACTCAAGATTATATATTATAATTCCTTCATCAGTATTCCTTGAAAGGCAGAATCTACCTAGGATAAAAACCAGAACTGCACTGGCTAAACCAAGATACTCTCCATTTTGTCCAAATACCTTTGATCCCTCAAACCCACTTCTTTTCTCCACAATACAGAAAGTCCAATTCCTAAATCCTGCTAACCCACTGTGAAAACCACTTCCAGGTTCTAAACAGGACATTCCTTTTGGTTAAGAATTAAATTCCATCCAAGTGTTCAAAAAAAAGAATCTAGTCACATGGCTCCAAATAGGCATTTCTTAAACAACTCACAAATGGCCTGTTTCACATGGAGACTACCTGTTACAGGACATTTCCAGAACCGACATAATTAGGGCTATTCACATCAACAAAGTAACGTCACTATTAATAGCTATTAATCAGTATAAATTAATAGTCTTATGGCTGTTAATCAGTATACATTAGAAGCCTTGTGGTACTGAACTATAAAATATGAAGACATTTTAAAAAGTACGTTACCTATAATTATAAAAACACCGATTTAGTTGATCAGTTACAATCTCTTTCCTCAAAAAAAAGCACACGCTGCACACCTATTATTTAGCTTGTGTTTTATACTTTCCATTTGTTTCTTCTGTTACCCTACTGATAAATAAATGCTATTTTAAACGAACAGTTGAAAGAGATAAGTAATTTAGAGAATCCATAAGTTGTGAGACACATAAGCCTTTCATGTTCTCACCTCGAGAAACGAAGAGCCTTTCTAGAAAGGCTGAGCAAGAAAGGTATACAGCTAAGTCTTAACCTGTGCATTTTCCTATAAAGCGAAATTTAATTTCATGCCATTTAATTAAGCCTGAAAAGATAAATGCCTTTTAAATTTTTTAATTAATCCAGATATTTACCTTAGTTCTTCACCACCGTTTTAAACACCATGCAGGGGTCCCAAGACAATCTTCCTCTTTCGGTTCTGGAGGGGAGCACACGAGGAAGAAAAAAAGAGTAAGCAAAGTAAGCGGTCCTAAGAGTCTTCAAAATGTACAGCAGCCCAGGGGCCGCCCATGAATCTGGAATAACCAAGAGATACTGCCGGAATCTCCCACGCAAAACAAAACGCTACAGTTCGGAAAAAGTTTCCCGCGCCCCGCCCCCGACCTGGGCCTACAAGGTTGCGTTCCTGTCCGAAACCCCCTGAACTCACAGGTGTCCTCGGGGAAGGGCTAAGCAGGGTCTACCCGCACAGCCCGTTGAGAAGCTCCAAGGCCCCAGCGGGGACTCCTGGGCGTACTCGGTGGTAGCTTTCTCCCGAACCAAAGGAGGTAGTGGTGGCCGTCGGACAGCTAGGCCCAGCTCCAACTCCGGCTCCGGCTTACGATCTAACCTCTGGCACGGTAGGGAGGAGCAACACAAGAAAAGGCAGGGACTGCAAGGATATAGAAGGTTGGGGGCGGTGGCAAAAAGCGGAAGACCAAAAAGTCGCCGAAAAAGCGGCGTAGAAAGCCCTGTCAAAGACACCCGGAAGATCGACGTGACACCGGATGAAAATAGCCAGCCGGGAGCAAGAGGTTACACTTCCGGTAGCCGCTTCGCCCCCTCCTAGGAGCGCTTTAGTTGAATGCGCAGGCGCAAGACAGCTGGGGTTGGAAGGAGGTGGTTTCTCAGCTGCTGCCAGCACCAGCTGGGAAAGAGTTGGGAGGGCACTAAGAGCAGGGGAGCAGGCAGTCGGCGGAAGATTAATGTCACTCCGGTGAAGAGTAGGGGATCGTGGGTTAAAGAAAAGCTTCTCTGGCGACGAGCCACTCTGCCAGCACACGAAGGACCCACAGAAAACGTTTATTAGAGCTAGAACAGCTGTACGTGAAAAAGAAAATGTTTTCTTTCTCTCTAAAGCCTGGACTTAGCGCCCTGCCCATAGTAATAGCTAGCATTACTAATTCAACCAATATTTATTGATATCTCCTCTTGAGTGAGCTTTAATAGTTTGTGGAAATGTCTAAATTGTTTAATAATGCAAATCTGTTTGCTGTACTCCTTTGTTGTCCATTTAATGTCTATAAAATCTGACCCCTGCATTTCTGAAATTGGTAATTTGTATGTCATCTATTTTCCTGATCAATCTGGCGAGGGGCTTCTCGGTTTTAGGGCTCTCAAATCTGAAAGCCCGTCTTTGCTTTCTTGGATTTTCTCTACTGATTTTCTACTGTATTTCATTGATTTCGGCTCTTATGTTTATTGTTTATTCTGCTACTAATTTTTTTAATTTTTAAATTTATTGTTTTGGTTTTTTAGTTTCTTAACTCAGAAACTGATGATCACTAATTTTAGATGTCTCTTCTTTCTACAGGAATTTGGTGGGATAAGTGTCCCTTTACTGTTTTAGCTACATCTCACATATTTTGATATATTGTCTTTTCATTTTCCTTCGTTTCAAAATACTTTGTAATTTCCCCCATTGACTTCTTTTTTCTTTTCTTTTTTTTTTTTTTTTTCTTTTTTTTTTTTTTTTTTAATCCCTAAGTGTTGGTCTGCAAATACGGAGGAATTTTCTGGATAGCTGCCTGTTAATGATTTCTGATTTAATCCCATTGTGATCAGAGAGGATACTTTGTACAATATTAATAATTTTAAACTTACTGACACTTGTTCGGTGGCCCAGAGTATATAGTCTGTCTTAGGAAGTACTGTGCATTTGAAATGAATGTGTTTTTTGCAGTTGTTAGGTGAACTGTTCTATAAATGTCAATCATGTCAAGTTGGTTGATATTATTGTTCAAATCTATATCCTTACTGATTTACTGTCTACTTATTCTAATTTTTAGAGTATTGAAATTTCTGACTATAACTGGGTTTTTTTTTTTCAGTTTCTTGCAGTTCTGTCACTTTCTGCTTCATGTACTTTGAAGCTCTGCTATTAGTTTTATAAACATAGTTATTCTCTTACTTGAATAAATGTACCCTTTATTGCATCATTATGAAATGATCCACTTTATAGATGACCTACCTCTTTCCTGATAATGTTCTTTGCTCTGAAGTGTACTTTTTCTGATAGTATTACAGCCACTTTGGCTTTCTTTTGTATGGTGTTAACATGGTATATATAAGGAAAACATAATTCCAATTCTAGATAAAGTCCTCCAGAAAACTGAAGAGGAGGGAATACTTCCCAGCACATTCTATGGGTCCAGCATTACACTAATACCCAAACTCTAGATATTAAACAAGTAAACTGTGGACCAATATCTCTCATAAATGCACAAATTCTAGTCATTTTTATTTCACAGTATATAAAAAAGATAATACAGCATAGCCAAACAGAGGCTTATCCTAGGAATGCAAGGTTGAATCAGCATTGGTAAATCAATCAATATAATTTACCATATTTACAGACTAAAAAAGAAAAACCATTTAATAATCTCAATACATTCAGCAAATGCGCTAGTCAAAATCCAGCATCCATTCCTAAGATTACAAGGAAACTTCCTTAAGTTGATAGAGAGTGTCTATAAAAAAAATCACACTTAATGAACAGTGCTTTCACCTTAAGATCAGGAACAAGCAAGGATTTCTGCTCTGACAACTTTTGTTCAACATTGTACTGGGGATTCTAGCCTGTGCAATAAGGCAAGGGGAAAAAAAGCATTTAAATTAGAAAAGAAGAAGTAAAACTGGTTTTATTTGTAGGTGACATGTTGAAAACCCTGGCACAAAATGTACAAAGAACTATCAGATCAAATAAATGACTAAGACTTCGGGTCATAAGATCAATACACAAATGTCAATTGCATTTGTATTACACTAGCAATGAACAATCTGAAATCAAAATTTAAAATACCATTTACAACAGCATGAAATATTTGAGGCAGGCATGGTGGCATGCACCTGTAGTCCCAGCTACTCAAGAGGCTGAAGAAGAGGATCACTTGAACCCAGGCTGCAGTGAGCTAAGGGAATGGAAAAACAAGCCAAAACTGAAAAACAGCTATTTGCAAATCACGTATCTGATAAGAATTGTTGGGGGAGGTGTTCGGGGATTGTTTTTGGCTGTGTCTCAAAAGAGCTGAAGCATAGTGGCATGCTCACGCCTCACTACTACCTCAACCACCCAGGTGCGAATGATCCTCCCACCTCAGTTTCTTTAGTAGCTGGGACTACAGGTGTGCACCACCATGCCTGGCTGATTATTATATTTGTTATATAGGATGGAGTTTCCCAAAGTTTCCCAGGCTGGTCTCAAATTCCTTGGCTCAAGCAATCCACCTGCCTCAGCTTACCAAAGTGCCAGGATTATAGGCAGGAGCCACCATGCCCGGCCCTGTTAAGAATTTATATCCAGAATGTCTATTGCTTTGAACTCTCATATTTCAATAATAACCCAAAAAACAAATGGACAAAAGGTTTGAAGAGACATTTCACCAAAGAAGTCATATATGGATAGCAAAGACGTGAAAAGATATGCAGCATCATTAGTAATTAGGCAATACAGATTAAGAGAAAAATATGAATTAAGACCTCAACAACATACCCTATGTATTACAAAAGACTAGTCATACCAAGAATTTGTCAGAACATAGAGCAGCTGAAACTCATACACTACCAATGGGAATATAAAATGGCATAACCACTTTAGAAAACACTTTGGAAGTATCTTAAAGAGTAAGCAAGTATTTATTTGCATGTGATTCAGCCATTCCATTCCTAGGTATTTACTCAGAAGAAATGAAAGCACATGTCCACAGAAGAACTTGTACACAAATACTCATAGCAGCTGTATTTGTAATTGCCTATAATCCCAACCCTTCGGGAGGCCAAGGCAGGAGGATTGCTTTAGGCTAGGAGTTGGAGACTAGCCTGGGCAACCTGGCTAAACCCTGTCTCCACTAAAAATAAATAGCAATCCCAGCTACCAGGGAGGCTGAAGAAGGACAATCGTGTGAGCTTGGGAGGTAGAAGCTGCAGTGAGCTGTGGTTGCACACTGCCCTCAAACCTGGGTGGCAAAACAAGACCCTGTCTCAAAAACAAACAAACAAACAAACAAAAAAACACCCTGGAACACAAATATTCATTAACAGGCAAATGAACTGGGAGTGGTCACACCTGTAATCTCAGCACGCTGAGAAGCCATGGAGGGAGGACTGCTTGAGGCCAGGAATTGGAGACCAGCCTGGCAACATAATAAGACCCCATCTCTACAAAAAATTAAAAATTTAGCCAGGCATGGTGGTACGTGCCTATGCCAGGGGTGTTTTATCTTTTGGCTTCCATAGGCCACATGGGAAGAAGAATCGTGTTGGGCTACACATAAAATACAATAGCTGATAAGCTAGAAAAAAAAACAATTGGAAAAAAAATATAACGTTTTAAGAAAGTTTACAAATTTGTGTTGGGCTGCATTCAAAGCTGTCCTGTGGGCTGTGCCATGAAGCCTGTGGGCTGAGGTTTGAACAAACTTGCTCCTAGCTACTAGGGAGGTTGAAGAGGGAGGATTACAGGAGTCCAAAAGTTTGAAGCTGCAGTGAGCTCTGATTCTACTACTACACTCCAGCCTGGGCAGCAGAGCGAGACCCTATCTCTAAAAACAAAACTAAAAATAAATTTAAGATAAAAATTTAAACCAGGCTGGGTGCAGTGGCTCACACCGGTAATCTCATCACTTTGGGAGGCCAGGGCAGGTGAATCACTTGAGGTCAGTTCAAGACCAGCCTTACCAACATGGAGAAGCCCTGTCTCTGTTAAAAATACAAGTTAGCCAGATGTGGTGGCATATGCCTGTAATCCCAGCTACTCAAGAGTCTCAGGCAGGAGAATCACTTGAACCCAGTGAGCCGTGATCACACCATTGCACTCCAGCCTGGGCAAGAGTGAAACTGTCTCCAAAAAAAAAAAAAAAAAGAAAGAAAAAAAGAAATATTGGTTCACTGAGTTATGCAGATCTTCCAAATGTTAACATATTTTATCGTACATTATCAAACACATCACATTTGTTAATATCACTACCAATCTCATCAGAAGAAGCATCTTTAAGTTGTTGTTGTTGTTGTTGTTGTTGTTGTTGTTTAGATAGTCTCAGTTTGTCACCCAGCGGGAGTACAGTGGCAGGATCTCTGCTCACTGCAACCTCTGTCTCCCAGTTCAAGCAATTCTCCTGCCTCAGCCTCCCGAGTAGCTGGGACTACAGGCATGCACCACCATGTCCGGCTAACTTTTTCATATTTTTAGTAGAGATGGGATTTCAACATCTTGGCCAGGCTGGTCTCGAACTCCTGACCTCAGGAATTCACCGGCCTTGGCCTCCCAGAGTGATAGGATTACAGGTGTAAGCCATCGTGCCCACCCAGAATCTTTAAGTATTTGGAAGCAATCAAGGTCACAATGATGATGGAACTTTTACAAAATTGTTATTTTTGCTTGAAAGTTCAGTTATATCAGTGTCAACAAATAGATGGGGTTTTTCTTCTTTTTTTTCCTCCTATGCTCTAATGGATATCACTGAGGATGTTTTTTATTCTCATGAAAATGTTTTCCAAGTACCTAAATGTGAATAACCAATTTGTCTGTCAATAGATCTTTTAATTAAAATGGTGCTTCATGATAAAATCAGTGAGTTCAGCTTGCAACCCATTCCCTCAAGTGCTTACAGAAAGCACTTGTTTCTCTAAGCACAAGGGCTTAGAGAAAACCGCTTGTTTGAGAGTTCTTTAGTATGCAGCAGAAGTGTTTTATGAACGCTTTTTTTTTATTCATACAGGATTTTTTAAAGATGTGTATTCACAGTCAAGACAATACAATTTGTAATTTTCATTGCTTCATTAAGAACATTCTTAAATAAAACGAAGTTTTTTTAAACTGCAAGTGAATGGCAGTGAAGAATATAAGGGCTATTAACTTGTATCAATGGTATTCAAGTGGAGGTGATTTTATCCACAGGACATTTGGCAACGTCTGGAGACATTTTTGGCTATCACGACTTGGAGGAGAGAGTTACTACTGACATCTAATGCGTGGAAACCAAGGATGCTGCTAAATGTCCTAA
The DNA here is from genome assembly GCF_048565385.1 of Saimiri boliviensis. Lineage (NCBI taxonomy): Eukaryota > Metazoa > Chordata > Mammalia > Primates > Cebidae > Saimiri > Saimiri boliviensis. The sequence goes on from NC_133449.1 coordinate 229,585,421, forward strand.
CAATGCATAGGACAGCGCCCCCCTCCGCCGAAAAATATTAGCCCAATATTCTATTATACGGGTATACCACACTTTGTTTATCCATTCATCAGGTGATGGACATTAGCATTGTTTCTACTTTTTGGCTATTATAAATAATGCTGCTATGAACATCGATATAGTCAGGCTTCTCCCTTTCCCCCCAAAATCTCATCTTGAATTGTAATCCTCAGTTGTTGAGGGAAGAACCTGCTTGGAGAGAATCATGGGGGCATTTTCTACCATGCTGTTCTTGTGATAGTGAGGACTCATGAGATCTGATGGTTTTATCAGTGTTTGGGAAGTTCCTCCTTCACTCACACTGCTCTCTCCTGCCACCACCTGAAGAAGGTTCTTGCTTTCCCTTCACCTTCCGCCATGAGTTTAAGTTTCCTCAGGCTCCTGCACCCATGTGAAACTGTGAGGCAATTAAACCTCTTTCCTTTATAAATTACCCGGTCTCAGGTATTTCTTTATAGCAATGTGAGAGCAGACTAATACAAACATTCATGTATCAGTTTCTGTTTAAACAACATGTTTTCAACTATCTGGGGTATATAGCTAGGAGTTAAATTGCTAGATCATAGGATAACTCTATGTTTAATTTTTTTTTGAGGAACTACCAAACTGTTTGCCAAAGTGGCTGCAGTATTTAACGTTAACATCAGCAGTCTATGAGTGTTTCAGTTTTTCCACTTCCTCATCAAGTTTTATAACTGTCTTTTTTTCATCACCATCTTGGTAGTTGTAAAGTAGTATCACATTGTGATCTGCAATAGTTGGCTTTGAACCATCAAAGTAAATAAATCTTAACACACGCACACACACACAAAAGTAAATAAATTCTTTTTTTTTTTGGAAACAGTCATGCTCTGCCGCTCAGGCTGGAGTGCAGTGGTGCAATCTCGGCTCACTGCAACCTCTGACTCCCTGGTTCAAGCGATTCTCCTGCCTCAGCCTCCTGAGTAGCTGGGATTACAGGCACGAGCCACCACACCCAGTTAATTTTTGTATTTTTAGTAGAGACGGGGTTTTACCAAGTTGGCCAAAATGGTCTCCATCTCCTGACTTGGAGATCCACCCTCCTTAGCCTCTCTAAGTGCTGGAATTACAGGCGTGAGCTACCATGACCGGCCAATTCTTAGTATTATTATATAGTTTTGATATCATTCTCTGAAAATGTCTGTGGATCACATTTTGAAAATGGCTTAGGTAGGTAAGGTATTGCAGACGTCCTGAAATAATTGATAGTAGAAAGATTTATTGGGAGCTTACTATATTCCAAGCACCTTGCTAAGCACTTTACATCAATTACCTTTTATAATCTGATTAACAGCCCTCTAATAGAGCTACTATAATTATCTCCAATTTATGGGTGAGAACACTGAATCTCCAGCCAAACAACTTGCTTAATGTCCCACAAATAATGCCAAAGACCAGCTTTGAATCCAGAGATAGCCTGACTGCAGTGCTGTATGCCTTCTCCTGCAACACAGTGTAGCCTCTTCCCACGCTCAACCCCAAACCTTGGGATAGAATCAGCAAAGAAGGGTAGTAGTGAAGGGCTTGAGGACTTTTGATGTGATTTTTGTCATTTTTAATTTTGTATTTGGCACACAAGCTCTTCTGTGATTTGCTATCATTCTACAGCTAATTCTAGGTTCATTCATCCTGGATTTATTAATTTACATCCCCATCCCCATCTACCCAACATGGTTCTTTTATGTCTGCTGAAAATGTTGTTTTTTTCCCAAAAGAGATGGGAGTGGGGAGGCAGATTGTTCAGAGAGATGCTGACAATCACCAGCCTACATACAGGCTCTCTTGGCCCAGAATAGAGAAGGTGGAAGAATATACCCACTGAGAAAATTGGAAGGAATTTACAACAAGATCTGGGCGCTCTACTTCTCTTGTGCATGAGTGTGTATGGCTACATTCATAGGTCCTTGTCTCTTCTTGGCATTCACTTCATGGAGGACCTGAACTAACTCAGAGCATTCAGGGGAAGTTTTCCTTGAAGAGTAGAAGTGAGGTGAAAATTTGAGATAAGAAAGAAAACAGTCCCGAGATACGCAGGAATTTGGCACAATGCCTGCCACATGGTTGGTACTCCATAAACATTGCTCCGCCGAATGGGATGCAAAGCACTTTATGTACCCATGTAATTATTCCTCACAACCAATTTTACAAAAGGAGTTCCATGATGTCCCCTGTTTAACAAAAGGCAAAGCTGAAGACAAGAGCTATAAAGTAAATTGCCTAAGGCCTGACAATAGTTTAAAGGTTCAGCTAGGATACAGACAGGTTGGTTTGTTTCCAAGCCTGTTATTTTTAACTGCTTAACTTCCAAGTTATACTGGCTCCCTTCAGAGCAATTGAAAACAGGCTTTGAAAAGAAAATGGCCAGCCTTGGTGGCTCACACCTGTAATCCCAGCACTGTGGGAGGCCAAGGCAGGTAGATCACCTGAGATCAGGAGTTTGAGACCAGTCTGGCCAATATGGTGGAACCCTGTCTCTAAAATACAAAAATTAGCCAGGCGTAGTGATGGGTGTGTATAATCCCAGCTACTCAGGAGGCTGAGGCAGGACCATTACTTGAACCCAGGAGGCGGAGGTTGCAGTGAGCCGAGATCTTGCCATTGCACTCCAACCTGGGCGACAGAGTGAGACAATGCCTCAAAACAAAACAAAACAAAACAAAACAAAAAAATTAGCCAGGTGTGGTGGCACATGCCTGTTGTCCCAGCTATTAGGGAGGCTGAGGCAGGAGAATCCCTTGAACCCAGGAAGCAGAGTTTGCAGTGAGTCAATATTGTGCTATTGCACTCCAGCCTGGGAGACAGAGTGAAACTCTGTCAAAAAAAAAAAAGAAAAAAAAAAAAAGAAAAAGAAAGAAAGAAAAGGAAGGAAAATAAATAAAAGAAAATGGCCATAATATAAATTTCTTCTTCATAATACATCCAAAGCCCAATCCCTATTTCAAAAACAGAGCAAAAGACATCGTAAATTGCTCTGGTGATGTATATAAAAGTCATGAGACAAATGAACAGGATACTATTAATGAGGGTGATGTTGTAATTAGTGTCCTTTTTAGTCAGAAAAACAGAAAGTTGAAGGAAATTTTAGGAAGTTCCTCTTTTGAAAGTAATGCCACACAGATATCTTGCTAGTTAGAAAGCAGTGACTATAACCAGAGGTATATTTCTAAGATTAAGGCTTTTTATGGATGAGTTAGATGATTATAGTATTAAAACTATTTAGATTTACCAATTTCTCGCTATGCAGTGCAATCCTCTACACATCATCAACAGACTTTCAAAGTGTACTCTCCTGTATGTTCCTGAGTTAAAGTGTTCATAGAGACCAGGCACGGTGGCTCACACCTGTAATCAGCACTTTGGGAGGCCAAGGCAGGCAAATCACGAGGTCAAGAGATTGAGACCATCCTGGTCAACATAGTGAAACCCCATCTCTTCTAAAAATACAAAAATTAGCCAGGCATGGTGGTGGGTGCCTGTAGTCCCAGCTATTCGGGAGGCTGAGACAGGAGAATCGCTTGAACCCAGGAGGTGGAGGTTGCAGTGAGCCGGTATCACGCCACTGCACTCCAGCCTGGGCAACAGAGCGAGACCCCATCTCAAAAACAAAAAAGTGTTCATAGGAATTCAAAACATACTACTGCGCAAGTTACCTCTAATGAATTTATTGTTTAATAATCTAATGATAATAGAGTATATTGAGCCCAGAAGGCAGAGGTTACAGTGAGCTGAGATAATGCCACTGCACTCCAGTGTGGGCGACAGAGATTCCATCTCAAAAAAAAAAGGAAGAGCTAAGATAAAGTTAGGCAATTATCCATACCCCTCATTTTACATGTAAAAAAAAGATGTATTGAAAATAGAAAAGGAAATAAATTAATATGCTCTACATCATTTTAAGTATGTCCACATGTAATTTCAACTTAGAATAGACAACACAATCAAAGAAGGCAATTGCAATTCTACATGAATCTACTGTGGACATAGTTCTCTGTTCATTTACCCGAAAAGAATCTCAGGAAATTTCAAGTTGAAATTACTGCCCTCAGGAATTACTGTAATAAAGTATACATTTGAGTACCTATTTGTGCCTAGTGATTAATGAATGGCTGATTAGATGGGGTGGGGGTTAAATAGAATTTATTCTTTTCTAATACTATAAAAGGAACAAAGGCTTCTTGGAGAAAATTTGGACAATATAGAAATGTAATAAGAAAAATGTTAATAAATAAAATTCAGTCCAGGTTCAGTGGCTCACTCCTGTAATCCCAGCACTTTGGGAGGCTGAGGCAGGATGATCACTTAAAGCCAGGAGTTTGAGATCAGCCTGACCAACATGATGAAACCCCATCTCTATTAAACAATATAAAAATTAGCTGGGCACAGTGGTACATGCCTATGATCCCAGCTACTTGGGAGGCTGAGGCACAAGAATTCCTTGAACCCAGAAGTTGGAAGTTCCAGTGAGCTGAGATTGCACCACTACACTCCAGGCTGGGTAACAGAGCAAGATTCTGCCTAAAAAAAAAAAAGAAAGAAAAGAAAAAAGAAAAAAAAAAGAAAAGAAAAAGGAAAGATATTCAAAAGATCATTAGAAACTACTCTAAGCAACTATATGCCAATAAGTTGGAAAATCTAGAAGAAATGGATAAATTCCTAGGCACATACAACCTACCAAGGTTGAATCATGAAGAAAACCTGAATAAACCAATGACAAATAATGAGATTGAACCCATAACAAAAGTCTCCTAGCAAAGAAAACCCTAGGAGCTAATTGAGTCACTGCCAGATATTACCAAACATTCAAAGAAGAGCTAATGCCAATCCTATTAAAACCATTCCAAAAAACAGAGGCAGAGGGAATATTTCCAAACTCATTCTATGAGGCCAGTATTACCCTGATATCAAAACCAAAGGCACATTAAAAAAAAAAAAAAGACAAAAATATAAGCCAAGATCTCTGATGAACATTGATACAAAAATCCTCAACAAAATATTAGCAAAACACATTAAAAAGATCATTCATCCTGACCAAGTGGAGTTTATCCCAGGGATGCAAGGATGGTTCCACATATGCTAATCAGCCACTGTGATACATCACATCAACAGAATGAAGGACAAAAACCAAATGAATTAGCTGGGCATGGTGGCGCATGCCTGTAATCCCAGCTACTCAGGAGGCGAGGCAAAAGAATTGCCTGAACCCAGGAGGCGGAGGTTGCGGTAAGCCGAGATCCCGCCATTGCACTCCAGCCTGGGTAACAAGAGCAAAACTCCATCTCAAAAAAATAAATAAATAAATGAAAATTAAAAAAATAAAATGAAATTCAACACTTCATGATAAAAATCTTCAAAAAAAATGGATGTGGAAGGGACATATCTCAACACAACAAAAGCCATATATGACAAACTGTTTTTTCAGTTTTTTTCTCTATCATTCTGAAAGCCTTTCTTCTAAGATGTGGAATACAACAAGGATGCCCACTTTCACCACTGTTATCCAACATAATGTAGGAAGTCCTAGCTAGAGCAATCAGACAAGAAAGAAAGAAGGGGCATCCACGCTGGAATGGAAAAAGCCAAATCATCCTTCTTTGCAGATAATATGGTCTTATATCTGGGAAAAAAAACTAAAAGCTTCACCCAAAATGTTTAGAACTGATAAACAAATTCAGCAAAGTTGCAGGAATACAAAATCAATATATTATACAAAAATCAGCAGTATTTCTCCTATCCAAGTACTAACCAGGCCCGACCCTGCTTAGCTTCCGAGATCAGACGAGATCGGGCGCGTTCAGAGTGGTATGGCCGTAGACAAATCAGTAGTATTTCTACATGCCATAAATCAGTAGCATTTCTATATGCCAACAGTGAACAATCTGAAGAAGAAATCAAGAAAGTAATCCCATTTACAATAGCTGCAAATAAAATACCTATGAATAAACTTAACCAAAATAGTGAAAGATTTCTAAAACGAAAGTCAGAAAACATTGATCCAAGAAACTTAAAAGGACACATACAAAAAATGGAAAAAATATTTCATGTTCATGGATTGGAAGAATCAATGTTGATTAAACGTCCATACTGGCAGGGCAGGGTGGCTCACACCTGTAATCCCAGTATTTTGGGAGGCTGAAATAGGTGGATCACGAGGTCAGGAGTTCCAGACCAGCCTGGCCAACATGCTGAAACCCCGTCTTTATTAAAAGTACAAAAATTAGACAGGTATTGGTGCGTACCTGTAATCCTAGCTAATTGGGAGGCTGAGGCAGGAGAATCACTTGAACGTGGGAGGTGGAGGTTGCAGTGAGCTGAGATTACACCATTGCACTCCAGCCTGGGCAATAGAGTGAGGCTGTCTCAAAAAAAAAAAAAAAAAAAATCCATACTACCCAAAGCAATCTACAGATTCAATGCAATCACTATCAAAATACCAATGACATTCTTCATGGAAATAGAAAAAATAATCCTCAAATTTATATGGAACCACAAGAGTCCCAGAATATCCAAAGCCATCCTGAGCAAAAAGAACAAAACTGGAGGAATCACATTGCCTGCCTTCAAATTATACTACGGAGTTATAATAACCAAACAGCACAGTACTGACATAAAAACAGACACATAGAACAATGGAACGGAATGGAGAACCCCAAAATAAATCCATACATCTACAGTGAACTCATTTTCTACAAAGCTACCAAGAACATACACTGCAGAATGGACAGTCTCTTCAATAAATAGTGCTGGGAAAACTGGATATTCATATGCAGAAGTATAAAACCAGACCCTATTTCTCTCCATATACAAAAAATCAAATAAAAATGGATTGAAGACTTCAATCTAAGACCTCAAATGAAACCACTACAAGGAAACACTGGGGAAAACTCTCCAAGACATTGGTCTGGGCAAAGGTTTCTTGAGTAATGCACCGCAAGCACGGGCAACCAAAGCAAAAACGGACAAATGGGATCACATCAAGTTAAAAAGCTTCCTCACAGCGAAGAAAACAATCAACAAAGTGAGGAGGCAAGCCATAGAATGGGAGAAAATATTTGCAAATTATTCATCTCACAAGAGATTAATAGCCAAAATATATAAGGAGCTCTAAAAACTCCACGGGAAAAAAAAAATCTAACGATTTGATTAAAATGTGGACAGAAGATCTCAATAGACATTTCTCAAAAAAAGGCATACAAAGAGCAAACAGGTACAGGCAAAGGTGCGGCAAATCAAAACTACAATGAGGTGTCATCTTACCCCAGTTAAAATGATTTTTATCCAAAAGACAGGCAGCAACAAATGCTGGCAAAGAAACCCTCATACACTGTTGGTGGGAGTGTAAATTAGTACAACCACTATGAAGAACAGTTTGGAGATTCCTCAAAAAAACTAAAAATAGAACTACTGTATGATCTAGCAGCTCCACTCCTAGGTATATATCCCAAAGAAGGGAAATTGGAATACAGAAGAGATATCTGCACTCTCGTGTTTACTATAGCACTATTCACAATAGCCAAGATTTGGAAGCAGCCTAAGTGTTCAATAACAGACACATGGATAAAGAAAATGCCGTACATAGACACAATGGAGAACTATTCAGCAAAAAAAAAAAAAAAAAAAAAAAAAAAAAAAAAAGAATGAGATCTTGTCACTTGCAACAATACGGATTGAACTGGAGAACGTGATATTAAGTGAAATAAGCCAGGCAATAAAAGGCAAAGTTCACATGTTCTCACTCATTTGTGGAAGCTAAAAATTAAAACAATTCAATTCATGGAGCTAGAGGTAGAATGAAGGGCAGGGAAGAGTCTGGGAAGGAGAGTGCGGGCAGGGAAGTGGGGATGATTAATGGATATAGCACAATAGTTAGATAGAATGAATAAAAGCTAATGTTGGATAACACAACAGGAGTGATTGCAGTCAACAATAATTTGTTGTACATTTTAAAGTAACTTAGCCGGGTGCAGTGGTGTGTGCCTGTAATCCCAGCTACTCGGGAGGCTGAGGCAGGAGAATCACTTGAACCCAGGAGGCAGAGGTTATGCCGAGATTGCACCACTGCACTCCAGCCTGGGTGACAGAGCAAGACTTTCTCTCAAAAAAAAACAAAAAACAAAACGAAAAACTAAAAGAGTATGTTGGGACTGGTCATGGTAACTCACGCCTGTAATCACAGCACTTTGAGAGGCTGAGGCCGAGGATCATGAGGTCAAGAGACGGAGACGATTCTGGCTAACACAGTGAAACTCTGACTCTACTAAAAATACAGAAATTAGCCAGGCGTGGTGGCGCAAGCCTGTAGTCCCAGCTACTCAGGAGGCTGTGGCGGCGGAGTTTGCACTGAGCCGAGATCAGGCCACTGCACTCCAGCCTGGTGAGAGACTCCATCTCAAAAAAAAAAAAAAAAAAAAAAAAAAAAGAGTATGTTGCAATGTTTGTAACACAAAAAAATGATAAATGCTTAAGGTTGTGGAAACTCCATTTACTCTGAAGTGATTATTATGCATTGTATGTCTGTATCAAAATATCTCATCAACACCATAAATACCTACTATCTAGCCATAAAAATAAAATAAAAGAATCAAAATAAATGCAAATTGGTATCTCAAGTTTTCTTTCTTTTTTGTCATTGAGAGATATTTATTGACCATATGATTTAATATGGCTCAGAATAATATCACAGTTCTTAACCTGTATTACTTTGAAAACTGTAAGGGATCATACAATGTAAGATAGTAGTCTAGAGAATTCAGAGTACAAGACAAATTCTCCAATTAGAAGAGTAATGTACTAGGCAGTGGGAATCTAAAACAAAATCTTACCTTGTGGTAGGTTCCAAATAACTACATAGAATAACTGCAATTAATAAAAGTTAAAAAAAAAAAAAGAACTGCAATTAAATGAGTTAGTTTGATGAAATATGTCTTCTCACTGAACTAACAGTCCCTTTTTTAGGTTAGCATTTGATTTTTCTAAGCTGAGTCCTGAAATTATATAAATCTATAGACTTTTTATGGTTATGTAAAGGTTAATAAATCCTAGCGCTATGTAAAAGAATAAAATCAATATGATAAAAATTTATTAGTAAGGATACGTTTCACATTTACTCTCTTTTATCTTGTTTCTTTTCTTCCTGAGAAGGTTTTCATTCATTCATTCATTTGTTCATTCAATCGATCAACCGATATTTAGTACTGAACTCCAACAATTCACCAGATTCTGTTCTATGCAAATAGTTACAACCAGAATATCACCATGTGGGAGGTGAAGGTGGCAGTAATGAAAATCTGAATATAAAAGACAGCTACATAGAAAAAAGCCCAAAATTCAAGACCAAACAAGTTCTATGTGAACAAAGTTAAATCTCAAAAGCTAGAAAAATGTCATCAAGAAACAAGGTTTCATTCAAAAAAACCTTTCCTCAAAAGAAAAAGTAAAGAAAAGGACTGGAAGAAAAGTGAATTAATTGTACAGAAAGGTAATTCTCATAGGTATCAGAATTTAATACTTCAGTTTCCAAATGTTTCTATTTGTCTTTGCCTAGCTTTATACTACACTCTCTTCTCTTACAATTTCTTCTTAAGGAAGTTTCACTCAGAGAAGAATTTTTTAGGTTGATGCTAACCAGATGGCTTTTTCTAATCTTCCCCAGAAAAATGCAAAGCAGGGTTTGAAACTAACACTGCCACCTACAAGTAAGTACTTTGAAAAGAAAAAAGACTGAAATACCAATCATCTGGGTAGATGTCCAAGCTGCCAGAAATCTAAGAATAGGGCTTTGGAATGGGGTTTACAGAAAATAGAAATGTGATTAAAATAAAATAAGAAAAGAAAAAGAACTTCAAAGTCTTGACATCATTCAAAAACAAAAATCTATTTGCCTTTGTATTTTATCTCTATATTCGCCATATCATTGCAGTCACTGCCCCAGATCCTTGGGCAAGTTACTTTTAACATCTCTGCATCTCCCTTTTCTCATCTGCATGAAGGTAAGAATAGTACTTACCTCTTTGTTGTGAGGATTACATTCTTTACACTCTTAATCTTATTAAGAATTTAGTGTTAATCATGAATATCTAGTATTATTAATACTGTGTTAATAATAATTTAAAAATAGCTGTTAAGAATAATTGGATTTCAATTCAGACACCCAGTTCATCTTTTCTTGAGTATTATTATGTTTAGCCTTAACTAGTAGCCATGCCTCCTTCACTCCCACCACCAGCCCTGCCGCAAAAAACACTTACCAGATTCTTTGTTTTCCGGTGAAACTGTGAATATGCATAGGATCACCAAGTAGGAATTATTCTCTGATTAATTATGTGTACCTGAACAACGTGGTTGCTACCATAGGAGAGAACCTGCAGTCGGACTTCAACATTAATACTGATAAAGTAGATCTACAAGAAATAATTACTGAGTTGAATATTTAGATTTTAGTTTCAGCCGTTGCAGAATTAAATGAGTGGCTCCAAATTCTAAACACATACCAAAAATATATATCTTGATATCAAAATTATACTTAACAAACTTTGAAGGCCAGTATCTTTTCGTTATTGCAACATGGGAAGTCACATGCGCTTGACCCTCCAGGAAATAACTTGATGTTTTGGGGAGAAGGATAAATAGAACTGAGGGAAAGAGGATACAAGAAATGCTGAATACAATGAATTGTGCCAGTGCACTACCCAGATGATGCCATTTTGGTGAATAATTAATATTATTAATCAATCAGCCTAAACATCTAAACATCATACAGCACTTTACTTAGCATCCAAAAAGCAGATTTATTTAAAATGATAGTTAAGAAGTGTATGTGTACAGGGAGATAATGAAAACATACCTTCAGCTGGGCATGGTAGCTCATGCCTGTAATCCTAACGCTTTGGGAGGCTAAGGCTAGTGGATAACCTGAGGTCAGAAGTTAGAGATCAGCCTGGCCAGCATGGTGAAACCCCAAATACAAAAATTAGCCGGGCATGGTGGTGGGCGCCTGTAATCTCAGCTACTTGGGAGGCTGAGGCAGGAAAATCGCTTGAACCTGGGAGGCAGAAGTTGCCGTGAGTGGAGGTGGCATGGCCCCATGGCACTCCAGCCTGGGCACTAGGTCATGACTCCATCTCAAACAAAAAAGAAAAGAAAAGAAAAGATAAATTGTTTAAAACTGAGACTGAGTACCGACGGTGAAAACAAAAAAGAAATTATTATTATTATTATTTTTTTGAGACGGAGTTTCGCTCTTGTTACCCAGGCTGGAGTGCAATGGCCCGATCTCGGCTCACCACAACCTCCGCCTCCTGGGTTCAGGCAATTCTCCTGCCTCAGCCTCCTGAGTAGCTGGGATTACAGGCACACGCCACCATGACCAGCTAATTTTTTGTATTTTTAGTAGAGACGGGGTTTCGCCATGTTGACCAGGATGGTCTTGATCTCTCGACCTCGTGATCTACCCGCCTCGGCCTCCCAAAGTGCTGGGATTACAGGCTTGAGCCACCGCGCCCGGTAAAAGAAATTATTTTTTAAAATAAATACACAGTTTAAAACCACTATGAAAAACATGGCATTTCAAATAAAGTTGAATATATGTATGTGTGTGTATACATATATGTGTGTGTGTGTATATATATAGATATATATACACATATATATATACACACACATATATATATTATATAATATATAATATATTATATATTATATAATTTATAATATATATAAATAATTATATAATTATTATATATTTATTATATATTATAATTAATAATTATATAATTATATAATTTATATTATATAATTATATTATATATATTATATATGTGTATATATATATATATATATATATATTCTGCAATCCAGCAATTCCACCCCCAATTATATACCCTAAAGAAATTCTAGCCAGGCACAGTGGCTCACACCTGTAATCCCAGCACTTTGGGAGGCTGAGATGGGCAGACCACTTCAGGTCAGGAGTTTCAGACCAGCCTGGCCAACATAGAGAAACATTGTCTCTACTAAAACTACAAAAATTAGCCAAGTGTGGTGGTGGGCACCTGTAATCTCAGCTCCTCAGGAAGTGGAGGCAGGAGAATCACTTGAACCCAGGAGGCAGAGCCTGTAGTGAGCTGAGATCACACCACTGCACTCTAGTCTGGGTGACAGAGTGAGACTCTGTCTCAAAAGAAAAGAAAAGAATATAGGAGTTACCAGTTTTTGGTATTTGGCATTGACATAATTGTACAATTATGTCAATTGTCAATTGTACAATTGTGTCAATGCCAAATACCAAAAACTGGTAACTCCTATGTTCCTTGACAAGAAACTCAATGAATAAATTGTGCTTTATTTGTAAAAGAGAATACAACAGAACAGTGAAAATAAATTACAGCTACATACATGAACATGGATGAACTTCATAAAACTCTATGTCGAGTGTGGGAAGAATAAGATGTAGGAAAAAAGATCTATAGAATCCCAGTTATATAAGGTTTAAAATACATGCCAAATTAAACAAGTTGTTCTTTAGGGATACATTCATTTACGGCAAACTATTTTAAAAAGCAAGAGAGAGCAGCCACGATGGCTTACGCCTGTAATCCCAACACTTTGGGAGGCTGAAGCAAGCGGATCACCTGAAGTCAGGAATTCAAGACCAGCCTGACCAACAAGGAGGAACCCTGTCTCTACTAAAAATATAAAATTATCTGGGCATGGTGGCGCATGGCCGTAATCCCAGCTACTCAGGAGGCTGAGGCAGGAGAATTGCATGAACACAGGAAGTGGAGGCTGTGGTGAGCCAAGATCACGCCATTGCACTTCATTCTGAACAAGAGTGAAACTCCATCTCAAAAAAGAAAAGGGAATGATAAATACAAAACTCAGAGAATGACAACACGTTGCAAGAGCAAAAGAAGAAAACTAAACTAAAATAAAAATAAAAATAAAAACGCAGAAAATGAGAGGAATGAGAGTGGAGAAACAGAGAATGAGACTTGGTGGTGATATTCTAGTTCTTAAGTTGGGTGGTGGGTACCTTGGTGTTCATTTATGAATGTGTATGTTATGCATAGTAACAAAATTCTTTAAAATTGGAAATTACAAATTGTAAGAGATTTTTCAGTTAACGTGTGATTTAAGTTTTACAAGGTCTGGGCACAGTGGCTCACATCTGTAATCCCAGCACTTTGGGAGGCCAACGTGGGTAGATGACTTGAGTCCAGGAGCTCAAGACCAGCCTGAGCAACATGGGAAAACTCTGTCTCTACCAAAAATTCAAAAATTAGCTGAACAGCGTGGTGCATGCCTGTAGTCCCAGCTACTTAGGAGGCTGAGCAGAAGATCGCTTTAGCCCCAGAGGTCCAGGCTGCAGTGAGCTGTGATAGTGCCACTGCACTCCAGCCTGGGAAACAGAGTGAGACGCCGTATCAAAAAAATAAAAATAAAAAAGTTCTGCAAGCATTCAAAATCCACTCAATACGAACATAACTTCAGGGAGTGGAGAAACAGAGAATGGGACATAGTGGTGATATTGGTTTGAATTGCTGTGGTTTGAAATACTGTGAATATAATCAATTGTACAGCAGACTGTTGGTCCTGGAATAATTTGTAATTATTCTGTGTTAAGAACTTGAATTCTTCATACATAAGTTCTAGTTTTACAGAATTACTGGCTACTGAATGAGCTGACCTGACTGTCTGGACTATACCCACAAATCTGACTTTACTGTTTTCTTCTTTTGTTTATAGACATAGGGCCACTTGGGGATCAATTTTTAAAAATTATTTCTTGCAAAAAATGGTATCCATTAAAAATTTAACTTTTAGTGCTGATGTTAGAACTGCAGAAAAGGAAAAACATCCTATTTAAGAAGTGACTCCTAACTAGAAATTTTATACCAAAGAAAAAAAGAGCTATGGTGAAATTTATCACTTGAAGATTTCTGAAAGTGCCAAGATAATATGTACCCCAAGAAAGAAGAGTGAATGAGACCAGGCAAGGTGGCTCCAACCTGTAATCCCAGCACTCTGAGAGGCCAAGGCAGGTGGATTATCTGAGGTCCGGAGTTCAAGACCGGTCTGGCAAACATGATGAAACCTCGTCTTTACTAAAAATACAAAAATTAGCCAGTGGTGGTGACAGGAGACTGTAATCTCAGCTACTCAAGAAGCTGAGGCAGGAGAATCACTTGAATCCAAGAGGCAGAGGTTGCAGTGAGGTAAGATCCTGCCATTCACTCCAGCCTGGCTAACAGAGTGAGACTCTGTCTCACACACACAAAAAAAGAGTGAATGAGTCATAGAAAGGAAATTATTTGCATTACTGTGCTAAGAAGCAGTTAATCTCAGCTAGGTGTGGACGCTGCGGCTCATGCCTGTATTACCAGCACTTCAGGAGGCCACGGGAAGAGGATTGCTTTGAGCCCAGAAGTTTGAAATCAGCCTGGACAACATAGTGAGACCTCCATCTCTATAAAAAATTTAAAAAGTAGCTGGGCATAGTGGTGCATGCCTGTGGTTCCAGCTACTGGGAGGCTGAGATGGGAGGACTGCCTGAGCTCAGGAGGTAGAGGCTGCAGTGATCCGTGATCACACCACTGTACTCCAGCCTGAGTGGCAGAACAAGACCCTGTCTCAAAAAAAAACCCTGAAATTTTCTGATTTGTCATCTCAATGATTCCTGAACTCTCCTCACAGTTAATGATTATGTGTATTACTTAGGAATATTTACATGTGCAAATAACAAGAAAAGTTGACTATCAATGGCCTAAACTGATGGGCGTTTATTTTTTTAGGAAGTTGCTAGCATTGGTTCAGTAATTTATTCATGTAATGCCATTTCCCCATGCTATCAAAATGGCTGCCATAGCTCCAGGCATGATATCTATCATTCACAAATAAGTGTGTAGTTGTAGATAATTAATTTTCACCATTGGATAGAATTACATAGTAGGAATATACTGCAATACATCCATTCTCCTACTAGTGAACATTTGGGTTATTTCCAGTTTGGGAGGTTTTGTTTTATTTATATTTTCTGTTTTTGCCGCTAAAAACATGTGCTATTACTACTCTTCTACAAGTCTGGTGTACAAATTGCATCAGTTTCTCTAGGGTACATACCTAGAAGTAGAATTACTGGGTCATGGATTATTAACATCTTCAATTTCATTTTATTATGGCTTTTATGGAAATGGTATCGTATATCACATATTGTTTCATATCTCACTTTAATCCCCAGCATCATTTATTTTTATTTATTTATTTTTTTGAGATGGAGTCTTGCTCTGTCGCCTAGCTGGACTGCAGTGGCACAATCTCAGCTCACTGGAACATCTGCCTCCTGGGTTCAAGTGATTCTCCTGCCTCAGCCTCCCAAGTAGCTGGGACTACAGGCACATGACACCATGCCCGGCTAATTTTTGTATTTTTCGTAAAGGCAGAGTTTCACCATGTTGGCCAGGCTGCTCTCAAACTTCTGACCTCAAGTGGTAAGCCCACCTTGGCCTCCCAAAGCGCTGGGATTGCAGGCATGAGCCACTGCACCCAGTCCTCAGCACCATTTATTTATTTAACAAATATTTATCGAATAGCTACCTATGCTCTCGGCTCCAGTTGGAAACATTTACTTGAGTTTTCCTCTATGGTCCCCTCCGTCTACATCCTGCAGCAGGGCCCATAATTGTACTATTTGCTTGCTGACAAGTCAGTAATAAATTTTTTTTCCAAACCAGGGCCATTGCTGGTCTCTACAGTACCTTTACGCTAGTTAGAAAAAGGCATAACCCTCTCCGGATGCCTAGTCACATGACAGCCACACGTAGCCAGCACTGCACGCTGTTTTGTGAACAAAGCCCCATCTGAATTTCACCCCCCTCACTCCTTCAATGGATGCTCTTGTTCAGGTACAACTCGTGCAGCCCTGCCCAAGAAAGCTGTCTAATTAATGCTAACTTTCCTTTACCTTTCTGTGAACTTGGCTATACTCAGACACAGAGAGTCTTCCTTTACTTCTAATATTCTCACCTTTATCTATTGTACTGTAGGAGGAGTCCATATTTGCCATGAAGAAAATGGGCAGCAATTAGTGGTTTTTTAAATCTGTAGCTCTGTAGTTCAGCATGTGTGCTTTGTCAGTTAAACTAACCCAGATATCCCAGCCAGGTAACCCAGATATCAACAGTTTGGCTTGCCTTGGTTGGTTTGGAATGGAAACTGGTACACAAGCCATAAATGACCTTACATGGACTAAGCATAAAAGATACCAAGTGTGGTGTGCACAGTGGCTCATGTCTGTAATCCCAGCACTTTGGGAGGCCAAGGTGGGCGAATTGTGAGGTCAGCAGATTGAGATCATCCTGGCTAACATGATGAAACCCCACCTCTATTAAAAATACAAAGAAACTTAGCCAGGCATGGTGGCAAGTGCCTGTAGTCTCAGCTACTCAGGAGTCTGAGGTAGGAAAATCTCTTGAACCCGGGAGGCCGAGGTTGCAGTGAGCTGAGATGACGCCACTGCACTCCAGCCTGGTGACAGAGTGACTCCATCTAGAAAAAAAATACCAAGTGCTTCTGGGGTGGCTTTGATGCAGAGCAGGTTCTTGGCCTCACTCAGGAAGGAACTCAAGAGCAAGCCAGCAATAAAATGAAACAGCTTTACTGAGGCTGAGATCAGTGACTGCTCTTGCAGTGGAAGGTTTCCCTAGAGGCCGTATGCCTAGAGTAGCAGTCCAGGGGCACTTTTGCAGTCATACTTATACCTACTTTTTGTTTTTTTCTTTGAGATGGGGTCTTGTTCTGCGGCCCAGGCTGGAGTGCAGTGGTGCCATCTCAGCTCACTGCAACCTCTGCATCCCAGGTTCGAGTGATTCTCCTGCCTCAGCCTCCCAAATAGCTGGGACTACAGGCATGCACCACCATGCCCGGCTAATTTTTGTATTTTTGCTTTTTTTGTTGTTTGTTTGTTTGTTTGTTTGTTTTTGAGATGGAGTCTTGCTCTGCTGCCAGGCTAGAGTGCAGTGGCGCGATCTCAGCTCACTGCAACCTTCACCTCCCAGGTTCAAGTAATTCTCCTGCCTCAACCTCCTGAGTAGCTGGGATTACAGGCACCCGCTGCCACATCCGGCTAATTTTTTTTTTGTATTTTTATTAGAGATAGGGTTTCACCATATTGGCCAAGTTGGTCTCAAACTCCTAACCTTATGATTCGCCTTCCTTGGCCTCCCAAACTGCTGGGATTACAGACGTGAGCCACTGCAGATGGCCAATTTTTGTATTTTCAGTAGAGACAGGATTTTACCATGTTGGCCAGGCTGATCTCAAACTCCTGACCTCAGGTGATCCACCTTGCCCAGCCATACTCACTTTTTATTTATTTATTTATTTATTATTTAATAAAAATCTATTATTTTTTTAAAGATGGGGTTTCACCATGATGGCCAGGCTGGTCTTGAACTCCTGACCTCAGGTGATCCACCCACCTCGGCCTCCCAAAGTGCTAGGATTACAGGCGTGAGCCACCATGCCTGGCCCATACTCACTTTTAATGGCATGCTAATTAAGGGACAGGCTGTTCAGAAATAGCAAGAAAATGGGCGGTAACTTGTGAGTGTTGCCATGGCAAGGGTAAACTGTCATGGCGCTGATGGGCGCTTCTCCCTGGCTTCGGCCAATCTTCACTCTGGTCCAGAGGTAAGTCCCACCTGCCTCATACCTTGGCTTCACCCAAATTCTCTCCAGTAGCCCCATTCTTGTAGTTGTCAAGTGACATCAGACAAGCCAAATTCTGTCTCTGAGAACTGTAAATGATATACAATTGAGGACAGATTACTCCAGCTTAAGTGGCCCAACTGATACTGAACAATTGATGATTTTTAGTGATACTCAAAGTTGAACTAGGTCCCAGTGTAAGGAAATTTGGAACCTGAGACAATTTCCATTGTAAAAAACCTCCCGCAGAAAATGTAATCTACATGAGCATGTTTTCATTTTTAATTACAACAGAAAATGTAATATCCTTTTCAAGGCATCTGACTGGTACGCTTTTTGGTCATTTTTCCCAGCTGTTGTCTTATATTGTACTCTAAATTCTGCTTTTCTCTCTAACCAGATACCAAGTTCCTCAAGAGAACTTCCTTGTGAGTTCTGTAACCCCTGGCAGAGTGCTGAGCATACACATAACAAGGTTTCAATAATCTTTAAAAAAAAATTTTTTGGCCGGGCGCGGTGGCTCACGCCTGTAATCCCAGCACTTTGGGAGGCTGAGGCGGGTGGATCACAAGGTCAAGAGATCGAGACCATCCTGGTCAACATGATGAAACTCCGTCTCTACTAAAAATACAAAAATTAGCTGGGCATGGTGGCGCCTGCCTGTAATCCCAGCTACTCGGGAGGTTGAGGCAGGAGAATTGCCTGAACCCAGGAGGCGGAGGTTGCGAGATCGCGCCATTGCACTCCAGCCTGGGTAACAAGAGCGAAACTCCATCTCAAAAAAAAAAAAAAAAAAAAATTTTTTTTAGAGACAGGGTCTTGCTCTCTCATCCCGGCGGGAATGCAGTTGTGTGATCATAGCTTATCGCAGCATCAAGCTCTCGGGATTAAGCAATCCTCCCACATCAGCCTCCCAAGTAGCTGGGATTACAGGCAGGTGCTACCATGCCTAGCTAATGATTTTTATTTTATTTTATTTTATTATTTTATTATTTTGAGATAGGGTCTCATTCATTTCCCAGGCTGGTCTCAAATTCTTAGGCTCAAGGAACGCTCTCACTTCAGCCTCCCAAAATGTTGGGATTACATGCCCAGCCTAATTGGCTTCTATTTGTAATTCATAAATCAGGCCATTCTCTGCTTTATGGAATAAAATGAAAGCTCCTCCTGGGCAATGGCAGAACAGTGGGCTTCAGAAGGTGGGAACAAGGAAAAGAACAATAGAAAAAATCTGTTGGTTAACATCAAGTTACTTTTTTTGATAAGGTTTAAATTAAAGCAAAGGGGATTTCCTTATTATGTTAACTTAGGTAGATTGAAATCTTGCATTTTCAGGGAAAAGTGGTTTGTTTTGGGATCTATTACGTTTTTTAAAGTTTTGATTTGATTATGTGGCATTTAACATGAGTGACTATTGCCCACACTGGATGGGTTCAATGACTCGGCAGGTAGCAGTCCAAAGGCCACAACCAAGGAGGACTTTCCAAGGGGATTTTATTACTTGTAACAAGTAAGAACACTGGGGATGATTCCCCAAAGCAGTGCTTCCCCACACAAAGTGGAAAACAGGGTTTTTATTAGGCTGGTTAACTGTGTCATCGTGTGTAGCAGTGTGAAGGCAACTCCATAGAGTTGCCAATCATGCTTCTCCAGACCTCATACATCGCACGTTTAAGCAATGGTGAATCAGCTTCTTTCTGGAGGCAGTTTTTAGTATGGTAATGAGAAGAGTTTGCCAGAGTTCATCACCAACTCAGGTATCTCTGGATCTAACTGGTTTTTTGTTTTGCTGGGGCTGAGCTGCTTCCGGAACTCTTTGAAACAAGAACGCAGTGTGCAATAGCTGCAAGGGGGTACTTTTCACAGTGTGTACTCAAAAACCCAGGGATGGCTGGGCAAGGTGGCTCACACCTGTAATCCCAGAACTTTGGGAGGCTGAGGCAGGCAGATCACCTGAGGTCAGGAGTTTGAGATCAGCCTGGCCAACATGGTGAAACCCTGTCTACTAAAAATACAACAACAACAACAAAAATTAGCCAGGTGTGGTGGTGGGCGCCTGTAATCCCAGTTACTCAGGAGACTGAGGCAGGAGAATTGCTTGAACCTGGGAGGCAGAGGTTGAAGTGAGCTGAGATCATGCCCCTGCACTCCAGCCTGGGCAAAAGAGTTAGTGATTCCATCTCAAAAAAAAGAAAAAAGCCAAACATGGTGGCTCACACCTGTAATCTCAGAACTTTGGGAGGCTGAGGTGGGCAGATCAGCTGAGGTCAGGAGTTCGAGACCAGCCTGGCCAGCATGGTAAAACCCTGTCTTTAGTAGAAATACAAAAATTACCTGAGGGTGGTGGTGGCACACGACTGTAGTCCCAGCAACTTGGAAGGTTGAGACAGGAGAAAAGCTTGAACCCAGGAGGCGGAGGTTGCACTGAGCCGAGATTGCACCATTGCACTCTAGCCTGGGCAACAGAGCAAGACTCCGTCTAAAAGAAAAAACAAAAAACAAAAAACCCAGGAACTATGGGTTACAACTCCATTCTGGTTTGGTCTGGTCTGTTGGGGCCTAGTGCAGCAGCTCAGTACAAAACAATAGCCTCCCAGTTTGTGTTTAACATATAAATGTGGAATTATACTATACATATTCTTCTACAACTTGCTTTGTAAATTGAACAATATAGTCTTCCAGTGTTGTCTTCCTTGTCACTGTGTCTATGTTGTTTTAGATAGCTGCTTAGTATTTCCTAATATGGATATGTCATAATTTACTTACATTTATTCAAATAATCTCCTACGGTTGAATAAGTAGTCCTTAAGTTTTCACTATTATGTATAATGCTACAATGAATATTCTTGTACACACATTTTTGCACACTTTGTATTTTTTGTAAGCTAGAGCTTCAGATGAATTACTGGGGAAAATACAGTGATGTTTTGAAAAGGACACTCAGGAAGATACAAGTTCTAGTCTTAACTCTGCCACTTCTAATTTGTGTGACTTTTAGCAAGTCACTTTAACACCCTAAAATTCTGCTATTTCATCTGTAAGAGGAGAAAACATCTCAATATGCTTCATAGAATTGTTGCAAAAATCAAATAATGAAGCAAACCCATTATAGTTGAATCAGATTAGTTTCAGTTTCATTTCAATAGAATAAGAGTATTTCCTCAGCCTTTTCATATTCTGCTAAATCTCATTAGATGGCAAGCAAACTTTTAGTGGTTGATTGGAATGTTCCTCTTTTGAATATATAATAGGGAACCAAGTTGAAGAATATTATTGAAACCAAATAAACCAGTGCATTATGGGGAAATAGGTCTCTTTCTATGGAAGAATGAACTGAGGATCCCAGATATGATCATCTTTAGAAAAAAACATGAAAATGGTCCATAATAATTTCCAATAAGGAACACAAAGAAAATATCTGCCCTGGAGTTCTATGAGGTCATAGGCAGGGAAGTTTATAGGACCTTTATCATCAAAGCAGTCTATAAAACACCAACTGGTTAAGAAAGTACTTGCGGACCTGATGCAGTGGCTCATACCTGTAATCCCAACACTTTGGGAGGCTGAGGCAGGAGGATTACTTGAGTCCAAGAGTTCAAGAGCAGACTGGGCAATACAGTGAGATGTGATCTCTACAAAAAAAAATTTTTTTTTTAATTACCCAGGTGTAGTGGTGTGTGCCTGTAGTTGCAGCTACCCAGGAGGCTGAGTCAGGAGGACTGCTTGAGCCTGGGAGTTTGAGGCTGCAGAGATCCATGACTGTGCCACTGCATTCCAGCCTAGGTAATAGTGTGAGACCCTGTTTTGTTTGTTTGTTTGTTTGTTTTTAAGGTAGTCCTTAAGTTTTCACTTAAGCTTTAAAGAAAAAAAGAAGAAAGGAAGAAAGAAAAAGAAAGTATTTGTGCCACTAATCTTGTCATCAAAAGACCTTTCACTTAAGTTAAAAAAAAAAAAAAAAAGGAAAGAAGGAAGGAAGGAAGAAAGAAAGAAAGGAAGGAAGGAAAAGAAAGTATTTATGCTGCTAATCTAGTCATCAAAAGACCTGAGTTTGAACTCTGGCTTTATCATCAACCAGTTCTGTGAACAAGTGATAAGCTCTCAGAATTTTTTTTTTTGTTGAGAGGGAGTTTTGCTCTTGTTGCCCAGGCTGGAGTGCAATGGTGTGATCTCGGCTCACTGCAACATCTGCCTCCCAGGTTCAGGCAATTTTCCTGCCTCAGCCTCCCGAGGAGCTGGGATTACTGGTGTGCACCACCACACCCACCTAATTTTGTATTTTTAGTAGAGTCGGGGGTTTTTCTATGTTGGTCAGGCTAGTCTCAAACTCCCAACCTCAGGTGATCCGCCCGCCTCTGCCTCCCAAAGTGCTGGGATTACAGGAGTGAGCCACCACACCCTGCCTGCTCTCAGAGTTTTTTGTTTGTTTGTTTTGAGACTGAGTCTCACTCGGTTGCCAGACTGGAGTGCAGTGGTGCGATCGCAGCTCACTGCAACCTCTGTCTCTTGGGTTCAAGTGATTCTCCTGCCTCAGCCTCCCAAGTAGCTGGGACTACAGACATGCCCAGTTTTTGTATTTTTAGTAGAGATGGAGTTTCACCACGTTGGCCAGGATGGTCTCCATCTCTTGACCTTGAGATCCACCTACTGCACCCTCCCAAAGTGCTGGGATTACAGGTGTGAACCACTGTATCTGGACTATCTGAGGTTTTTTTTGTAAAATTGAGATAATAAAAATACCTATAATTCTTAAGTATTATATGAGGCAATACACTTGAAGAAAACCAACAGAGATCCTTGCAAATCGTGACAGTAGATGTAATTGAGACAAAAGGAGAAAAAAAGAACATTCTCATGGAAATAACATTTCAAGAAAAAAATAACTTTGAAACTTTGAACCAAGAGTTGTCACCTCTTTACACCTCTACTTTCCTCACCTGCAAAATAAGGAGATTGAATTAGACCATTTTTAAGATCCCTTTCATTCAAACAACAATAATATGACAGCTACATGTAATAAAGTGCTTACTATATTGAAACACTGTTCTAAGTGATTTATTTTTATTGATTCATTTAATCTTCTAGCTGAACCATGGAGCAGACATTGATACTTGTTGATACTGGTTTTTGGTGTGTGTGTTTTTTTTTTTTTTTAATTGTTTTTGTTTGTTTGTTTTCGAGAGGGAGTCTTGCCCTGTCGCCCAGGCTGGAGTTCAGAGGCGCAATCTGGGCTCATTGCAACCTCTGCCTCCAGGGTTCAAGCGATTCTCCTGCCTCAGCCTCCCCAGTAGCTGGGATTACAGGTGCCCACTACCACACCCAGCTAATTTTTGTATTTTTGTTAGAGACAGGGTTTCACCATGTTGGCCAGGCTGCTCTCGAACTCCTGACCTCAGGTGATATGCCTACCTCAGCCTCCCAAAGTGCTAAGATTACAGGCATGAGCCACTGTGCCCAACTAATAACTGTTGATATTTGAAGGAGACTTATTTTCTAAATTACTTTACTTCAATTTATTTTTAAGGTTTATTAACTAATTTATGTAGCGATGCTTTTTCTCTTTTAGAGAAAAAAATTAAATACAGAGAACTAATATTAACTATCTAATGCTATATAATGAATTATGCTAAAACTTAGCAGCTTTAAGCAAGCAAGTATTAGTCTCACATAAATTCTGAGGTTCAGTCATCTGAGAGTGGCTTAGCTGGGTGATTCTGTCTCTGAGTCTCTCATGAGATTATAGTCATATCGTTGGCCAGGGCTGTAGTCATCTGAAGGAGCTGGAGAATCTCCTTCTGAGTTTATTCATTTGGCTGTTGGTAAATTTCAGTTCCTCACCACATAAGCCACTTCACACGACTGAAGGCTTCTCAGACAACTTGGAAACTGGTCCCCAGAATGAGAAATCAGAATGAGAGAATGTAACAAATAAAAAGAGAACCCAACGCAGAAGCTGTAGTCTCCTAATCTTGTAGGTATATCCACTCCCCTAATCTTGGATGTGACATTCCATAATTTCTTTCATTTTCTATCTGCTAGGAGCAAGTCACCAAGTACCAACTCCAGCCCATACTCAAGGGGAGGGAGATTAAGCTCCATTTCTAAGGAGAGAAATATCAAATAATTCATAAATATATATTTTATTTTATTTATTTGAGACAAAGTCTCACTCTGTTGCCCAGGCTGGAGTGCAATGGCGTGATCTCAGCTCATTGCAATCTCCACCTCCCAGGAAGAAGCAACTCCCCTGAGTAGCTGGGATTATAGGTTCCTGCCATCACACTCGGCTAATTTTTATATTTTTCGTAGAAACAGGGTTTCACCATTTTGGCCAGGCTGGTCTCAAACTGCTGACTTCAAGTGATCCACCCATCTCAGTCTATCAAAGTGCTGAGATTACAGGCGTGAGCCACCGCACCTGGCCAGTTTATAAATACATTCTTTAAACCGTAATGAGTACAAATAAAAATATAACACATGGTAGTGTACTTACGGCCCCAAATTGACAGTGTAATTAATACCTTACATATTTTTCTCAAGAGTATTTTCAATTAAAAAAGATTAGAAATAAAATCTTTGTTTTTATGCCCAGTCCCAATTCTATTCCTACCCTCCAGAGGTAACAACTATCAAATTGTATGACATATCTTTTAAAAATTATTCTTTTATATACACGTAAGTATAGTAAAAATAATGTATTATTTTGTGAATTTTAAAAAAAATCTCATAAATGGTATCATACATATTCTACAAGTTATACTTTCACTCAATATTGTTTTTGAAATCTGAATATGTTGATATATTTAGACGTAAATATTTCATTGTATAAATACACCTCTTTAAATTCATCTATTAATGGAGATTATTATAAATCACTATTAGAATCAAAGCTACAACAAATAGCTCTATTCATGTTTCTTTATGCACATTTGCAGGAGTTTGTCTAGAGCTATTTCTCAGATATTTTGATCCCAGCCCATGAGAAATGTCTCATTGTGACCAACCTGCATCTCACTGTGACCAGTCATATATATTTAATTGAAACCAAAGTTTCATGAGAAAAGTACTTATTCTTTCTACAAATAAATGGCCTTTGATGTTACATATTTTTAATCTATGTTGTTATTTATTTATTTACTATGTTGCTCAGGCTGGAGTGTAGTGGCTATTCACAGGTGACCATAGTGCACTGCGGACTCAAACTCCTACGCTTGAACCATCCTGCAGCCTCAGCCTCCTCAGTAACTGGGAGGACAGGTGTGCACCATAATCTATGTTATTTATTTATTTGTTTATTCATTTATATTTTTACTTTTTATTTTGAGATGGAGTCTCACTCTGTCACCCAGGCTGGAATGCAGTGGCACAATCTCAGCTCACTGCAGCCTCTGCCTTCCGAGTTCAAGGGATTCTCCTGCTTCAGCCTTCTGAGTAGCTGGGATTACAGGTGCATGCCACCATATCCAGTTAATTTTTGTATTTTTAGTAGAGATGGGGTTTTGCCATTTTGGCCAGGCTGGTCTTGAACTCCTGACCTCATGTGATCTGCCCACCTCAGCCTTCCAAATTGCTGGGATTATAGGTGAGAGCCACCGCACCCGGCCAAATCCATGTTATTTAAATTGCTACTGACATCCACTAAATTGATTTCTAGACCCATTATTGGGGTTTCCGTCTGTAGTTTACAAAGCAATCTTCTAATGCCTATCTGTAGCCATATACAGGTTGCGGCAGTTTAAACTTTACAAAATATTGCAAAATTGTTCTTTGTAGTATTTGTATCAATTTACACTTCCCCAGCAACTTACAAGAGATCCTTTTTGCCCACATTGACACCCACACTCAATATTGTCAGATTTTTCATTTTTGCCAATCTCATTATCAGGTCCCATTTAAGGGATGGATGAAAGCAGGCCTGCATAAATGCATTATTTCTTTTGTGTAGGAGGCACAGGTGTAATGGGAAAATTCTTTCTCCTATGCTTGTCCTTACAGATAGACACCCTGTGATGAGGCTACAGTTACGGGATGTCTCCCCAGGATTATTTCTCTATCACAATTAAATGACATCCAGCTGCTGTATGTCATTACCGCGTCCTTTGGAAAATGCAATGATTAAAGGCAGAATGGAAACGCTATAGGGACATCTCTCAGAGGAATCACAAGAGCCTCTGGAACAGAGCCAGACCAATCTGCTATGGCTTCCTCTGGTCTCCCAAGAGAGCCTCGTCAACCCATATACCACTTGCCTCAAGCCCTCTACTCTTTTAGCTCCCTGATACTCAGCAGCTACTTACTCTCCTGCTACACAGAGAACATGAGACCATTACATGAAAACTCTGCTATACCTTATCTTTCATCTAGAAGCTTCTGCTTCTATTCTCTCTCCTTTCATCCTACCCCAGAGCAAGAGTAGGATGAAAGGTAACCTTCTTTCCACCCCAGGCTAATTATTTCCTATCGTCTCTACCCTCTGAGGAGTCTTGCTTCTTGAACGATCCCCTCTTTTGTATCTGTCTTTCACTCCTCTCCTCCTTCCTCTCTGCCCCATTCTTCCCTTCAGCATGTAAGTATGATCAAGTCTCTCCTTCCTGAATGAGGTCTTTCCTTGAGTCCTTATTCCTCTCTGTCTGACTTATTCTTAATTACTCTCAGGCCCACCTATCATGTCTTCAGAGAGGTATAAGACCTATTCTTTTCCTTCACAGCATTTACCAAAGTATGTGTAAGACTGCTTCCTCTCCGATGTAGTCAGCCCCAAAAGATCAGAGACCTGGTATCTCTAGTACCTAACACAGAGTAGACACTCAGTACATATCTAGTGAGTAAATGATTTACAGCCTGGGGCCTCACTCTTTTGTTCTTCCCTTCTACATCACATGGTATTCTGAAATTAAAAGACTTTCCCACCTTCCCCTACTTGAAAAATGTCATTGGCTCCTCAGCCTGTAGAGTCCACTCTCCTTAGCACAGCATAAAATGGTTCTGTGAAAACATCATGTTCTTTCCAATCAGAGCAAAATAAATACCACCTCTTCTAGAAGAAGCAGAAGAGAAAAAATTCAAATCAGTTAATATTGTTATTAGCTGACAGAGCTGGAAAAAGTAGTTGTAACCACCCAATGGGTTTACCTTGCCTACTGCCTAGACAGAGCTGATTTATCCAGACAGGGGAATTGCAATACAGAAAGAGTTTAACTCATGCAGAATGGGCTGTATGGGAGATGGGAGGTTTATTAGTACTCAAATCAGTCTCCGTGAGAATTTGCAGTTTTTAAGGATAATTTGGTGAATAGGGCACAGTGAGTCAGGAGTGCTGATTGGCTGGGTTGGAGATTAAATCATAGGAAGTCAAAGCTGTCCTCTTTTGCTGAATCAGTTCCTGGTGGGGGCCACAAGATCAGATGAGCCAGTTTATCCATCTGGGAGGGGCCAGCTGATCTATCAAGCGCAGGTTCTGCAAAATACCTTGAGCATTGATCTTAGGTTTTTGCTTTTGTTTTGTTTTTTTGTTTTGTTTTGTTTTTGTTTTTGTTTTTTTGAGACAGAGTTTCACTCTTGTTGCTCAGGCTGGAGTGCAATGGTGCAATCTCTGCTCACTGCAACCTCTGCCTCCCGGGTTAAAGCAATTCTCCTACCTCAGCCTCCCAAGTAACTGGGACTATAGGCATGCACCATTATGCCTGGCTAATTTTTTGTATTTAGAAGAGATGAGGTTTCACCATGTTGGTCAGGCTGATCTCAAACTTCTGACCTCAGGTAATCCACCCACCTTGACCTCCCAAAGTGCTGGGATTACAGGTGTGAGCCACCATTCCTGGACAGGTTTTACAGTAGGTTATCTCTAGAAGCAATTGAATAGTGTCAAAATTTTGTAGCCTCCAGCTGCATGAGTCCTAAACCATAATTTCTAATCTTGTGGCTAATTTGTTAGTCCTACAAAGGCAGTGTATACCC
This sequence comes from Saimiri boliviensis, assembly GCF_048565385.1. Lineage (NCBI taxonomy): Eukaryota > Metazoa > Chordata > Mammalia > Primates > Cebidae > Saimiri > Saimiri boliviensis. Next base: position 229,613,135 of record NC_133449.1, read on the forward strand.
AGGCAGAAAGGGGTTTATTTTGGAAAGGTGCTGTTCTTGTATTTTTTTTCAAAGTTAAACTGTAAACTAAGTTTCTCCCAAAGTTAGTTTGGCCTATGCCCAGGAATGCACAAGGACAGCTTGGACTTTAGAAGCAAGGTGGGGCCAGGCACAGTGGCTCACGCCTGTAATGCCAACACTCGGAGCCAAGGCAGGTGGATCATGAGATCAGGAGTTCGAGACCAGCCTGGCCAACATGGTGAAACCCCTTCTCTACTAAAAAAAATACAAAAATTAGCTGATCATGGTGGTGCACGCCTGTAATTCCAGCTACTTGGGAGGCTGAGGCAAAAGAATTGCTTGAAGCCGGGAGGTGGAGGTTGCAGTGAGCCGAGATTGCACCATGCACTCCCACCTGGAGGTGACAGAACTTGACTCTGTCTCAAGAAAAAGACAAAGAAAAAAAAGAAGCAAGACGGAGTCAGTTAGGTCAGATTTCCTTCGCTGTAATCATATTCTCAGTTATAGTTTTGCAATGGTGGTTTCAATCCCTCTGTTTGGGTTTCAGAAGACCTTATTCTTAAGGTGTGGCTAGGAAGATGGGAAAAGTTCAAAAACTGCTCTGTTTTTTCCTGCCAACGGGGGCATAGTGGGAACAGGAGTTGACCCCAAGGTGAAAGGAGTGGAACCGCTTGCTCTGCGGCTGTCAAAGCATAGGGACTGGGCTGGGTTACGTGACAAAGGCTTTTAGTATTCTCATCTACAGTTTTAGTACAGCATTTAAGTGTGTAGCATACTATAAGGTAAATGAGTCTTAGAATAAGGAATGCAAATCCTAGTTTTAGAAGTAAAGATTTGAAAGCATTAGTCTGGGGACTTGAAACCCACAAAGAATTTAGGATTTAGTCCAAATTACAGAAAATAATAAAAACTCAAGAACAACTAACAATCGGTATACTATAGTTTTCTGAAACAGTTTTTCTCTTTCCAGTCCCCATTTTTATTAAAGCAAAATAAGTTTTAGTCATATTACGTATGGCCTGATTATTTGTATAAAGTGCAGCAAGAATAATTATTTGCCATATAGGCTTCTTTTAAAATTGGCTTTGCTGAAACTTTGCTCCATAAGGAATCTCAGATTATACTTTTTAAAGCTTTGAAGCCCAGCCCTGAATTTATCTATGTTTGCAAATTTACCTGTATGAGTTAGATGAATTTTCCTCTTCTCCAGGTCCCAAGATAACTTGGGATCCCTGGCCTTTTAGAAAGTGACATATCCCACTTGCCATAGGTCAGGAACCCTGTACAGAGATTGTGCAGGCAAAGTATGAGGCCAGCTTGGCTTTCATTGGCTTGATAAGTCAACTTTGATTCCTTAAAACAGTCTGTTTGCATTTGAAAGCATGACTTTTCAAAGTCTTGGTAAACTAACCATCATATCCAATTGTGTCCCTTTTTGTCAACATACCAGGTTTTCAGGTTTCTTTTCTCTGCAGCTTCCAGAAGAATGGACAGTTAGCCCGAGTCAGGCTTGTTGAGCTTACACTAACATTTCCTCCAGGTGTCAGCAAATGTGACTGATCAGACAAACTAGAAGAGCCTGTTGGACTTTCATCCGCGATTTCTTCAGAGATCTCCTCTATAGGTACAAACACACACACACAGAAAGTCAAGCAGAAGTCCTTCCAGACAGAGATTCCAGATCAAATCACAAACCAAGAATATTCCTCCAAATAAGCCCCTCTTCCCCATCCAATTAAAGTAGACATCCCACAATAAGGCTACAGACAGGCACCCCATGATGGGGTTACAGATAGCAGCCCTTTCATAGAGGCCAACAAATCAGGAAAAGGAAGGTGCTGTTAGTAACACCTAGAATACTCACCAAAGCAGACACTCTGTGATGGGGCTACAGACACCTCATGGTGGAGTTACAGATAGACCCCCTGTGATGAGGCTACAGTTACTGGATATCTCCCCAGGATTGTTTCTCTATCACAATTAAATCCATGCACCATGGGTTAGTAATGCCATGCCAATAGAGACAGTGACAGAGTCAGGCCCTAGTCCAAGAAAACTAGGTGTCTGCTTGAGCTGACCTCTGGATCCATCACCAGTGGGGGGCTACCAAACTGTGGGTGTATAGCAACAAGGGCAATCCCAAATGAGGCCCCAAATTTGAATCTGCCCAAAAGGTTCTCCTTGCCTGTTGCCTAGATACAGCCAATTTATCAAAACAGGGGAGTTGCAAAGAAAGAGTAATTCATGAAAAGCCAGCTGTACAGGAGAACAGAGTTTTATTATTACTCAAATCGGTCTCCCCGGGACTGTTTCTCTATTGCAATTAAATCCATGCACATTGGATCAGCAGTGTAGAGACAGTACCAGAGTCAGCACTAAATCTGGAACTACATCGCCACTTGGGCTGGCCTCTGACTCTAGGGCTGGAGGGGCTACAAACCACAGGCAGGTAGCCACAGGGGTGATTCTGGACAAGCCCCCAGATTTGTAACTGCCCAACAGGTTTTTCTTGCCCACTGCCTAGATAGAGCTAATTTATCAAGACAGGGAATTGCAACGGAGAAAGAATTTAATTCACACAGAGCCAGCTATAGGAAAGACTGGAGTGTTATTATCACTCAAGTCAGTCAAAGCATGGAATGGTCATAAGCATCAATGGCTGAAATGGGGGGATCCTTTGAAATGCCTAAAATAATTCATTTGTGTGTGCAATTGAAAAAAGCTGAACCAGACAAACCGAATGAAAGATTTCTTGTCATAGCTGAAATTTGATAAGAAAATATTTAATTTTTTTTTTTGAGATGGAGTTTTGCTCTTGTTGCCCAGGCTGGAGTGCAATGGCTTGATTTTGGCTCACCACAACCACCACTTCCCGGGTTCAAGAGATTCTCCAGCCTAGTAGCTGGGATTACAGGCATATGCCACCACGCTCAGCTAATTTTTTTGTATTTTTAGTTGAGATGGGGTTTCTCCATGTTGGTCAGGCTGGTCTCAAATTCCTGACCTCAGATGATCTGTCCGCCTCGGCCTCCCAAAGTGCTGGGATTACAGGCATGAGCCACTGCACCCAACCTAAAAACATTTTTTTAAGAACTCTAATGGCTAGAAGTCAGCTTAATTAAAAACTGATATTCAGACTATAATTTTCTTTGTGAAAAATAAAGAGGTCTTTCTGCTTTTCCTCTTTTGTATCCTGTTTCTGGGATTTTGTTGTTAATATACTAAAAACCTTATTTTAAAAAACGGTTGTTTCCCTCTGTTTCCTATTTTGTTGACATGAATGCTGCTGAGAAAAAAAAAGTAAAACTTCATTGGCCTTTTAGATAGCTTAAAATCTCCCTCAGTCGGGTCTCCCTGGACTTGTTTTCACTTTTTTCCACATCTGCTACTCCTTCCTTTGGCCATCTTTAGTACCACGTAGGAAACCTAACAAACAGCCCTGAGACCCTGCAAGAGACACAGAAAAACATGCCACCCCTTCCCCTTTTGGGAGGTCTTTAGTCTCTTTCATGGAGTCTCAGAAGTCATAGGCAAGTTTCTGACAGGTCTAAAGCTTTGCTTTCTTCTGCATTGAGTTTTCTGATCTCTTTGGCTTTGGGGATGCCAAGAATTACTTTGTACTGGGAGAGAGAACTTGATCTTTGTGTCATAGCTGGCAAGTCACAGGTGAAACCTGACAAGTCACAGGTGAAACCTGCTGACAGCAGCTGCAGTGAATGGTAATTACTTCAGGGAGCTACTTGTTTATTTGCACATTTTGCTAAGAGAGACATGATTCAAACACTTGGAGGCTATAGAAACACACACCAAGGGATAGGGCTCCTGTGGAGGATGAGCTGACCACATACTGAGCTGAGTGTTGGGTTGCCCACCAGACACAGAAGATGTCCCTGTAGTGAGGAGCACTGTGGAAATGTTGCCTGGCCTGGTCTTGCGACATTTCCTTTTTGGGAGAAACCAGGGATTCAAAGTAAATGTGGAATCCTTGATTTCTGGAGATCTAGATGCTCTGCCTTCCAGCTTTGCTGAGAAAAAAATGTAAAAATTTATTGGCCCTGAAAACATGTTTCACATATTTAAATATTAGGCTCTGAAAACAACAAATTTTTTATTTGCCCTATTCATTAAAGGGCTCCACCCTGAAGTCAGTAATTTAAGAAACAAGCTAAGTTGAAAAGACTACCTATAAAACGAAATTAATCTCCAAAATGTAACTTACTGACATTTAACTAGTTATTTTGAAACTTTTTTTTTTTGAGATGAAGTTTAGCTCTTATTACCCAGGCAGTTTAGCTCTTATTGCCCAGGCTGGAATGTAACCTCCGCCTCCCCGGTTCAAGCGATTCTCTTGCCTCAGCCTCCTGAGTAGCTTGGATTACAGGCACGTACCACTATGCTCGGCTAATTTTGTATTTTTAGTAGAGACAGGGTTTCTCCATATCGGTCAGGGTGGTCTCAAACTCCTAACCTAAGGTGATTTGCCCACCTCGGGCCTCCCAAAGTGCTGGGATTACAGGCGTGAGCCACCGTGCCCGGCCTTTGAAACTTTTTATAAAAGATATTTAGTAGTGCAAAGGCTTATTGAAAAAAAAAAAAAAAAAAAAACTACAAATAAAAGATAATTACGGCCGGGCGCGGTGGCTCAAGCCTGTAATCTCAGCACTTTGGGAGGCCAAGGCGGGTGGATCATGAGGTCAAGAAATCGAGATCATCCTGGTCAACATGGTGAAACCCCGTCTCTGCTAAAAATACAAAAAATTAGCTGGGCATGGTGGCACGTGCCTGTTATCCCTGCTACTCAGGAGGCTGAGGCAGGAGAATTTCCTGAACCCAGGAGGCGGAGGTTGTGGTGAGCCGAGGTGGCGCCATTGCACTCCAGCCTGGGTAACAAGAGCGAAACTCCGTCTCAAAAAAAAAAAAAAAAAAAAAAAAGATAATTACATCTATAAAGGAAATATCCATTTGTAAGAGCATCTCCCTCTCTGCACCTAAACTACATTGGCTTAAAGTTTAGATTTAAAAGAATAAACCTTACCTTTGTTTAAGATAATTTTTTGGCCAAGGGTGATGGCTCACACCTGTAATCCCAACACTTTGGGAGGCTCAGGTGGGCAGATCACCTGAGGTCGGGAGTTTGAGACCAGCCTGACCAACATGGAGAAACCCCATCTCTACTAAAAATACAAAATTAGCCAGGTGTGGTAGTGCATGTCTGTAATCCCAGCTACTCGAGAGGCTGAGGCAGGAGAATTGCTTGAACCCAGAAGGCGGAGGTTGCAGGAAGCCAAGGTCACGCCATCACACTCTGGCCTGGGCAACAAGAGCAAAACTCTGTCTCAAAAAAAAAAAAGAAAGATAATTTTTCGGGAAATCTTGTCTTGACTTTACCTATGCCTCTTTTTTTGTCTCTGCAAATAATAATGTTTAGATCTAAGTTCTGTGCATTTGAGATATATATTCTACCTTATTTCACCTAAGAGTCATGTCTTTGGTAGTGCAAATTTTGAGTTGCTTAGCTAAAAATTGTTTAGGGCAATGGAAAAATTGTTTAGGGTAATCAAGAGATTGATAATTTAACTCGGGGAGAGAAACTATTTTAAAAATGGCAAATGAAGAATTTTATAAAAGCTGTAAGATCTGCTTTTGCCTGTGTCTGTATGTATATATGTTTATATTATGTGTATGGGACATTTTACTACCAAAATATACAAAAGAGCTCTAATTAATTGGCTCTGAAAAAAAAAAAAGTAAGCACTTGGTGGGGTGTGGTGGCTCACGCCTATAATCCCAACACTTTGGGAGGTTGAGGTGGGTGAATCATGAGGTCAGGAGTTCAAGACCAGCTTGTCCAACATGGTGAAATCCTGTCTCTACTAACAATACAAAAAAATAAAATTAGTTGAGTGTGGTGGCACACAACGGTAGTCCCAGCTACTCAGGAGGCTGAGGCAGGAGAATCACTTCAACCCAGGAGGAGGAGGTTGCAGTATGCCAAGATCACATCACTGCACTCCAGCCTGGGTGACAGAGTGAGACTCTGTCTCAAAAAAGAAGAAAAAAAAACCCACTTGAATACTTTATCAGAAAAATAGAAACTAAAGTGTTCAGTTCATATGACTTGAGTAAATCTTTAGTAAAGAAGACTAGTTTAATGTATTGGTTTAATGAAAATAGCTATGTCTTTGGACCAGCAAAATACTCATGTATTTAGATGGCAGAAAGCTAAATGGCTTTCTGCTTAGATGGCAACTGCCTAACATTTGCAGGCTGTAAAAATGATTAACATGAAATAACTTGAGATGATAGCTAGTTTTGCTTAATGAACTATTCAAGCATAATTGTTAAAATGAGTCAATTAAACGACTAGAGATAAAAGTTTATAAATATACTCATTTGTATAGTGGTGAGTTTTTGAAAAGTTTATAAATGAACTTTTCATAGTTTCAAAAATCTTTTTCAGTAACTTAACCTTTTTTTTTTGAAATGGAGTTTTGCTCTGTCACCCAGGCTGGAGTGTAGTGGAGCGATCTCAGCTCCCTCCAACCTCTGCCTCCCAGATTCAAGTGGTTCTCCCACCTCAGCCTCCCAAGTAGCTGGGATTACATTGCAGGTGTGTGCCACCATGCCCGGCTAAGTTTTCTATTTTTAGTAGAGACGGGGGTTTCACTATGTTGGCCAGGCTGGTCTTGAACTCCTTACCTCAAGTGATCTGCCCACTTCTGCCTTTCAAACTTCTGGGATTATAGGCGTGAGCCACCATGCCCAGCCTCAGTAAATTAATCTTAAAGTCATGTTATAATTAAGTAGTAGATGTTCATAAAATGTCTATGCCATCTCTAAGTTAAAATACTGAAACATTAATCATTAAATGTAAGTTTAAATCTATATACTTCGATATCTTTTTTTTTTTTTTTTGAAATGGAGTCTCACTCTTGTTGCCTAGGCTGCAGTGCAATGGCTCAATCTTGGCTCACTGCAACCTCTGCCTCCTGGGTTCAAGCGATTCTCCTGCCTCAGCCTCCGGAATAGCTGGAATTACAGGCATGCACCACCATACCTGGCTAACGTATTTTTAGTGGAAACCGGGTTTCTCCATGTTGGTCTGACTGGTCTCAAACTCCCAACCTCAGCTGATCTGCCTGCCTCTGTCTCCCAAAGTACTGGGATTACAGGCGTGAGCCACCACGCCTAGCTTGATGTCTTGTTTTTATATGGTATAGAAAGCCAAATATATTTAGATCTGTTAATAAACAAAAATAAATTAAGATATCTTTCTAAAAATTATAAAATGGCTTTTATCCATCTACCAATATTGATATGAAACAGTTCAAAATTACTTCCTAGGTTTTCCACTAGAAATTCAGGTTGCTAAGTTAAAATTGTAGTTAATATATGCAACTGAAACTACTAGATGTAAGAGAAACCATTCCATATACAGAGTGTATAAAAAATAGGATGTGTTTTGGTAAAGAAGGTTATAAAGAAGGCATGAGGCCGGGTGCGGTGGCTCAAGCCTGTAATCCCAGCACTTTGGGAGGCCGAGGCGGGTGGATCACGAGGTCAAGAGATCAAGACCATCCTGGTCAACATGGTGAAACCCCGTCTCTACTAAAAATACAAAAAAATTAGCTGGGCATGGTGGCGCGTGCCTGTAATCCCAGCTACTCAGGAGGCTGAGGCAGGAGAATTGCCTGAACCCAGGAGGCGGAGGTTGCGGTGAGCCGAGATCGCGCCATTGCACTCCAGCCTGGGTAACAAGAGCGAAACTCCGTCTCAAAAAAAAAAAAAAAAGAAGGCATGAGAGTGAGGTTTTTGTTAAAGGAAAGCTAATTTTGTCTAGAGGCTTTTAAAGGCTGTTTTAGTTGAAAGAACTAAAGAAAGAATGATGAATAAAACTACATGAACATAGACAGTGAAAGAAGGAAGAAAGGAAGGAAGGAGAAAGAAAGAAAGAGAGAAAGAGAAAGGGAAAAATTGTAAGTAGTTAAGTTTATAGAAATCTTTGTTTTTTAATTAAAAAAAATTATTTTGGTGGACATGAGGTCTCACTATGTTGCCCAGGTTGGTCTTGAACTCCTGGACTCAAGTAATCCTCCCACAACAGTCTCCCAAAGTGCTGGGATTACAGGCATTAGCACTATGCTCATCCAGAAATACCATTTTATGTGGTCAAAGATGATTGAGATTGGATGGATCAGCATTTCCATTGTGCAAAACAACTCAGTCTTCCAGACTGGTAGAATGAATACATGGAATAATGAAAAGTCAGCTGGCAAAGCTTACAGAAAGTTTTAACTTTCCCTGTTCTAAGGATCTTCCATTTGCTTAACGTTCTACCCTGTTTGGAAAACATCAGCTTTCCGCCTTTGAAATGAGAATAGGACGACCAATGCACCTGGATGTAGAAGCTTATGAACCAGCTCTCCTTAAAAGTTGTAAACTGAAAATAAAATCCAAAGTCCCTTAACAACTGAATGGACCCCCTCTTGTCCAGGGGACCCCAGAGAAACCTTAAAAACTGAGCTCCCAATCAAAACAGAAAGACAGGTCAAACACGCCTTATTATATTCCCTCCATTTTGGAGTTTAGGCACAACAATTGACCAGCATTAATGTTAAAATAGAGATTATGGCCAGCTCAATGGCTCACGCATGTAATTCCAGCACTTTGGGAGGCTGACACAGGTGGATCACCTGAGGTCAGGAGTTCAAGACCAGCCTGGCCAACATAGTGAACCCCCATTTCAACTAAAAATACAAAAATTAGCTGGATGTGATGGTGCCTGCCTGTAGTCCTAGTTACTCAGGAGGCTGAGACAGGAGAATTGCTTTAACCCAGGAAGTGGAAGTTGGAGAATCGCTTTAACCCAGGAAGTGGAAGTTGCAGTGAGCCGGGATTGAGCCACTGCACTCTGGCCTGGGCACAGAGTGAGACTGTCTTGGAAAAAAATATTCAGGATGTGGAAATATGAAAGTAGCATCCTATGGAAAATTCAGGATGAGATTAGTGGTCCTAAAATTTCACTATTCATTAGGAGATTGCAGAGGCTGCTTGCAAACCAAAACTAGATTGTTAACCTAAGGAGGCTTTATACTCTGTTCAAATCAAAGCTGGCACAGCAGGTTCCCCCTCCCTGTCCCACCCTTTTTGATATTTTCTGATTCTCCATAATCTCCACTTTCAGGCAAATGAGAAGAAACCAAGGGATAAATCATTCCTTCAGTTTAATTTGAAGAAACGTTATTCACTTATTTGCAAAACATTTCAAGTGCTTTCGGAATTCCAGGCTCAATATTTAAACCAACCAAATTTTGGATATCAAGCAGATGCTATAAATCATAAAAATAGCTCCCTGTTTCCCCTCCCCAACAAACAAACCAATATTAAAAGTAAATTAGTGTTGAAGAACAGAGCAAGAGGGTAGGTGATTTAGCTTGTGGGCTGATGGTCTGCCAACATTTTATCAGAGAACTTTGCTGACTGGCAAAAAACAGTGAGTTGCTAAAGCTGAGAGATTATTATGAATCCTTAAGGGTAAAGGTATTGTTCTCTGGAAATAAGAGCAGTGTTTGAAATCTATAGCCCTATAACTTTCACTTTCCTTAGGGACAAATGGATTTACATCTCATGATGTAAATCCATTTACATTTCACTTGATAAAAGGGATTTAGATTCCTGCCAACACATCTTCTGCCCTCTTTTTTTTTTTTTTTTTTTTTTTTTTTAATCTGCCTTCTCTTGAAGGGACTCCTACCACCCTGAGTTAATCACATACCTTGTTGTTTCATTAAGTCTTGAAGTCATTTTGATACATATATTGTTACAAGGATACATACAAAGCTACAATACCCAGTCTCTGCTTACAGAATTTTCAAGGGCAGGTCACAGTACAGTAATGTTTACAAGTAATTGATCACAACCTGTTACAGATTTCTTTGTTCCTTCTCCACTCCCACTGCTTCACTTAACTAGCCTAAAAAAGGAAAAAATGAATAAATAAAAGAATTTTAAGGCTCTATTTTGGAGATGAGAATTTTTTTTTTTTTTAATCTGAGTCCACTTGCTTGGGAAAGATGAGAAACTTTGAATCATCTAATTGGCTCAGGAAATGAGTTCACTGGCCTATTGCAGAGTCATGGAAGGAAAAAAAAAAAAGAAGAAAGAGAATTCCCCGGGGCTTAGATCTCAAGGGAACGTTTAGCTCTCCATTATAATTTTAGGAATACAATAGTCATGGCAGTTACGTGGAAGTTTTGCAAATTGGCACTTCAAAAATGAAGCATAACCAGGGCTCCTTTTTTGGCTAACTGCATGTAACTGGTTCATTGCATGGGATGAACTCAGTCAGACGCAAATGAAAGCAACTCTCTCTACTGCTCTTTCAAACCTTCTCTGTCAAATTATTCTTATCCATCCTGGGATGAAATTTTAGACAGAGATCCTAGCTTTTCCAGTCACAGGCAAACATTAAGAAGCCCAGTGCCAGCTAGGCATGGTGGCTTACAACCTGTGATCCCAGCACTTTGGAAGGCCAAGGCAAATGGATTGCCTGAGCTCAGGAGTTGGAGAGTTGGAGACCATCCTGGGCAACATGGCAAAAACTCATCTCTAATTTAAAAAAAAAAAAAAAAAAATTTTTTTTAAAGAAAAAAACAATAAATGATAAAAAGAAGCCTGGTGACGTCTATTATCAAAGCATTATATTCTCATTTGATGCAATGCTTCTTTTTAGGCCCTCACTCCCTCTCCTTCCATCCTCAGGCCTGAATCAACCTGCAAGCCAAAAAAGTGGCAAAGGTCAGGGTGGATGGTGGCATGGTGGTAGAAAAGTGGGTAATACGATTTGGATCTATGTCCCCACCCAAACCTCATGTGGAACTGTAATCCCGTGTTGGAGGTGGGGCCTGGTGGGAGGTGACTGGATGGATCATGGGGGCGGGTTCTCATAAATGGTTTAGCACCATCTCCCTTGGTGCTATTCTAGTGAGTGAGATCTGGTGGTTTAAAAATGTGTGGCGCTGCTGCCCCAGTACCCACTTGCTCCTGTTCCTGCCATGTAGACACCTGCTCCCACTTTGCCTTCTGCTATGAGTAAGAGCTCCCTCCCTCAGGCCTTCCCCAAAAGCAGATGCTGCCTTGCTTCCTGTAACGACCTGTGAAACTGTGAGCCAGTTAAACCTCTTGTCTTTATAAACTACCCAGTATCAGATATTTCTTTATAGCACTGCAACAACAAACTAACACAGTAGGGGTATTCTTTCTTCCTAGATCCACCTCCTAGTATTTTCTAGCTGCTATTTGCACTGTTCTATGGTCTAATCAATGTAGAAGCTGGAGTAGAGGATAAGGACATTGTTCTGTGGCTGATGCAATGGACTTCCTGAATTTCCGTTTCTGAGGACCTCTTACATAGACTTACATAGATTTTCTGAGTTTCCATTTCTGAGGACCGCCTTTCATAAAAAATGATTCATGCTGACGACTGCTTTCTCTGCCACTTCTCACTCCAACTACATCACCTCAGCTGGAAGCTTCAGATGCCCACCACCACTTTTTAGAAAGCACATTTTGGGCTAGGCATGGTGGCTCACACCTGTAGTCCCAGCACTTTGGACAGGAGGACCACAAGGCGGGCAGATCCCGAGGTCAAGAGAACGAGACCATCCTGGCCAACATGGTGAAACCTTGTCTCTACTAAAAATACAGAAAGCTGGGCATGGCACGTGCCTGTAGTCCCAGCTGCTCCGGATGCTGAGGCAGGAGAATCACTTGAACCTGGGAGGCAGAGGTTGTAGTGAGCTGAGATCATGCCACTGCACTCCAGACTGGTGACAGAGCAAGACTCCATCTCAAAAAAAAAAAAAAAAAAAAAAAAAAAAAAAAAAAAAGACCATTTTGGTGAAGCCTGTTTTTTTTTTTTTTTGAGACGGAGTTTCGCTCTTGTTACCCAGGCTGGAGTGCAATGGCGCGATCTCGGCTCACCGCAACATCCGCCTCCTGGGTTCAGGCAATTCTCCTGCCTCAGCCTCCTAAGTAGCTGGGATTACAGGCACGCACAACCATGCCCAGCTGATTTTTTGTATTTTTAGTAGAGATGGGGTTTCACCATGTTGACCAGGATGGTCTCGATCTCTTGACCTTGTGATCCACCCACCTCGGCCTCCCAAAGTGCTGGGATTACAGGCTTGAGCCACCGCTCCCGGCCGGTGAAGCCTCTTTTAAGACAACCAAAATCTAGCTCTTTTTAATGTAGTTAACATGCACCACATAGGAAACCTGTGCTTTTGTCCCACAGACTCTTATTTCCAACTTTATTATTCAAGGCTCTTCAGAAAAAAATAAACTGTATATGCAGAGAGAGAGAGAGAGAGAGAGAGAAAGAGAGAGAGAGAGAGAGAGATACAGAGAGAGATAATAAGGAATTGGCCCATGCAATTATGGAGCCTGATAAATTCCAGGATCTATAGTCAGCAAGCTGGAGAACCAGGAAAGTTTCAGTTCATGTCAAATGTTCTAGCTCAAAGGCAATTACATAAGAGGAATTCCCTCTAACTCACATGAGGGTCCATCTCTCTCTCTCTCTTTTTTTTTTTTTTTTTTTTTTTTTTTTGAGATGGAATTTTGCTCTTGTTACCCAGGCTGGAGTGCAATGGCACGATCTGGGCTCACCACAACCTCTGCCTCCTGGGTTCAGGCAATTCTCCTGCCTCAGCCTCCTGAGTAGCTGGGATTACAGGCACGCGCCACCATGTCCAGCTAATTTTTTGTATTTTTTTTTTTTTAGTAGAGACGGGGTTTCACCATGTTGACCAGGATGATCTCGATCTCTTGACCTTGTGATCCACCTGCCTCGGCCTCCCAAAGTGCTGGGATTACAGGCATGAGCCACCACGCCCGGCCGAGGGTCCATCTCTTTGTTCTATTCAGGCCTTCTAGTGATTGGATGCCCATTACTGAGGGCAATCTGCTTTACTTAGTATACCAGTTCCAATGTTAAATTCATCCAAAAAACATTCTCACAGACACACCCAGAATGTTTGACCAAATATCTGGGAACCCTGTGGCCCAGTCAAGTTAACATGGAAAATTAACCATCACACCAATTCTATTCACTCTGCCACTACATGTCCCTTCACCAAGGCTCCTCCTGTTTAGATATTTTCAGACATGTGACAGGTTCCTGATACCTCCTGATTCTAGGGGAACATGCGAACTCTTCTACCTTGATAGGTGGGTTTTACAGTGCCCCCTCCACTGCAGAGGTACGTAAAACACTCCTTACACTCTGGCATCTCACAGGGGGCAGATATAAGATGACTCTATGGAGAACCTAATTTAGCTCCAGAATAATATGAAATCCCAAATCCATGGTTGAATAACCAGAATATCAGTAGTCAAAATCTAGATCAAGAGAAAGAGAGACCCAGTCCCCTCATCTGTTACCCCATTCCCAGAGCCTACCCTCTCAGGTCCCATTTCCTAAGCATCTACCAATTCCCCTAGGAATTGAAACAGAGAATTGCTGGCCAGGTTCAGTGGCTCATGCCTGTAATCCCAAAACACTGGGAGGCTGAGGTGGGTGGATTACTTGAGGTCAGGAGTTTGAGACCAGACTGGCCAATGTGGTGAAACCTCATGTCTACTAAAAATACAAAAATTAGCTGGGCATGGTAGCACACGCTTGTAATCCCAGCTACTCGGGAGGCCGAGGCTGGAAAAATCACTTGAACCCAGGAGGCAGAGGTTTCAGTGAGCCAAGATTGTGCCACTGTACTCCAGCCTGGGTGACAGGAATGAAACTGTCTCAAAAAATAAAATTGAAAAAAGAAAAAAGAGAGAGAGAGAATTGCTTCACTCTTCAGCCAAAAGGATTTGACTTTACTCTTGCAGAGTTTAACAAAATACTAGTGAGGACTAAGTTCTGATTTTTTTTTTTTTAAATCTTGCCCAAATTCCTGTGTAAGGCGTCTAAGGAGTCATGCCCTACAAACCATAAATTTGCATCAGATGCTTTTTATTTGACCCTGTATATCGTGACTGACTTTCAAATCTGATTCTGGCATAACATAATGAGACAAGGGAAAAAAAATCAAAATATTTAACCCCAAAATATATTTCTTTGCCATACCTTGAAACTTGCTTGAAAAGTCTCTTGTGGGAAAAATCCTCATTCTATAGAGAATCCCTTTTCCTTCCTTTCTTTCCAGACCCAGGAAATAATCAACTAAGAGCCAGGTACACCTTTAGATCCAATAAGAAACGTTTTACAACCTGCTCTCTCTCTGAAGTCTGCTATCTGAGAGCTTTCTCTGCACTATAAAACTTGGTCTTCACAATCCTTTATCTTAACCTGAACATTCCTTTCCATTAATCCCAGGTCTTCAGATAAACTCAGGCAATCGTCAACCAGAAAATGTTTAAATTTTCCTATAGCCTGGCAGCCCCTGCTTTGAGTTGTCCCACCTTGCTGAACCAAATCAATGTATTTCTTAAATGTATTTGATTGATGTCTAATGCTTCACTAAAATATGTAAAACCAAGCTGTACCCTGACCACCTTGGGCACATGTTCTCAGGACCTCCTGAGGGCCGTGGTCACTCATATTTGGCTCAGAATAAACCTCTAAAAATATTTTACAGATTTTGACTCTTTTCATCAACACTAGGTATTCATATAACACAATAATTGATGACCATAAGTACACACACGATAATAGGGTATAATTTCCTTATGAAGTTTTTTAAATGCACATACACACCCTTATTTATTTTAAGGCTATGTTAACAGCAAAATAAATTTCAGTTACTCATATGGCTGAGGATATATTAAGTTGGATGACAGAATATAACTACTGTTCTTTTTTTTTTTTTTTTTTTTTTTTTTTTTTTTCAAAGATGGAGTCTTGCTCTGTCACCCAGGCTGGAGTGCAGTGGTAGGCTCACTGCAACCTCTGCCTCCCAGGTTCATGTGCTTCTCCTGCCTCAGCCTCCTGAGTAGCTGGGATTACAGGCACATGCAACCACCCCCAGCTAATTTTTGTATTTTCAATAGAGACAGTGTTTGCTATGTTGGCCAGGCTGGTCTTGAGCTCCTGACCTCAAGTGATCCTCCAGTCTCAGCCTCCTAAAGTGCTGGGATTACAAGCATGAGCCACTGTGCCCAGCTCTACTGTTCTTTTTGACAACTTCCGTTTTGTAATATCATGCCTAAAACAATTACCACATTTATTTAATTTTCAGTGTAAGGCTTATTAGACAAAATAGCATATTTCCTGAAATGTCAATGAAAATAGGATGTTTAGTTTTTCAAATTTATTGACCCAATATAAATACAGCTTTATCTAACACTATCAGAGCTAGCCATGTTTAACCTACCCAATCTGAGTATATCCTTAAGAAACACACTTTTACTAACTGTATTTTTTTGTTGTTATTTTTAGTTTTTACTTGTTTATTTATTTTAGAGACAGACTCTCAGTCTATTGCCCAGGCTGGAATGAATGGCACAATCATAACACTGCTGCCTTGATCCTCCTGCCTCAGTCTCCTGGGTAGCTGGAACTACAGGCACAGGCCACCATGCTCAGCTAATGCTTTTAATTTTTGTAGAGACAAGGTCTTACTGTGTTTCCTAGTCTGATCTTGAGCTCCTAGCTTCAAGAGATCCTCCCACCTCAGCCTCCCAAAGTGTTGGGATTAAGGTGTAAGCCACCATGACTGGCCTCTGCACTTCTTAAAAACATGGTCCTAACTGCAATATTTTATACTGTGTTTAATTCTCAGTATGTTCTGAAATACAAGTTAAGACCAGGCTTTGATTCTCAATGAAAAAGTTATTTAAAATGCGTTTTTTCTAACTGCAATATAGAATTTCCAAGTTAATTTAGAAATTATTAGGTTTTGCTTGTTGAAACTTTCTTACCGTGAAATATCTGTATGTGTGTCATTTAAAAAAGAATAATAAAAAAGAATAATTAAAGAATGGCCTACAAACCATAAATTCTCATCAGATGCATTTTATTTGACCCTCTCATCCGTCTGGAGTCAATTAGCTGGGTGTGGTGGCACGTGCCTGTAATCCCCTCTACTCGGGAGGCTGAGGCAGGAGAATCACTTGAACCTAGGAGGCAGAGTTTGCAGTGAGCCCACTACTGCACTCCAACCTGGGCAACAGAGCGAGACTCCATCTAAAAAAAAATTTAAAAAAAAAGAACAGTAGATATATTCTATTATCCAACTTAATATATTCTCAGGCATATGAATAACTGAAATTTATTTTTGCTGATATTAATATAGCCTTAACATAAATAGGGGTGGGTGTGTGCATTTTTAAAACTTCATAAGTTTTCTTTCTTTCTTTTCTTTTTTTTTTTTTTTTAAGACAGAGTCTTGCTTTGTCACCAGGCGCCAGGCTGGAGTACAGTGGCGCCATCTCGGCTCACTGCAATATTTGCCTCCTGGATTCAAGCAATTCTCCTGCCTCAGCCTCTCTAGTAGCTGGGACTACAGGCGCACACCACCACGCCCAGCTAATTTTTGTATTTTTTTAGTAGAGATGTGGTTTCACCATGTTGGCCAGGATGGTCTCGATCTCTTGACCTCGTGATCTGCCTGCCTTGGCCTCCCAAAGTGCTGGGATTATAGGAGTGAGCCACAGCACCCGGCCCATAAGTTTTCAAATCCACAATAGGTACATACTTCATATGTACCTATCAATCATCTTAAGACATTGACTATTACCAGTACCTCAGAAGTTTCCTTTACACCTCTAATTATGTCCCTTTTTCTGCCTACCCCTGGGTAAACATACCCTGAAATTTTCTTAGTCATTCTTTGCTTTTATTGTTTTACTCCATATGTGTGTCCTTAGGAAATATGTTATCTAATTTTACTTGCTTTGCAATTTATATAGATGCAATCACACATATTTAGGTTTGTGTAATTTGCTTTTTTGTTCAACATTGTTGAGATTCATCAACCATTGACACATGAAGTTGTAACATTCACTCTCGCTAGTCTGTATATTCCACTGCATGAGTAGACCACAATTTTGTTATGTATTCTACTGCTGAACGACAATTGGGCTATTTCCAGTGTTTTGTCTCTTCATGGACAATGCTGCTGTAAACATTTTTGTTCGTGTTTCATGGTGTTCATGTGCACAAGTTTCTCTGGAGTATAAACCTAGAAGTGGAGAGTTTTATTATTATCAAAATAGATTAGTTTCCGTTAGCAGGAATAAGTATAAGAGATCTACTGTACATAATGGTAACTGCAGTTAATAACACTACATTGTGTATTTGAAAATTGCTAACAGACTAGATTTTAAGTGTCTCACCACAAAAATGTAAGTATGTGAGTTAATGCCTATGTTAAATAGAATGATTTAGTCATTCCATAATGAATACATCTATCAATAAGTCATGTAGTATGCCATACATATATGAAAGAAAGAGAAAGAAAAGAGGGAATGATTGTATGTGGAGGACAGAAGGAAAGAAGGAAGGAAGGAAGGAAGGAAGGAAGAGAGGGAGGGAGGAGGAGGAGGAGGAAGGGGGAGAGAGAGAGAGAGAGAGAGAGAGAGAGAGAGAGAGAGAGAGAGAGAATATCCATGGGAAAAATAGTTGTATTAAAAAACCAGGCCAGGCACGGTTGCTCATGCCTGTAACTCCAGCACTTTGGGAGGCCGAGGCAGATAGATCACCTGAGGTCAGGAGTTTGAACCTAGCCGACATGGCGAAACTTTGTCTCTACTAAAAAAAAAAAAAAAAAAAAAAAAAATACAAAAATTAGCAGGGCATGGTGGCACGCACCTGTAGTCCCAGCTATTCAGGAGGCTGAGGCAGGAGAAATGCTTCAACAGGGAGGCAGAAGCTGCAGTGAGCCGAGATTGCTCCAGCCTGAGTGACAGAGCAAGACTCCATTTCAATCAATATCAATCAGTCAATCCATCAAAAATTGAAAAATAAATATTTAAAGCAATTCCAAACTACCATATTCACAGAACATGTGTTTGAGATGATGATGATATTCTTGCTGAATAATGATACAATAGGGAGAGCTCATGCTGTGCTTACTGTTTTGGCTTCAAAATATTATTATTTATTATCAATAGTCCCACAAAAGAACATTCCAAGACATTTAAAACAAGTCTCTCGGTTTTTCCAACTAGGAAGCAAAGCTGGAAGGATGGGAAACTCAATAAGTGGTTTACCAAGTGATGGTAAATATTTGATGATACAGGAAGAACTGAAATCTGACTACTACCAGGAAGAATATGGGCTGGACAGGGGCAAAAAAACTTGCCCTCTAAACTGCCTCTTTTACAGATGACTCTGTGGTCTTGGGCAAATCAGGTAATCTCACGGGATCTCAGTTTTTATGTCCAAAAAATATGAAGTTTGAATTTGATGACCTTTGGGTCACTTACCTCTCTAAAATTCTGATTCAGTAATTGCAGAATGCTTTTGGAAATGACAGTTTTGCACGCCCCCTAGTGGTATCCCTTCTGGTCTTGCAACTAGAGAAACCAGCTTAAAATGGTGGTTATTGCCTCTCAAAAATTTCCCTGAGCAAAACACTTTAGGCATTATAATTTTAAAATATAGTATAAACATTAAAGCTTTTTGTGAAGTTACTACAATTTTTGGAAATACACGTAAATGAAAAATTATTTTTCTCAGATAAGAATTAACATTTGGTCTTAGCAATTGTTTTACCTGTATGCTTATAATTTTTGCATTTATTTTTTCTGTAAATGCAACTCACTTTCAATAAAAAGTGAAGGAAAAAAGGTTCAAAGTTTCTTCCCCCAAGATGAAATAGCAAATTCACTGATGCAGCACCATACAACTAAATTAATGTCATTAATCAACATATAAGTAGATAAAAGACTAGAGAATTCTTGAGGATTGAACAAAATAACTTACATAGTACTCAACCCATAGGGAGGCTTTCAAAATAGTTAAATGGATATGACTATGAATCTGAAAAAAAAAAAACTGTTTTTTTTCCGTTGGAGTCTGAGGTTTCTAATAGATTAAAGAGAATGGCATTCATCTACTTTGTGAGACTCTTGGAAATGACTTAACTACTTTAAGATTTTCTTTATTTGCGAGGAAGGGATAAAAATTATTGATGTCTGTCGAAATGCCAGGGACATCATGAAGATTAGTGAGTTGAATGTTGGTAAAGAATATCATGTTCCTTAGAAGAGCAGTGCTATATAAAGGCTCAGCTCAGTATCACGCAAAACTGGCTACAAGGGCACCATGAAATGCATTTATGCCTTTTTTTTTTTTTTTTTTGAGATGGAGTTTCGCTCTTGTTACCCAGGCTGGAGTGCAATGGCGCGATCTCGGCTCACCGCGACCTCTGCCTTCTGGGTTCAGGCAATTCTCCTGCCTCAGCCTCCTGAGTAGCTGGGACTACAGGCACGTACCACCATGCCCAGTTAATTTTTTGTATTTTTAGTAGAGACGGGGTTTCACCATGTTGACCAGGATGGTCTCGATCTCTTGCCCTCGTGATCCACCCGCCTCGGCCTCCCAAAGTGCTGGGATTACAGGCTTGAGCCACCGCGCCCGGCCGTTTTTTTTTTTTTAGAATAATCAGGACACTGAAATTTATGTCATTTTTTAAATAGAGTATAAAATCATATCAAGACAAATAGCCCTGCTCACAAAATTATAAAGTGTCATTTTTCTTTGAAGAGAGGAAAATAAGAAAAATGAAGACTCCTATCACTGAACTTAAACACAAATTAATATACAAAAGAATCAAGTTCTGAGTCCTGAATGTTTTACTTCCTTCAAAATTTTAGTGAATAAATACAAAAAAAGTTTAATTATATAAAAATACTTTGACAGATATTTACATCTTTTGATTTTCTTTTTTATGGCTGTTGTTTCCTTTTCAATAGCAGAGCTACCCTGAGAAATAATTCTCTATGCTCTCTTGTCTGTTCATCTGATTTTCCTAAAGACAGCCCAAATGAGCAAAAAAGAATGGGCTTCAGCCAGGAATAGTGGCTCATGCCTGTAATCCCAGCACCTTGGGAGGCCAAACCAGGAGAATCGCTTGGGCCCAGGATTTCAAGACCAGCCTAGGCAACATAATGAGACCCTGTCTCAACAACAACAACAAAATCAGCTAAATGTGGTGGTGTGTGCCTGTAGTACCAGCTACCTGGGAGGCTGAGATGGGAGGATCACTTGAGCCAAGAGGTCAAGGCTGCAGTAATCCATGATTATACCACTGCATACTGCAGCCTGGTCAAAAGAACGAGACTGTCTCAAAAAAAAAAAAAAAAAAATGAACTTCAAGTTAGAGAAACTAAACTTTAACTCTGGCTCTGCCTCTTATAAGTAGGAGTGAGCTTGGGCAAGCCAATTCAGCTCTTTAAGATATATTCTTTTCTATAAAATGGGAGCCTTTTATAATAGCAGCAGCTTTCCCTCTCCCACAGTGATGATTAAGTGAAAGTGTGTAACTTTTCTTTACGAACAGTAATTTCCAAATGTTAATAATTGTTTTTCATATCTTTGTTCCTTTTTGTCTATACAAACCTATCAATCTTGACTTTATCAATTATTAAGTCTTGATGATTTTACTCCAAAACTCTCATATCCAGCTCTTCTCTGGGTCTCATCTCTGCTGCCCTAGATTCTACAGGAACCATTCCCACTCACCCCCACGACACCCACTCACTCCCTTCCCCCAGCTATTGCTGGGCTCTAATCAAACCACCCTGCCATCAGAGTGAGATTTCCCATGGGCAAACATAACCATGCCTTCCTAGTGCTTGGTATGCTTTATGACTCCCAATCACCTAGAGAATAAAAATCTGTTTTTTCACCATCTAGCCCTGCCTACCTGTTCAGCAAGCTTCATTTTCTGCTGGTTCTTTTGTGCACTTCACAGACTCATAATTCCAAGATGGTTTTTTTTGCCTCTCTGCATTTGCACACTTACTCCTCCTGCCTAGAATGTCCTCCTCCCACTCAGCATCTCTAGTACAATTTTTCTGCAGAAACTTCTCATTCATTGCTGGCAAAATCCTACTTACTCTTCACATCTCAGCTCAACATGCTTCCTTTTCGCATGCTCCTTTCCCATTCTGTTTGCAACTTCTCCATAGTGCTTCATTATACTTGCTGTGTCCCTGTGAGACCTTTGATACCTAAAGAGGGTTGATCATGTCTCTTTATGTTGCCATCTCCAGCCCCGGCACAATGCCTGCACTTAGTAAACACTTAACAATCTAACTCTGTTGCATGAATAAATATGTTTTGGTATTCTTAACCCCTGGGCTGGTTTCATTCTATATATCTTACTTTTCTATTTTTGCAGGGTTTAATCATTTATGTATACCAGTTTAGCATCTTTCTTTTGATATTCATATAAGTAGCTATAATAACCTTATCTTGGGGCATCATTACTGTACCAAATACATTATTGTTGAAGTCAGGACTTCTATAATTAGAAGAAACAGAGAATCACTCAAGCTAACTCGAGAGAAGGGCTGGCCTGTGGGTATTTAAGACACTGCAGTGATATTGTGGTGATCCAAGCACAGGAAGCCTCATGGGAAATGGGGCTGGTCCAAAGCAGCCTTTTCATCTCTTATCATGTCGCACCATCTTTCTGTGTATGTGCTCTAATGTTTTTCGCTCAGCTCTATTTCCATTTTCCTGGTAACTTGCCTGTGAATTTTGGCTATAATTCAAGTCCCTAACATACTTTCACTTTTTGCCCTCACTATGTCCTCCCTTCTTCTCAAATTTCAGATCCGTAAGGGAGAACTCTAGTTGACACAGTTCATCTATTTGACCCAAGCCACAGTCATTCATTCATTTATCAAATATTTACGGAACACTCAATATGTGCCAAGGACTCATCTAGATGCTGGGGTAAAGACAGTGAAAAAGGCAGATAAATATGTCTGCCCTCATGGAGTTCACATTCTGTCCCGAAGTCACTGAACTGGCAATACCTAGGCCAGACGCTATCTTTTGACATCATCACCTGAGGTGGAAGTGGAGAGGCAGGGTCATGTGGCATAAAACATGGCCACTTGGTCAGCAACGGTGGGCAGGGGAGATTCCCCAGAAGGAGGTGTGGGCAGGCAGGGAAGGACTTCGGCACAATTTTAGTTTGAATTTTCTCCATATTATCCAGAGTCCTTTACCTTAGTCTCCTTGCTGCCTATATCTCTCATATTATGACTTTAAAAACATTTTTTTAATCTTACCTTCCTTGATTCATGCAAGGACATCTTGATATCTGAACACATTGTTACATCTTCTAATCTTGAAAAGTAATTGGAAAGACTTCACCTTAAGAAAAATCTAAAATTTGAAATGTTTTTCAATGCCTATAGAGCACATTCCAAGGCAGGATGGTTAACCTTCTACTTTTAATTTGTCTTGGCTCACTTTGCAAGTACCAGATGTTGTTATTCCCATTTATATCTTGCAGTTGGGGACAAAAGAAACAACTTTAGAAGCCTTTAGTAACAAACCCTAAATGCCATTAAAGTGTATCTTTCTGTGTGGGTCTGCCTTTCTTTTTCTTTTCTTTTCCTTTCTTCCTTTCTTTTTCTTCCTTCCTTCCTTCCTTCCTTTCTTTCTTTCTTTCTTTTTTCCTTCCTTTCCTTCCTTCTTTCTTTCTTTCTCTTTTTTTTTTTTTTTCAGTCTCACTCTGTTGCCCATGCTGGAGTGCAATGGCATGATCTCTGCTCATCACATCCTCCACTTCCTGGGTTCAAGTGATTCTCTTGCCTCAGCCTCCAGAGTAGCTGGGATGACAGGCGTGCGCCACCACACCCGGCTAATTTTTGTGTGTGTGTATTTTTAGTAGAGATGGGGTTTCACCATGTTGGCCAGGCTGGTCTTGAATTCCTAACCTCGTGATCCCCCTGCTTTGGCCTCCCAAAGTGCTGGGATTACAGGCATGAGCCACTGTCCCCATGAGTCTGCCTTTCTAGGATCACTGTGTGCATGGGCACAAGTGTGTGTGTTTGTGCACAAAAGTCAACATGTCATATTATTTTCACTGTCTCTTGATATGTCTGTCTTCATTTCTTTGTTCATCTTTTCCTCCCTCTACCTCTCCATTTTTGCTCCCTTCTCTTCCCTCAGCCCCCAAGTCTGTTTGTGTCCCTCAACTAATTATGATACAGAATTGAAATCAATGTTTCAGTACTGATGCCACCACTTGACTGATGTGCAATGATAGATAAGTACCCCAAGACTAAATTACCATTTGGTAGTATGCTTAAAACTCAGCTGCCAACAGATGAGGAGTAATGCCTCAGCCATAGGCCCCTATTGGAAGGCTTCTTACAGAAGTAGCTCCCATCAAGTGATACCTTTTCACTTACGTAAGTATCTGTAAGATACGGAAATGCATAAATGCATTATGTAAAATTCATAATGATGTTGGTCATAGATTTTTTATTAGAAAATGGTCACAATGCATGACAGTGTCAAGAAAATCTAACACCTTTCTACAGTCAAGAACTTTCCTCGTTAGACTTAACCTAACTATAGTCAAACACTCTCCTCAATAATCCTGTGCTTAAACTAGCCCAGAGTTACTTAAGCCTACACAGATTAAATTTGCCATGAATCTCTTCAAGTCAAAAGTCTACAAGGGTCCTGACTCCAGGACTATGGGACTTTGGAACAACTTACCGTAAATAAACTCTTGTTGGTAGTTTTCACTCTGCTTCTATTTTAATTTTAACTTTATCTAATTATTTATTAACTTATTTTTAAAGACAGAATCTCAGTCTGTTGCCCAGGCTGGAGTGCAGTGGCACAATCTTGGCTCACTGCCTCCACCTCCAGAGTTCAAGTGATTCTTCTGCCTCAGCCTCCTGAGTAGCTACGACTACAGACACCTGTCACCACACACGATTTTTGTTTTGTTTTGTTTTGTTTTGTTTTTGAGACTGAACCTCTCTCTGTTGCCCAGGCTGGAGTGCAGTGGTGTGATCTCCACTCACTGCAACCTCCACCTCCTAGGTTCAAGTGATTCTTGTGCCTCAGCCTCCCACATAGCTGGGATTATAGGCGCAAACCACCATATCCGGCTAATGTTTGTATTTTTAGTAGATACTCGGTTTGATCATGTTGGCCAGGCTTGTCTTGAACTCCTAGCCTCAAACAATTCACCCGCCTCAGCCTCCCAAAGTGCTGGGATTACAAGTGTGAGCCACAGTGCCTGGCCCACTCTGCTTTTAAACTCCAAGTGGATCTATAACAGTTTGCTTACAAATTATTGAAAGCTAGCATTCATTACTTTCTCACTCTCCCTATTCTTTCTTACCACATCTCTTTGATCTCTTAGCGAAAGTGTATGGCAGCAAGAACAGGGGCAGAGGAGACAATGTTTCAGTATGATCTAGACTGGAATAAAAATCCTAGGATGATTCTTTTTCAGTCAAAAGGCAATTCTACAACTGTTGACTAACTTCATCCAATTCCTTCCACACTGGTAATTGAATTTATACTTACACTTGCCATGTATATATTATTGACTCATTTCAAACAGCTTTAATAACATTATTCCATCTTTTTAAAAAACTTGCTTCTTAATGTGATATAATCTTGAAGCAATATTAGACATTACCCTCTTGTTCTAAACATTTTTGAAATACGTTAAATTTACGAGAGTTTTAAAACAATTTGTTCAATTTTTCACCATATATTGAGCCCCTACTAGTGCTAGGCACTAAGAATATACCTGAATATAACAGATAAGAATCTTGCCCTTATAGAGCTTACATTCTAGTGGAGATGAAAAATACACAACAAAGTAACTAACAAGTGTGCAGTGTGCAAAAAGATGAAGTGTTACAGAGAAAAAAATGAGAAAAGGTAGATACGAAGTTGGGATTGCAATACAAAATAAGGGGGTCAGATAGGCTGAGTCTTTTGAGATAGTTTTGTAGTTTATTGTGTGTGTGTGTGTGTGTGTGTGTGTGTGTGTATCTTGTTTTTTGTTGTTGTTGTTGTTGTTGTTGTTTTTGAGGCAGAGTCTTGCTCTGCTGCCCAGCATAGAGTGCAGTGGTGCCATCTCAGCTCACTGCAAACTCCACCGCCCAGGTTCAAGCGATTCTTCTGCATCAGCCTACCAAGTAGCTGGGATTACAGGCATGTGCCACCATGCCTGGCTAATTTTGTATTTTCAGTAGAGACAGGGTTTTTCCATGTTGGTCAGGCTGGTCTTGAACTCTTGACCTCAGGTGATCCACCCACCTTGGCCTCCCAAAATGCTGGGATTACAAGTGTGAGCCACCATGCCCGGCCACTTAAATACCCTGATTAAGTGTTTTTGTGTTGGATCTTCTGCCAGAAAATAAATAAATAAATAAATAAACTAAACCAGAGCTTAGGTTTTGCTGGTTGTCTCTAGTTGCTTCAATTTATCAGCTTTCTAATAACATCCTACTTTCTGAATTGACTGGCAATTTTGGGCATCAGAAGACATGTACCTAAAAGCTGATGATTCCAGAGAAAAAGAGTATTCTAGATTGTCTGGGACCAAAAAACTCTGGTGAAGCTGTCTGATTTTAGTCAGGTCAAGTTAATGCAGAAAATTCTTGCATTTCATGTCCATTTCACATACAACAGATAACAATACTAAACAACTATAAGAGCAATTTAAATTGTTTTCAAGCCTATGAGAATGGGTTTAGGCCATCTATTTCTGTTGCGTTCCTGCCTTTTTTTGAGTACTTTCTCTTTTTTATTTTTTATTTTTTTTTCACCTTGGAAAAAACCTCTATAGAGTACCTACTTAGCAGCCAAATAGTTACGGGACATCACTTCAGCTTCTATTAAACCAAACCAGTGGTGCTTAACCCTGGCTGTGCACTGGAATCATCTTTTAAGATTACTGATGTTGGCCAGGCACGGTGGCTCATGCCTGTAATTCCAGCACTTTGAGAGGCCAAGGCAGGCAGATCACGAGGTCAGGAGTTCAAGACCAGAGTGGCCAATGGTGAAACCCATCTCTACTAAAAAATTCAAAAATTAGCTGGGCATGGTGGCTCACGCCTGTAATCCCAGCTACTTGGGAGGCTCAGGTAGGAGGATTGCTTGAACCGGACCTGGGAGGCGGAAGTTGCAGTGAGCCAAGATCGGTCCACTGCTCTCCAGCCTGGGCTGCAGAGTGAGACTCCATTTCAAAAAAAGAAAAAAAAAAAAGATTACTGATTTCTGGGCCCTGATTCCAATTTAACCAGAATTTCTAGGAGTGGGACCCAGGCATGAGTACTTATTTATTTTGCAATCAATCATGTTTTCATTTTCTTCCTCTCTTCCTACCTTGCTTCTTTCTCTCTTTCATCTTTCATTTGTTCGCATATGCCTCACGTATATTTATAATTTTAAATAAAAGCATGCCATTATACTCCACATTCTGACTCTTTAAAAGAAAATTCCAATTACTTTGAAGATTCCAGTGACTAAGAATCTCTGAACTTAGCCTACAAGCCCCCAGCAGCCTCCCACCCGGCACCTCTGAGGGTGTTCTAAGGTGATCAATCAGTACTTTGTTACCTCTGTGGGTATTTCAGCTTTCACCTCATTCTCTTATCCTTTCAACTCCTTTCCTCCCTCTCCTTTACTTCTTGTCCCCTCTGGTCTGCTGCTGCCTGAGACCTGCTGACAGTACCTGCTAACTCTGTTTAGCCCCATTAGTGGCCAGCATTGGGTTAGATTTTCAGCCCCTCATGCAAAAACAGATCTAGTTACCTGGAGATTGCCCACTCATCACTTCTGCAGCTGCCTCTGTGGTTCTCTGGGGCCTCCCCACACCTGTCAGGCTGGCTGCTCTTCATGGCTGGTGCTGCCATGAGCCAATCCCAAGATGGCATGCTTTGAATTCCTTAGAATTCCTGTCTAAGAAGTGCTATCAGAGCATATGTGTGTGCTCTCAGTGCGGCAGGTAAGGCATTTCATCATCTGGCCCTTTCCCTCTGTCCCATCTCACTTCCCACTATCACCACAGCAGCACTCCCCAGCTGCCATACACACATGTCACCTTATGTGTGCTATCCAATTTCCCTAGATAAAACCTTTTCTGAATCTGGAAAACGGCATATTCATTCTGCAGAATGGAACTCAGCCATCACTCCCCTAGGAAGCTTTCTCCAATCCCCTGGATCACAGTGTTGTTCACATTGCATCCTGCTGGCTTGTGTGTTCATGTGCCTGGCTCCTCCTCTAGGCTCAAGGCAGAGGCTGGCTCTTTATTATAAATGTCTTTAAATTGATAAGAGCTTCTTAGTAAGTGCTGAATGGAAGAAAATGTGAATAGACCCAAGGAATGTACATGGCAAACTACAGTTACCTTGTGGACCACATCTGGCTCATCATGTGTTTTGGTATCTAGAGTTTTGTTGAAATACAGCTACACACATTTGTTTATGTATTCCATACAGTTGCAACAGAGACCATATGGCCCACAAAAGGCAAAAATATTTACTCTCCAGCCCTTTGCTGAAAAAGTTTGCTGACCTCTGATCTAAAAGAAATCTGAGAGATCTCCTACAGTAACATATCCAGTAGAAAGATAATACAAGCCATACAGGTAATTTTAAATTTTCTAGTAGCCACATTAGCAAACAAAAGAAGGTGAAAATTGTTTTAATAATATGTTTTATTTAATCCAATATATGCAAACATTATCATTTCAACATGTAATTAATATAAAAATTGTTTTGTAGTGAGATATTTTACATTCTGGGTGTGGTACTCAGTCTTTGGGTATTTTATACTTACAGAATATGTTAATTTTGACTAGCTTCATTTTAAGTGCTCCATAGTTACATGTGTGGCTAGTGACTATCTTATTGGACAATTCTAGATCAAATCCATCAGGTTATAGTTGAAGAAATTGGTCCAGAGAGAGTAAAAGTTTAATCTAATGTCACATTTAGTAGAAAAATTGGGCATTAAACCTGGCTGTCTTTATTCCTAGCAAAGTGCTGCTTCTGTCATATCATACTGACTTTGGACTTATTGTTTGTTCACTAGAAGAGATACGATAAGAAGATCTAGTTCCTAATTCTGTACAAGCATTAATAAGTTGTGTGACTTTGGGATATTTCTTAGCTTCTTAGGATTTTCATTTCCTCATCTGTAAAATAAAAGCACTCAACTCACTAAATCTGCAAACATTTTTAGTTTTAACGTTATCAAACATGTTTAGTCTACAAACCAAACCACACTACAGTTATGTTGCCTGAGAATTCTTTTCCTAAGAAGCTGTGTGCAAATATGAATTCAAGGCTATGTTGGCTGTCTCCATAACTTGAGGAGAGCTCTTAGAGGCCAGATTTCTGATGGACAATCCATCCACAACTACATTTTAGTAATTAGGACCAAGAGATTTGGAAATGATCCAAGAAAAGCAAAGAAGGGACTGGCGTTAGGGTACATACGGGGCAGCAGAATGGCTTCCTCTCTCTGCTGTACAGCACCAGGGTCTGTCACAGGCAACAGAGCAGTGGAAGGAAATGCAGCTGGCATATCTATAAGAAATTAAGGGATAGAAAACTGTGACCAAGATTAGATAAGCACATATGATTATTTCATTTTATTTTATTATTTTTTTGAGACAGGGTCTCACTTTGTTGCTTGGGCTGGAGCGCAATGGCACAATTTTGGCTCACTGCAACCTCGATTTCCTGGACTCAGGCGATCCTTCCATCTCAGCCTCCCGAGTGCGTGGGACCACCAGGCATGTGCCAGCACGCCCGGATAATTTTTTTGTATTTTTTATAGAGACAGGGTTTTGCCATCTTGCCCAGGCTGGTCTTAAACTCCTGGGCTCAGGCGATCTGCTTCTCTAGGCCTCCCAAAATGCTGGGATTAGCCACTGTGCATAGCTTTTATTTTGTAAACAGCATATATTGTAACAGAATCAATAGCTTTATTAAATTTATACTCCAAACCACAGAAGAAATGTAACAATGTAGGAGAAAGGCACATTGAAATGGAGAAATAGAGGTGGGCAGGCATCAAAAACAAATGTGCTTTTTTAAAAAAAGCTTGCCTAAGATTAATTGTGTTCACTTTAAAACCCATTTACACCTTGTTCCTTCCTCTTAACAGAAACACTGCTTTCCTTCAGGGACTGGAGAAGATTGCAGCACAAGGCAAAAGGTATGGGCTTTGGAGCTAGACAGACTTGACTATGAGCCCCAGATCCTCCTGTAAAAATTATATGGCCTTGGCACAAGTTCGTGCCTCAGTTTCCTCCTCTGTAAAATGTGCGTAATAACAGTACCTACCTAACAGAAGATTAAATGATTAAATGAGGCAATATATGAAAAGTTCTTAGCACAGTGGGTATCACATATTCAGCTCTAAATTAACCTTAGCTATTAGTCTCATTCTAAAAATAGGAATCAAGTGGCAGGATAACTGCCAGTGTGCTGGATCCACAGCTGGCTATAGGTGAATCAGAACTGGTCCACCACGTTTATGGAAATGGTGGTATAAATTAAATTGTGTACATGTAAATTAGTACAACTCTAGAGCATTCCAGGGAAATCTGACTGTGCCACTGAATCCTCTGTTATAAATGCCTCTAGATAGTAAGTGGGCAGCTGGACATGAAGAAGTCTCCTAGGAAGTTCTGCCAGACATCTCGGTTTTGTTACCTGACTGGTAAGTTCTTCAGAATTCTAAAACAGAGTTTTGTTTCTTTATGGCATTATTTCATTTTTATAAGTGTGTGCATTGCTAACTGACTTCAGAATGGTTTTGTTATCTTTCATCTTTCTAAAAAAAATGACGCAAGAGTTTAAGTGACTTCAAGTTTACATCTTGTGTAGGAGAATTTGCCCTCTAGTACCAAATGACTTTATAAAACAAAACTTGTGCATTTGTGCAACCAGCAGAGGTGGGTTCCCTCCCAGCTGACTCATCTACCACACTTCCTGCAGGATGGATTCAACTTAGCATATTTGCAATTACTGGCCAAAGACCAAGGAGACAGCCCTGGGGATTTCTTCCTGGGACACTTCTCAAGGAAAACTGAGCTCCTTAGATAGAATAGCAGATTTATTTTGAACCAACCATCAGCTACGATTGAACTAGGAGACTACCGTTTTTCCTGTAATTTAGAGTATTTAAAAGAAATATACAATAATAATTACATCCAACACTTATGTAGCACTTACTGCCCACCACTATTCTGTTTTACTTTTATTAACTCATTTAATCTCAACAACCCTATGAAGTCCATTCTGCTATTGTCATCATTCCCATTTAACAGATAAGGAAACTGAAGGACAATGAGGTTAAGTAACTTGTTTAAGATCACATAGCAAGTAAGAAGCAGAGCCTGAGATCAAATGGAAGCAGTCTGGCTCCAGTCTGTGCCTTATTTACCTGTGCCACTGTCTACAGGTGCCTTTTTAATTTTTGACCAATGTTTTTGATGCGACTGCAAATATGTAGACTTAAAGGCTATTTTATTTAATCAGAATTATTTATAATATTTGATTTTGATACTAAGTCAGTTTGCACTTTTTCAGGACTTTCGAGTTGTTAGTTCTTTGCCAAAATGATTATGGGATTACAACACATTTTATTTTGTGGATAAAGAATGAGAAACAGGCCGGGCACAGTGACTCAAGTGTATAATCCTAGCACTTTGGGAGGCCAAGGCCAGTGGATTACTTTGAGCTGAAGAGTTCGAGACCAGCCTGAGCAACATGGCAAAACCCCGTCTCTACAAAAAACACAAAAAGTAGCCAGGTATGGTGGCATGCACCTTTAGTCCCAGCTACTCAGGAGGCTGAGGCAGGAGGATTGCTTGAGCCCAGAAAGAAGAGGTTGTAGTGAGCTATGATCTCACCACTGTATTCCAGCCTGGGTGACAGAGGAAGACCTTGTCTCCATTAAAAAAAAGAGAGTTATGTGGAATTGTGGTATTGTTTGTTGCTGTTGTTGTTTTTGAGACAGAGTCTCGCTCTGTTGCCAGGCTGGAGTGCAAGGGTGCAATCTTGGCTCACCGCAACCTCCGCCTCCCAGGTGCTAGCAATTCTGCCTCAACCTCCTGAGTAGCTGTGATCACAGGCGTGCGCCACCATGCCCAGCTAACTTTTGTATTTTTAGTAGAGATGGGGTTTCACCATGTTGGCGCAGTGGTCTCAATCTCTTGACCTCACGATCTGCCTGCCTCAGCCTTCCAAAGTGCTGGGATTACAGGCATGAGCCACTGTGACCAGCTGGAATTGTGGTATTGTATCTAAGGTATTATGATTATAAAATATATCTTTGCTTTTTTGTTTTTTGTATGCTGTCATTTTTCATTATTATTTCTATGAAGAAAATATCATTTTTCATAGTGTTAAAATGAGCAAGAGTAAACAAGGCTCGGTGGCTCACACCCGTAATCCAGCACTTTGGGAGACCAAGGCAGGAGGATCATTTGAAGTCAGGAGTTCGAGACCAGCTTGGCCAACATGGTAAAACCTCGTCTCTACTAAAAAAAAAAATACAAAAATTAGCTGGGCATGGTGGGGTATACCTGTAATCTCAGTTACTCGGGAGATTGAGGCCAAGAGAATCACATGAACCCAGGAGACGGAGGTCGCAGTGAGTCAAGATTACGCGACTGCACTCAAGCCTGAATGACAGCGTGAGACTCCATCTCAAAAAATAAAAACAAATGAGCAAATATACACACATCAGGTTTTAGCGGAACAAGGAGCACAGCACTGCAGCTCAATTACACACATAGAAGCAAATACATTTATGTAACCGCTTAAATTTTACCACTTAAGCACTGCTTTATACAAGAATAAAAGTAATTATATTGTATAATCTTTGATTAAAATTAGTTGAAAACCAATATGCTTCTAATATACTGTAATTCACCTAGCAGCCAATATTAACAATATATTTTTTAAAATCCAAAGTTTATGTAATTTCTGCTACCAAGTATATTTGCATGGCCTGAATTAAAACAAAACTTAAGCTTATGCTACTTCTAACTGGCTTCCAGAGTTTAATATAAAAGCTCTTTTCAATTAAAATTTTTTGATCAATATTTATAATTTATTTTGCCATTCTAAGAGAATATAGTTTAAATTATAAATATGTTGGTGTTCACAATGTTTTTAATATAAGCATTATGAATCCTGGACCTCAGATTCCCTACGGGGCTTTTGGGAACTTGTAGTAAATATTTAATAGAGGATATGAGCTTTCTTTTTTATTTTAATCTTTATTTTTCCTGAAGGGGATAATATTTGATCCATCCATATTTACTCTATGTTCCTGTAAGATAATGCCACTGGGGATGTAGTGGACTTATGGAATCTAACTTCCAAATTCCCAAAGGCTCATTATATTTTGACTGTTTGCCTATAATGGGATATTGCAGTCTAGTGAACAAACTGAAGCAATTAGTCAAAGGATGTCAAAAGAACAATTTTTATTCCTTTTTTTTTTTTTTTTGAGACGAGTTCTTGTCCTGTTGCCCAGGCTGGAGTGCAGTGGCGCGATCTCAGCTTACTGCAACCTCCACCTCCTGGGTTCAAGCAATTCTCCAACCTCAGCCTACTGAGTAGCTGGGGTGACAGGCATGTGCCACCACACCTGGCTAATTTCTTGTATTTTTAATACAGACAGGGTTTCACCATGTTGCCCAGGCTCTTCTCGAACTTCTGAGCTCAAGTGAGCCACCAGCCTTGGCCTCTCAAAGTGCTGGGATTACAGGTATGAGCCACCACACTTAGCCTACAATTTTTTTTCTTATGCACTTCTACAACGAATTGTGAAGATTTCTAAGAATTAATCTAGACCTAAACTGGTTTTGCAAATGAAGTACTGGAGAATTTTTTTCTTCATGTACATCCTTTGAGATGTAAAAAGAAGCTATTATTTTCATGGAGTCATCTTGCCTTAAAAAATGTTTGTGTTGTTTTTAAATGTGTGGGTTGCTCTATTTTAAAACAATAATAATGGAAAATTTTATTTTATTTTATTTTATTTGTTATTATTATTATTATTTTTTAAGATGGAGTTTCACTCTTGTTGTCCAGGCTGGAGTGCAAAGGCGTGGTCTCGGCTCACTGCAACCTCCACCTCCCAGGTTCAAGTGATTCTCCTGCCTCAGCCTCCCAAGTAGCTGGGATTACAGGTATGCACCATCACGCTTGGCTAATTTTGTTTTTAGTAGAGACGGGGTTTCTCCATGTTGGTCAGGCTGGTCTCAAACTCCTGACCTTAGGTGATCTATCTGCCTTGGCCTCCCAAAGTGCTGGGATTACAGGCATGAACCACCACACCCAGCTTTTTTAAAAATTTTATATATATATATATATATATAATTTTTATATATATATTTTTTAATTTTTATTTTATTTTTTGAGATGGCATCGCCCTCTGTTGCTCAGGCTGGAGTGCAGTGGCGTTATCTCAGCTTACTGCAGCCTCTGCCTCCCAGATTCAAGCAATTCTCCTGCCTCAGCCTTCCAAGTAGCTCGGATTACAGGTGCACACCACCATGACTGGCTAATTTTTATATTTTTAGTAGAGACAGAGTTTCACCATGTTGGCTAGGCTGATCTCAAACTCCTGAACTCAAGTGATCTACCTGCCTCGGCCTCCCAACTGCTTGGATTACAGGCATGAGTCACCACACCCAGCCAATAACGGGAAATTTTTAGTCACTCATAATCTCACCATCCTCACAAAATAAAATTTCATTATTTTATGTTTCTGCATCGTTTTGCATGTTGCTAGACAGGCTGTCACGTTATAATTTTAATAACATCAGAGTTCTTCTTTCTCTCATATATATATACATATATTCAGTCATCAATCAGGCATTTTTAACAGGTATGAAAATGGACGAACACAGGAAAATAAGGGAGGATAACCATTTGTCTTTGAAATGGCTGAATCTTCTAAGTATCTCCCTTTGCAGACAATCTACACTTTTCGTGGTTTGCTTCTGACAGCAAATAGCAAAGCTAACCTCGGTCATTACCAGTGCTACCTTTTGTGCAAGTCCAAGTTGACCTTGTTCAAACTACATTCTAGCCATTTTAGTTGATTTCTCTCTGGGGTTTAGAATGCATCAACAAACATGTGGATCTTTGATTTGTTGATCACAAACAAAAGCTAAACATCTTACAAGGGGATAAAACTCAGCTTTGTTTCAGCTTCTGTTAGCAGGAAGAGTTGTTTCAGCCCCATGGAGACTCTGAACAGTATTTTGAACTTACTGCCTGGTGCTTCAGAGCAATGGGATCAATATTTGGAGGCATTTTTTTCAAATCTTACAATTCCAAATCAACCTCAGCAGGTCGAACTAAACTTTATCTGGCCTTAACAATTCAAATATTCAATATTTATTTTCAGATGTTTGCAAGTCAATCATATCTGCTCTTTAATGTGTTTAGGTTTTGTTTGAAGCATGGGTCTTTCATCGTTTGTAATCTTAACTTTTTATGATCATGAAAGTAATATAAGCTCATTATTAAAAGTTAAAACATTACAGAAATATTGTAGAAAGTTAAACTTCTGTGATGTAGATAGAGAGCCATTGTTAATAAAGAAATAGCAGATATTCATCAAAAATGTTTTCCTGATTAGTAGTACATATCCCTATATAGACTTTTTAAATTCAACGATTCCTTGACCATTATTATATAGCTCTTAGAAACGTACTAATCATACATTACATATTGTTTTGCACATTGTATCCTCTTATATCTCTTAGCTCTCTTTCCCTATTAGAACTTATAAATTCCACTTCATTCTTTTCTTTTCTTTTTTTTTTTTTTTTTTTTTTTTCTTTTTTTGAGACGGAGTCTCACTCTATCGCCCAGGCTGGAGTGCAGTGGTGTGATCTCGGCTCACTGCAACCTCTGCCTCCTGGCTTTAAGCAATTCTCCTGCCTCAGCCTCCAGAGTAGCTGAGATTACAGGCACGTGCCACCATGCCCAGCTAATTTTTGTATTTTTAGTAGAGACAGGGTTTTACCATGTTGGCCAAGATGATCTCAATCTCTTGACCTCATGATCCGCCCCACCTCAGCCTCTTAAAATTCTAGGATTACAAGTGTGAGCCACCATGCCCAGCCTTTACTTCATTCTTTTTATTAGTCACATAGTATTCATGTATATGTACATATACATATATTAACTTAAAGCCATAATGATGGACATTTGAGTTGTTTTCAGATTGGTTTTGTTTCTTTGTGTTGTTTTGTCATACCAATGCCACTGTGAATATTCCTTTTAAACATACCTGTATATATGTGGAACACAGTACTTTAAAGCTTTAAAAAGGAATGTAATGAAATCATACTATTTTAATGTATTTCATTCTTGTTAGCAGTTATTACCAGCCTACCAATTGTGTAATAAATATTCCAAAAATTTTGTTCAATGCATTTTTCTAGAATTTAAGAATATTGTCCTACAAGTGATCTTCCAGCATGGCCTTTTATGATTCATTGAATGATAGTAATAATGATTCCTTGACCATTATATAGCTCTTCAGTTTACAAAGCACCTTCACATAATTATCTCATCTGACTCTCACATCAATGTGATGTATGCAGGACAGGTTTATAGGAAAAACATGATGCTGAGTTGGAAATTTTTACTGCCTAAAATAGTTATATAAAGTACTTTGTTCTGCTAACTCAAGGGGTCAAGTCCACTGTCGTGATGGGATTGTGGTATCATATTGGTACCTGAATGTGAAAAATCACTTCTACATCACTTCGATAACTGATGTTAAATTACTATCCAGTTTTCAAGCATTTTATTTAATTATCTGGTATCTAGATATTAGGCTCAGCAGGCATTTTTCAGATAAGTGCTCCAGTAATTGCTACTCCCAAACCAAGTATTTAAAAGACATTATGCAGTAGTTGTTAAAGGTTGGTGAGTTTCAGTGCCACTTTTTCTTTTTTAGGATGGGAAGAACAGAGGGTAAATATGAGGGAAAAATAGTTCATAGAAATGTAGTGCCAACAGGACAGTGCCTGCTAAGACTGGAAATTCCCATCTCCACCCATTATTATTTCTGTGTCCCTGTGATCCTTCCTTTAAACAGTGCCTATAATGATTGGGTGCATAATAAATGGTGATGCTTCTCTCATTTCCCACACTCCTAGTAGGAAGTAGGCTCCTATACAGGAAGAGAAAATCATTGTCCTGTTGCCTCCCACTTTGAGAAAGGAAGCAATCTTGAATGACACTATTGTTTCTATTGTTTCCATGGCTGTAAATGTACTTTGTCTCATTAGTAAATCTATCCACACCCTCAGTTTAGCTGAGAAGGCACTTCTGAAATTCCTCTCTTCCTACATCTACTGTAACATGTACAGGAATTCAAAATCAGTTCCCAGATCTGAAATCTTATGAGATTGTCTAAGTCCATTTTCTGTTGTTTATAACAGAATGTCTGAAACTGAGTAATTTATAAAGAAAAAGAATTTGCTTCTTACAGTTATGGAGGCTGAGCAGTCGAAAGTTGAGGAGCCACATCTGGTGAGAGCCTTCTTATTAGCAAGGACTCTCTGCAGTCTCAAGGAGGCACAGGGCATCACATGGTGAGGGGTGTGAGTGTGCTAACTCCGGTCTCTTTTTCTCTTCTTATAAAGTCACAAGTCCCACACCTTGGATAACCCATTAATCCATGAATGAATTAATACATTCATGAGAGCAGAGCCCTCAGGACCCAATCACCTCTTAAAGGCCTCTCATCACTGCCACACTGGGGATTAAGTTTCAACATGAGTTTTGGAGAGGATCAATTTTCAAACCATAGCAGAGATCCAGTCCACTTGAAGCTCTGCTTGAATATGATAGCAATTTCTAAGCAACCATGATTGTACAGAGTGGTTACATTAATATTTAAAAATCAGTTATATTACTTACAGAGAAATCACATTGCTAAAACTTTGAAATTCTGATGCTGTGTTCTTTTCCATCAATAGAATTATAGGAAGTTGATCTGCCCTTATCCCATCTGTCCAATGTTACTTCGTACTGCTCAAATTGTTCTTAGCTATCAAGTCTTCACTGTCTGGTCTCTTCACTGTCCTGTGTGTAACACCTAGCTCATTCTCACCTCTCTGCCTTTCCTTATATTGTTGCTGTCCTTCAAATCTTCCTGTCTGATCTATATGAATTCAAATCAAGCCTTCCCTCCTGTGACAAATAGTCCCACTGTTGTTGGTACACAGGCAGAGAGAACTCATCACCTTTCTACACATTCTGATGTCTTTCTATTCCCAACTTGGATCAAATTTGTACTCTTGAAACCAAGCTTTTAAAACAGTAACATGTTTATTGTGTTGCAATAATTATATTAGACACCAGAGTGTAGCATATGCCTTGCCCATTGTCACATCCCTAGGGCCTTCTCTCTGACCCATATGGGGAGATATACTGACTACCAAGTTGGGTTTTAATGCATATCTCTGGGTCTATCAAAATACTCCCATTGAAAATAAGAGTCATCAGTTGATCAGTTTCTTATGCAAGTCGTGTATGGGAATGGTAGATAGTTCCAGACTGATCAACGGTAAATGTCCTGCCCTTCTTGTTTGACAAACAAATTCCCCTTTTGTACACAAAAATGACCTATTGGCCCACATGATATTTATATAGCAGATACCTTTGGACACATTTCACTGACTCAGGGTATTTTGAGCATGAATATTCCACAACTGTTGATATTTCACTAACATATATATATATATATGTATATTGGAGACAGAGGAGTCTTTCATGTTTCCCAGGCTGGTCTCTAAACTCCTGGGCTCAAGCTTATCCTCCTGCTGTGGCTTCCCAAAGTGCTGGGATTGTGGGCATGAGTTACCATGCCCAGTTTTCACTAATACTTTCTAGTTCACAACAATATATTTCATGTCTAATGAATTAAAAAATTCCAATTCAGATCATTTGAAAATGCAGGCACTCCAGCCTGGGCAAAAGAATGAGACCTTGTCTCAAAAAGAAAAGAAAATCTTAAAATCTCCCAAATAGGCTCCCCTGACTTGTTCTGTTTTCTTCTACTTATGTTCCTTTAAAAAAAAATTACAAGTAGTGTGGCATATCTGGAAGTGAGCATTTCCTCTGATAATTTTATCTGATTTCACCTGGCTAGTCCTATGAGCTACCTAATTTAAGATTTAAAGCCCTCAGTTACATGTTAATTGTTTAATGTGTTGACCGTGCAGTTCCTAACTAGGTAATAAACTTCTCAAGGGCAAGGACATGACACAAATGACTTTTTTTTTCTTAAGGCTAGTCAAGTGAAGCAGTGGGAGTGGAGAAGGAACACAGAAATCTGCCACTGGTTGTGATCAATTTGTTGTAGACAACACTGCACTTGGGCCAGCCTCAAATGACTCTTGTACCTGTCATAGCTCATGGTATACCCTTAAGCACATCAAGATGCTCAATACGTACTCATTGACTGAAGTCAATGTCATCTTTGGGATGAGGTACTTAAATTCCAATTCAATGAGTTTTAGGTAAGTGATAGTGAATCAGATGGGGTCCTGGGGAAGAAACAAAATTCATCCTAGAGGGTTCAAATGAAGAGACTTTAATGAAAAGACTAATCAAAGATATGTAAGCAAGGTTAAGAAAAGAGACAAAGTTCTGTGAGATACCCAGGGACCAGCTTCAAAGGGAAAACCACTTTCCCTCTGAAAAAAAGGGCTGAAGAAACAAATTTAAAAAAATAGAGTAATTAGCAGGGCCCAGTAGAAGCTGGTTCTGGGAAAGAAGGCCAGTTTGGTTGGGAAGAGCATGCAGCTACTGTGAAAGATGGGGTGCCAAAGTGGGGCCAGGGAAGACATACCTGACTTTACACTCTTAGATCTCCTATGTGCTTCAATTCAAAAAGACTTACGGAGATGCAGTTAGCACTTTTCAGCCTTCTGAGGCACAGCGCAGGGCAGAGACGGGGGTGAAGAGATGCAGGTGGAGAAGAAAGGGCAGGACTGGGCAGGATTGGCAAACTAACCAGCATAGAAGGTTTCCATTATAAATGGGAACAAGGAAAGGCTGGATCATTATGTACAGAATAAGAAAAGCCTGGAAACCCTGAAATTATCTGGGAAACACTAAATCTAACTTAGCCAAATTTAGGCCACACAATTATAGGATGTTGATTTGCCCCACCCCATCTGACACAGTGTTAATTTCTTCATTAAATCTCTCTGAATACACTATGAACAAATAGATTAAATACTATTAACATTTAGTTTCAATTTTTCCAGGAAATGAACATATATATCTATCCTCCATAGCAATGAATAAAATTCATTTACAGACATAACTGCTGTCACACTCAGAAGTTAGGGCTCTACTGCTTAAATGAGCAACTCTGGTGTTTTTATTTGCTTTTGGCTGCAAAGTAAAACAATACAATGAACATGTATCTTCTGTTAAAATTTATTTTAAATTTAAATTTAAAGTTTTTTACTTTGGTTTTGTACCTATTCATAACCACATGGGGGTTAGTGAATATTTACATAAATAGAATCACAGAATAGAAAACATTAAAGTCTTGTAATCTATCGTCTCATTTAGCAGGTTCCCACCAGTTAATTCACCTGGCGTTGATCAAATAGTTGGTTGTGGCAAAGCCAGACCAGAATACAGGTAGTCTGCATCCTAATCCAGCTACCAATAGTTCTAGAAATGCTTGATTTAGTTCTAATTAAATGGCAAAAGAGCATAGAGGTTAGGGGTAAAGGTTTGGAATTAGGCAGATTAGGTTCAAATCCAGGTGGATTTTAGGCAAATGACAAATTCCTACTCAGCTTCCTTTTCCTTCCCTATAAAGATGGCATGCATACAAAATACCTACCCCATTACGGTTGTTATGGGTTGGCTGAGGAAATATATATTAGCATAATGCTTGGAATATAGTTGTTTTTTTGTTTGTTTGTTTGTTTTTAAGACAAAATCTCACCGTGTTGTCCAGGCTGGAGTTCAGTGGTGCGATCTCATGATCTTGGCTCACTGCAACCTCCACTTCCTGGGTTCAAGTGATTGTCCCAAGTACCTGGAATTACAGGTGCCTGCCACTACGCCTGGCTAACTTTTGTATTTTCAGTAGAGATGGAGTTTCACCATGACCTCATGGTTTCAAACTCCTGACCTCAGGTAATCCACCACCTCAGCCTCCTGAAGTATTAGGATTACAGGCGTGAGCCAATGTGCCTGATTAGATTCCACTTTTTAGAGGAGTTTTAGGTTTATAGGAAAAATAATTACCTTTTGATTCACAGAGATTGATATTAGACCCAGTGAAAAGCTGAAAATAGCCGAAAAGCATAAAGCTTATACAAATATAAGTTGGTATTTTTCTTATGAATAAATAGTGGGAAATGCCCAGGACCTAATTAACACGCCAAAAAACAGACAAATCAACAGAATTTGATCTCCCTAGGATTTTAAAGAATATCAAGGGTAAAGTTGTGCAATTGCTAGCAAAGTTGTGTACTCTGTTATGGCAAACTTTCCAGAGGACTGATGAATTGCCTATCTGAATTCTATCTAAAAGAAGAATTGCAAGCATAGCTGTGGAAACACACCTAGTGGATATAACACTATATTGGACAAACTAGTTGAATCTGTAATTAAATGGTAGGATCACTGAAAAATACAAAACAACCTACTGGGAAAAGGCACCATAGCTTATAAGGAAAGTTCATGTAGAAATATTGTGAGCTTTTCAGGGAAATAATGACTATTTTGCCAAAGGGGAAACCAGCAAATAAAATTTACAGACATAAGACTTCTCAAAAATCTTTATATGTAGAGACATTTCCTATTCTTAAATAAGATTTTTTTTTTTTTTTTTTTTTTTTTTTTTTTTTTGAGACGGAGTCACTCTGTCACCCAGGCTGGAATGCAGTGGCAGAGTCTTGGCTCACTGTAACCTCCACCTCCCAGGTTCAAGTGATTCTTCTGCCTCAGACTCCCTTAAATAAAAATTTTTAAAGATTGGGTTATCATTGGATTGGCAGCACTTTAAAAAAAAATATGGGACAGGGGCAGTGGCTCATGCTTGTAATCCCAGGACTTTAGGAGGCTGAGGCAGGCAGATTGCTTGAGCCCACAAGTTCAAGACAAGCCTGGCCAACATGGTGAAAACCCGTCTCTACAAAAAATACAAAAATTAGCCAGGCATGGTGGTGCGTGCCTGTA
Source organism: Saimiri boliviensis (assembly GCF_048565385.1). NCBI lineage: Eukaryota > Metazoa > Chordata > Mammalia > Primates > Cebidae > Saimiri > Saimiri boliviensis. Next base: position 229,654,364 of record NC_133449.1, read on the forward strand.
GTGTCAGCTACTTAAGCCTGGGAGGCAGAGGTTGCTGTGAGCTGCGATTGTGCCACTGCACTCCGGCCTGGGCAATGGAGTCACACCTTGTCTAAAAAAAAAAACCAAAACATACATACATATGTATATATGAATGGGAGATGGTTTAAAAATGAAGCAAGAGTATATGAATCAATGGAGAAGCCTAAACTAAAGAGCAAGGTTTCAAAGATCCCTCTGCTGGGACGAGTATATTTAAAATTTGCATAAGCAATCTGGAGGACAGAATACAAGGGTCATAGATGATGCTGGCTTCTTCTAAGTAGAGAATGCCTTCAATAGCAATGAGAGAAATGATAGGAAAACTTCAAGTTCAGGCAAGTAGGGGAGAAACGTAGCAGCTTCCGTTCTTTTATACTAAATGTACAGGAGTGTTGATTCCCTTTTTAAATGGAGGGATCACAGGGAGATGCTGTTTTTCAAGGGAGTGCCATGGGCAAAAGGAAAGCTCCATGTAGCTGAAGCCTCAGTGTTCATTCTAAAGTAGGTTTTGGGCAAGGGATAGAGGTGAGCTTTCTCTCTGGGTCTAAAATGTGCAATGTCCTGTCATTCCAGAGAAGTCTTCTATAGGAGTGGCGTGGGGCAAAAGAACTATGAAAACAGCCTTTTCTCTTAAGGGTAAATGCTTTGTGGAGGGTTAGCTAAAAATTGTAGTTAGGTATTCTAATGTATGAGCTCAGTTAACTTATGGGCAAGCTTTGAAGGCCAACTTTGATTGAGATTTCCTAAGGCCTTTGAAAGATGACATGAGCTTTTGTGCAAGAAAAGGCATTCTTAAAAGGCCATGAGTTTATGCTGGTACCTATGTGATAAATCCAAGTCAATGATAATCTGAACTCCCGTTTACAGATGAAAAAGACCAAAATGTAGCTTAGTTCAGAAAGATTCAGAGATCACTGAACAGGAAGTATAAAAGATTTTCTATTTGTATGCTAGGGTCTCTGCTTTCCTTTTACACTTGGTAAGATCACAAAGTTGGTATGGTATGCCTCTGTGTAAAAAAAAAAAAAAAAAAAAAAACACAGGTTTTTGATGCTTTAAAGGAAAAGAATACATTTCAGAAAGTATTTTGAAGTCAGTTTCCCTAATTCTTTTTTTTAAGGAAAATTTGTATTAATTATTTTTATGTACAGAAAACTCAACAGTGTATATTCAGCCCAGTTTGGTGGCACATTCTTTAGCCTCTGCCTTTTTGAGCTTGGCAATGTGAGCCATAGACTTGGGACCCAGGATGTCGCCTCCCCAGTGACGGTGGATCTCATCATATCTGTCATTGTGGTTGGTCCTGATAGCTTCCAGCTTAGCCCAAGCTCCTTTGTCTTCCAAGTCAACCCGTGTGAAGGCGACAATGATGCAGGTCTTCCCGTGGACTAGACAACCCAGTCTTGCTTCCCCCTTGATAAGCAGTAGGGGACTCCTATTTTACACCACAGGGCAGGCAGGAAGACAACCAGCTCGATGGGATCCATGTCGTGTGCAATCACCACCAGCTGAGCTTTCTTGTTCTCCACCAAGGTGTGACGGTGTAAACTCCTGCTTGAAGGACAGGTGGTCTCTTAATGGGGACATCCCCTTTGCTTGTAGCTTTCTTCTCGGCCAGGCCAACAGCCTCTGCTGCTTCTCCTTGCTTGGTCGCTGGCCTGTACTTGCGGGCTAGCTTAAGCAGCTAAGTAGCCGTTTGGTGGTTCGGAGTCTGAATGAACTGGTTAATCACAGGAGGCACCTGCAGCCACTTGTGGAGGATGGCTCTCTGCCACTGCAATGTGATATAGCAAGGCCATTTCACACAGCGGGTGAGGGTTCTTTTGGGCTGGATGTCCTGTCCAGTGCCAAAATTCTTGGGCCTTTTCTCAAACAGGGGATTCACCACTTTCTTGGCTTCAGGCTTCTTCACGGCAGTGGGGACTGGAGCCACCTTCTTCCCCTTGGCCTTCTTTCAGTTTGGCACGTTGAGCAGTAGAGGAGAGAGCCAGTTTCCCTAATTCTTACATAGTCTAATGTTCCCTTTTCATTTTATAGTTCCCGTTAAGTAGCTGATTATAAGGTAATATAAGCAGTAGAAAACATGCAACTAATTTTCACCTTAGTAAAAGAAACAGAAAACTGACAACTGTCTTTCATATGTAAAGCGTGCATTTACTAAGCATTTGCTTAGTAAATATTTCATTTAATTATTACAACAAACCCTCAGGTACTAACATTATTCACATCTTAGAATCTGGGAGACTGAGGCTCAGAGATATTATATAACACATCCCATGCTACCTGGCTGGGCCAAAAGAACTCAAACTCAAAATCCATGTTCTTAATATCCCTATGTAAGAATTTACTGATATTCTCAAAATTCATGTTTGTATTTGAGTGTGATTAGTATTAACATTACAAAGGGCAGTTTCATTAAAATTCTCTTTTTAAATCTCTAATTATCTTTCATTTCTGCTGTGTGTGTGTGTGTGTGTGTGTGTGTGTGTGTGTGATGGAGTCTTCCTCTTATCACCCAGGCTGTAGTGCAATGGCACCATCTCAGCTCACTGCAACCTCCACCTGCTGGGTTCAAGCGATTCTCCTGCCTCAGCCTCCCAAGTAGCTGGGACTACAGGCGGCTGCCACCACGCCCGGCTAATTTTTGTATTTTTAGTAGAGATGGGGTTTCACCATGTTGGCCAGGCTGGTCTCAAACTCCTGACCTTAGATGACCCGGCTGCCTCAGCCTCCCAAAATGCTGAGATTCCAGGCTTAAGCCACCGTGCCTGGACTTCAATCTCTACTTTTTTTTTTTTTTTTTTTTTTTTTTGAGACAGAGTTTCGCTCTTGTTACCCAGGCTGGAGTGCAATGGCGCGATCTTGGCTCACTGCAACCTCCGCCTCCTGGGTTTAGGCAATTCTCCTGCCTCAGCCTCCTGAGTAGCTGGGATTACAGGCATGTGCCACCATGCCCAGCTAATTTTTTGTATTTTTAGTAGAGACGGGGTTTCACCATATTGACCAGGATGGTTTCGATCTCTCAACCTCGTGATCCACCCACCTTGGCCTCCCAAAGTGCTGGGATTACAAGCTTGAGCCACCGCGCCCGGCCTTCCAATCTCTACTTTTAAAATATTTTTCATTTTATTCTACATGCAGCTTACCCTGTTAGTACAACATCCAACATTATAGATTCTAAAACCTGTTTTTCAGTAGGGACATGTTGCTGAATGTCATGACTATTCATGTGCTGGTTCTGGTGCTTTCAAATAAATTTGCTTTGTGGTGCCCACTCTACTGCATTTTGAGTAGGTTGTAAATCTTGTTAAAAACCAATAGAAAATATAATTTCAGAATGTTTCAAAAGTAATTTCTCATGTTACTGGAATCTCAAATCTTTTATGTTTCTACTTCTTTGCACAGTTCAAAAAGAATTCTGATAAAAATAATTTTATCTTTACAATAACATTTTATTCTGATTCCAAAAGGTAATAAATGCTCACTTGAAAGAATTTACAATACATACAAATGTACAAAGAAAAAGTATTCAAAATTTCACTAACCAGAGATAAAATATAATGAACGTTTTAATATACTTCCTTTAATATAAGACCAAAACGTTAACTTTGGTTTATTTTGGGGGTGGTGATGGAAAAAATTTTAAGTAAAGCTATATGTACATATTCATCTTAGGTATTCATCTCAGTTTTCAAATGCTTTCTCTAGCTTAAACTTATCCCATTTCTTTACATAGCGACTATGAACTGTTACGATGATAAGCAAAAATGTGGCTAATTGGCTGGGTGCAGTGGCTCATGCCCGTAATCCCTGCATTTTGGGAGGCCAAGGCAGGCAGATCACCTGAGGTCCGGAGCTCGAGACCAGCCTGGCCAACACAATAAAACCCCGTCTCTACTAAAAATACAAAAAATTAGCTGAGTGTGGTGGCACGTGCCTGTAATCCCAGCTATTCAGGAGGCTGAGGGAGGAGTATGGCTTGAACCCGAGAGGCGGAGCTTGTGGTGAGCAGAGATCGTGCCACTGGGCAACAAGAGCAAAACTCCTTCTCAAAAAAAAAGTGTCTAATTAGAATAGTTGTGAACTGAAAAATGTAAATTAATGAGATATAACAGAAAATTTGGCATTTTTGTATGTTTTAATTGGATTTGTTTACAGTGACATTGCAGTCACTATATACAAATCAAATAACACATAAAAGTCTTAAAAATAGCTAACATTTGTTGAGTGCTTTTTGTGGACCAGGCACTGTTCCAAGGGTTGGTTTGTTTTTGTTCACTGAATCCTCACAACTGTTTGAGGTAAGGACTATTATTTATTTTCCATTTTACAAAAAAGAAAGCTTAGGCATCAAGAGGCTAAATAATTTGCTTGAAGTCTTGGTTTGCCACGAAACCAATCATGACAAACTAGAATGTTTTTTGTTGTTGTTGTTGTTCATTGGGTTACTTAAAATTTAATGAGAAAAGAAAGATGATAAATTAGGGCATTATCATGGACATATTATATCTCATTTCAGGAAGGAAAATGATAGTTCCACATGATGTTCTTGTAGATGAAGAAGGTATTAATAAAAGGGGTGAATGCACTCCTAAGAGAGACTGGAGTTGGCTGAGCCCTTGGATTGAAAGGGCAGGTTAGTGGATCAGTATCAAGAACATGAAGTTACTAAATGACAGAGCTGAAATTCAAACCCAGACAGGATGTCCCCAGAGTCTATACTTAACCACACCCTAAATTGCCTCTATAAAGTATAATGAAGAAAGTGGCAAAAAGCAAGCCAGAGTCTTTGGATTCCATGACCCAGTGACAACTGCCATTGCTTTGTTTTTTTCTTCGTTTTTAGAGACATGGTCTTGCTCTGTTGCCCAATATGGAGCTCACTGGCCTGATCATAGCTTACTGCAGTCTCAAACCCCTGGGTTCAAGTGGTCTTCCTGTCTCAGCTTCCTAAGTAGCTAGGACTATATAGGTGCTCTCCACCACATCCAGCGAATTTATTTTTTATCTATTGTAGAAACAGGGTCTCTCTGTGTTGGTCAGGTTTGTCTTTAACTCCTGGACTCAAGTAGTCTTCCTGCCTTGGCCTCTCAAAGTGCTGGGATTACAGGCGTGAGCCATCATGCCCAGTCCATTACTTTGTCAAACATATTTCCAGACCTTTTTTCATGCAAGCCTTAACTGTAGCTGACATAAATTCTGGCAGAATATGTTGTGATCCTCCTGGAACATGAGACCATGGGAGGCTTGGGAGGAGTTGCTTCAAGGCCATTTCTCACTTGAGAAATTTCTTGGCAGGAGTTGCTTCAAGGCCATTTCTGACTTTCAGGAGGGTGTCATGAGATAGTTTCTCATTGTCTCTTGGGTTCTGAGGCAGTATGAAGTTTTTTAGCCTGCAACGCAATTATTGTGCTAACTACTTGGAGTTAGGTAATGTTTCACAGGCTAAGGGCACAGTCTACCATGAGACTGACCTCACTTCAGATACCAGCTACTTAAATTTCTGATCAACTGGCTACAAACTCAGGGGGCCCCACTATCCCCTTCCATTAGCTAACTTGCTAGAATAATTTACAGAACTCAGAAAAGTGCTACACTTATGATTACAGTTTTATTATAAAGGACACAAGGCCAGTTTTAGTGGCTCACACCTGTTATCTCAGCACTTTAGGAGGCTGAGGTGGTGTGGATCATGAAGTCAGGAGATGGAGACTATCCTGGCCAACATGGTGAAACCCTGTCTCTACTAAAAGTACAAAAATTAGCTGCGTGTGATGGCGGGTGCCAGTAGTCCCAGTTACTTGGGAGGCTGAGGCAGGAGAATCACCTGAACCTGGGAGATGGAGGTTGCAGTGAGCTGAGATGGTACCTGTACTCCAGCCTGGTGACAGAGCAAGACCTCGTCTCAAATATAAAATAAAATAAAATAAAATAAAATAAAATAAAAGGATACAAACCAGGACCAAACATGTAAAAAGACATATAGGATAAAATCTTGGAGGGTCCCAATATGAAGTTTCTGTGTCCTCAGGACACCTTCCTGACAACACCAATGTATGATTACTAACCAGCGAAGTCCATCTGAGCCTCAGTGTCTAGAGTTTTTATTGGTAGCTCTTTAAATAGGGATCATGGATTGATTCACTGGCCATGTGATTGAACTCAGTTCCTAGCCCCTTTCTCCTCCTCAGAGGTTGGGCTGATAATGTCTTACTCAAAGTCCTCACCCTCTAATCACATGCTTGGTATTTCTGGTATGGCCTAGCCCTGTCCCTAAGTAATTTCATTAGCACAAATTCAGGTATGGTCTAAGGACGCACCATGAATACAAATTATTTTTTTATACAACACTGCCTTCCCCTCTCAGCATACAACTGTAAAACTGCTTAGCTGCCTCGTAGAATTGACTCTTCAGCAACAGGGTATCCCACCATTCATGTTGCATTGTCATAAAAAATTGTTTCTGTGTTGTCCTGTGAGATAAGAGACATGGGAGAATGGGCACTTTTGCTGTTTTATTTTCTTACCTGCTATCTACGTAAGTAATAAACTGTCTAAATTGTAAAAGGGCTTCTTGTTTCTTTATCAGCCAAATCTGTTAGCCTTGCTTCAGAAATAAGAAGGATCCCAAGAGGAAGAGTATGAGGGGAGTTAAAGCGTTTAACTTGCTTTACTCATTTTGATTTTTAAGAACATGTAAATGGACCATTTCAGTGGGCTAGATGTGAGAATCAAGCATGGAAGACGGTGCCAAAACTAAGTTGTGCCATGGCAATGACTGACACCAAAGGAAAGAATAAGTCATTTGAAAGAGACAAGGTAGGGAAGCTAATGGTGAAGGACAACTTTGATGTGAGCTCAGACTTGAGTTGTCATAACACTTTGAATAAAAGTTGACTTTGGGGGCTTTAAATTTAACCTATTATCTGATACAAGCATCTTTCCTACATCATTCCAACAACCGATCAAGCAGCCAGTTTCTGCTTCAGATCTAATGAGGAAGAGCTAAACAAATGATTTTCAGGGCAACCAATTCTACTGATATAGATCTGATTGTTTTTGCATTCTTTCTCATACTGAGCTGAAACCTGACTTTTAATACTTTATAAAACCCTTGTTTCTTTACTATCTCATGGAGCACATATTTATATAGCCATTATTTATCCTTTGTGACAGCCCTTCTATGAAGTCAACTATCGTATCTCCCCTTGATTTTGTGTTCAGCAAATTAAACATCTATCTTCACTGATGCTCACATGGCCTTGTTTCAGTCTTCACCATCTTGGTTATCCTGCTATCTCATCAGTATCTCTCCTAAAACAGAATACCCAGATCTGTTTCATCAGTGATGAATACAATAGAATTACTACTTCCAATAAAATACTTTATTTCAAATTTTTCTTTTTATAAATGTATTTTGTAAACTTATAGTATTTTCTACCAAAAAGGATATAAAGAAAAGGAAGATAGGAAAATTAAATGTATATAAATGTCTTATTCTGTGCTTCTGCATTGAATTTTAAACATATTTGTGTATTTTTAATGTTTTCAAAATAATTTGGTTTTGTTTTGTATTATTACAATAATATATACTCATGATAAAAATGCAAACAATACAAATGGTGTTAAATTTTTTTAAAATGTCTCTCTCTAAATCTCATATTTAAAATTCTACTCCCTAAACTTAACCACAATTCAATTTATTATATCTATCCAGAATTTTTTCTGTATTAGGCATCTTTCCATATCAGGGGTGTGGACCTACCTCATTCTTTTTAATAGGTGCATAGCATTTTATTATATGATTGGACCAGTCCTTTATTGATAGACATACAGGTTGGCCCCTCTCCCTTTTTTCATTTTAAAGCAACATAAAAAAAAAATCTATGTATTTCTTTGAAGACTTGAAAAAGCATATGTGTAGGATAAATTCCTTAAAGTGGAACTGCTGTGTCAAAATTCATGTATGTCTTCAAGGATATACCAATTTACAGTCCTACTAACTGTGGTAGTACTTGTTTTCCCATATGCCAAACTTTAAAAAAATTGCTAATCTAATACCTGAATAGAATAGAATTTGGCCTGGATATCTTTAGTTTGCCTCTCCAGATCCATCTTTGAGCTTTCTTTCTCCTGCTCCTTGCCCCAGGATGATACGGACTACATCATTGGTCTCCTCTGCCCAGCTTCCTGTATGTCAGCTTTAGAAGGAAGAATGCAACAGGAGATGGAAGATGGGGTGGGAAGGAGAGTAAAGGTGAGCTATTCATTTTCTGGGCTGCCTTGTGGGGTCTCTGTGAGCAGCCTGTGACCCTTAAGCAAAGGACACAGCTACTTCAGGCAATGCTTTCTACACAGCCGTCTCTGACTCCAGGTTCCAACCATTGCTCCTCCCTCCTGTCCTTTCAGGCACAAAGGGGATAGTCTGTGCTGCTATGTCAGGTACTGTCCTGTCTCTTATGGTTTTCCTATACTGTGCCCCATCTTTGTAAAGAGTAGCATTTTGTTGGGCATAGTGGCTCACACCTGTAATCTTAACATTTTGTAAGGCTGAGGTGGAAGGATTGCTTGGGCCCAGGAATTTGAGCCAATATGAGCAACATAGTGAGACCCCCATCTCTACAAAAAATACAAAAATTAGTTGGCTGTATTGGCACGTACCTGTAGTCCCAGCTACTTGGGAGACTGAGGGAGGAGGATCACTTGACCCTGGGAGGTTGAGGCTGCAGTTTAAAAAAAAAAAAAAAGTAGTTTTGTTTGTTTGTTTGAGACCGTTTTGATCTTGTCGCCCAGGTTGGAGGGCAGTGGTGTGATCTCAGCTCACTGTAACCTCTGCCTCCTGGGTTCAAGCGATTCTCCTGTCTCAGCCTCCTGAGCAGCTGGGATTACAAGGACCCGCCACCATGCCCAGCTAATTTTTGTATTTTTACTAGAGACAGGGTTTACCATGTTGGCCAGGCTGGTCTCAAACTCCTGACCTCAGGTGATCCACCCACCTTGGCCTCCCAAAGTGTTGGGATTACAGGAGTGAGCCACCATGCCTGGCCCAAAAAGTTTTTTATTAAGCACGTCTCAAAATACCTAATTATAAGTGTTCTGTTTCCTGCAAGTTCTTGTTGCAGGGACCTCAGCATGAGGATTTCCCAGCTCTCCCAATGATTCTAGAGCTACCTATGTCACTTTACTAAATCCGCATGTTTTAGTTAGAGCAGATGCTGTTGTTTTCTCTAGCTAATTCATTAAGAACCCTGACTAGTCTGGGCACAGCCGCTCATGCCTGTAATCCTAGCACTTTAGGAGGCTGAGGTGGGTGGATCACTCAAGGTCAGGAGTTTGAGACCAGTCTGGCCAATGTGGCAAAACCTCGTCTCTCCTAAAAACACAAAAAATTAGACGGGCATCGTAGCAGGTGCCTGTAATCCCAGATACTCAGGAGTTGGAGGCAGGAGAATTGCTGGAACCTGGGGTGGTGGAGGTTGCAGTGAGCTGAGATCATGCCACTTCACTCCAGCCTGGGCTAAATAGCAAGACTCTGTCTCCAAAAAAAAAACAGAAAAAAAAAGAAAAAGAAAAAAAGAAAGAACCCTGACTTAACCAAGTAATTTCTACCTAAGGATAACTGAAAGTCCTAGCAAATTCATTCATTCAATAATCATTTATTGAGCACCCACTATGTGCTAGACATTGTCTTGCTATTACAGATGGGAAAGTAAACAAGACAGGCAAAGTTCCTTTTCATGGGGCTCTATTCTATGAGTATACTAACATATAATATTATTTTAGATAGTGTTGACTATACTATGAAGAAAATAAAGCAAATTAGGTGGAAGATTAAGGGCTATGGATGTACAGATATTTTATAAAAAAGATCTTTTACAAGAGATGTAATTTGAACACAAAACTGAATGATGAGGAGGAGCACGCTATGTGAAGGTCTTGGACATACGTGATCCAGGCAGAAGGAACAAAAAAAAGGTCCTGCATTTGGAGCAAGCTTGTCATACTTGAAGATCAGTAGGAATACAAGTGGCTTCAGTCTGTGTGACAAATACGTGGTTTGCTTGCCCAACAGCCACTGACCTTTCTTCTAAGCTGAGACAGTTTTAATTTGGTTCAGTCACAATAGGCAGATAGGATCAACCACAATTTGTCCAAGCCAGTCATGAAAATTTAGTTCCAAAATGTCAATCACTGATTTAGGGAGGAGTATGTAATCTAGTTCTGGCCAACAAGACATGAGAAGGAATTTTCTTGAGGTCCCTTGAGGGTTTTCCTCCTTGGTTTTAAAAAAAAAAAAAAGCAGCCATAAAAGAGAAAAGAACTCAGTCTCCTTCCCTTCCTTCCTGCTTTGGTGTTCTTTGAATGTGATGCTTGGAAATACAATAATCTTCTAAAAAAGAAAGGGACAACAATCCAGGTTTAAAAGACAATGTATGAAGATAGCAAAGTAAAAGAATGGAAAGACTCTAATAACACCTTGGACTTTCCAAATCAACTGTAAAACCACCTACTTTCGGACATTTTGTTAAATAAGCAAATTAAAAAATGACCATATAGGTTAAGTCACCATTACCTGGGGTGTTTGCTCATGCAGTTGACAATGCACCAACGCACGCACTAGCAACGGAGCGGGAAATGGAAACCAAAGTAAGAGAGGTGAGCAGGGGCTACATCATGCAGTAGCTCTTAGGCCAAGGCATAGAATTTGGATTTTATTCTAAGTGTAGGAGATTTTAGCAAATGACCTAATCAAAATAGAAAAAGTAAGGTTTTTGTTTGTTTGTTTTGAGATGAGTTTTGCTCTTGTTGCCCAGGCTGGAGTGCAATGGCGCAATCTCAGCTCACCACAACCTCTGCCTCCCGGGTTCAAGTGATTCTCATGGTTCAGCCTCCCAAGTAGCTGGGATTACAAGCATGTGCCACCACACCCAGCTAATTTTTGTATTATTAGTAGAGACAGGTTTCACCGTGTTAGCCAAGCTGGTCTCAAACTCCTGACCTCAGGTGATCCATCCGCCTTGGCCTCCCAAAGTGCTGGAATTATAGGCATGAGCCATCATGCCTGGCCAGGAAAACTATATTTTTAGCATATATTTTTAGCATATATATCAAGGGTCTCCAACCCCTGGGCCATGGATTGACATGGCCCGTGGTCTGTGAGGAACAGGGCAGCACAGCAGGAGGTGAGTGGTGGGTGAGTGAGCATTACTGCCTGAGCTCTACCTCCCACCTCCTGTGCAGTCAGCAGCATGAACCCCAGGAGCATGAAGGTTCAGGGTCCTTTCTCACACTAGCGTGAACCCTATTGTGAACTGTGCACGCAAGGAATCTAGGTTGTGTGCTTCTTATGAGAGTTTAACTGATGCCTGATCACCTGAGGCAGAACGGTTTCATCCTGAAACCATCTCCCCCACCCTTCCCCTGAGAAAAATTGTCTTCCACAAAACCAGTCCCTGGTGCCAAAAAGGCTGGGGACCGCTGATATATATGATAAAAATATAATATATGCTTCATTATTAACAATAATAGAATAAATATTGACTAAAGATATGAAGGTTTATTTTGGGTGTCTACTTGACTGGCTTAAGGGACTGGGTAAAGAATTATTTCTGGGTGTGTCTGTGAGGGTGGTTTTAGAAGAGAATGGCATTTGAATCTGTGGACCGAGTATAGAAGATCCACCCTCACCAATGTAGGTGGGCACTGTCCATCTGTTGAGGACCTGGGTAGAACAAAAAGGCAAGAGGAAAGGAAGATTGTCTCTCTCTTCTGGAGCTGGGACATCTGCCTTCTCCCGTTCTTGAACATCAGAACTCCAAGTTCTCAGGCCTTCAGCCTTGAGCTGAGAGTTACGTCATTGGTTTCCCGGGTTCTCAGGCCTTATAGACTGAGACTGAATTCTGCTGCCAGCTTCCCGAGTTCTTCAGCTTCAGACATTGATTTCTTGGCTTCCATAATCACATGAGCTGTGTCCCATAATAAATCTCTTATCTATCTATGTATCTATCAATCATCTACCTACCTGCCTAACTCTCTTGGTTCTGTTTCTCTAGAGAACCCCAACTAATACAGACACATTTACCACTTCCATTTTAATATTTAGAGAAATTAAAATTTACAACAAGATTTTTAAAAATAAAAAGCCTCATAAATAATTCATAAAATATTTTGGCTGAAACCCTGAAGTGTTGCGAATCTTCATTTATTTCTGACTTCTTATGCTTGGGAGAAACTTTAACATGGGTTATAGGTCGTGCTTCTGCCTGCCTTTGCCATAAACATAATATTTATCAATTATGTTCTGCTTCAGAGAGTTTGCAATTGCCATCGTAAAGCCCCATATCTCTTTGAAATACTCCAGAATTTTTGCCTCAGCCTGTCCCTCTGAAAAGCCAGTTTCCTTCTATAAGCATGACTGTCCTAAATATCTTGCGGGTTGTTTTTGTTTTGGCTGGCAACAAAACAGTCACAAAATAAGTAGCTCATTTAAAACATTTTCTTCGTGGTTGTTCTGTTCCCCCATTCAGGAAAAAGATTATTGGTTACCATGGCAATCAGCTTCCACAGCATTCCATTGTAAGTAACCACACAGGTACAGCACAAGCTTTACTCCACATTCTTTACTGTAGTCCTCTGCAGATCTGCATATTTTTCTAGCCTGTTTTCTCTAACTCTTGCTTTAAAAAAATCAACCAACCAACTCAGGTTAAGCCAGACAATTTTTTTCAAAGGTACCATATCCCCATTTTTTTCTGAATATTTAAAAAATTTTACATAGACAGTTGTACTACCATTTCTTTGTTCTATCTGGGCCCTCAACAGCACCTAACTGAAAACTTTCTATTATCCTCTTTCACTATCTGGAATTATACTTGTATCCCTCTGATCATATTTGGAAAATAAATGAATTTACAGTAAAAATCAGAGCAGAAGGTGGTTCTGAGATTATTTCCCATGGCTATCTACCACAGTTTTCCTAAGGTGAATTCTTTAGCTTCCTTTCCTCTACCACTCTCAAACCTCACTGATAAAAACTGTCCTCAAGCCTTTGCCTTGAAGATGTCAAATACTTGTGTTCCCACCCTTGAGACTGTTTAATTACTTTGCTTCTGTTCAGAACATTACTGATAATAAAAGATGGTTTTATACAGGCCATACACAACTCAATGGTACCTGGTATCTGCTATATCATGGAGGAAGTGGGATGATTTTGGAGAGTCACTGGATAAATTGCTTCCCTGCAACTCTTTCATTCTTAATCATTATGTTGACTCTTTGCTGCTTAGTTTCTTCATGACCATATATTATAAACTAGGAATTATGATATTTCTTTTATATGGAGAGTTATCTTTTAGCCTATTTTTTAATCTGACTTTATTTGAATTGATGGTGATATTTTGATAATTAAAAAGAGGGCACTTAAAAGGAAATTGTTATTATCTAATGTAAGGCAATTAAAAATAAAATATGGCTTTTACACTCTTTACTGCAAAGCTTTTCTATCTCATAGATATCTTTTCACTGAAAAAGACATATCCCATGACCAATCTATGAAAACGCCATTGAAGATTGCCATCTCCTATTAAGGGCATGGAAATAAACTCTGTAACTAAAACAGATGCCTTCGCCCACAGATTCTAAAATCAGAGGGTATTCATAAACCGCCCTACAAATTTTCAGAGCATAGTGGGAAACAGGAACTGTTAAAATTTGAAACTATTAAAGTACTTTCTTCCTCTTCCGGTAAAGGAAATATATTACTTTCTAGGAAGTTTACTATTTAAAAAAACATACAAAGAAATTAGGGTTGGGAATTCACAACTAAAATTTAGGATACATCAGCTCATCTTAGGAGAAAAGATGTTTATTATAGATGAAAAGTCATAGAATGCATTTCTGACTCCTCTTAAAACTGTACTGGAATTGTTTCAAGTAGGGAGAAGAGGCTATTTTTTCTGAGAAGACATGCCGTATTACATAGAATGTTTCAAAGTTTTACATATCCTTTTGACTACATGGACATATGTACTTACTAATAATGATCCCATATAAGCTGGCAAGAAATTTATACTTATACTTAATCAATTATAGGTATAATTTTCTAGATTAAGAGGCTGAAGTTAAGTAATTGCATAAACTCTGAGTAATTATCACAGTGCACCATTAGATTCATGTAGAATAAAGCTGCTCTCAATTTTCAGTTGACAAAAGAGCAGTTGAGAAGAGACGCTGTGGTTGTGAAAAGCAGAAACTAATGAAGGGTCAGCGCTCTAAAGGCAGGGAGGCAGCTGAAAAGCTGTTTTGACAGTTGGGTAAAGATAAGGGGGAAAAAGACTGTAAATGAGAGGAAGTTGTGAAGAAAGGGTAGAATAAAGTGTTTGAAAATGGTAAAGTGAGAGTTTTAATTAACATGGAGAGAAGGTAAGAGAGAAGTTATTTAGTTAGGTAGGAAATAGTTTGTAGAGAAATCTTAGTGCAATAACATAATTTGTATTTTAATTTGCAAGGGCCAAGGGATGACACTATTTGAAAAATGACAGCTTTATTGTTTTAACATTTTGGATATGAGAAACTCCACTTGTCTGAAATACAAATTGGTACAAGTTTCTATTAATCTGTTAATAATATACATTAGACAAATTGGCAAGCAGGGATTTGCCTTTCATGAACCTTTTGTTATAATCTTTAAAAACAAACAAAAAGGCCGAGGTGGCTCAGGCCTGTAATCCCAGCACTTTGGGAGGCCGAGGCAGAAGATCACGAGTTCAAAAGTTCGAGACCAGTTTGACCAACATAGTGAAACCCATTTCTACGAAATATACGAAAATTAGCCCCGTCTGGTGGCACACACCTGTAGTCCCAGCTGAGGCGGGAGAATCGCTTGAACTCGGGAGGCAGAGGTGACAGTGGGCTGAGACCATGCCATTGCACTTCAGCCTGGGTGACAGAGTGAGACTCCATCTCAAAGAAAGGGAAAGGGAAAGGAAAGGAAAAAGGAAAGGAAAAGAGGAGGGACGGAGGGAAGGAGGGAAGGAAGGAAGGAAGGAAGGAAGGGAAAAAAAAAAACCAAACTGGGCTGGGCAGGAGGCTGAGGCGGTGGGATCACCTGAGGCCAGGAGTTTGAAAGGAGCCTGGCCAACACAGTGAAACCCCATTGCTACTAAAAATACAAAATTTAGCCGGGCGTGGCGGCGAGCGCCTGTAACCCCAGCTACTTGGGAGGCTGCTGCACGAGAATTGCTTGAACCTGGGAGGCAGAGGTCGCAGTCAGCCGAGGTGGCGCCACTGCACTCCGGTCTGGGCAACAGAGCAAGACTCGGTCTCAAAAAAGACTTCTAATATTTCAAACTTTAAGCAAGATCATAATTTTATAATGTGAAGATGATCAGAGTGTTTGAATCAGTTACAAATTCGTCTTTTTTGTTGTTGGTGGTGTTCTTTAATCTTGGGCTCCTAACTTGAGCAAGAAAACGTAAATACAGAAAGCTGCAAAACAGTGTTCCTTAATTTGCAGCCACGTGAGTTTAACATTACAAGCAGTTTCTAAAAGTCACACGTGGTATATACATTAGAGTTTTAGCTCTTTTATTTAAACTGTGTTGATAGTAATCTATAACTTTCCTAATAATCACTTAATAGTTTGGTAATTCTGGATTTTCCGGGTCACTTCAGATTCAATTTTTTTTTTTCTAATGTCAAATGGTGTGCCTATATTTTAATTTGGAAAACAGGGTCACTAAATTTGTAGACTAATTCTGAAACACTTTTGGCCTTTGGCAATACGTAGCAATTCTATTTCTTGGCCATGATTATCAAGTTAAGATAAAAGTTTACTATATGAATTTACCCAATAAGCTATTTTAAAATAATGAGGACATTTAAGAATTCTGTAGTAATTTACCATTGAAAAAGCATTCATAATATGGCGTTTATAGACACAAACACATACATACCTAGTAAACCTATAGATAGCTACTCACCCTTGCCATACAGAAAATGCAAAACAACACACTTAGGATATATTGTAATTATATATGATGTGGTCAAAACCAAAGACGATAAAAATATGCTTGTGTTAATGAAAAAGGATTTTGTGGTCTTATTTTTAATCTCCACAGACCGAAACCCATATATATTTTCCTCTTTGTTTTATTGGCTGGAGCCAAGTGTCATGGAACTCAGCTTCTTGATGAAGAGGAACTGAGAAGACACACTGGCATTTGCTATGCAAGTGACGATAATTATATCTTATATATTATATCTTATATATTATATCTTATATATTATTATAATTATGCAAGTGGCGATAATTATAATAATATCTAAGTGAACTAAGATTGACTAATTTTCCTGTCAAAACTGCTATTTTGCAAATAAAATCACTACCCTTTATAACATCATTTCTTGTGCTTATTGCTCTGGTCTTTATTCTTTAGTGTTTCAGGTAACCACTAAGAGAAAAAGTTAATTTAAAAGTCGACTATGTCCAGAATGGCACTCATTAACTAAAAATTGAGGTGATTTTCCCGAAGTCCTGTTGGAAGTAAATCTACCAGTAGTGATCAGGCTCTTCCTCCCACATTTCCCTGCCAGTTAGGACAAGAGAAGCCCGGGGGAGATGCTTTAATAGGGGTGGGAGTGGGAGATAGGATATTACCCGCTTGACACTTCTGCACTTTTGCTACGAATGAGTCACTCGGGTTTGGCACATTTGTTGCAAGGAAATCTCCTCCTCCCGCCGCTTCCTTGTTCGAGCTCCTCTCGGGCTGTCTTCTGTGCTTTGGCCTTTAAGGATAAGTGAGAGCAGGTGGGCACACAGGAGCTCGCCGAGTCCTCCTCCCCCTGCTCCTTCCCTAATTTAGCAGTACTTCCGGCCGCGTGACATCATCCCCCGCACCCCGGTGACGTGAGCGGCGGGTGACGCGTGTGCGGAGAGGAGCGCGCTGACGTTGCTATTTAAAGGTCCTCCTGCGGGGAGGATGGAGACACAGCGCGAGCGCCCGGTGTGGGGCGCGGAGGAGGCTGTGGCGGCCGGGAGCGGGGCCAAGAGCCAGCGGAGGAGTGGAGCGCACGGCCCGCCAGTCGCCGGCCTGTAGGGGAGGGGGGAAAGAAGGACGGACGAACTGAGGGCCTGCCCCCGGCCCAGCTCCCCACGAGGGCCGCTCGGCCCCGCACCATCAGCCTCTCCGCCGCCTCGCGGCTGCTGCTTCCTCCCGTTGCCCGCTGCCTGCAGGGCCCGTCGGGCTCCCGGGACCGGTGCGCGCCCCAGCTCCCGGCCGCGACTCCGCGGCGGCCACCGCCTCCCGCCCCCTCCCGCGAGCAGGGGGAGGGACCTCCCTCGCCCCCCGTTCTCTCCGCCCCCTTCCCGCCCCCCGCAGCCTGCTCTGCCGCCGCGCTCGCCTCACGCCGGCGGCGCTGACCGGGAAAGCGGCACCCTCCGCTCTGCCAGTCAGCCGGTGGAGGCAGAGGCAGCGGCGGGCTTCAGGCCGCCCTGGCTGGGGTTGCTCTCTGCCGGGCGGGAGCCGGAGGCCGGCGGAGGCGGGCGCTGATGGAAGTGTGAAGAGGCGGCGGCGGGGCCCGGGGAATGTGAGGCGGCGCGTGGCGGCGGCGCGGAGCGTGAGAGACGAGGAGCAGGGGTGGGGGCGCGGGAGCGGCGGCTGCGCTACGGCTTCAAGCCCCGCTCTCCTGGCCCGGACGCGGGGTTAGCCTCCTGCCTTGGCTCGGGCGGGCGCCCGTTGACCCTTCGGCCCTCCCCTCCCGCTGCTCGCCCGCCCTGGAGCTGGGGGCAGGGTGCCATTGGAAGCGTGGGGCTTGGCTCTCTGATTCATTCATTCTCCGCTGACTGGAGCCTCAGACCCTCTGTGCTCCGAAGAGAGGAGGGAAGAGAGGGCAGCCGCGAATGAAGGGCCGGGCGCGAGCCGGGCTCCATTGTTTTCGGCGGCGGGGGGCGGGAAGGGGCTGAGGGAGGTGGGATCGGGCCCCCTCCTCCAGCTCCCCGGCGTGCGCTGCGCCCCCAGCCTGCTGCCAGCCTGGAAATGGCTCCGTTTATTCTTCTCGGGAGAATGAATCGATCCTGCCTAGCCTTCCCTTCCTCCTCCCCACCTCGTCTCTGCTCCGAGTCTTAGGAGGAGAAACACTAAAAAAGACAGATTCCAATGTGGAGTGCCGTGCAGGTTGCGAGCTGCTGGGTTTGCACTTCGAGGAGATTTTTCTATGTAGTTTTTTTCCTAATGTGAGTGCAGGGAAACCGTGGCATTACTGCTTTTGGGATTTTAATTCACGTGCACGTCGCGTTTGGTTGCTCGCTCCACCCCTGGGGACCTGGTGTGGTGGAGAAATTTGAACCCGCAGCCTTAGCTCCTCCGAAAAGGCCGAGTTACCTGGCTACCCCTGAGTGTCGAGGAGGACTTGAGCGAAATGACCAGCGAACTCATTTTGAATAGGACTCGGTGAAGCCGGATTCTGCATTTTCCTACTTGTAGACTCATTTTGTGGAATAGAGTTGATCGCTGTCTCCTCCGCAAAGCATTTTAACTCCAATAAGCAAATGCCGCCTCTGTTTGAACGTTTTGGTATTTACAAGAGAGAAATCATTTTACCTAAGAGAACTAATTGAATTGGCAGCATCCTTGAAATACCTCCGGACAAAGATCAGGGGGTGGGGGTGGAAAAGCAACTGCGAAATAGCAGACGGAGAAATTCCTTTGGAAGTTATTCCGTAGCATAAGAGCTGAAACTTCAGAGCAAGTTTTCACTGGGCAAAATGGGGTAAGGAATTTTGTGCTTAACAGCTTCGAATCTGTTTATGTATGTGTATTATTGAGCGGTGGTGGCTATTGTGTTTTGTGTTTTCAAATAAACTTGCCACCTTGCTGGTCATACTTTAAAGAAATAAGCATGCTAACCTTTTCGGTTATTTTTCCGTTTTTGTAGAGTAGTACCAGAGGTCATAAATAAGGAGCATATATCATTTGTATCTTGAATATGGATTTGCGAGTAATATTTACAAAGACAACGCATCCTACACTTTACTGGTCAGACCGCTGCATCAGTTTGTAATCAAAATCACATTATCTTAGCTTTTGCTGATGGTTCTCTTTCAAAGAGACGTACTGCATTCTCTCAGTACTTTTAGAATAATGAGTTGCACAAAGGAACGATTGTAATGAGTGGTTAGACAACAGTCCTTGAAAGTGATCCAGAGTAAATTGCCCTCACCGTGCCCTCTGTTTCGCCCTTGAATATTCAAAGCTAAAATGTATGGAATTGATTTACTGGAGGGTAAAACGAAAATCTGAAATTCAGTTTTACTGATGCGGTCACCATGGTGCGGGTACATTCCACAGGAAAAGGCTTTTTGTTGAAGAAACTTGTTCACTCCTCTTGTTTTTCGGTTTTAAGCTCAGCCCTTCAGTTTGTGTTAACATATCAGATCTACACCTGCCTTCAGACCCAGAGCCAACCGAGAGTGCATTTTCCAGCCGTTTATTAACTCTTCACACTGTGGGTTGATGAAATGCTAGTGACACTTCCTAATTAAAGCTAGAAACCCACAATATGTTAATGGAGTAACCTCATTTCATTGACGTATTGTCAGTGCTTTTTGGCAGAAGTACTTTGAGAATTTTCTCTTTGTGTGTGTGGTTGAACACATCTAAAGTGTAGTTGAAGGACAGGTTTTGAAAGAATGGACTCTGAAATTCATTGTGATGCTTTAGGGATGTACACACGCTTGAAACTTTCTGAGAAAAGTTCTTGAGTAGTACCTTCTTTTTGGAGTTAGAATTTGAAGTTTAATATGCATAGCTTTGAACATTTAGAACATGTTGTAGGAGACTTTCCTCAGGAATTAATGACAAAAGTGATAATGGTTTTAAAAACTTAAATGACAAGTGATGAGTGTATATATAACTTGCATGATTTGAGGATACTGCTAAGAGTAATTAAAATACCTCATTCTATTTCTAGCACTGCTATTAGTAGCTTAGTGATCTGAGGCAAATTACTTAACCTCTGTGGACTCTATTTCTTATCTGTAAATTGAAGGAGTTAGAGATGACTTAATGATTTTTCCAACCTGTAAAAAACGAATTATTTTCTTTTTGTTCTCCTCATTTTAATGATCACTAGTTGGTTTCTGGAAGTAGATCTTTCTGATGGAGACCTTTTTCTCTCTAAGCAGTTTAAGCACTATGCTGAAAAATAATGACATTTGAAAAATGTTCTGGATGAATTGCACCCATTTAAAATGAGAGAAAATACTGAAAAATACTACTGTTCAAAACCTTTGAAATATGGCTTCCCTTGAGCATCTGCAGCTCTGTTTAAAACACGTTGGAGGAAAAAAAAAATCAAGCAGCAGTTTTTCATGTTGATGGTTGCATTTTGTCTAGACTGTGGAGTAGCAGCACCATGGAAGAAAACCAGTTTTCCACAACATTTAAGCTGCATGAATGCTTGTCATTTTACCAAGGGAAGCTTAGGATGAATTTTTTTTTTTTTCCTGCCTCAGATTTATTTGTACAAACAGCACAGGAGGATCTCAGCCCCATGCAGACAGCGGCCTGGGCTGGGTGGTGGGTGTGGGGGTCGCACCAGTCCTTCCGTCCTTACGTTGGTAAACAGAGATCTCTACTCTGAAGCCTTTGTAGGGGCCTGGGCACCTTTGGGAACCTGAGCTGGAACTAAAGCTGGAGCTGCATGCAGCCTGGGCCTTGGTTTGATCCTTAGCCTTGGCCTTTGGCTGGCACAGCCTGAGCCTCTTGGCAGTGCGGGCACGAGCATGCTTCCCAAGCTTGGGGTGGGCAATGTAGGGAAGTCAATTGGGCTTGCGGCTGACACCCTTTGGGATCTTGGGCTTAACCTCCTTGGGCTTTATGAGGGCCTTGATAGCCTCGGCACATGCACTCATGGCCTTGGTGGTGTTGGCCTGCATTTTTAGTCCCTTCTTTTTGTGCTTCTTGGCAAAGCGCATGTTCCTCAGGAACTTGGGGTCCACCCCTTTAAGAGATTTGTATCTTTGTGATTGGGGTTTCCTGGTACCATTTCTGTGCCATTTTCGGGACTGGTTGTGTGTGGTATGTGGTTCTTGGACTTGGCCACGTTTGCACCTTAAGCCACAGCTCCCAAAGGACCTAGAACTGGAAGAGAGGATAAATTTAATACCGAGGGGGCTAGTGTTTAAAATGGGAGAGTAAGTGCCACACCTAACATGCCTTTAGAAACTTGGCAAAATTAAATTTGTTTATAAATGAGTGTATCTTCCCCTTAGTTAATAAAGTCCTATGTGTGGACTGAGGAGATAAAGGAGTGAGCATTTGTGGTGCGTTTGTTTTTTTTTGGAAAGCCTATATTTGGAGTTGTGACCCTCTCTCATTGATAGTGACTTATTTTATCTGAGTTGAGAGGAAGGGTAGGTGGAAGTAGAAGAGAAGAGCATACAGCAAAGGCATTTGCTGACATTTCCACACTTTATGGGTATTTATGCCTAATAAATATTTGTGGAATTAGCATAGCTGCCTGGACCTATTTAAAACAAAAGCAAACAAGGCTTTAAATGGCCTTTTACCTGGGTAACCCTTAATTACCTTACTGTAATAGATATCTAAAATTGAATACTGTGAGTAAAGTGTTTCACGTATTACAACTTTTTTTTAAAACTAATGTTAGGTTGTAATAAGGATTTATCTTTGTCTTAATTGTAGATATTATTGCAAGTCTACGGGCAGTCTAAGCAAAGGAATTATTTTTAATAAAATCAGTGATTGGGCAGAAAAAAATTATGGCTCCCCTAATAGTAGTTGATGAACTTTGTGGAAATGGAAAAGAACAGCTGAAACTTGACAGTTGGCAAAGTCTGTCAAAGTATCTTGGATGCTGCATGAACCGTTGTTAATTGCAGTGAAGACAACTAAAGTAAGGGTTTGTAAAATAAGTGTATCAGATCCCCTAAAAATTAAGGCATTCATTTACCTAAAATGAAGTCTCTGAAAAATTTTGAAGCCTCAGTGAGGAGCCCCTGTTAGGTATGACCTCCCACCCCAACCTCCAAATACTATGTCATAATGAGAGCAGTGAATCAGTAGCTATTTCAGAACTATTAGAGTAAGCAACAGAAATCTAGTAATTTCAGCCAGTTACTTCATGATACCCTTTGTTTTTAGTTACCTCATATTGGCAACCTAGTGCCATCAGCAGTGGATAAGAATTTTCTTTTCTTTTCCCCTATTAAGAGCTAATTATACATAAAATGGGGCTTTCCCTGCTAATGGAATCTGTTAATGCTGTTTCTGATTTATCTCACCTGCCCATGGGAACCTCTGGAGTCCTTCCTCTCCCTTTTTCCCCAAATAACCTCCAGAAGCATGGAAATGAGTGCTGCTACATTGCAGCCCAAACTGAGTTTCTTTGCTGAAAGACACAAAGCTGACACCTCCTTTTGCCTCAGTCTGCAGTTCTGCTCTCTAGGGGTTGTAGCAAAAATGTGAAAATCTTGATCCAACACTGTGAATGGGTTTTATTGCAAGGATAATCATCCTATCATTCCTGACAACAGACCAGTTAGATCCAAGTCCTTAATTCTTCATTTGTTCATTTAACCAACTTTGAACCTGTGTTATAGTGCATGTACTTAGCTCAGTGCTGCTGACATGAAGGTCAGTACAATGTACTCCTTCCCTTAGTTTATATTTCAGAAATTGAGAAGACACTCAAGCCTAAAATTAAAATGTGCAATGAAATTTTGTAGGAGCTATAATGTAGGGGGTTATAGAGACACAAAGTGTATGTGTTGGGGGGGCATTCGCTGCTGAAGGAAGGATAAAAAGGCTTTGTGGAGGAGGTGATAGGTGTTAAATACTGAAAGATGAGTACAAGTGAGCCTCTTAGACAAATTAGAGGGCATTCAAGGCAGAGGGAAAAGTGATTGACAACACTAAAATGAGGAACTGCAAAGAAGTTTGGCATGACGGGCTTGTTTGCTTGAGCTCCCTTTGTAGCAAAAGATAGGTCTAGAGCCTTATTATGCAGGGGCTGAGTTAGAGAGCCATGTAGATAAATGAAAGATTGGATGATCCTGTAGTTTAGTGTGTTTGGAGGGTTTTTTGGCTATGACCCAGTGTAAAGATAAGCATCTTTACATTGCAACCTAATATGCTTGTATATAAATGATAAAATGTCACTACGTGATACCCATGCTTTGTATGATCCACTCTGGTAGTTTCTATTCTGTTCCATTCTATTTTATTTTTAAGATAGACTGATGATGGTGACCCGCTCTATTTAACAACGCTATAGTAGCAACTGGTAATTTGAAAAGCACTTCTCTTCTGTGTGAAGATTACTAAAGGGTTTTAAGCAGAATAAGGACATGATCAGGGAAGTAGAGTGAGGAAGCAGTTTTAAAAATCATTTAAAATTTGGTTTTGTGTCTTACATCCCGTGGAAACATCAAGCCAGAACAACGAACCCTGGCTGGGTAGAGGAAGTGGATAGTTGGGCAGGTCCTGGAAAGTTCCGAAGTGGAGAGGGAAGGGATAGTGACTTAGAGATGTATAGTTGGCTGAGTGGGGCTCCTTCAGAATTAGGGCATTTCATGTACAGAGGTAATAATGTAGCAAAGAGCATGGTGTGTTCCTAGCAAGGTCACTAACTCAGATGGCTCATAAAATAGTGAATTTGGGAGTTAAGGGGTTGGTAGAAGAAAGTTTCCTTATTCATATTTAATAGTTTTGAGTGATTAAACATCTCAGAAGAAAAGATAGTAACATCCCAAAAGGTCTAACCTCCCTACTGCCATGTGATTTTTGTGTGTTTTTTCTTAAGTCTTTAGGGTTTAGTTGAAGTATTTATTTTTGGTTACTGAATTGTTATTTGGGATTAATATAACTAACTAGACAGAAGAGTAGGGAAAATGAGTGCCGAGTGCTTAATGTTTACTGGTATAATTTTTTCTCATGTATTTTTTAAATGACAGACTACAAAACAGTTTACGCTGATTTTTATCTCAGGACCTATCTAGTGGAATGAAACGTGCAGTTTGTGTGTGTGTGTTACATATTTGTAATGCCTTATGACCTATGGCTAATATTTCTGTTTGTTTTTGAAAAATTGAGTGATTTTGAGGCATTGTAAAGTTTCAGGTTTGTTAAATATTTTAATTTCAAAAGAATCTACATATGATAAAGAATATGTAGATTTTAGGTCGTCTACAAGAATTGATATAAAATTTTCAAATCTTAATAAGTATTGCAAGAGAAGGTGAAACTTTTTAAAAGCTAATCATTCAGTGGTCTTCAACATGTGAATAAAATCATATATATATATATATATATATATATATATATATATATTTATATTTGTTTTCTTTCTTTCTTTCTTTCCTCTTTCTTTCTTTTCTTTCTTTCGTCTTTCTTTCCCGTGCAGTGGCCCATGCTGGAGTGCAGTGGTGCGATCATGGCTCACTGCAGCCTTGACCTCTCAGGCTCAAGTAATCCTCCCATTTCAGCCTCCTGAGTAGCTGGGACTTAGAGGTTCACACCACCATGGCAGGCTAATTTTTGTATTTTTTGTAGAGATGGGGTTTCATCATGCTGCCTAGGCTGGTCTTGAACCCCTGGACTCAAGTGATCTGTCTGCTTTGCTATGAGCCATCGCACCTGGCCAAAATCATATATTTTAATCTTAATTTTTGTAGCACACCTCTCCATAATCTCTAAATTTAGGGCATCCATAATGACTCTCTGTTAAAAGAGTCCGTTTTATTGATGAACTTATGTTCTTAATTTTAGCATTTCATACCTTTTGATACTCCTTTTTCCATCTGTCCTGAGTGTAACATGTTGGTCATTTCTGTGCTCCTTCATGAAATGTCTGAGAAAGGAAAAAAAGATGAAACTGGTAAGAATGCTGCTTGTTTAAACAGTATTTTTGAGGGAAATTATATTATCGACACATATAGTCTTTTTGGTTTTGTCTTCTTTCATTTTTTAAAATCTTGTTTTTAAAAGTTTTAAAAAATGTGTTCACTTCTCTGGTAAGTACAATTTAGAATTTTTTTTTTGTCTGCTAAACATTTCAGATAATGGAATTAATTTTATAGGGGCATCTTTTTAACTATTCTTTCAATGAAGTTTTGACTCTCCAGTAATGGACTATGAAGTCAGTATGGCTCTTGTGTAGTTAAAATAATTTTATATATAGAACTAACATTTGCCTTAGTTAAGAACTGAATTTTATTTACCTTTATATGTGTTTTTTTTTCTTTTAAGGTAGGATAGTAAAGGAAGGCAGAAAGTCACTGTTTTCTGTTTTGTGTCAGGAAATAAAAGTGTTTCTAACCCCCCCCATCAGCAATCTAATCAATTTTTTATCTTCATAGTACACTTACCTTTGCATTTTCTTTACCTTTTGAAAAATCACCATCTCTTAACACCTAATATTAATATTAGCTTAAAAAATAGCTTGGCTTTATGAACATCTTATTTTAATGTTCTTCCACAAAATAGGAGTTTTCATGTTATCTTTTGCGAAGTGTTGGCACTAAGTCATCAAAGCACAATAGTTGTAAGAATTGAGGGCTTTTTGTAAAATTACCGAGCAAGAGTTAGGTAGAAATTAAACATAAGCAAAGAACTGTGTTAGGAACCACAGATACTAAAGCTATTTCATTATAAGGTCATTGAAAGTCGTGTTTATTATGTTAGGTCTGTTGGCATGTCTGGATCCATGTGGTCACATGCTTCAGAGTCCAGAGGCCTGTAGAAAAGAATGTCCTTGATTCCCCTCTCCCTTTCCCCCAGAATGGTTTGTTCCTCATTTGTCACTGTCTAGCTGGGGAGTCTTTTTTGAGATGGAGTCTTGCTGTGTTGCCCAGGCTGGAGTGAAATGGCATGATCTCAGCTCAGTGCAACCTCCACCTCCTGGGCTCAGGTGAACCTCCTGCTTCAGCCTCGAGAGTAGTTGGGTCTATAGGTGGCGCCACTATACCTGGCTAATTTTTGTATTTTTGTAGAGATAGGGTTTCACCATGTTGGTCCTGACCTCAAGCGATCTGCCCACCTCGGCCTTTCAAAGTGCTAGGATTATAGGCATGAACCACTGCACCCAGCCTAGTTGGGGAGTCTTCATAGAAATCTACTGAGAGTCATAGCTCTGATACGTATCTCTTTGGGTACTATACATTGTTCTTCTTAATCCACTAGTGTATAGTGTAGTACACATGTGCAATATTGGAAAGATTTGGGGGAATTAGTGCTTATATACAGAAAATCCTGATTTCTAGCAGTTGGGCCTATACAGTTATTTTTCTCATAATTTTTGTAGCTAAATTTTTGGATCCTTTTACCTTTATATTTACATATATCTCAATCTTAAGTAGTTATAATCATCTGTTTTATTTAAGTATTTATAAGGGTTGTTCTGAACAAGACTTTGTGTGAGTTGGAATTTTCTGCCTACTTGCTTTCCAGTTTCCCTCATTAGGCTCTTAATAATGGTCTTTAGGACATGACTATCAAAGACCTCAAAATACTCATGTTAGGAATTTGTGTCAGTAAGTCCTCCTGGAAGGTAAGTCTGTACATTCCTAAATGTATATGGGACAGTTAATTTGAAGCTATTATAATATTTAAGTTGTTTATCCCTTTACCTTTCTTTGCATTTTTTTTTTCTTATTCTTTTGTAAAACAGTACTGTTTTCTCTCTAACTCTGTTGTTATGAATCACTGTCTCATGGCTTTTAACATTAGAATTTGTGGGCTTTGCTTAATCGCCCCACCAGCTCCCAAGATGTTTACAGATTGAAGATTCTGCCTACTCTTGTTTACTCAGTATTGCCAGGGATCTGTATATATTAGGCTCAATGGGACTACTCCCAAGTCACTCTTAAACTCATCTTTCTTGAGATTCTGTTGATTAAAAAAAAAAAAAAATCTAGATCTTGCAGGCTGCCGTTTTCCTTACCCAACTGATAATCTATAAGATTTTAGTTGTGTATTTCATTGTTGCTTTCATTTAGTATTTTACTGTTGTTAAATTGATACTTATTTCTATGCCTATGTTAGTAGAGTGGAAATAGATATTAATGATGACATTACTGTTTAATTTTATTTTGCAACATGTTAGTACAGATGCTTTTGAGTAACATAGGTTTTAACTGTGTGGGTTCACTTACATGCAGAGTTTCTTCCACCTCTGTCACCCCGAGACAGCAAGACCAACTCTTCCTCTTCCTCCTGCTCAGCCTACTCAACATGAAGATGAGGTGGATAAGGATGTTTATGATGATCCACTTCCACGTAATGGATAGTAAATAGATTTTCTCTCATGATTTTTTTTTCTTTCTTTTTTCTTTGAGACAGTGTCTCACTCTGTTGCCCAGCTGGAGTGCAGTGGTGTGATCTTGGCTTACTCCAACCTCTGCCTCCTGGGTTCAAGCAATTCTCTTGCCTTAGCCTCCTGAGTAGCTGGGATTATAGGCGCAGCCACCACGCCTACTTTTTGTATTTTTAGTAGAGACAGGGTTTCTTTGTGTTGGCTAGGCTGGTCTCGAACTCTTGAGCTCAAGTGATCTGCCCACCACAGCCTCCCAAAGTGCAGGGATTACAGGTATGAGCCACCAAGCCTGGCCTGATTTTCTTAATAACATGGTCTTTTCTCTAGCTTACTTAATTGTATGAATGTAGTATATAATACATGTAACATACAAAATGTGTATTAATTGACTATGTCATTGATAAGGCTTCTAGGCAACAGCAGGTTATGAGTAAAGTTTTTGAGGAGTCAAAAGTTACATGCAGATTTTTTACTGAGTGTGGGTCAGTGCCCTTAACTCACAGATTGTTTAAGGGTCAACTGTATATTTTGAGTAATCAGTATAAAATCTAGGTTGTTACATTATGGCTATTCATGTGGTGAAAGCTGTCCTAAAGAATGTTTTCGAAGATGGTACAGTGGTCAGTTAGAAATCAGAATGTGAAATTTTATGTTCTGTAGGGCCTCAAATATATAAAATTCTGTATATGCATAAAAATGTTTGAAAGAGACTCATTCAAGTGCTACCATGTTTATTTCTGGGAGATAAGATTGTAAAATTTTGTTTTTTAGTCTTTCTGAATCTTGTAGTTTCTCTGTAATGAACATACTAAGTTTTAAAATGTCTCTTGGGTTTTAAGGGTGAGGTATTAAACAGGGAACTCTTGAGTTTTAAGGGTGAGGATATTAAAAAGACAGCTTCTCTTGGGTTATTTATTTATTTTGAGACAGAGTTTCACTCTTGTTGCCCAGGCTGTAGTGCAGTGGTGCGATCTTGGCTCACTGCAGCCTCCGCCTCTTGGGTTCAAGTGATTCTCCTGCCTCAGCCCCAAGTAGCTGGGATTACAGGCATGTGCCACCACGATTGGCTAATTTTGTGTTTTTAGTAGAGATAGAGTTTCTCCACGTTGGTCAGGCTGATCTTGAACTTCCGACCGCAGGCGATTTGTATACCTCACCCTCTCAAAGTGCTGGGATTACAGGCATGAGCCACCACACCTGGCCTCTCTTGGGATTTAAGGGTGAGAGTTTTTAAAAAATGTTTATTATCTACAGTAAAATATTATCAGGACCTGTCATTATTCCTACATCTAGATACATATATATATTTGTATCAATTTTAGCTTTATCTCAAATTCTATCTCATTCTTTTCAAGATTAGCTAACGAATAGTTACTCTAGTGCTAGCAAAACTTGTTGCAGTGTAAGGAGTATTTCTCTTGTCAGTTATTAGAGTATTAGCATGAAACTGTACTTTGTATGGAGAAGGAGATGCAGCTCAAAGGGAAAGTGTGACTCTGGGAGGTTGTGCAGCTTTGTCGTGGCAGAGTATGCCCGATCCCCTAGCTCCTTATGGTGCTTACCATTAGAACAGGTGCTCCTCAACGAATACTTACATAGATACAGATTCATTTGGAGAAGGGTTTCTAACTCCTCATAGTGCTTTACAAATATTTATTTTTACTGCAAACTTAGTTTCTTATAGGTGAGTTCATTAAATGTATCTTGTTTTCCTTCTAGATGGTACTGAAAAAAGCTGCATTTTAGTTTTAGTGTAAGTCTCTGCACAATGCATTATGCAGTTGTCTCTTGAACACGGTGGGGGTTAGAGGTACTAATTGCCCCACCAACCCACATTTAACTTTTGACTCTCTCAAAGCTTAATTACTAATAGCCTACAGTTGATTGGAAGCCTTATCAATAACATAGTTGATTAACACATATTTT
This sequence comes from Saimiri boliviensis, assembly GCF_048565385.1. NCBI lineage: Eukaryota > Metazoa > Chordata > Mammalia > Primates > Cebidae > Saimiri > Saimiri boliviensis. The sequence continues at coordinate 229,683,644 of NC_133449.1, forward strand.
ATATAAGTTTTATCTACTGTATTCGTACACTATAGTAAGCTAGAGAAAACAAAGTGTTATTAAGAAAATCATAAGGAGCCAGGCACAACGGCTCATGCCTGTAATCCCCACACTTTGGGAGGTAGATCACTTGAGGCCAGGAGTTTGAGACCAGCCTGGCCAACATGGCAAAACCCCATCTCTACTAAAAATAGAAAAGTTAGCCAAGTGTGGTAGTGCACACCTGTAGTCCTGGCTACTCAGGAGGCTGAGGCACAAGAATCACATCGCTTGAGACCGGGAGATGGAGGTTGCAGTGAGCCATTGCACTCCAGCCTGGGTGACAGAGGGAAACTTGTGTTTCAAAAAAAAAAAAAAAAAAAAAAAAACGGAAGAGAAAATATATTTACTATTCATGACATGGAAGTGAATCATCTTAAAGGTCTTCATCCTCATTTCTTCATATTGAGTAGGCTGAAGAAGAGGAGGGGTTGGTTTTATCATCTGTGGTGGCAGAGGCATCTGCATGAAAAGCCTGTTCAGACAAATATCGTTTCTTCTCAGTGATTTTCCTGATGGTATTTGGGAACTCATGTACTGCCTTTTGGTGGGTAGAAGCTGCTTTTCCTGTTATCTGGACATTTTTTAAGCCAAAGCTCTTGTAATATTATCAAACCATCCTTTCCTGGCATTAAATTCTCCAGCTTTAGATTCTTCATCTTGTTTGTGCTTTAAGTTTTTTTTTTTTTTTTTTTTTTTTTGAGATGGAGTTTCGCTCTTGTTACCCAGGCTGGAGTGCAATGGCGCGATATCGGCTCACTGCAACCTCCGCCTCCTGGGTTCAGGTAATTCTCCTGCCTCAGCCTCCTGAGTAGCTGGGATTGCAGGCACGTGCCACCATGCCCAGCTAATTTTTTGTATTTTTAGTAGAGACGGGGTTTCACCATGTTGACCAGGTTGGTCTCGATCTCTCGACCTTGTGATGCACCCGCCTCGGCCTCCCAAAGTGCTGGGATTACAGGCTTGAGCCACCGCGCCCGGCTGTTTGTGCTTTAAGTTATCATAAATCTGCTTTTTCTCAAATTATATTAAATAGCTATTTTTTAATAGTAACACTTTACCTACATAGAAGCCTCATATTTAGTATGAAATTAAAAGGTATTTTGCAAAAATTGCAAGATTTTTTGCCCCTGCTAGAATAGCGACAGAGATGGTTTCACAAAGTGCTTTTTCTTTTTTGCAGTGGTCCTTACTCTGGATTCATTTATCTTGAAATGGTAGGCAACTGCAGCTGCAGACCTCAATCTGCAGTACATGTCAGGCAGTCAGCTTTTTCTTGTAAAAGCATGACTCTGCTTCTTGGGAGCACTTCCAGCATCACTAGTGGCACTTCATATGGATCTCGTGATGTTATTCAAAGTTTATGGTATTGCACTAAACAGGATGAAAAATATTCAAGAACTGTGATTTTACTGTGATACACAATTTACTGGAGCATTTTAAGCAGATATTCACAACACTTGAGCTCACTGCAGTATCAACAAGAGTTAGCTACAAATTATTACAGTAGAATAATATGTACTAGATAATGTTATGCTATGAGGTAATACTGCATCTTTATGTGTATTTGCACTTTTCTGGATGTGCCATGTGTGGTTTGTAAGTTTTAGCCTAAGTTTTGATACATTTTAACTCTTTATAATAGATTTGTATATATTTTATGATAGTAAATGAAAAATAGACTAGAATCTGCATACGTTTTATGCGCTCATGACATCTTTTTCTTATTTTTTTTTCAGTATTTCTAAGCTATGCAGTTCATTTGTAGATTTTTTTCAAATTGTAGCAAATCTCCAAAAATTTTTCCAATACATTTATTGAAAAAAATCAATTATAAAAATTATTCTGAGTGTACGGGTGCAGTTCAAATTCATTTAAGGGTTTACTGTATTTTGAATAAAGTACTTCTCATAAATGATTTGTTATTACATGTGTTTGATATAGAGTTTTCAAAGTTGATGTTAAAATGTAAATTCCATCAGTCAGCCTTGTTATCTTTTAAAGTCCAATAATCTTTGTAGTTACTGGGCACATGAGTCTCTGGAATACTTATGTATCTATTTACATGATACATAGGAAGGCTCTAAATCTCTGAAGAACTCAAGACCAGAAAAAGAGAGCTTGAGACGTTATCTTAAAACATTTTTTTTGGAGCTTAAAAGTGGAGATCTACAAGTAGAAGGAACCAATCATAGCATATTTTACAATTTCTGAATCATTCCAAGGTAATTATAAATTACTTGATTTTCTCACTTGTAAGGAGAAGGTTGGACCATATTGTATGCAGATTTAAAATTATATTGGAATTATTTTTCCCAGAGCTTTCAAACTCTTATGCTGTCATTGAGCAGAAAAATGTGTGATAGTATAAGTTAGAAGACAGTAGGGATTGGTGGAGACTATAGGAAAGTGAAGAGAAGAGGTCCTGCCTGAGGACATTCATACCCAGTGTGTTCTTGAAACCCTCTGGCCAAAGAAAGACACCTGAAGCCTGACTCCTTATTCAGCAAACATTTTTTGAGCTCCTGCTGGCAATTGTGACACTCTAATGTCGGTCAGATGCAGTCAGTTTGGAAATGCTTTAACTCTTGACTGAGGGAGAAAGACCAGAGCATCAGAGTCTAGTATGACAGTGGCAGAAATACTTATTAGATCAGTGGTTCTCAATTTTGAACCTGCATCAGAATCACCTTGGGGCCTTGTTAAAAAGAAAACATAGATCGCTGGAGTTCCTTCACCTCCAGAGTTTTTGATTCAGTGGCTCTAGTAATGGGGCCCATGAATTTACTCTTCTAATAGATTCCCAGGTGATGCTGATGCTGCTGGTCCAAGGAACGTACTTTGAAAGTGGCTGCATTTGATAAATGAAGCTTACAAATCAAATGTGAGAAACTTTTGTCCATTCAAAAGCTTCAGTGATTCATAAAGCACTCTCGCTTCCTTGCTACCCCTTCCTTTTGAAGTAGCAAAAACTAGAACCTTGAACTAAGAGGGAAAAACCTGATGGAGCTGCTCTTTTTTTTGTTGTTTCTTTGAGACAAGAGTTTTACTACGTCTCCCAGGCTGGAGTGCATGATCTTGGCTTACTGCAACCTCCACCTCCTGAGTTCAAATGATTTTCCTGTCTCAGCTTCCTGAGTAGCTGGGATTACAGATGCGCCCCACCACTGCTGGCTAATTTTTGTATTTTTTTTAGTAGAGATGGGACTTCACCGTGTTGGCCAGTCTGGTCTTGAAATCCTGACCTCAGGTGATCCACCCACCTTAGCCTCCCAAAGTGCTGGGATTACAGGTGTGAGCCAGTGCACCTAGCCCTATCTATTTTTTATAAGCGAAAATATCCAAGACAACTTGAAATTGGTCTCTAATCTTTTTAAACCTGATTACTTTTAACAATACTTAGCAGTTATGCCCATTTCTTGGTTAGAGTTACTTCTGCTTTTTGATATTTCTGGATGTATTGTTTTTTTAAACTACCAGATACTATTTTGACTTTTGAAGTTTTCTGCTTTTGGAAGAAATCTTATTTACTTCTAAGTTAATTTATTCTGTCTAGATATCCTTAAGTTTGTTGAGACAAAGTCTTACTCTGTTACCCGGGCTGGAGTGCAGTGGTGTGATCTCAGCTCACTGTAGCTTCCTGGGTTCAGACGATTCTCCTGCCTCAGCCTCCCGAATAGCTGGGACTAAGGTGCATGCCACCACACTTGGCTAATTTTTGTATTTTTTAGTAGAGATGAGGTTTCACCATGTTGTCCAGGCTGGTCGTGAACTCTTGGCCTCAAGTGATCCACCCACCTTGGCCTCCCAAAGTGCTGGAATTACAGGCATGAGCAACCATGTCTGGCCTGAAATTTTTCTATTCCCTAAATTATCTTTCTTTTGTGTTCCTTTATTGTTGGTTTAGTTTATTTCATTTTGGAAGCTATCCTGGAATACCTGGTGAGCCTCAGTTCTGTATGATACTAAAAAGCTTTTTGTGAATCAGTGAGTCCTGTCACTGGTGGACTTCGTCTTAGAAATTTAGGTGGTGAACTAGCCTAAATTTTTTTGGCTAGTCCCCAGGTGTCAGTCTGGGGAGATCTGTTGTCTAAGATTGTTTAAGTTTTTCTATGACAGTGTTCATTTTCTTTAGAGGAGAGTCTTCCCATGTAGAGTTCTAATCGACGTTCTGAGAGCAAGGTAAGTATATTTTTCTGTTATATACCTATAAGATACGTCATCTGCTGTAATCTGAAAGCCAGGAATGGGAAAGTTTTTGTGGGGGTAAGGTTCTGTTTGCAGCCTTTCTCTTGGTGCTCCTATTTTAGGCCCCACTCCTGTCTTCTGCTATTGGAAGAGGTAGTTGGTTGACTGTGGGAAGGGGTGGGAATCTCATTGTTCTGTTATGTAAACCTTCAGTCAGCTCCTCCATTTCAGTCCCATACTTCACGCCTCCTCTGTGGTCCCTTTGCCTCTAAATTCTAGCCAACAGGTTGTTCACTTAGTTCCCTCTTTGCATGCACTTTTATTATAGTTTCCTTGGTTTTGTCAAGCCAGGCATTATTTCTTCTATTTTCCATCTTTAATATGTTTTGAAAACTGTATAAAGTTACTTAGGAACTACTGCTGCTTTTTACAGTCTTTGGTGTTATAAGTTTAAATACCTTTTTTCCCCTTCACTTTCATTTTAGTGGAATTTTGGAAAAGTAAGATAAATGAGTACAATTAATTTGCCAGGTTTAACCAGAATCACTGAGCCCTTAGCTTTTGAATTTTTATCAGGCATCTTTCAGAATGTGCTGACACTGTTGACAGTTAATTGATTGGAATTTGGTGGATGATAAAGTGTTGGCTTTCTAAAAATCGCTCCCTGTAACCAACACCTGAAAACTCAATGTGTGATGTAAGCACATCTTAAAATTAAAAACTTAAAATTGATCATCAACCCAAACCTAAGGAAAACAGAACACTGACTCAGCTGTGTCAGGTAACTAAGATATTGCCTACCACTGTGCCTTGTGAGCACTTGTAAAAAACACGAAGCACTTAATTTGTGTCATGAGTCATGCCAGGCACTGGTAATACCAAGATGAGTAGATAGCCATGTAAACAAGAAATTACACTGCTGTGATTTAAGTGCTGTAAGAGAAATGTATGTTGTGTTTGGGAGCACAGAGAAGGGAGTGCCCACCTCCACCTTGGAAGATCAGAGAAAGCTTCATATAGCCAGTCATTTTTGTTTTGAGCCTTAACAAACGAGTTGGGGGAGGGGAAGTTGTGTGAGGGGTTGTAAAGGTATTTTAGGCAGAGAGGTGGCATAAGTAAAGCTTCAGAGGTGAAGTATGCTAATTAGAAAGTTAAGGTAGTTAAGGGAGATGTGACTAGAAGGATAGAGGCTAGATCATGACTATGTCATGTTAAGAGGATTGTACTCTTCTGGATTAATGGTCTTCAAATGTTTTTGATGCAGCACTCATCTCAAAGATTTTGAACATCTTCCATATATGTATGTTTATAAAATTACATGTACTCTCTGTATTAATATATATACATATTTAATGTGTTTGTCATAAAACATATATAAAAATAGAAATGACAGAGGAGAATAACTTCTTCCTGCTTACAACTTTAGAAGCTATTAAGTAATGGTGAGCCGTAGAACAATTTTAAGTTAGTAGTTACTACCATGCTTGCATGCTAGATCAACTACTCAGGCTGCAATATGGAGGAAGTTTTGGACTTGGAGAAGGCAGGTAGGAGTGTGTGTGTTTGTGTGTGTGTGTGTGTGTGTGTGTGTGTGTCTAAGAGAGAGAAATGCTTGGGGGTCTTAGAGACACTCAAATTTTATTATTATTTTTTGAGTTGGAGTTTTGCTCTTGTTGCCCAGGCTGGAGTGCAATGGTGCGATCTGGGCTCACTGAAACCTCTGCCTCCTGCGTTCAAGTGATTTTCCCACCTCAGCCTCCCTAGTAGCTGGGATTACAGGGACCTGCCATCATGCCTGGCTAATTTTTGTATGTTTAGTAGAGCTAGAGTTTCACCATTATGGTCAGGCTGGTCTCAGACTCCTGACTTCAAGTGTTTACCTGCCTCGGCTTCCCAAAGTATTGGGATTAGAGGCGTGAGCCACCGCACCCAGCGGAGACACTCAAATTTAATTGCAAGATAGGTTAATTGCAGCGATTTAGTCAAGCATAATGGCTTGAACTAAAACAGAATATAACAGGGCTTGAATTCAAGAGATTAAGTAGTAATGTCTATAGAGTTGACAGTGAACTGGATAGATATTATGAGAAGTAAAAGAGATTGCCTTGGTCAGCCATTAGTTGATATAGGGAACCAAGAGGAGAGAAACAAGTTTGTAGCAAAATGGGATGACACATTGAAGGAACCTTGAGATATTGTGGTCAACCTCGTGAGAATGCTTTATAGTTGAATATTGTTGGTCTGGTATTCAGGAAAAGAGAACTGGGCTGGGGATAGAGTTTTGGGAATCATTAGAATGTATAATTTTTGGTTGAAGCTGTGGATGTGGATGAGCTCATGCAGGGTATTTATAGAAAAGAACAGATCAGGCATCTCTGGGAATAGTCATTTAAGGGACAGCTGAGAAAGCTGTCAGGTGAGAATAGTGTCACAAGAGCCAAGAAAGGGAGTGAGTTTCAAGAAATAAGTAGTAGCCAGGCTCAAATGTAGCAGAAACATCAAATGAGGCAAGAAACAATTAAATTGGATAAGTAATGGTCCTTTAACAATCTTACCTTGTTTGAGAAGCCTAGGGTGGAAATCCAATTTCCATGAAGTGTAGGTGGTGAAGGATGAGGAGCAGACACTAGAAATGTGTCTGCTTCTCCTTTAAGACCAAGCATCTTAGAAATAGTAGCTTCATCAAGCTCTGGGGTTCAGGAAGTTCTTTTGGTTTTTGCGTACAAAATGGGATTAACCATTTTTTTAGGAGCTGGGAAAGGAGTCCATGGTAAGTGATGTTTAAAAAATTACAGTAGAGAGGCATAATTATTGAGGAGTTGGGCGAGAATGTGGAGCACAGGTGGAGGAGTTAACCTTCAGTAGGAGGAATAGTGTCCTGATAGACTGAAGGGAAGGATATGACTAGTTTGTAGGTTAAAGAGCAGGAGACTGTGCAGGAATTCCTTAGTTGATGGTCTCTGTTTCCTCCATTCATTGATTTAACAAACATTCATTGATTACCTGTTGTGTGTCAGGCAGTGTTCTGAGTGCATGAGATCTGTGAACAAAGAGCCCTGCCTTCATGGAGCTTACATTCCAGTGAATGATAAAAGGCAGGGTCATCTGCTAAGTGTAGGGATATAAAGGTTGGTCAGAGCCTTGGGAATAGAGGGAAGAATGGGAAACAGTGCTAAAGGTCCCCGATGAGATTAGAAGCCACATATTCTGGTGTTCTTGAAACCATCTAAATCTTGTTATTATTGTACCTGAAGAGCACAGTAGAATTAGAAGGGTTAGCAGAGTGTGTTAGAAGGGTTTTCATTTTCAAGCTAGTTGTGGTGGCTTAGGCCTATAATCCAAGCACTTTGAGAGGCTGAGACGGGTGATCACCTGAGGTCAGGAGTTCGAGACCAGCCTGGCCAACATGGTGAAACCCTGTCTCTACGAATAATAAAAAAAATTAGCTGGGTGTGGTGGCGCACCTCTGTAGTTGTAGCTACTCCCGAGTCTGAGGCATGAGAATCGCTTGAACCTGGGAGGTGGAGGTTGCAGTGAGTTGAGATTGCGTTACTACACTCCAGCCTGGGTGACCGAGCGAGACTGTCTCTCAAAAAAACAAAACCCAAAAGGGTTTTCATTTTCTTCATTCTGCTGAAAATGAAGCAAGAAATGAGTACATCCCATTTTTGTAGTGTTCTATTCTGTTATTTTAATACATGTATCACTTTTTTCCCCCTTAGTTGACCTTTTCCTTCTATAGAGAACATCTCTTATCTTGGAAGATAAGTATTAAATTGCCAAAACATCACCAATTTTTTTTAAACATTTGATGCCTTTTCTGTGGAAAACATCCTGAAACCAAGTCCTGTAGAAAGTCTTAGAGGTCTTCTGAGGACTGGGACTGCATTTGATATTTGTATGCCCATTTCCTACTACTGCCCAGTACACGTAACACACACAAAGCACTTGCACTCCTGTGAACCAAGGTGTATTAGGGATGATTTAATAAGGTGGGTTTTTCCTTTTTTCATACCTAGGAGAGTCACAAAGTCGATTGATTGGTATAAGCACTTAAATATTGCTCTAATTTTTTTACCGAGAATTCAGTATATTATTATTTTGGAAACAGTTTCACAAGTTATCCTATCTTCCTTATTCTTGGTAAATATTTTAGGTCTTTCTGGACAGGGTACACTTTCTTTTCAGGCAAAGTAGTTTCACCCAAAGTAACTTTACCTGTGTACTAATTCTATTATGTCCTCAATCATGGATTTTTTAAACTAGGGGATTTACATGATGATGGAATGCATTTAACTACATTAAGCTATATTTGTTAAATGATAAGAAATAATGAAGAGACAGAGGCCTCAACATGAAATTTTACTTTATCCTTTGTTACCTAAAACATAACTTCATTATTAAGCTCTAAATTGATTGGACTGGATCCTTTAGCAGGCATCCCCAAACTACGGCCCACGGGCCGCATGCGGCCCCCTGAGGCCATTTATCCGGCCTTTCGCCGCACTTCAGGAAGAGGCACCTCTTTCATTGGTCAGTGAGAGGAGCACAGTATGTGGCTGCCCTCCAACGGTCTGAGGGACAGTGAACTGGCCCCCTGTGTAAAAAGTTTGGGGATGCCTGCTTTAGAGGACTTTAAACCTTGGGATAGGGATTTAGGCCACAAAAGCTATAATTATGATAAAGTGTAGCATGATACAGTACAGGCAGAACAATTTAGCAATCAAGTGAGGTTTCTAAAACCAGGTAGCGACTATAAATTAGTGATTCTATCATGAGCTCCATTATCTTAGGCAAGTTACTTATGCTTTGTGTTTCTCATTTTCCTCATCTGTAAAATGGGGATACAGTTATGAAGATTAAGGGATAAACAAGTTTGCTGAAAGTGTTTGTTGTACATAATAACTTCATAATAACTCATAGCTATTATTACTATGGATTTCTTTTTCTATATTTTACTTTACTGGGTATATAAGGAAAACAACAAGTTGACTAACCAGTTCTAGAACTACTGTGATAGTGTTAATTAAGAAGGAAATGAAATTGGAAGAAAAACCTTTCATTTCTTTCCCAAACATATATTGCCAGTATCACAGTAACTCATAACAACACATGCAACACAGGCTGATTTTCAACATAAAGAGAGCTCAAGCAAGAGGGGTGAGTATTCAGTTATATTTCTAGTATTTAACTGAATTGTATTATTTAACTCCTTTTTTTTTTTTTTTAGACAGGGTCTCGTTCTTGTCATCCAGGCTGGAATGTAGTGGCACAGTCTTGGCTTACTGCACCCTCGACCTCTGGGGCTCTAGTGATCTTCTGCCTCCTACCTCCCCTCTTGCCTTGCCACCAAGTAGCTGCAACTACAGACACACCCCACCATGCCTGGCTATTTTTTGTAGAGATGGGATTTCGTCACGTTGCTCAGGCTGGTCTCAAACTCCTGAACTCAAGTGATCCGCCCGCTTTGGCCCTCCAACGTGCTGGAATTACAGGCGTGAGCCACTGGTGCCTGTCTTGTGATTTTTTAACTTCTAGATAAAGAACATGAAAACATTAAAAAAAAATTTCAGTACTACTGAAGGCCAAAAGTAATTTTATGGAATGTATCTGTTCCTTCCAATCAAAATCCACTTAAAATTTTTTGTTTTCCTTTTCTTCCCTTATATTTCCAAGAAACTTATCTATTTATTTACTTACCTATTTTAGAGACAGGGTCTTGCTTTGTCACCCAGCCTGCAGCCTCAACACCTGGGTTCAAGGAATCCTCCTGCCTTAGCCTCCCAAGTAGCTGGGTCTGCAGGCTTGTGCTACCATGCCTGGCTAATTTATTTTTATTTTTTTAATTTTTATTTTGGTAGAGATGATGTCTCACTTTATTGGCCAGGCTAGCATTGAACTCCTGGCCTCAAGCAATCCCTCCACCTTAGCCTTTCAAAGTGCTGGGATTATAGATGTGGGCCACCATGTTCAACAAGCTTATCTATTTAATGTTCTGACTTCATTGATTCTTTTGAAATATTATACTGATTTTAGGGGCTGTAGTGGAGCTGTGAAAATATTACTTCTTAGTAAGCAATTTGAGGTTTAAATACTATTTATGGTATGAATAATCAGTAATTCTACTGTTATAAATTTTATAAGATACACTTAAGTAATACTATTTTTTATGAAAACTCTTCTGTATAGGTAAGCCATCTTATTGATTAGGCTACAGAAAAGTGTTTAAATATATGATTTGGTCTTATTAAACCTGTTCACCAGTTATGGGAAACTTTAAGGTCAGATATTGTTACTTTATTCAGACTGGGGTTTAATATATGAAAACTTAATTTTGAAAAAACAAAAATTATGCCTGTAATCCCAGCACTTTGGGAGGCTGAGGTGGGCAGATCACGAGGTTAAGAGTCCTGGCCAATATGGTGAAACCCCGTCTCTACTAAAAATACAAAAAATTAGCCGGGCGTGGTGGCACATGCCTATAATCCCAGGTACTCGGGAGGCTGCGGCAGGAGAATTGCTTGAAACCAAAAAACAGAAGTTGCAGTGAGCCAGGAACACGCCACTGTACTCCAGCCTGGGGATAGAGTGAGACTCTGTCTCAAAAAAAAGAAAAAAACAAAAATTGAACAAGCTCATAATTGTCTAAAAATTTGTTTCTAAATTCTTATGGTAGCCTCAGTTTAGAGGCGTCCCCAAACTACGGCCCTTGGGCCGCATGCGGCCCCCTGAGGCCATTTATCCGGCCCCCCGCCGCACTTCAGGAAGGGACACCTCTTTCATTGGTAGTCAGTGAGAAGAGCACAGTATGTGGCGGCCCTCCAACCGTCTGAGGGACAGTGAACTGGCCCCTGTGTAAAAAGTTTGGGGACACCTGGTTTAGACTATTAAGTGTCATGAGGGCAGGCGTTACTTTGTCTATAAATTTATTTAACAAATGTCTGTTGAGTGCTTACTGTGTGCCTGGCACTCTTCTAAATGTTGGAAGTATGACAGTAGTGGACATAATAGGAAATACCTGCCCTCGGCCGGGCGCGGTGGCTCAAGCCTGTAATCCCAGGACTTTGGGAGGCTGAGGATCAAGACCATCCTGGTCAACATGGCGAAACCCCGTCTCTATTAAAAATACAAAAAAAAAATTAGCTGTGCATGGTGGCGCATGCCTGTAATCCCAGCTACTCAGGAGGCTGAGGCAGGAGAATTGCTTGAACCCAGGAGGCGGAGGTTGCAGTGAGCCGAGATCGCACCATTGCACTCCAGCCTGGGTAACAAGAGCGAAACTCCGTCTCAAAAAAAAAAAAAAAAAAGAAAATACCTGCCCTCATAGCATTTTTATCTAAGTTATATCTGCAGTGCTTGACATCCCCATGACCTTTAGGTGTCTTAGGCTGAGTACAGGGATGCAACCTAGACCTCTTGCCTAGCTAGTTTCAGATAGAGGTTACAAGTCAAGCTATGCCAGGGAACTTCATATGTCCCCTTGTGAGTCAGTCTGTATAGATCTTAGGAATTTCTGAAGGATTCTAAGCATCAGAGTGAAATTTCAGTTCACCTAAAAAATGTAGCATCTATGCAAAAAATGTACTAATTTCACACTAGAGGGGCTGTTTTTCTCTTTTAGTAATTTTGAATGTTGTAGTCTAACTTTAGCAAAAGAGAAAATTACTATGGTAGTGTATTAACATTTTAAATTCAATTTTTCATGTAGGTGAAGGAAAGAACTTTAGAGATAATCCTGCCTTTAAAAAATTTTTAATGTTTTATTTTTATTTGTTTTCAAGTACAGAATGGCCTCTTATAAATTAGTGTCTGTGTTATTTATTTATTTTTATTTTTATTTATTTATTTTTGAGATGGAGACTTGCTCTGTTGCCCAGGATAGAGTGCAGTGTCGCAGTCTTGGCTCACTGCAACCTCCGCCTCCTGGGTTCAAGCAATTCTGCCTCAGCCTTCCAAGTAGCTGGGATTACAGGTGCGGTGCCTGAGTTATTTTTAAGTGAGGCAACTGAGGACTTTACCCAAAGTCCCTGTGCTAGCTGGTGGTAGAGCCTAGCCTTCTGTTGCTTGGCCATATATTCTTTCCTTTAGAAATAGAAATGTCTGCCACTTAGTTAGTACGGTAATCTAATTAGTACAGTGTCAGCCTAGAAATTGGCTGCTTAATGAGTTTGGTTCTTGAAGGTGTTTTAAAGTCTCTTTCTCTCCTGAATCCTCATAGTGCTTGTTATCACCTCCCCATGGTATTTATTGCTTTCCACTCATATTGTAATTATCTTCTATTTTTTTGTATCATTCTTGACTTTGATTTTCTTTCTGTGAGTGTGTGTGTGTGTGTGTGTGTGTGTATGTATAATTATCTTCTATTAACAAGATTCTTTTTTTTTTTTTTTTTGATGAACTGTCTTTGAGAATAAGGTCTTTGTATGTTTCTTTTTTGTGTATTCCCCACAGCTCTTGACAGAATGCCTGGCATTCACTAGGTACTCAGATTATTAAACATGCACTCATAGAGATTATACTTGGGGTTTGGTAACAATGTGAAACCGTTGGAATCTATTTAATAGTCTACAACATTTTAAGAGGCTGTTTGGCTTACTATCAGGTTTGAATTTTGCTCCATCCTCCTCTTGACTGTGTGATCTTGAATTAGGTCACTTACCAACATTTTCCTCATCTGTAAAAAGAGAATGTGTGCCCCATCCAGGTAAGATTTAGGTAAAATGTATACAAAGGATCTAGTGCCTGATGTACTAATTGTTACTCAGTGAATTGTAACTATTATTATTACATTTGAAATTTGTTTTCTATTTATTATAAATGCATTTTAAATGGGGCTTTTAAGAAATGGTTTACCATACAAAAACTCAAAGAGACTAGAATGGCAATAAATGTATAAACTAGAATGACAGTTTATTTTAGTTTATAAATGTGTAAACTAGAATGGCAAGTTATTAATAAGTCATTAAAAATGTATTCTCTCACGTAGAAAACAAATGCCACAGTAGAAGCCAGATTATAATCAGAAGCTTGCTAGAGGAATAAGGATAGTAGATTGGATATCTAGTACTACCTTAATCTCTTGCATTAATCTCAACCTGCCACTTGGCTACATCAGGATCCCTTCTCTTCTAGAGAGTGCTAAAGGCACTGTCTAATCACCTGTCATAAATCCCCTGTTCTAACTTACATATATGCTGTCAGCTTTCAGATTGTGTGTTCTTAAAGCAGACAGCAAAACATTGGAGGAGGTTTTATACTTAGTCATTAGCCTGTTGTTTCTGCTGGAGTTTTACAACCTTACTTTAGTTGGATTTTGGGAGCTTAAACAGACTTCTAAAAATGTTTTAAATTTAAACTTTGTATTAAGTGTACAGAAAATTTTAAGTATATAAAAACCTAGGAGGATTGTATAACCCATGTGCTTTCATTACCTAGCTTCAGCAGTTACTAATGTGGCACATATTATCTGTACTGCCTGCTTCTCTCTAGATTATTTTAAAGTAAATTCCAGGCATCATATAATTTTACCTGTATATACATGACCATGTATTACCAAGAAATAAGGACTCTTAAAAAAACACGTCTTCAGTACCATTATCATACCAGAAAATCACTTAATAATTCCGTAATACCTAATAAGTGATCAAGTTCCCCAGTTGCTTCATCAATGTCTTTTTTACTATTCAGTTATTCAAATCAGCTTTCAAACATGGTCCACACATTATATTTGGTTGGTATTTGTGGATCTCTTTTATTCTATAACAGCCTCCTTCCCCTCCTTTTCTTGCTGTTTGTTTATCCAGTTTGTCCTGTGGAATTTTTCACAATCTGTATTTGGCAGACTCATGGTATCCTTTAAAATGTTCCTCTGTTCTGTTTCTGGTCAACTTGTTGCTAGATCTGGCATACTGAGATTTAGGTTTTAATTTTTTTTTCCTCCCAAGAATATGTCATGGGTGGTATGGTATGCTTCCTGCCTGTTGGGTTATGCAGGGAGGCACATAACTATGTCTGTCTTGCCATTTCTCTTTTTATGTGTTAAAGTTGATCCTGAGATTCAGACCCTTAGCTTGATCCAGTCATTATGAAATGTATGCTTTTTTTTTTTCTGTTTTTTGAGATGAAGTCTTGCTCTCTTGCCCAGGCTAGAGTGCAAGTGACACAATCTTGGCTCACTGCAACCTCCACCTCCCGAGTTCAAGCGATTCTCCTGCCTCAGCCTCCCGAGTAGCTGGGATTACAGATGTGCACCACCACACCCAGCTAATTTTTGTATTTTTAGTAGAGATGCGGTTTCACTGTGTTGGCCAGGATGGGCTCAATCTCTTGACCTCGTTATCCACTTGCCTCGGCCTCCCAAAGTGCTGGGATTACAGGAGTAAGCCACTGCACCCGGCTGAAATGTATTCTTTCAATGAACTATTATATTTTGGGTCTTCTAATTTTATTCTCTAAGGATATTTTGCTGTCAAATGTTAATGCCTTCTAATATGTTTTCTGTATGCAGCCAGCATGATCTTTTAAATATAAAATGGATTATGTACTACTTACCTTGCTTAAAATTCATTTATGTTCCATTGCTTGTAAACTGACACCTAAACTTCCTACCATAGTCTGTAGCAATCTGCATAGCCTGGCCTTTATCTGGCTTTCTAAACCTCATTTTATGCCATTCTGTCCTTTGAGAGGCAGTGTGGCATTGTTAATAGCTTGGGCTCTTGCACTAGACTGGGGTTGGGGTGCGATCTTGTGAAATGCCCTGTTCCTCCATTTTTTTTTCATATCGAAAATTGGTGTTCTAATAGTATCTACCAATAGGATTGCTATGATTAGATAAGACAGTGTCAATATTGTGATGATTAAATAACCAATATCAGTCACCTATAACAATGTCTGTATAACATAACAAATACCAAATGTTAGCTGTTGTGGTTGCTGATGGTGTTGATGCTGTTGTTTTTTATCTCCGTGTTCAGCCACACTGTACTTTTCAGTTTCTGGACCTGCCAAGCACTTGCCAGCCTCAAGATCTTTGCACACTGTTCTCATTGTCTCTTGCAACATGACAAATCATTCCAAATTTAGTGACTTAAAACAACAAGCTTAAAAATTTGCAATTTGGGCAGACCGTGTGAGAGATAGCTCCTCTGGGTTCCATGTGGCATTGGCTGGGGTGGCTTAACTGAGGGCTGTGGGGTTTACTTTTAAACGGGTCACTCGTGGTTGGCAAGACAGTCTTTACTCTTGACCAGAAAGTCAACTAGGGTGGAGGTCTTGATTCCTCTCCATAAGCTGCTTGTCCTTACAACATAGTGGCTGGGTTCTAAGAGTGAGTAGACTAAGAGAAGCAGGCTGAAGCTGAATGGTCTAATACAATGTAGACTCAAGAAGTACACTGTGTAACTTTTGCTTTATTATTTTGGTTAAGGCAGTCACAAAGGTCCACCCAAGCTTAAGGGGAAAGCACATAGACTCTACCTCTTGATGGGGGAATAATAGGGTTTTCTAAAAGAGGAGCAGGAGATACTGTTGTAGCCATCTTTGGGAATGTACTTGCCATACACATGTTGCTGCCTGAACCTGAAACACTATTCTCTGTCAGATTCCCACTCTTTAGCAAACTAACCAACTTCATTTAGGTCCCTCTTTTTCCATTGCCTTTGTTTGCTCTCTTTCTCATAGCTCTTTATTTTCCTTGGTAACAATTACCACAGTTTGCAATTTTTTTTAAGTCCATGGGTGTTAGGACCTGTTATGTACTAAGTACCTAGCATTGAAATGTTGAAATGTTAAAATGTGATGTTACTTACAAATCTAAACATCATGTGTCACATTTGGACTAAGGAAAGCGTGTTCCAAACTTTGTGGAAAAAAAAAATGAAACAGATACACAGAAACACCAGGAGTCAGTCCTTTAACTCCTTATATTTCATGCCTTACTTCTTAGCTTAGGGTGAGGATATGATTAAGAAAAACATATGTAAAAATGTTGGGGTGGGAAGAGAACTCAGTTGGAATAGCTGAATCCCTACTCACCCTCCCCGTACTTTAAAAACACAAACCCACAAATCTGTTTTCTATTCCTCTGTCACTCTGTTCATGGCAAGAAGTTTCTAGCTGGTCCTTAAAATATTTTTGTTGACAAGAAAGCATGACAACTGAGTAAAGTAAATATGCTTGGCTATTCCCTGAGAGTATCTCTTATTTATTTTTAAGAGTATCTCGCCGGGCGCGGTGGCTCCAGCCTGTAATCCCAGCACTTTGGGAGGCCGAGGTGGATGGATCATGAGGTCAGGAGATCGAGACCACCCTGGTCAACATGGTGAAACCCCGTCTCTACTAAAAATACAAAAAATTAGCTGGGCATGGTGGCGTGTGCCTGTAATCCCAGCTACTCAGGAGGTTGAGGCAGGAGAATTGCCTGAACCCAGGAGGCGGAGGTTGTGGTGAGCCGAGATTGCGCCATTGCACTCCAGCCTGGGTAACGAGCGAAACTCCGTCTCAAAAAAAAAAAAAAAAAAGTATCTCATAATATTTCTTATTTAATACTCTCATATATTTATAAATACAAGAGTATCTCTTATATTTCTTATTTAGTACTCTGAGGGAAAGTAAAGTGTATTTACTTTACTCAGGGAAAGCAAAACACACGTTCACTCAGTACTAGTGTTCTTTTACTTTTGGCACAGTTCTAACAAGATTGGTTGTTGGGTTTCTCAGCCCCCAAGAGACTGGGCAGGGACAAGAGAATAGACTTTTGAAGTGAGGTATAGATAATAGCAAGGAGAATAGCCATTGATGGCCTCAGACAGGAAATAGTTTTTTAAAACTTTGAGCTCTGGAGGGACAGAACTAATAATAAATAAATAAATAGAAATAAAAAACTTTGAGCAATGATAACATTGTAGCCTGGTAATCATAGTAATGTGGGTTAGAAGGTCCCACAAATTTTACAAGGATTTCATTCGCTTAACAGATATTGTATGCAGTCTTGCTCGTTGTTGGAGACACAGGGTGAACAAAATGCACATGGCCCCTGCCTTCATGGAGATTTCATTGTGGGAATGGGGCAGACCTTCTGGTTAATGTTTGCAAGGTATATCGTTTTCCATCCTCTTTTAACCTATAGTTGTCTTTATATTTAAAATGGTTTTTAAGGTGGTCTTCAAATGGTTTTCTTGTAAGCATCGTATAGTTGGTGGTTGCTTTATATACAATCTTGACAATTTCTATCTTTTATTTTTTAAATTTTAGTTTATTTTTTAAGAGACAGGGTCTTGCAGTGTTGCCTAGGCTGGACTTCAAATTCCTGAGCTCACTTTAGCCTTTCAGACAGCAGGGACTGTGGGCAAATGCCATGGTACCAGGCTAATTTCTGCCTTTTAATTGTGGATGTTTAGACCATGTACACTTAATATGATTAATATGCTTGGGTTTAAGTCTACCATCTTATGTATGTTTGGTTTGTCCCATCTGTTTTTTTTTTTTTTTTTTTGAGATGGAGTCTCAGTCTCAGTCTGTCACCAGGCTGGAGTGCAGTAGCACGATCTCAGCTCACTGCAACTTCCGCCTCCCGGGTTCAAGTGATTCTCTTGCCTCAGCCTCCCAAGTAGCTGGGATTACAAGTGCGCGCCATCATACCCACCTGATTTTTGTATTTTTAGTAGAGATGG
The DNA here is from genome assembly GCF_048565385.1 of Saimiri boliviensis. Taxonomy (NCBI): domain Eukaryota; kingdom Metazoa; phylum Chordata; class Mammalia; order Primates; family Cebidae; genus Saimiri; species Saimiri boliviensis. The sequence goes on from NC_133449.1 coordinate 229,701,544, forward strand.
GGTTTCACCATGTTGGCTAGGATGGTCTCAATATCCTGACCTCATGATATGCATGCCTTGAGCTCCCAAAGTGCTGGGATTACAGGTGTGAGCCACTGTGCCCAGCTGCCCCATCTGTTCTTTATTTCCCTTCTCCTTTTCTCTTTTTTGCCTTACTTTAAATTAAATATTTTTTAATGATTTATTTAATTATATTTCATGTGATTTATTTCATATTTCACTCTTTTGTTACTTTACTAACTATACCTCTTCTTTTTAAATAATTGATGCTCTTCATTCCTTTGAGTAGATCCAGATGTCTTTATGGAAACCTTTTCTTTAACATATTCTCACAGTCAGGTCCACTAATTATGGATTCTTTCAGTATTTGTATGTCTGAGAAAATCTTTATTCCGCTCTCCTGTTTTAAGGAGGCTTTTTTTTTTTTTGAGGTAAAGTTCACATAACATAAACCATTAACCATTTAAAAGTGTAATTCAGTGGCATTTAGTACATTCACAGTGTTATGTAACCATCACCTCTGTGTAGTTATAAGACATTTTCATTACCCTAAATTCACCTGGGTAAATTCTGAAAGATGAAAGATGTTTTTTGCTCTGTAGAAAATTTTTAGGTTGACAAGTTTTTTTCCTTTCTATCCTTTATAGATAATCTGTCTTCTTCTGGTTTGCATTGTTTCCAGTAAGAAGTCAGCTGCCATTCTTATCTTCATTTGTATGTAGTGTGCACCATACCCCAAGACTGTGCTTAAGGTTTTACCATTGGCTTTAAGTAATTTAATTATGTTGCCCGTTTGCCTTTGGTATGGTTTTCTTAATGTTTTTTGTGCTGGTGGTTTATTGAGCTTCTCAGGTCTGTGGCTTTATAGTATTATCAGATTTGGACTTTTTTTTCAAGCAAAATTCTTTAAAAAAAATTTTATTTTGGAAACAGATATTCCCGTTGCCCAGGCTGGAGTGCAGTGGTATGATCACAGCTCACTGCGGTCTCGACCTCCTGGGCTCAACCAGTTCTTCCACCTTAGCCTCTTGAGTAGCTGGGACCATGGGTATGAGCCACCGTGTTCAGCTATTTTTTTTTTTTTCTTATAGAGACAGGGTCTTGCTATGTTGCCCAGACTGGGTTTTGAACTCCTGGCCTCAAGATTCTCCCATCTCAGCCGCCAAAAGTTCTGGGATTACAGGAATGACCTATAGCACCAAACCCAATTTTTAAAAAATCCCTTCCACCTTTGAGGACTTAAGTTGCATGTATATTAGGCTGCTTGAAGTTATCCCACAGTAATCAATCACATTGGTAGTATATATATATATATTTTTTTTCAGTGTTTTTCTGTGCTTCATTTTGGATAGTTTTGATTTTTATCTCATTAAATTAACTGGTTTCCTTTTTTTTCTTTTTTTTTCCTGTAATGTCTTTTTGCTTTTTATTTCATCTAGACATTTTCAGCTCTAGAAAATTGATTTGGGGATTTTTTTTATATGTTCCAATGTAACTGCTTATGTGTTCGTCTGCCTTATTGAACATGTAGACTGTAGGTTTAATAACTACCTTAATGTCTTTGTCTACCCTTCCTCTCATCTCTGCCATTTCTGGGTGTGTTTTTGTTGACTGAATTTCCTGCTCATTAAAGGTTGGGTTTTACTTATTCATTGAATGTTAGATATCTAGGATTTTATCTTATTGGGTACTATTTTTGTATTTATTTATTTATTTAGAAACAGAGTCTCTGTCGCCCAGGCTGGAGTACAGTGGTGTGATCTTGGCTCACTACAACCTCCACCTTCCAGGTTCAAGCAGTTCTCCTGCCTCAGCCTCCCTGAGTAGCTGGGATTACAGGAACACACCACAACACCAAGATAATTTTTGTGTTTTTAGGAGAGACAGGGTTTCACCATATTGGCCCGGCTGGTCTTGAACTACTGAACTTGTGATCTGCCCACCTTGGCCTTCCAAAGTGCTGGGATTACAGGCGTGAGCCACCACATCTGGCTATTTTTTTTATCTTTTTGAGACAGGGTCTTACTCCTGTTGCCTAGGCTGGAGTGCCCTGGTACAGCCGTGGCTAACTGCAGCCTCAACTTCCTGGATTCAAGTGATCCTCCCACCTCAGCCTCCCAAGTAGCTAGGACTACATGTACACACCACCATGTCCAGCTAATTTTTTTTTTTTTTTTTTTTTTGAGCTGGAGTCTTGCTCTGTCACCTAGGCTGGCGTGCAGCGGTGCCATCTTGGCTCGCTGCAACCTCCACCTCCTGGGTTCAAGCAATTCTCCTGCCTCAGCTACCCGACTAGCTGGGACTGCAGGTGCACACCGCCACATCCAGCTAATTTTTTATGTTTCTAGTAGAGACAGGGTTTCACCATATTGCCCAGGCTGGTGTTGAACTCTTGGGCTCAGGCGATCTGCCTGCCTCCGTCTCCCAAAGTGCTGGGATTACAGGCATGAGTTACCACGCCCAGCCAATTTTTTGTATATTCAGGAGAGATGGGGTTTTACCATGTTGTTCAGGCTTGTCTTGAATTCCTGCGCTCAAGCCATCTGCCTGCCTTGGCCTCTCAAAATGCTGGGATTACAGGTGTGAGCCACCATGCCTGGCCATGTATTCTTTTAAATATTCTTGAGCTTTGTTCTGAGACTCAGTGAAGTTGCTTGGAAATAGTATGATGTTTTCAAAGCTTGCCTTTAAGCTGTGTTGTGTGGGACCAGAGCAACCTTTTACTCTACAGCTAATTTTAGCGCACTACTGAGGAGATGCCTTTATGGAAACTTTACCCAATGTCCCATGTCCTTTCCCTTCTGGCTGGATGAGCATGAACTGTTTCTTGTTTTATGCGAGTCCTGGGGATTGTTCTACTTGTGTCTTGTGCTCTTCCTAGTGATTCTTCTCTGGACTTAGACTGTCTTATCAAAAGTATGTACTGATCACTAAGTTGAAAACAAGAGAGGGATCCTCTATCAATTTCGAGTGCTTTTTCTGTGCAGCTCACCTGTGTTCAGCTCCCTTCTCTTTAATACTCTGTCCTGCAGATTCTAGCTGCCTTACCTCTCCAAATTTTCAACGTTGTCTTAAACTCAGGGCTCTGTTACTACTCCCTTCCCCGTGCTGTGGTCTGGAGCCCTCTCCAGTCTGTAAGCGAGAGTATTTGTAGGGCAATTTATTCCTGTCTCTCAGAGATCTCAGCGCTGTGCTATTTTGCAGTGTCTGAAAACTTGTTTCGTATATTTTGTCTAGTGTTTTAGTTATTTAAGGTGGGAGGATACATCTGGTACTCCATAACTATCTGGGGGTAGACTCTTAAAATATCACAGATAAAAATAAAGTTGTAGGCTGGGCGTCATGGCTCACGCCTGTAATCCCAACATTGGGAGGCTGAGGTGGGCAGATCTCTTGAGGTCAGGAATTTGAGACTAGCCTGACGAACATGAAAAAACCCCGTCTCTACTAAAAATACAAAATTAGCCAGCCGTGGTGGTGCATGACTGTAATCCCAGCTACTCGGAGGACTGAGCAGGAGAATCGCTTGAACCCGGGAGGCAGAGGTTGCAGTGAGCTGAGATCGCACTATTATACTGCAGCTTGGGCAACAAGAATGAAGCTCCATCTCAAAAATAAAGTTGTAACTATGACGTGTCATGAAGGAGAGATAACTGGTGCTGTGAGAGTGTTTACTTGGAGAATCTGAAAGTGCTGCCCATTAATCATATCATACCTAAGTGTCGAAAGAAAAAGTAATTAAGAAGATGGAAAGTGTGAAATGTAAATGTGTTTTAGATAGATCTGTATCATAAATGATTAGTAATCACTCCTATAGATTATTGCTTTATGTGGGGCAAATAAGAGCATTGTTATGATTGAAAAGTATCTTTTTGTACTTCTTTTTCTTTACATCATCCTTTGTTGGCACATCACACATTGTAACTTTTGATTATTTAGTAGTCTGCCTCCCCTCCCAACTAGGTCTGCCTCCCCTCCGAACTAGACCATTAATTTGACAAGGCTAGGAACTGTCTGCTTTACTTGACATTGTGTCTAACACAAGACACAAGTAGATAGTCAATAAATAAATGTTGAAGGAATGACTAAGACCATGTTTCATACTTGAGGGTTTTCAGTTAAGAAAAGTTTGTTTGCATGAGCAAAGTTAAAACTCTCAGTTTGTAAAAGGGCCTGGCCTAATCAAAGAAATAAAATATTTTCTAACATTTACATGGAAGTACAATAATTTATATGGGCATATGGCTGTCTTGGAGTGAGAAAATAGAATGTATTTTGCCAGCATGACAGTAACAAAGATTTATAATTTATGAGATTTTTGAGTTGGTCATTGAGTTATTTAGAAGTAAAGAAAGAAGAAATTCAAGTTTAGTTTTTATTACCAGATACCTTTTTTCCTTTGGCAGTAGTGAAAGATTATGGGCTTTGGAGTTAGTCTTGGATTTTAATTTCAAGAATACCAATACTAAGGCTGGGCTTGGTGATTCAAGCCTGTAATCCCAGCACTTTGGGAGGCCGAGGCAGGTGGATCATGAGGTCAAGAGATTGAGACCATCCTGGTCAACATGGTGCAACCCCGTCTCTACTAAAAATACAAAAAATCAGCTGGGCATGGTGGCGCGTGCCTGTAATCCCAGCTACTCAGGAGGCTGAGGCAGGAGAATTGCCTGAACCCAGGAGGCGGAGGTTGCGGTGAGCCGAGATCGCGCCATTGCACTCCAGCCTGGGTAACAAGAGCGAAATTCCGTCTCAAAAAAACAAACAAACAAACAAAAAAAAACCCAATACTAGCTGTGACCCTTGGACAGTTATTTAAACTGCTCCCTCCTCCAACAAGTCTCATTATCATTATTTTCTACTTTTATATCTTAAAGTTGTTTGAAATGTAGAGACTATATATATAAAAGGTGTTTACATGTAATAGGAATTCAACAAAATGTTTCTTTCTCCACCTTTTCCCCCACTTTTCAGATGTTTTATTTTTGTAACAGTGCTGCTGCTACTTTTCAGTTTTATTATTTTAAAATTTTTTCTTCTTGTTTCTTATTCTCTGGTTGAATTTCATTATTTTTATTTTTGCCTCGAAACAGTGCTGCTTTTAAGTGACATGTTGGTTTGCTGTTTAGTGAAAAGAGAAAAATACACTTACTACTCAACTATACTTGTTACTTTTGAATAATTGCTATAACTTGTCCCATGACACTAATTTGTTGTTCTTGAGCTTTAATTTTCATCAGATTACACTGCAGTTGAAGATACCCAGTTGGCAAACATACTGCCTAAAATTGCTTTAATAAGTATAAAGTTTTTATTAAGATTTTATGCTGGTTTTCAGTCATTATATCACTATTAAACATCCTTAATAAAAAACACGTAATAGAATTTAGAATAGTTCTAGGTGGTGGAGAGTTGGTAGATTTTAACTGGATGAAGGCTTCTATCGCTATTACTGTATTCGTTTCCCGTATCTACTATAACAAATTACACAGACTTGGTGGCTTAACACAACACATATTCATTCTCATATAGTTCTAGAGTGCAGAACTATGAAAGCAGTTTAACTGGGCTGAAATCAAAGTGTCAGAATCCCGCATTCCCTCAGGAGGCTGTAGGGGACAATGGTTTCCTTGACTTTTCTAGCTTCTAGAACTGCATTCCTGGTTCATGGCCTCTCCCTTCATCTTCGAAGCCAGCACATGGACTCTTCAGATCTGTATCTCCATCATATCAGCTTCTGTAGCTAAATGTCCCTTTGCATCCCTCTTGTGAGGATAGTTACGATTACATTTAGAGCCCACCTGGCTAATCCAGGGTAATCGCCCACCTCAAGATCCTTAACTTAATCACATCTGCAAAATCCCTTTTGCCAAATAAGGCAACATCCACAAGTTCCACGTATAAAGTTCTCGATTTCTTTGGGGGCCACTGTTCAGCCTTCTACACTCATTTGAAGGGGCTATCAACAAACCTGACTTTTCAAATGTTGGAGTGTTTTTTATGCAGCCTTACATTTAAAAGTCTGTCAGTTTATTGAAGACTTCTGTTGATCTTCCCTCTTCTGTTTGAGGTTTCACCCAGTGGAGTATGTTTTTCCTTCTTTGCTTGTATCACAAATATTTAGTTGTGCTGATTCAGAAGAAGAAAAACCTACCTTAAAAGTTGGATCATTTTCAAAGAATAGTAAGTACTTTCTAAAATAGGCCATAGTAAAATTTATTTTTATAGAATCCAGCCTTGTTTTTGTTGTTGTTGTTGTTGTTGTTGTTTGAGACGGAGTCTCGCTCTGTCACTCAGACTGGAGTGCAGTGGCATGATCTCAGCTCACTCCAACCTCAGCCTCCTAGGTTCAAGTGATTCTCCTGCCTCAGCCTCCTGACTAGCTGGGATTTCAGGCACCTGCCACCATGCCCAGCTGATTTTTGTATTTTTGTAGAGATGGGGTTTCACCATGTTGGCCAGGCTGGTCTTGAACTCCTGACCTCAGGTGATCCACCAGCCTCTACCTCCCAAAGTGTTGGGATTACAGGCGTGAGCCACTGCACCCAGCCAGAATCCAGGCTTTCTGACTGCATTTGTGCATGCCTGTATTTGTGTTTGTAGTAATCCTGTAATGACTCAGAAAGCTTTTACAAAACATATACAACTTCCCCACAAGTACAGTTAGTAGAGAATTATATTTTTAAAACTAAAGCAAGTTGTTTTCCTTGAAAAACTTCTTTATCAGAGACTGAGAAGTGTGGACTAGCTATGACATTTTATCTTAATGCATTTTGGGATGTTGTGAAATAGTGATACTATGGTTGTTTTGTTTTTGTTTTGAGACAGAGTCTGTCACCCAGGCTGGAGTGCAGTGGTGCGATCTTGGCTCACTGTAACCTCTACCTCCCACGTTCAAGCGATTTGCCTGCCTCAGCCTCCCAAGTAGCTGGATTATGGGCAGCTGCCACCATGCCCTGCTAATTCTTGTATTTTTAGTAGATACGGGATTTCACCGTGTTGGTCAGGCTGGTCTTGAAATCCTGACCTCAGATGATCTGCCTGCCTCAGACTCCCAAAGTGCTGGGATTACAGGTGTGAGCCACCATGCCCAGCCTATGGTTGATTTTTGACAGATTGGAATTATTATTTTGAATGATGTTTTAAGGCAAATTAAGGTCATTGCACATAGCATGAGTTTAAAATGATCCAGGTTGTTTGGCAAACTTTTTAGTATTTTATATTTCTAACTAAATTCTAAAGCTTTCCTTTGAACCATCTAGCCACATTTTCATTGGCCAATTTAACAAGTTTTAGCATGTTACAGGCCTCTTTATCCTTCTATAATCTGAACACCATGCATAAAGGTATTTATTATTATCAAGAGTTTCTGAAATGAGAGTATAGTATTTCAATGCATGTGAGATTTGTTGGAGTTCTACAGCAAAGGTATATTGAAATCAGTACAGAACAGTAATAGAACTCTGATTTTGGAACCAGAAGATGTGGTTTTTAATCCTGACTCTCTAAATGCCTTGTTATAAGTATAAAAATGGTCTTGTTCAAATGCCATTTCTACTTCCCAAGATTAATTATGAATACAATTGATAGTCCATGCAAACTGAAAATAATTTATTGTACCAATGCAGACATTTTTAGCATTTTGTTATGCAGTCTGTGGCACACCTTTAGGTATACTTTCATCATCTTCTATCTGCTGACATTTCTGACCAAGGAAGGAGAAAATAAAACCATGATAAAGACCGATTTAAAAAAAAATCTTGTGACGCATGCTTACAACTCCTGGCTAAACTTACATTTAGAATTTATCTTGGACCTGTTTTCTATCTCTTCTTTGTTTTTATCAAAATTTAAAGGTGGTTGTACTGAAGCGTCCATGTCATTGTCTTCTCTCAAATTACAGGTATTGGGTCACGAAAACTGTTAGGCATTTCAGAAGTTTCCTTAGACTCTTGTCCAAACATGAACATTTTTAAATGACAATTGATTCATTGTATTGATTACTCTTTAAATGCTGGATAATCTGAAAACCTCCCTGTTCGATTTGAACAGATTGCTTTATGGCAGAATGCTGCTGCCTTTGAAGTTTGTGATCTAAAAAAATCCATATCCAGTGACCTCATATCCAGCCAACAGAAGGGATAGTGGAGGAAGATAGATCTTGTGAATGAGAAAAGCTCAGCCCATGCTGGCCAAATTACCATGGAAAGAAAAAAATCTCTTCCTCTTGTAGGAAGTAAATGGTAAATCTGAACAATGAGCTTAAAGACACTTAAAAGGTATTATAGTAAAAGATGTTTTACCCAGTAAAAGTAAATTGTCCAATAAATAGTTTCTGGATTATATGTAATTTTTTTTTTTTTTTTTTTTTTTGAGACGAAGTTTCGCTCTTGTTGCCCAGGTTGGAGTGCGATTGCGCGATCTCGGCTCACCACAACCTCTGCCTCCCGGGTTCAAGCGATTCTGCTGCTTCAACCTCCTGAGTAACTAGGATTACAGACATGTGCCACCACTCCCAGCTAATAGTATATTTTTAGTAGAGGCGGGTTTCTCCATGTTGGTCAGGCTAGTCTTGAACTCCCGACCTCAGGTAATCCACTCCCCTCAGCCTCCCAAAGTGCTGGGATTACAGGAGTGAGCCACCGCGCCCAGCCTATACCTAATTCTTAACGTCCGCTTGGAAAGAGTCCTAGAAATACGAAAAATTAATAGGTGGGGCTAGACTACTGTGATATTATTGGTGTTTGTCCACAGTTCCTGGCTTATAATTTTCTATTTTTTTAATTGCATTTTAGGTTTTGGGGTACATGTGAAGAACATGTGAGATTGTTGCATAGGTACACACATGCAGTATGATGTGCTGCCTTCCTCCTCATCACCTATATCTGGCATTTCTCCCCATGCTATTTCTCCCCAACTCCCCACCACCTGCTGTTCCTCCCCTATTTCCCCCTACAGACCCCGGTATGTGATACTCCCCTCCCTGTGTCCACGTGTTCATTGTTCAACACCCACCTATGAGTGAGAACATGCAGTGTTTGATTTTCTGTTCTTGTGTCAGTTTGCTGAGAATGATGGTTTCCAGGTTCATCCATGTCCCTACAAAGGGCACGAACTCTTCATTTTTGATGGCTGCATAGTATTCCATGGTATATATGTGCCACATTTTCCCTGTCTAGTCTATCATCGATGGGTATTTGGGTTGGTTCCAGGTCTTTGCTATTGTAAACTGTGCTGCAGTGAACATTGGTGTGCATGTGTCCTTACAGTAGAACAATTTATAATCCTTTGGATATATACCCAGTAATGGGGTTGCTGGGTCAAATGGAATTTCTCTGTCTAGGTCCTTGAGGAATTGCCACACTGTCTTCCACAATGGTTGAACTAATTTACACTCCCAACAACAGTGTAAAAGTGTTCCTATTTCTCCACATCCTCTCCAGCATCTGTTGTCTCCAGATTTTTTTTTCATTTACAAAATTCATTTATTGCATACTTTTTGTTTAATAGCTTAGATTCAGTGTTACAGATTTGACTGACCCAAGTGAAAAAATACTGACACTAATCATTTTTGAGTGCTATTTCAGAAGAATATGCGCAAGTTTCTAAGTTATTGTGACTTTGTGACTGTTGTGCCTCTAAATTATAATACCAATATCCTACTCTGAGAAACTGTGTAAAACACAGGTCTAACAAAAAACTGCATTAACCTCGGGCAACAATCATCATGGAACTGCTGTAACACAGGCATGGTCGTGGCCTGCATCGGCACTCACACACACCTAAGATGTGAACTGACATCCTGCCTTTCTAAAAATACAGATATTTAACTCCTCAACTGTTTCTTGTAATAAAGAGGTTGAAAAAAATCCTTTCGTGAGATTGGATTCTCCATGGAAGAGGCGGAGAATGGCCTAAGGACAGTCTGAAATTTAGATATCAAACCAAACCAAAACAAATTCCTCTGCCAAAGTGCTGAAGAGTCTGCCTACTCTGCAAAGCGGGGCCTGTGTGAATGTCAGTAATTTTACTGAGGGATGTTTTAGAGGCAGGAGGCAACTAAGCAAGTGAGAATATTTTGTAATAATTTTCCCCTCTGGAAAAGCAGAAAAGAATGAAAATCAGCTAAACCATAGTATTTAGACTGTAGCATCTTTCCTTGGGCATTTATAAATAGGAAATCTATATATAGCAACCAAAAGTATCATATTCTAATCACTGCATTTGAAAGGTCAGAAAAAGCCCACACTAATTCCTATTATGCTTGTTTCTTGGTTCAATCTCAGCACTTTCAGGAGTTCTTATGCGACGATTCTGTCTTGGACTCATTTCTGTGTCTCGAAGATCGTTTTTATGTGACGCTTCCCAGGCTTCCTCTTCTTCTGGAAGATCTCTTACGATGTCTGAACTGGAACTATTGCATGAATCTGATTCTGGTGAAGAAAGAGCTTCTTGAATATCAGTACAACTAGAAGAATCTTCTTCTCTGTCAGGTTCTAATTTCTCTGGGGAATCCAGCTTTGATTGAGAAAAGTTGTTTGTTACTGAGGTCATATTATCTTCCTGTCCCATGCATACAGAAGACAGCTTTTCTGTAGATTCATCTTCTTTTGTTATTGTTACTGTTTTTTGTGACATTCCAGCAGTTTTCTTATATGCTTTCCTAGCTTGATTCACCAGAAGCTGAAATTCACTCTTACATTTTTTACGATATTTACTGTGAATTTCATCTATTTCCTTTTCTGTTTGGTCCTTTGTAAAAACCATTACACTTTCATTGAGTTTACTAGCTTCAAGACGCATCCTGGTCTTCTCCATGTTTTCAATTTCGTGAACTATTTCAGCAGCTGATTTAGGATGCAAAGCATCACACTGGGCATTGTACATGTGTACAAAATCTAGGTGCCTTTTAATGAGCTGTTTATTTCCTTGAATAGATAATCCATGCTCTTTTAGCTTTTTCTTTAAATTACGATCAGAGAGCAAATTATATATGGTTTTGGGCAGTGGCTTCCTTTGAGGCTTTCCTTCTCTTCGCGTGTTAAACAGCTATCTAAATGCTTATTAATGTGATTTTCTGGAATGTTAACCCCGCAAACAGGACAATCCACTTTAGTAACTTGTTTCAAAGTGGATGTCGAGGGTGTCTCAGGACGCTTGGCCTCTGAGGAACCTGGAGCCATCTCTTCTACAGAACGTGTCTCTTTGGTCTTTGCAGCAGGGCTTGCCTCTTTTGGAGGGCTGAATTTGCTTTCATTTTCTTTTATCAACAACTCTGATGTAGAACCACTCGTTTCTCTGATCAAGAAATTATCCATTAACCTGTTGCCCTGCTTTAAAGACAGTCTGGAGGCTATAGGACTATCTACCTTGACAGCAAGATTCTTTGATGAGGAAGAAGCAGGAAATTTGGGTGGTGACTCCAAAGCAAACTGCAACAGATGATTCAGTTATGTGAACACTGAGGAATTATCATTGCAATGTTGAAATATTCAAAGCAAATTCCACATCGCAGCAAATCATCTATTGTCTTCATATCTGCCAGACCCGGAGGCCACCGAGGCTCGGTTAGGGAGTCTATGGTCGCTCCTGAAGATGCTGGAGTCTGCCGTCTCCAGATTTTTTAATGATTGCCATTCTAACTGGCGTGAAGTGGTATCTCAATGTAGTTTTGATTTGCATTTCTCTAATGACCAGTGATGATGAGCATTTTTTCATATGTTTGTTGGCCTCATGTATGTCTTCTTTTGTAAAGTGTCTATTCATATCCTTCATCTACTTTTGAATGGGCTTGTTTTTTTCTTGTAAATCTGTTTTAGTTCTTTGTAGATTCTGGATATCAGCCCTTCGTCGGATGAGTAGGTTGCAAAAATTTTTTCCCATTCTGTCACTGTTTCACTCTAATGACTGTATCTTTTGCTGTGCAGAAGCTGTGGAGTTTGATTAGGTCCCATTTGTCTATTTTGGCTTTTGTTGCCAATGCTTTTGGTGTTTTGGTCATAAAGTCCTTGCCTATGCCTATGTCCTGAATGGTTTTGCCTAGATTTTCTTCTTGGGTTTTTACGGTGTTAGGTCTTATGTTTAAGTCTTTTTTTTTTTTTTTTTTTTTTTTTGGAATAAAGAGAAAAAAAGAATGAAAGAGAGAAAGAAAGAGGAAGAGAAAGAAGGAGAGAGAATGGGAGTCTTGCTTTATTGCCCAGGCTAGAATGCAGTCTAAAAATGGATATTGAAAACCTCTTTTATGCCAATAATTTTGCTTAACAGTAGAGACAGGAAGGAATAAGGGAGGAAAATAACAAACAAGCAGCCAACCAATATTTCATTTGAACCTGTGAAATGCTATGCAATTACTGAGGAGTGATTTACTTCCAATTATGTAGTCACTTTTAGAATAGGTGTGATGTGGTACTGATAAGAATATATGTTTTGTGGATTTGGGGTGGAGAGTTCTATAAATGTTTATTAAGTTTACTTGTTCCGGGTCTGAGTTCAAGTCCTGGATATCCTTGTTAATTTTCTGTCTCATTGATCTGTCTAATATTGACAATGTGATGTTAAAGTCTCCCACTATTATTGTGTGGGAGTCTAAGTCTCTTTATAAGTCATTAAGAACTTGCCTTACATATCTGGGTGTTCCTGTATTGGGTGCGTATATATTTAGGATCATTAGCTCTTCTTGTTGTATTGATCCTTTTACCATTATGTAAAGGATCCTTCTTTGCCTCTTTTGATCTTTGTTGCTTTAAAGTCTATTTTATCAGAGGTGAGGATTGCAACTCCTGCTTTTTATTTTTATTTTTTGCTCTCCATTTGGTTGGTAAATCTTTCTCCATCCCTTTGTTTTGAATCTTTGTGTATCCTTGCATGTGAAATGGGTCTGAACACAGCATACCGATGGATTTTGGCTTTTTATCCAATTTGCCTGTCTGTGTCTTTTGATTGGGGCATTTAGTTGATTTAAATTTAGGATTAATAATAATATATGTGAGTTTAATACTGCCATTTGATGGTAGCTGGCTGTTTTGCCCATTAGTTTATGTAGATTCTTCATTATGCTGATGCTCTTTACCTTTTGGTATATTTTTAGAATGGCTGAAAATGGTTGTTCCTTTCTATGTGTAGTGCTTTTTTCAGAAGCTCTTGTAAAGCAGGCCTGGTGGTGATGAAATCTCTGAGTACTTGCTTGTTCACAAAAGATTTTATTTTTCCTTCACTTATGAAGCTTAGTTTGGCTGGATATGAAATTCTGGGTTGAAAGTTCTTTCCTTTAAGGATGTTGAATATTGGCCCCCACTCTCTTCTGGCTTGTAGGGTTTCTGCTGAGAGATCTGCTGTGAGTCTGATAGGCTTCCCTTTGTGGGTAACCTGACCTTTCTCTCTGTCTGCCCTTAGCATTTTCTCGTTCATTTCAACCCTGGCGAATCTGACTATTATGTGCCTTGGGGTTGCTCTTCTAGAGGAATATCTTTGTGGTGTTCTCTGTATTTCCTGGAGTTGAATATTGGCCTGCCTTGCTAGGTTGGGACAGTTTTCCTGAATAATATCCTGAAGAATATTTTGCAGCTTGGATTCATTCTCTCCATCACATTCAGGTACACCTCTCAAACGTAGATTAGGTCTTTTCACATGGTCCCACATTTCTTGGAGACTTTGCTCATTCCTTTTTACCCTTTTTTCTCTAATCTTGTCTTCTTGTTTTATTTCATTGAGTTGGTCTTCGACCTCTGATATCCTTTCTTCTGCTTGATCAATTTGACTGCTAATACTTGTGCATACTTTGCGAAATTCTTGTATTGTGTTTTTCAACTCCATTAATTCACTTATATTTCTCTCTAAATTGTTCTCGTTAGCATTTCCTCAAACCTTTTTTCAAGGTTCTTAGTTTGTTTGCATTGGGTTAGAACATGTACTTTTAGCTCACAGAAGTTTCTTATTATCCACCTTCTGAAGCCTGATTCTGGCAATTCATCACACTCATTCTCCATCAGCCTTGTTCCCTTGCTGATGAGAAGCTGTGATCCCCTGAAGGAGGAGAGGCATTGTAGCCTTGTAGTATAGTTTGAAGTCCAGTAGTGTGATGCCTCCTGCTTTGTGTGTTGTTTTGTTTTGTTTTGTTTTGTTTTGTTTTTTGTTTTTTTGTTTTTTTTTTTTTTTTTTTTTTTTTTTTTTTTTTTTTTTTTGCTTAGAATTGACTTGGTTATGCGGGCTCCCTTTTGGTTCCATTTGAAGTTAAGGTGGATTTTTCCAGTTCTGTGAAGAAGGTCATTGGTAACTTGATGAGGATAGCATTGAATCTGTAAATTACTTTGGGCAGTATGGCTATTTTCATGATACCAATTCTTCCTAACCATGAGCATGGAATGTTTCTCCATTTGTTTGTGTCTTCTGTTATTTTGTGAGCAGTGGTTTGTAGTTCTTGAAGAGGTCCTTTGCATCCTTTGTTAGTTGTATTCCCAGGTATTTTATTCTCTTTGTAGCAACTGTGAATGGCAGTTCATTCTTGATGTGGCTCTCTTTAAGTCTGTTATTGGTGTATAGGAATGCTTGTGATTTTTGCATATTGATTTTGTATCCTGAGACTTTGCTGAAGTTGCTTATCAGTTTCAGGAGATTTTGGGCAGAGACGATGGGGTCTTCTAGATATATAATCATGTCATCTGCAAATAGAGACAATTTGAGTTTCTCCTTTCCTATTTGAATACCCTTTTCTTTTTCTTGCCTGATTGCTCTGGCTAGAACTTCCAAAACTATACTGAATAGGAGTGGTGAGAGAGGGCATCCTTGTCTAGTGTCAGATTTCAAAGGGAATGCTTCCAGTTTTTGCCCATTCAGTATGATATTGGCTGTGGGTTTGTCATAAACAGCTTTTATTATTTTGAGAAACGTTCTATCAATACTTAATTTATTGAGGGTTTTTAGCATAAAGGGCTGTTGAATTTTGTTAAAGGCCTTCTCTGCATCAATTGAGATAATCATGTGGATTTTGTCTTTGGTTCTGTTTAAGCGGTGAATTACGTTTATAGACTGGCATATGTTGAACCAGCCTTGCATCCCTGGGATGAAGCCTACTTGATCATGGTGGATAAGCTTTTTGATATGCTTTTGCAAACGGTTTGCCAGTATTTTATTGAAGATTTTTGCATCTATGTTCATCATGGATATTAGCCTGAAGTTTTCTATTCTTGTTGAGTCTCTGCCAGGTTTTGGTATCAGGATGATGTTGGTCTCATGGGAAGGATTCCCTTTTTTTGGATTGTTGGTAATAGTTTCAGAGGGAATGGTACCAGCTCCTCTTTGTATGTCTGGTAGAATTTGGCTGTGAACCCATCTGGACCTGGGTTTTTTTTTGGGTGGTAAGCTCTTAATTGCTGCCTCAACTTCAGACCTTGTTATTGGTCTATTTAGGGTTTTTGCTTCCTCCTGGTTTAGGCTTGGGAGGATACAAGTGTCCAGGAATTTATCCATTTCTTCCAGGTTTACTAGTTTATGTGCATAGAGATGTTTGTAATAATGTCTGATGATGGTTTGTATTTCTGTGGAATCTGTGGTGATATCCCCTTTATCTTTTTTTTATTGCATCTATTTGATTATTCTCTCTCTTATTAATCTGGCTCTTGGTCTATTTTGTTGATCTTTTTGAAAAACCAGCTCCTGGATTTTTTGATTTTTTTTGAAGGGTTTTTTGTGTCTCTGTCTCCTTCAGTTCTGCTCTGATCTTAGTTATTTCTTGTGTTCTGCTAGGTTTTGAATTTTTTTGGTCTTACTCCTCTAGCTCTTTCAATTTTGATGATAGGGTGTCTATTTTAGATCTTTTCTTGCTTCTCCTGTGGTCATTTATTGCTATAAATTTTCCTCTAGACACTGCTTTAAATGTGTCCCAGAGATTCTGGTATGTTGTGTCTTCATTCTCATTGGTTTTGAAGAACATCTTTACTTCTGCCTTTATTTTATTGTTTATCCAGTCAACATTCAAGAGCCAGTTGTTCAGTTTCCATGAAGCTGTGCGGTTCTGAGTTAGTTTCTGAATTCTGAGTTCTAACTTGATTGCACTGTGGTCTGAGAGACTGTTTGTTATGATTTCCGTTCTTTTGCATTTGCTGAGGAGTGATTTACTTCCAATTATGTGGTAAATTTTACAGTAGGTGTGATGTGGTGCAGAAAAGAATGATATTTTGTGGATTTGGGGTGGAGAATTCTGTAAATGTCTATTAGGTTTGCTTGTTCCAAGTCTGAGTTCAAGTCCTGCATATCCTTGTTAATTTTCTGTCTCGTTAATCTGTCTAATATTGACAATGGGGTGTTAAAGTCTCCCACTATTATTGTGTGGGAGTCTAAGTCTCCTTATAAGTCATTAAGAACTTGCTTTATGTATCTGGGTGCTCCTGTATTGGGTGTGTATATATTTAGGATCATCAGCTCTTCTTGTTGCATTGATCTTTTTACCATTATGTAACGTCCTTCTTTGTCTCTTTTGATCTTTGTTGCTTTAAAGTCTATTTTAGAGATGAGAATTGCAACTCCTGCATTTTTTTGCTCTCCATTTGGTTGGTAAATCTTTCTTCATCCCTTTATTTTGAGCCTTTGTGTATCCTTGCATATGAGATGGGTTTCCGGGATACAGCACACCAATGGGTTTTGCCTTTTTATCCAATTTGCCTGTCTGTGTCTTTTGATTGGGGCATTTAGCACATTTACATTTACGGTTAATAGTGTTATGCATGAATTTGATCCTGCCATTTTGATGCTAGCTGGCTGTTTTGCCTGTTAGTTGATGCAGTTTCTTCATTGTGTTGATGCTCTTTACCATTTGGTACGTTTTTGGAGTGGCTGGTACTGGTTGTTCCTTTCTGTGTTTAGTGCATCTTTCAGGAGCTCTTATGAAGCAGGCCTGGTGGTGATGAAATCTCTGAATACTCGCTTGTTCGTAAAGAATTTTATTTCTCCTCCACTTATGAAGCCTAGTTTGGCTGGATATGAAATTCTGGGTTGAAAGTTCTTTCCTTTAAGGATGTTGAATATTGGCCCCCACTCTCTTCTGGCTTGTAGGGTTTCTGCTGAGAGATCTGCTGTGAGTCTGATAGGCTTCCCTTTGTGGGTAACCTGACCTTTCTCTCTGTCTGCCCTTAGCATTTTCTCGTTCATTTCAACCCTGGCGAATCTGACTATTATGTGCCTTGGGGTTGCTCTTCTAGAGGAATATCTTTGTGGTGTTCTCTGTATTTCCTGGAGTTGAATATTGGCCTGCCTTGCTAGGTTGGGAAAATTTTCCTGAATAATATCCTGAAGAGTATTTTCCAGCTTGGATTCATTCTCTCCATCACATTCAGGTACACCCATCAAACGTAGATTAGGTCTTTTCACATAGTCCCATATTTCTTGGAGACTTTGTTCATTCCTTTTTACTTTTTTTTCTCTTATCTTGCCTTCTCATTTTATTTCATTGAGTTGGTCTTCGACCTCTGATATCCTTTCTTCTGCTTGATCAATTCAGCTGTTGAAACTTGTGTATGCTTCACAAAGTTCTTGTGTTGTGTTTTTCAGCTCCATCAATTTGCTTATATTTCTCTCTGAGTTGTTTATTCTCGTTAGCATTTTGTCAAGTCTTTTTCAGATTTCTTAGTTTCTTTGCATTGGGTTAGAACGTGTTCTTTTAGCTCACAGAAGTTTCTTATTACCCACCTTCTGAAGCCTGATTCTGTGAATTCATCACACTCATTCTCCATCCAGCCTTGTTCCCTTCCTGGTGAGGAGTTGTGATCCCTTGTAGGAGGAGAGGTGTTCTGATTTCGGGTGTTTTCATCCTTTTTGCGCTGGTTTCTTCTCATCTTTATGGATTTATCCACCTGTCATCTTTGTAGTTGTTGACTTTCCGATTGGGTCTCTGAGTAGATGTCCATTTTGTTGATGATGAAGTTATTTCTTTCTGTTTCTTACTTTTCGTTCTACCAGTCAGGCCCCTCTGCTGTAGGACTGCTGAGGTCTGCCCCAGGCCCTGCTTGCCTGGGGATTAACTGCAGCAGCTGCAGAACAGTAAGGGTTGCTGCCAGTTTCTTCTGCTATCTTTGTCCCTGAAGGATACCCAACTGATGTCAGTCTGAGCTTTCCTTTATGAGGTGACTCTTTGGATATTTGGGGGTCAGGGAGCTGCTTGAGGAGACAGAGAGTCTGTCCTGTATAGGAGCTCAGGTGCTGAGCTGTGAGCTCCATTGTTGATTCAGAGTTGCTGGGCAGGTACGTTTAAGTCTGCTGCAGCTGGACTCATAACCCCCTTCTTTTTCCCCCAGGTGCTCTGTCCCAGGGAGTTAGGGCTTTATTTATGTGTTTCTGTTGTGCTGCTGGCTTTTTTCAGGGCTGCCCTGCCCAGTGAGGAGGCAGCCTAGTCACTATCTGCCTGCAGAGGCTTTGCTGAGCTGCTGTGGGCCCCGCCCAGCTGCTGTGTGAACTTCCCTGCAGACCTGTTTATACAGGTGTTGTTAGAACTGCCTCGGCAATGGCAGCCCACCTCTGTAATGGCAGACTCTCTCTGCAATGATGGGCTTCCTCGGCAACGGGAGGCTGCCTCAGCAATGGCGGACTACCTCCGTAGTGGTGGAGTGCCTCGGTAATGGTGGACGCCCCTCCCCCACAGATCTGGACCCTCCCGGATTCAGCTGTGCTTGCTGTGAAACTCAATCCAGAGTGTTTCCGATTGCTGTTTTTTTGTGGGGGTGGGACCAGCCAAGCTTGATCACCTGGCTCCCTGCCTCAGAGCCTTTTTTTTTTTTGTTTCCCAGGTGTTCCAGTCACCTGTTGAAAAGGCGCTGGGATCTGTGTGATTTTCCGTGCGGTGACCCACTGCGCCAGCTGAAACAGCCACGCCGAGATTCGTGGCGCTTTTTTTGCCCGGGAATCTCCTGGCCTGGCTGCCTGTTTCAGTCCCCTTTTCTATCAGTTGAATGGGTGACTCTGTCTTGCCCGAGCTCCAGTCGCCAGCTGAAATGGTGCCCCGACCCGTGTGTTTTGTACAGATAACCGCCCTGCTGGGGCATCAGCCAAAACAGCCGCTCCGGCCAAAGCAGCCACGCTGGCGACCTCTGGGGCTTCTCCACCTGGGAATCTCCTGGTCTGTGGGCAATAAAAATCTGTCGGGAAATGTGGCATCCACTCACCCTCTGTGCTTTTGCTGGTAGCTGCAATCCTGAGCTGTTCCTAATCGGCCATCTTCAATCTCTCTCCTGGCTCATAACTTTCATAGTCTTTGTTGTAGTCCATATAATGTTACAATGTTGGGGTGCTTTAGGCCTCAGAGGCAGGTCTCAGGAAACAGAATTTCTTTCTGACCTGGTTTTTTTGTCCTCCTTTCACATACCCAAGGCAGGGCTCTGATCTGATTGTGAGTGACCAGATCCTCATTTCAGAGAGTGTCCTGCCCCATACTCTAGAGAGAAGAATGTGCACCGAAAGGCTAGAAAAATCTGAAGAGACAGGCGTCGTTGGTTTTTTTCAATCAGTTTATTAGCATTAAATTACACTGTTTTTGTCCAATCACATTTTGACATGGTTATCCATGCTTCATTCATGGCTGTCCAGTGAAGTCTCCATAAAAGGCCCAAGACGTCAGGGTTTGGGAGCTTCTGGGTAGCTAAATGTGTGTGGAGATTCCTGGAGTGCAGTATGCCTAGAGAGAGCCTGGAGTCTTCACACCCTTTCCCCCTTTACCCTACACATTTTTTCATCTATATTCTTTTTAATATCCTCTATAATAAACCAGTAAATGTCAGTTTTTCCCTGAGTTCTATGGCTATTCCAGCAAATCTAACTCAAAGAGGGGGTTGTAGAAACCCCAACTCAAAGCCAGTTGGTCAGAATTTCTGGAGACCCAGAGTGGCAACGACTGTCTAAAGAGAGGGCAGTTTTGGAGGACTTAGCCCTCAGCCTATGCAGTCTGACACTATACTATTTCCAGGTAGATAGTGTCTAAATTAAATTAGAGGACACCCAGCTGGTGTCTACTACAAAAATGATTGCTTGTTGGTTGGTGGGGAGAAATCCTGCGCATTTAGTCACAGTCTTTTGTTTGTGTTAATTGTTTTTGTGGTGTGAGGGAAAAAATAAAGCTTGAGTTCGTGTTTTTTCCACTCAGAACTGTTTTCTAAGAACCCTTTCATTTTCATCATTTCAACTGGAAGAGATGTGGAAAGGAGGAGAGATGAGCAATGCCATCAATGCAGATGGCAGATTCCTGAGTGATGTTGATGATTGGATTCCTATTTACATAGTATTTGGGGGCTTTGTGCTCTTACTATTGTCAGGTATAATATTTCAGTAACAATGCTGAGAGAACTGTGAAGAGCATGGTACTAGCATCCAGACAAGTTATTGATAGATCTTAATAATTATCTCTTTACTGAATTTTATTGACAGTGGGATAGTACAGCAACATAATTATGATTACTTTTAAGGGTACCTGAGTATTTTCATGAGGTGTATATATGTGCACTGATAACACATTTTATCTGTATTTTGAAGACAGTTTGTGTTATAGTACTTCATTGGAGTGATAATGTGGTTTGGAAGGCTCTGAAAACTTATTTTCAGTCGTTACAATTATTCTAGTTTTTGAATCTTCCTTCTTGCAGGGGAAAATAATCTGTTTTGATGAATCATCCCACTTCTGTAACAGATTATAAAAAATAATAATAGTGTTAGCCTTTAGAGGCTTTGAGACTGGAAGTTGGTTGTTCATTCCAAAGCATCTCATATTTGCTTTAGACATTGGCTAGATCTTATCACATGTGGTATTCTGAGAAGGATGATATGATAGAATATTTTGATAACATAGCAGGTACAAAAATACCTTCTGCTTTTCCCTTGCTAGTCTTCTCATCTGGATTTGGTTTCTTTCAGGCAAAAAAAAAAAAAAAAGTCTAAGAATTTAATTTTTTCAGCATTTATTGAACACCTTACATGGGTCAGGCATGAGTTTGGTAACAGCAACGAACTCTCAGGTTTACATGATAAAAGAATTATTCTCCCATCCAGTGACTCAGTATAAGTTAAAGGTATGGGCCCTAGGGTCAGACTGTATGCTGGCTCTATAATGTGTCATCTTGAGAGGTTATATACTGTCTCCATGCTTCGGGTTCCTCATCTTCAAAAGAGGGATAGTAGTAACCACTTCATAAAGGCCAAGAGTTCAGTAACATAGGCACAGTGCTTAGAACAGTGTCTGACCATGTAGTAAGCTCTTTAAAATGTTAATTATAGCCAAAGAATGTACCACATATCCATTTTATAAGTTTAGGCCTTTGTCTTCAGATTTAAGAGTAGTATATTTAAATTAGTAAGTTTGAATTACGCTGCCTGTGGTTTCCCTCCTTTGGCACAAATGATGGAAGTTGTTGAGTAATTTGTGTGCTCATTAATGTATGAAAGAAAAATTGCTGAGACATCACATAATTCCAACTGCAGAAGGTTAAAACTGGCAACTTTTTTTTTTTTCCTGTCACTGTTACTTTTTTGACTTTGTCAATGATGGTTAAGCTATGCAATTTTTATTATATTAGATCTGTAACCATTCAGTTTCTGCAGAGAATTTTTAATATTTTATAAAATCAGGAGCAAGGTGAAACAGGATAGTTGAACACAACGTTGAAAAGAAAAAGATGAGTAGATGTAGCGGGAACCTGAGATGAGACCATTATGAGAGTGGAAAATGACCTGACTGAGTTTCTTGGCAAATGAGTGAGGAGTGGATTGAGGTGTAGTCTTGTTTGGGTATAATAGCAACAGACGATTTTTTTGCCTAGCAGTGTCATTAAGATACTGAGTGGTGGCTGGGCATGGTGGCTCTTGCCTGTAATCCCAGTACTTTGGAAGGCCAAGATGGGTGGAACCCAAGGTCAGGAATTCGATACCAGCCTGGCCAACATAGGGAAACCTCATCTCTACTAAAAATACAAAAAATTAGCCGGGCATGTTGGCGGGAGCCTGTAGTCCCAGCTACTCGGGAGGCTGAGGCAGAATTGCTTGAACCCAGGGGGTGGAGGTTACCATGAGCTGAGATCGCGCCATGTACTCCAGCCTGTCTCAAAAAAAAAAAAAAGATACTGAGTGGTATGGTGAGCCAATGGAAGTTTCTTTTATCAATCTGTTAAACAATTCAAGGGAGAACTTTACATCTTAATTCAGTGAAGACATCTTTTAGGGAATTGAGATAATCATAAATTTGCCATCTCACTATATTACTAATAAAGAGAAAAAGAATTTCATCTTAAAAAGTTTAGAAAGGCCAGGAGCAATGTGGCTCAGACCTGTAATCTCAGTTCTTTGGGAGGCCAAGGCAGGATGATCCAGATGATCCCTTCAAGCCAGGAGTTGTAGATCAGCCTGGAAAACAAAGTGAGACCCTGTCTCTACCAAAAAAAAAAAAAAGTTGGGTATGATGGTGCACATCTTTAGTCCCAGCTACTTGGGAGGCTGACTAGGTAGGATCACATAGCCTAGGAGTTTGAGGCTGCAGTGAGCTATAAACTATGAGCATGCTGCTGTACTCCGCCTGGGGTGACAGAGTCAGAGCCTGTCTCTATTTTTTTCTTTTTTAAAAAAGAAAGTACAGAATAGTTAACAGGCTCCTTAGTTAACAGGCTCTAAAACAAACACTTTTGCTCTTTCTGCCGAAGTACCTAAATAAATAACAGAAAAGAGTAAATACATTTAGGATATACTGGTGATAGGATAGTGTCAAATTCTTTTTAATGTGAGGGTATAACTTAGAAATTTATATAAACTTTGCATATTTCACCATAGTTTAGCCATACTTATTATTACTGGAATAAAGTTTTTAAAATTATTGCCATGATGTGAAATTGTTGCAGGGTGCTATGTTATGCTCATGCTGTTGTTTATAGTACCCTTGTAATTCTTATACCACTCCTTTATCTTCTTAAGAAATAAGATTAGCTTGTTCTTCTCAAATGTCTCAGAAGAGCACTTGATTGCGATTCTAGAACTCTTTTTCATATAATGAGAGGCTGTTTTTGATTAACAAAAGATTTAAGAGTAGGTATTACCACTTTGTCCAGACTCTGGGGCATGAATCTTAAAAGCACTAAAAATAACTGGTTCTTAAATGGTTGGATTAGGCAACCGAAATTGGAGTTCTAATATTAATATCATTGATTTAAATATTGTAAAATGTCTGCCAAATACAAAGGCTTTAGTACAAGAGTGTCCAATCTTTTGGCTTCCCTGGGCCATGTTGGAAGAAGAATTGTCTTGGGTCACATGTAAAATATACTAACACTAACGATAACTGATGAGCTTAAAAAAAAAAAAGAATCACAAAAAAGTCTGATAATGTTTAAGAAAGTTTACGAATTCGTGTTGGGTCACATTCAAAGCTGTCTGGGCTGCGTACAGCACACAGGCCATGGGTTGGCAAGCTTGCTTTAGTAGAATTGATACTTTTTCTATTTATAATTTAAGTCAGGTATTATTTATCTTTACTTGTTTAGTTAAACCATCTGTTATGCTGTGTTAGCTGGAGAACCAGTTAGGAATTTTTGTCCCACTTTAGATGATTGGCTTCCTTAAAGTTGACACTTACGGGATTCCCTCAGGGCAAGGCTTGCTGGTTCACAATTAAAGCTATGTTGGTAGTTAAAGATTACTTTTGTAGGATAACTCTAGGTATTATTAAACACTACAGAGAAAATTCTGAACAGACACAGTTGATGGCAAAACTTCCATCATTTGGAAATTTGTGGCTGATTTCTTTTATAAGAAACATTCTCTGGACAAGAGTACCCCCAAATCTGTTTGCCAGGTGAATCTACTACCACTGGGCTATAGTTTTTTTAATTCTAAAATATTATTTTAGAGACAGGGTCTCACTGTTGCGCAGGCTGGAGTATAGTGGCACAATCATAGCATAGTATAACCTCAAACTCTTGGCTCAAGTGATCCTCCTGCCTCAGCTTCCTGAGTAGCTGGGACATAGGCATGCACCACCATGTCTGGCTATTTTTTTTTTTTTTTTTTTTTTTTAAGTAGAGACAAGGTCTCACTACGTGGCCCAGGTTGGTTTTAAACTCCTGGGCTCAAGTGATCCTCCTACCTCAGCCTTCCATTCCGGGAAAACAGGCATGAGCAACCACACCTGGCCTATGGCTATAATATTTTTAACTGGCATTTACTTTGTTAAAAAATTTAAAGCATGTCATATTCAGTAAAGTGCACAAATCTGCAGCTCAATGGATATTTACATGTGTATTTAAGACAACATTCCCTTATCTGTGCTTTTAAAAGCAAGCAAATATATTGGATTAAATTTTGCTTAAAAAACAATTTTTCTTATAAATGTATGTTCACATAGAAAATTGAGGTAAAAAAATTGAGGTAAAAAATAAGTCACTTATAATTCTACTATGAACTCTAAACAATTTGATGTATAAGCATTCATTCATTATTTTCTGAATATCTAATATGTGCCAGATATTTGAGATGCTGAGGATACGGCAGTGATTACAACAGTCAAAATCCTTGCCCTTGAGGAGATTACACTTACTTGGGGGAAAGGACAATAAATAAGAAAGTATGTTGTGTGTCAGATGGTGATAAGTACTGTGGGGAAGAGTAAAAGAAATAAAGGGAAGAGGGAGTCCTGGAAGAGGCCTGGAAGGGGCTGTAATTTTTACACAGAGTGACCAAGAATGGCTCCACTTAGAAGGTAACATTTGAGCCAAGACCTGGAGGAGACGAAGGAAGATGCTGAGCAGGCCTGAGGGAATAGAGCACTTCAGGCAAAGGCCTTGAAGGGGGCAGTGCCTGGCATGTTTGGGAAACATCAGGAAGGCCACTGTGGCTGGAACAAAAGAGGCAAAAGACAAATGAGGTTGGACAGGGAGCAGGGGGGTCGTGTCCTCTAGTTATCCCTCCTGGCTACATGTGAGAATTACCTTAGAACAGGCGTCCCCAAACTTTTTACACAGGGGGCCAGTTCGCTGTCCCTCAGACTGTTGGAGGGCCGCCACATACTGTGCTCCTCTCACTGACCACCAATGAAAGAGGTGCCCCTTGCTGAAGTGCAGTGGGGGGCCGGATAAGTGGCCTCAGGGGGCCGCCTGCCTAGAAGCCATTAAAAACCACTGATGCTGTGCTCACCACCCAGGCCACTGATTCTGGGGGTAGAAGCTGATTTCTAATGCGTAGCCAGGGTTGAGAAACACTGGTATAGGCCTCAGACCTCTTTTTTTTTTTTTTTTTTTTTTTTTTGAGATGAAGTTTTGTTCTTATTCCCCAGGCTTGGGTACAAATGGTGCCATCTTGGCTCACTGCAACCTCTGCCTCCTGGGTTCAAGTGATTCTCCTGCCTCAGTTTCCTGAGTAGCTGGGATTACAGGCACATACCACCATTCCCGGGTAATTTTTTGTATTTTTAGTAGAGATGGGGTTTCACCATGTTGGCCAGGCTGGTCTTGAACTCGTGACCTCAGGTGATCCACCTGCTTTGGCCTCCCAAAGTGCTAGGATTACAGATATGAGCCACCATACCCAGCCTCCTTTAGGCCATTTTAAGGACTTTGTATTTTACTGTGAGTGAGATGGGAAGCCTTCGGAGAATTTTGAGGAATGATCTACCTGTGTTTTATTAGTTTAAAACTATATGTTAGACCAGGCATGGTGGCTCACACCTGTAATCCCAGCACTTCGGGAAGCTGAGGTGGGCGGATCATGAGGTCAGGAGAGAGAGATCATCCTGACTAACACAGTGAAACCCTGTCTCTACTAAAAATAAAAAAAAAAAAAAAAATTAGCTGGGGGTAGTGGCACACACCTGTAGTCCCAGCTACTCAGGAGGCTGAGGCAGAGAATCGCTTGAACCTGGAAGGTGGAGGTTGGAGTGAGCCAAGATCACACCACTGCACTCCAGCCTGGGTGACAGAGTGAGACTCCGTCGCTCAAAAAAAAAACCAAAAAAACCCCTATATGTTTTTTAATGTTCTGGACATGCAGGAAGGGACCCATCATCCAACCCACTTTAATAAACCATCTGCATTTTGCCATGCTGGCTTTATCCTGCCTCCCCACCCCACTTTTTTTTTCCTAGGGTATTTCAGTGCTAGGCTGAGTTTTGAGAAGGATCGTTCTGGCCTCTGTGTTGAGAGAAGGGGAGCCAGAACAAGGACTGATGTGTTTCTTCCATGTATTTTTTTCTTATGCTTTAGAGACACATTTTTATACAGTGTCCATAAATAATTTGTAAACTTTACTATACTGGACATTTTATGTCATTGGATATGCTACAACTTTGTTTTCTCATGGCTACATAATGGCTTTTGATATGCATTGCCAAGATGTTTTCTAGAAAGACTTTACTAATTTATACTCCCACCGGCTGCTTTGGAAAGTGTCAGGTTTCCTTACGCTCTCACTAACATTGAATTCTGCCATTTAAAATGTTTTCTATTTTGACAGGTAAAAAAAGATCATTCATGGTTTTAATTTTAGTTCTTTGATGTCCAGTAAGGTTTAATTCCATTTTTATCTGCATTAAACACGAAGCTTCCCCCTTTTTAAAAGCACTCAATGGGCCTGTGGCTAATGACCTATTGAGCCGTCAAGAAAGGGGAGAATGAAAACACCGCTTTTGGGTGAAGTGGCAGCATGTTGTGTTGTCTCGCTTCAATCAGTGGTGTGACAAGGCGTTTTTTTTAAAAAAAGAGGCTTATATCATTTTCTAGCTGTGTGACTTGAAGTCACTCAGGAACCCTGTTTTCATACTGTAAGATGGGTGGTGTGTATCTGCTTCATAGAATTTTCATGAATATTAAATAGAAGCATTTCATATGCCCAGGTCTTTAACCTTTTGACCATAATCTGCAGTTAAAAAAAAATTCATCTTACATTGTGACAAGCATATATAAATATGTGGCTGAAAGTTTCTTGGAACAACATATATATCCTCACCAAGTATGGTGCACTTCTGATAGTTTGCATTTTCATTCATTTTTAAAAATACCACTTGTTAACCATTAAATTGATCATGACTTTCTGAGTTGTGACCTAGGGTTTGAAAAACACTGTAGCAGGCGTCCCCAAACTACGACCCGCGGGCCACATGTGGCCCCCTGAGGCCATTTATCCGGCCCCCTGCCACACTTCAGGAAGGGGCACCTCTTTCATTGGTGGTCAGTGAGAGGAGCACAGTATGTGGCAGCCCTCCAATGGTCTGAGGGACAGTGAACTGGCCCCCTGTGTAAAAAGTTTGGGGACACCTGCACTGTAGTAAGCTTATTTTGTTAAGGTGCCCGTTTGTCTATAGGATTACGTCTCTCAGGTAGCTCAGTAGTCAGTCTCTCTCTACTTCTAATAAAACTCACTTTCAGAAAAGCCAATAGGGAAAAAGCCTCCCACTTAACTTACTGTATTCTGTATCATATTTTTGGTTGGTGAAAAATGTTAGTTGCTTTTTCAGTCAGAAAATGTATTTGGGTTTCTATGATGGCATGATGACTGGGTTGTATTAACACCACTTTTATGAAATAGATTGAATGCATCTAAGCACAAATACTACATCACTACAGGGATTATATTTGCGAATATTATCTGACAAAATAGTTTTGTCTATAGTTTTTGTTACATGAAAAGCTGACAAAAATAGAAAGTAACGTGCATGGGGCAAGGTAGCTTGTGTCCAAAGTCCTAGTGGGAGGTTGAAGTCAGAGGATCCCTTGAGACTAGGAATTCAAGTTCAGCCAAGGCAACATAACTCCATCTCTTAAAAAAAAAAAAAAAAAAGCAAAGTATAAGTCACATTTAGGTATATTTAATACAGTCTCTTTTCAACAACAAAAAAATATGAAACCTGGAATAATCTCGGGAAATTGAGACTATATGACTACCATACATAAAATAACAGATGCTATTCATTGGTAGACTTACAGCTAGATCATTTGAGGACCACGAAGAAAAGACTTAGCCAGCTGTAATTAGTAGCTGTGACTAGACAAAACTCGATCAGATGAAAGTTAAAGTCACTTTCAAGTTTCAGGGATGTTGGATTGAAAAATGCATAGAGAAAGTGGGAAATTTACTGTTTGAAAAACACCCAGGAGTTTAACTTATTTGGCAATAGAACTGTGTTACTTTTAACCTCTATTTTAACATTAAATAGGTTTTGTATAAATTGTTTTTTGATACTGAGCCAGGAAAACATTTTAAACAGCTCTGTTAAAAGTTTGACTAACATGCATTTGCTTACTCCTCCGCTACCTCCACCAGCTCACCCTTTCACAATGAAATAATTTAGAGGAGTATTAGAAACATTTTGGTATGGAAAAATAAAAACTAAATTTTATGCCAGAGGACCGTAATTTACCTTTATGTGGTTAGAATTGGATATATGAGATGGGGTTTGAGTGTTGAGCTTTAGATTCTGGCTTTTTCACTATTGGAGCTAAAATCAAGCTCAGAAATGAGCATAGCAATTCCTTGGGCTCATATGGCCCAGAAATGCATGTGAATAGCTGCTGAAGTGCACTAGTGATCAGGGATATGCAGATTGAAACTACAGTGAAATACTATTTCATGTCCAAAATTGGCACAAGTTAAAGATGTTACTTGGACATTTCCAAATGTTGGGAGGGTGTAGCATAAAACTAATGAGTGTAAATTGGTACAGGTGCTGTGACCTATGCCAATATCCTATGACTAGGAATTCTGCTTCTAGTGTATCTCTTGCATGTGTGCACAAAAAAAAAAAAAAAACCACACAGGAGCCAGGCGTGGTGGCTCATGCCTGTAATCCAAGCACTTTGGAGGCCAAGGTGGGCGGATCACCTGAGGTCGGGAGTTCAAGACCAGCCTGACCAACATGGTAAAACCCCATCTTTAAAACACACACACACACACACACACACACACACACACACGAACATTGTCTGTAATGCTATTTCTTAACAGTGCAAAAATGAGAACTACCTATATGTATGTCAGTAGCGAAATGACTATAGAAAATATTGTCTAGTCCAACATTCCCCACTAGAAATATGATGTGAACAACATACATAATTTGAAATTTACTTTTACATTTCTAAAAAGGAAGTTAAAATTAATTTTTATATATTTTGACACAGGCTATCCAAAATGCTATCTTTTTAAAAGTGATTAATATGAAAGTCATGGAGATAGATTACATTAAAAAATGCTAAGTCTTTGAAATCCATTATGTATTTTGCATTTAGAGCACGTCTCAATTTGGATGTTAAATGTTTACAGGAGAAGTTGATCTTAATTTAAATTTCATAAAATTTCTATTGGAAAATACAGATTCACATACCCAGGTTGTTCCATATATACTTAAAAGCTTTTCAGACACTGACTTGGGTATCAGATAAAGTTTAAAGTAATCCACTTTCTCAGTTGCACCAGCTGAATTTCAAATGCTCAATGGTCAGGTGGCTAGTGGCTACCATATTGGATAGGGTAATTATAATCATAGCATATATTGTTAGGTGGCCTAGGCTGGGCATGGTGGCTTGCACCTTTAATCCCAGCACTTTAGGAGGAGGAAAAGTGGGAGGATCGCTTGAGCCCAGGAGTTTGAGACCAGCATGGGCAACATAGTGAGACCCCATCTCTACAAAGAAAAAAAACCTGGACATGGTGGTGCACATGCACCTGTAGTCCCAGCTATTCCAGAGGCTAAGGCAGGAGGATCACTTAAGTCTGAGAGGTCAAGGCTGAAGTGAGCTGTGATTGTACCACTCCAGCCTGGGCAACAGGACAAAACCTCATCTTAAAAAAACCCAGCCTAGGCCGGGCGCGGTGGCTCAAGCCTTTAATCCCAGCACTTTGGGAGGCCGAGGCGGGTGGATCACGAGGTCGAGAGATCGAGACCATCCTGGTCAACATGGTGAAACCCCGTCTCTACTAAAAATACAAAAATTAGCTGGGCATGGTGGTGCGTGCCTGTAATCCCAGCTACTCAGGAGGCTGAGGCAGGAGAATTGCCTGAGCCCAGGAGGTGGAGGTTGCGGTGAGCCGAGATCGCGCCATTGCACTCCAGCCTGGGTAACAAGAGCGAAACTCCGTCTCAAAAAAAAAAAAAGTAAAATGTGGTAGATTATTCGAATTTTGGATTGTCAATAAGAACTCCTAGAGAAGTGCTGTGAGGTTTTATTGTTTGTTGTGAGCCATTTTAAATATTCACAATAATATAGGGAATAATGCACATGTATCCACTTTTCAAATTTCAGAAATGTAAACATTTTGCTCAAGTATATCTGGATCTTTCTCTTCAGTCCTGAGTTTATTAGAATTTTTTTTTTTTGTTCAGATATTGTATGGATTGAGTATCCACTCAGTTTGTAGCAGGTATAAAAGAAAAGTGTACCTAGAGTATTATGAATCTTCCCTGAAGGTGATATTAGCACTTAAACGGTCTTTATAACATTTCATTCGTTTTTGTTTTTTTGTTTGTTTTTTTTTGAGATGGAGTCTCACTCTATTACCCAGGCTGGAGGGCAGTGGCATGATCACCACTTGCTGCAACCTCTGCCACCCGGGTTCAAGCGATTCTCTTGCCTCAACTTCCCAAGTAGCTGGGATTATAGGCGCCTGCCACTGCGTCTGGCTAATTTTTATATTTTTTAGTAGAGATGGGGTTTCACCATCTTGGCCAGACTGATCTCGAACTCCTCGTGATCCACTTGCCTCGGCCTCCCAAAGCGCTGGGATTACAAGCATGAGCCTCTGCACCCAGCCTTGTTGTTACTCTTTAAGTGTATTTTTATAATTTAAGAATCTTAATTTCCCAATGGAAATTTTAGATTTGATATTTTCTTCAAGTATGCCAAGTAAATACTTAATGTCATGAAAGAACTGTAATGCGAACAATGATTTTTTTAAAACCTTGAATTTCAGTGTTCACTTAAAGGATTAAAAGATCAAGAAATTCAGATCATACTTTTTTTTTTCTTTTTTTAAAGACATAGGGTCTTGCTTTGTTACCCAACCTGGAGTGCAGTGGCACAAGCATAGCTCACTGTAGCCTCTTAACTCCTGGGCTCAAATGAACCTCCTGCCTCAGCCTCTTGAGTAGCTGAGACTATAGGCACATACCACCACACCCACCTAATTTTTAAATTTTTTGTAGAGGTGAGGTCTTGCTGTTGCTGAACCTGGTCTGGATCTTGTGGGTTCAAGCTGTCCTCCTACCTTGGCCTCACAAAGCACTAGGACTGCATAGGTGAGCCACTGTGCCTGGCCAGGTTATACAATTAAAAAAATCCTTCTAGAAGACATTTTGTAGCTATGGGTGTTATATTTTTAAGTCTTGATACCTCTGTTACAGCAAGGTCAGTTTACAATTTTGTATTTGCTGCAGAGTTAATTAACTTCCAAGTTTTAAAAAACATGGACCTGCTATATTTTTGGTTCATCACTAGATGGAGTTCTTGCAGTATAACTATGTGTTGGGGTAGCCATTAGTAGAAAAATCTTTGCATTTCTCAAAGTTTGTATATATAGTTCTTAAAAAAGAACATTGTATGTATAAGCAATCAGCGTATTACACATATGGTAATAGGAACATACAATTGGTAGTATGTTAGATTATGCAGTTATAATCTCTGAGTAGCATCAAAACAGGTATCTTAATGAGATTTTTCTTAGGGTAGGATTTATATTTTATATGAGAAAGGGGGTGGTGAGATTTAAACCAGTTCTCTGATAATTGTGTACAATTTCAATTTATGTTATTAAGTTGTGCAGGATAATTCTTTCTGGGAAATTCCAATGCTTGTGCAGATGCATCTGAAGTCATGCTATGCCACTTCACAGGGGCACTGAAACTGAATTCTCCAGCCATTACCTATTAAGGTAAATGATAATTAGTGTCTGTCTGTTCCTGGACTTACCCTTGCCATTCTCATTTTGGCCTTAACAAGTATTGTTCTCATGCCACTTCAGTCCCCCGAAAGCAAGCTGAAGGTCGAATGTTTTTTGTCTTACTTTCCTGTTTACTTCAAAGCAAGGAGGGTGTTTTTTGTCAGGAATTGGATGTACCTTCAGCACCTGCAGTCCTACAGTTAGGCATATTTGGATTTCTGCTCCTCTCCTACTTTCCCTCATTCCTCAGTTGAGTTCAAACCTATTAAAACTGTCATTCTATGATTCTTTGGCAGTCTTCAGAAGTGGCCCCTCAAGCATTATTTTTCATTGTTAATTGTTATGTAAGTATAATTTCTTCACAGTGCCATTTTAGAAAGATATTTTAAAAAATACCTATCAAGTTTAAGAAAAATTAAACACTACTTAAAGGATAAGAAAAAGAAGTAATAGCCCCTGTCTCATCCCTTCCTTCATTGAGCCCCATCCCCAGAGGCAACTACTTTTAAAAATTGTAATTTTTCTTTCTTTTGATGGTTGCCTCCATAGCTCTAATAAGCTCTTATACTACTATTTTTTAAATTAAAAACTTTGGATTTTAAATCCTTATTGCAGAAAGTCATCTGGTAGTAAACTTTTGCCATTTCCACATTTCCCTTTCCATTTCCTCCTCTTCCCACCCACCTCAATGCAGTTATTCTTATAAATTTCTCTGTTGGTTCTACAGTTTTAAATGGGGATGCCGAAATTAAATTGTGTATATATGGGGTGGTGTTATGATGTGGATGAATGACCAGTGTGTACCTTGTATAGTTCTGAACTGCCACCAATCACATGTTATTTGGGGGGGGGGCGGGATTGGGCATGTTATTGCAGAGTTTGTTGTAAGTAAACCTCTTCCTCAGTTTTCATTTGCATAGTTTTAAAAAATGACAACTGTTTCAAACAGTTAGCAAACTTATTATCACATAGAGGCTTGGAGGTAGGCTGAGTCATTGGTTCAGTGATACCATCAAGGAACTAGAGTCTTTGTTTTTCCATCTGCTGTTACTAACTGAGAACGTTGGCTTTGTTCTCAAGTATGTGCCCCTCACAGTACTAAGGGTTTCTTCAAGTCCTGATGTCACATGCAAACATACTGTTTCGGAGAGTATTCCTTCTCATATGTGTACTGTCTGTGAGTGTACCTAGAATTTTCTAGCACATTTTCTTGGTTATTTCTTGGAGTTGTTTCAGAGGTCCGTCTCTAACCCAGCTTCTGGCAATAATGGGATTACCATGATTATCCTTAGTGAAGCTCACAGTCACGTAGAAGAGGGTAGAGTATCTGAGGTTTATTGGGGAGCAGTATGGAAGAATAGTTCGTAGATAGCCAACAGGGTCTGCAGCAGAGTCAAATCCTCGGTGCAAAATATTACCAGCCTATTTCTAATACTTCTTAGAATACTTAGAATACTTCCAGGCTACTTTCTTGTGGAAAATTAAAAAGAAAGGGAGTTATTTGAAACCATAACCACCTTTATAATCCCCTTTGCTACAGTAGCCATTTGTACTTAGAAATCTGAAAAGCGCACTTCTAGGCATTAAAGGTAGACTAGGAAATGTACAGTTTCTTTTCCTTTCCTTGAGTTTGATTGTGTTTATTGGACCTATACCTTTGTACTCTCTTGGGATAAAGATTTACTGGGTAATCATAATATTTGTGAAAGTATAGACTTCATTGGTAACTTTAAAACAGCATCATCATTGATTTTTAAAAATCAAAGCTATCCAAATGACAAACGTTAGCTGTCTGCTTTTTTTTTTTAGACCTAGAACTTATGTATCTCCTGAAAAATAGTTTTTTGTTTTGCTCTACTTTTTTATAATCCTTATTTCTTTCTTAATACACAGATGCCTGAGAGGTAAATGTAGTGATTCTTTATATCAACTCGAGTGACTTTGAAATAAAATCTGATTTTACTACTTTTTCTCAGGGTTATCTTAATATTCTTCTAGTTTTCCAAATCCATAGTAAGTTTTAGCATTCATCACTATATATAATACTTTTACAGAATTGTAGCTCAAGATGAAGAACTTGAGAATGATTGTTATGACAGTTTCCTAGAATTATTTTATGAATCAACAGAAAAATACTCCAGTAAGCTTTTCTTATATCAGTAAAGTAGTTTGAATTACTTATTTTTCTGGTTATTGATGTAAGAAGTTATGGAATAGATGGCGCTCTATGATTAAAGAGTGGGGAGGTGGGCGGGGTTTGTGTCTCTAAGCTAGTTTAAAGCATTTCAGAGCAGTTGCGGTTTTTGTTTTTCTTTTCTGAGATGGAGTCTAACTCTGTCATGCAGGCTAGGGTACAGTGGGTGATACTGGCTCACTGCAACCTCCACCTCCCAGATTCAAGTGAGTCTCCTGCCTCAGCCTCCCAAGTAGCTGGGATAACAGGCATCTGCCACTGTACCCAGCTAATTATTGTATTTTTAGTAGAGATGGGGTTTTATCAGGTTGGCCAGGCTGGTCTTGAACTCCTGACTCCAAGTGATTGCACTCTCCTTGGCCTCCCAAACTGCTAGGATTACAGGTGTGAACCACTGTGCCCAGCATGGTTCTATTTGTTTTTAAAATAGATTTTTAGAGTAATTTTTAAAGAATATATATATTTTTTAGTTTCTTAGCAGAGTTACTCTGAGTGTTCTTAGCAAGTATCCATTTACGAACTAATACTATAGTCATTACTGAATAAGGCTTGAATTTTATATTACAAATATAATTAATAATGTCAGTAAAGATGGTAGATTATCCAGACCAACTTTCAGTGAGATATTTACCTCAGAATTTGTCTTTTGATTCTCGTATTATAGTCATAAATATAAATCCTAGGAGATGTAAATATATTACATGAAAGATTTCTAAGATCAAATAATTTACCAGATGCTGGATTATTTGGAGTTAGATTGATTTCTTTACTGCAGAACTTCTCAGAACCTTTAACATACTAATGTATATTATAACTATTTTAGAATAAGATTTAACAGTGTTTACAAAAGTTATTTAAACATAGAGCATTCATTTCTTGGGTTGTTCAATATAAATACACTTTGGGAAATGCTGGTATTTGATCTAGTTAGTATTTATGTGAATTGTTATATAGAAAGTAATGTCGAACCTTTATGAGTGCCATACAGTTTATGAAAATATATTAACTGTAATGTTTGGATACTTGGAACCATCAATTTCAAATGTATTACAGGTCTTTTTAAGAGATTAAGAGCTAGCCTTTTAAGATTTCAGGTATATTTAAATTCTTTAAAGATTTCAGATATAGCTTCTACACTGTTGCTTATACAGCTTTTTTCTAAATGAAATTTATGAGCATGCCTAGCATTGAAACATACCCATCATAAAATCTGGTGATTCCCCAAACTCTGCACACCAGCTTGGTTTTCTCTGAGTTCCAAACTAGTGTTTTTAAGTTCCTGACCCAAGAGTTCTACATGCAAACCCTATAGGTATCTCAGCTCCTTCAAAACTGAGCTGAAGACCAGGCATGGCTCACACCTATAATCCCAACATTTTGGGAGGCCAAGGCGGGTGGATCACAAGGTCAGGAGTTTGAGAACAGCCTGGCCAAGATGGTGAAATCGTGTCTGTACTAAAAATACAAAAATCAGCCAGGCATAGTGGTGGGCACTTGTAGTCCCAGCTACTCAGGAGGCTGAGGCAGGAGAATCACTTGAACCCGGGAGGTGGAGGTTGTGGTGAGCTGAGATTGTGCCATTGCACTCTAGTCTAGGCAACAGAGCAAGACTCCATCTCAAAACAAAAAACAAAACAAAACAAAAAACTGGGCTCATCTTCCCCATCCTCTTCCCCAGTCTCAGACTCTACTTTCTGTGTTCCATCCTTGCTAATGGCCTTGTCTTCTTTTCAGTTACCCAAACTAGAAACTCAGGAGACTCAGACTCCTTCTTTGTCTTATACACCAGGATTTCTTAACCTTGGCACTATTGATACTTTGAGCTGGAAAATTCCTTGTTGTGGGAAGCTGTCCTGTGCATTGTAGATGTTTAGCAACATCCCTGGATGCTACCCACTAGATGCCAATAGCAGTTTCCCTTACTGTGACAACCAAAAATGTGTCCAGACATTGTGAAATGTCCCGAGGAATGAATCACTCCAGTTTGAGAACCACTGCCCTATATCCAATCCGTTACTTACCTACTGATACGACTTCCTAAATTTACCTTTAATCCCTAATCACATCTTCATCCTGTTCCCTAACATCCCGTCCTCTTTATTTGTTAATATTTGGGATTCTTAAGTAGGGTTCTGACTAGTCTCCCTGAGTCCAGTGTTTCTTTCCAACCCACCTTCTTTTTAGTGCTGCCAAATTTGTATTTCTTTTGTTTTGCTCTGTGTGTGTGTGTGTGTGTGTGTGTGTGTGTGTGTGTGTGTGTGACAAAATCTGGCTCTGTCACCCAAGTTGGAGTGCAGTGGCATGATCTTGGCTCATGCAACCTCCGCCTCCCAGGCTCAAACCATCCTCCCACCTCAGCCTCCCAAGTAGCTGGGACTACAGGTGTGGACCACCATGCCAGGCTAATTTTGGTTTTACCATGTTGCCCATGCTGGTCTCAAACCTGTGAGCTCAAGTGATCTGCCCAGCTTGGTCTCCCAAAGTGCTGATGTTACAGGCGTGAGCTCCCACACGTGGCCCAAATTTATCTTTCTAAAATGCAAAGCTGGCGCTGAGCTAGGTGGCTCACTCCTGTAATCGTAGCAACTCAGAAGGCTGAGGTGGAAGGATTGCTTGAGGTCGAGAGTTCGAGACCAGCCTGGGCAATATAGGGAGAGCCTATCTCTTAAAAAGAAAAAAAAAAAAAAAAAAAAAAGAAAAACTGTTTCCTGTTTATAATCTCTCAATAGCTTTCAGTAGAGACCCTCATGAACTGTCTTTTCTCTTTTTTTCATTCTAGCCTCATTCTTCAAAGGCACTCATACTTACCTATGCTAAGGTTCTTGCCACACAGTGTATGTAGCCCTCTTCCCACTGTGCAACAGTTTGTTTCAAACTCTGTTTAGGTTATCTGTTTTCTATCACAGCTGTCAGTTACTTATTTTTAGAGAATCTATCATGGTGAAGATGATTTTGTTTTTAACATATCCATCTTTTCTCACCAAATTGAATTTTTCAAGGGCAAGGACCATCTTGATCCTACATCTTGATATGTGATAGATATTCAATAAAAGTTTGAATCATTTATTAGTATGCCCTGTCAGATGCCGTAACATCCTCATTACTTCTAGGAGTTCTGTTTCCTGTATCCATAGTGAAAGTTATTTCCCTAGTCTTTATCATACAGACTTTGAAGTGCAGGCTTTTGACCACAGAAATCTTAAACTATAATTTTCTTTAAGAAACCAGGTATTCAGAAGAGAATTGAAGAAAGCTGGGTACTTAGTTGATATTCAAATGTCATTTGCTTATAAGATAGCTAGTTTACTTTAAAGATTTTTATTCTGAAAAAAATTAAATTGTGTGGATTAATTAAATATATGACTTAGTATGATGTAGAAAGTCTTCACTAAAAACATTGCACTTCCATTGAGTAAGGATTTATTGATTATAGAAAGCTTGCAAAAGCAATATTATTCTCTTAATACTAATTCGGCATTTTAGAGAATATGTTTATTAGAACACACTCCTATAATCACCAACTTGTGTTATTTAGGTGAATTTAGGAAATTTAACCCCTATCAAATTAAAACAACAAAAAATCAAGTAATCAAGTTAGTAAAGAATAGAGTGTCCTATCTCCCTTCCTTATGTGCCTTAATAGAGTTGTGTATGATTAGATGTCCCTGTGACTTGGAACTAGCCACTCTCAGCCTGACCAACAATACTTTTACCTCAGACTTTAATTAGAAGATAGAAAATAGGGGTTGCAGGGCTTTTGGAAGATAACCCAAGCTATAGCACCAGCTCACTGAAAGTCAGTGGTTGAGGATGGGGAAACAGGGAATGAATAAGACCTATTCCCAATTCAGAGTTCATCATCCTGGTAACCGCCAGATTGTTCATAATTATTTGTTAAATGAATCCATATATAATGGCAGTTAAACAAGAAGTAATGGCTCCACTTCATTTTTTTAGGGAGTGGCACAAAATATATCACTCTCTTTTAAGAAAGAGTCTTTGATTTAAAAAGTTGTATAGGAGGTTTCCAGAAATAAAACTAGGAGAGAGCCAGGTTACCTACAGGGAAGGTACCACCCTTTCACACCAACTCTCTAAGGGCTGAAATGGATGGAGACACCCAGCCTCTTATTAACCTTAGGAGCCATTTTGGCATGGACTCAGATTTGCCTTGCCCATTTTTCTAATTTTTCTCCTCCATATTCACCCTTCCTTTCTTCAAATTTAAAATTTTAGAAGTTAAAAAATTCTTCATAATTTTAAAATCAGTTTTACTTAATAAACATTAAATTTTTCTTTATGACCTTAAACTTCTTTAGAAAAGAAAGGTGTGTAGTGAAATGAAAGAAATGAGCTTTATTTGGGCGCTTTAAAAAAAAAAAAAAAAAAAAAAGGCTTGATAAATTCTGCTTCCAAAAGAGTTTTTACTCAGAACTTGAAAATTTTTGAATTATAATGCTTCTATATATACATCATCTTATGCTTGTTGTTCATACTATAAAGAATTCTGTAATGATATTTCAAATAAGTATTTTTTACTAGTTTTGGTTCTTTATAATTTTTTAAATCTCCATATCTTTAAGGCCCTGCTTGGTTTAAGTAAGAGATATTTGTGGTTTCAGCAACTTTGTTTTCCATATACTTTAAAGCATAGTAGAGATTATAGTAAATGTACACTATCCCAGTAAATTATTTACCTATTCCCAGAATAATGTGGTTTTAAATGGGTAAAAATATTAACCATGTGAGGATCAAATATAAGATACTTACATTTTAGCGAAGCACAGTTTATTCTCATTATTCACAGTAGTTATGTTCTATGAAGGTGCCAGCAACACTAAGTTAGCAGATAGTGTACTGAACCATTGACCTTAGGGAAAAATACCGTGTCATGTTCCTACAAGCTTCTGGTCATGACATTTCCGTCAACTAATCAATATATAGCCATGTTTTATGTGTGTTTCTGTTTAAAGACACCTTGCTTAATATATATTCTTAATGTATTAACATTGAACTGATGGCCAACAGCACTGTAACTCAGGTCTCAGTGAGACTTAACTGACACACATATTTTCTCCACATTACAGCCTTCTTGCACCTAGGAACAGCTAGCATCTGGGAACACTTCAGCATGATGCTTAGGGGCCATTTTATACAGTGAAAGCACCAATAAAATGTGAAATGTGAAAAACATGGTGTTAAATAAACCACAAAAAGGACACTTGTGTCATAGTATGAGAGCTGAAACAAGAAGGCAGTGTCACTTTGTTCAGCTTCAGATGGAAATGTGCCACGTCAAGTGACGCGTGGTTTTGCACTGCCTTGTGAAAGACTAAGAAGGTGCTGCAGTATTGATTTGGGGGTTACAAATAAATTTTAGTGAGTAGGTTAATTCACATATACAGAATCTTCAAATAATGAGGATTGACTATAATAGTTTTTAGAAAGCTTATGATTGAATACTTAGAATATGCAGATTTGAAAGTTTCTCTTTCAGGGATGTGGAAATTGTTGATTAAGCAGAATCATCCTTGCAGATTTCATGTTCTCTTGTCTAGTGAAATAAAACTGGCTGCTTTCAGTCCATCATTTTCTTTTCTGTCCTGCAGGGAACAACCTATCTTCAGCACTCGAGCTCATGTCTTCCAGATTGACCCAAACACAAAGAAGAACTGGGTACCCACCAGCAAGCATGCAGTTACTGTGTCTTATTTCTATGACAGCACAAGAAATGTGTATAGGATAATCAGTTTAGATGGCTCAAAGGTAAGCTACGTTTCCTTCTAATGAACTGGCTGTTTTTTTTGCCTTTTTCAGTATGGCATTTTAGTTTTATTCAGAGAATTTTACCTTCATTAAAATAAAATGTTTCCTTTTGAGTTCTTAAAGCTTTTAAGAAACAAAACTAATTATTAATGTAGCAACATGTTTTGTCCACTAAATTACTTTGATTAACCACTTTATTGTTACATGCCAAAATAATCTATAAATTTGAGGTCATTCCATTTATTTAATATTCATTGCATATCTGTTGTGTCAGGCATTATGCCAGGTACTAGGAGTATAATGGTGGACAGAATGGACATGGTCTAGAATTCTAGGAGCTCTAATTCTTTTCAGATACACTGCTATAGACTGGTAGCAGTTCAAAGTCCCTACATCTTAGGAAGTTTGCCAGTGTCAATACTAAAGCTGACATCACTTGTTTGAACAGAAGTATAAGGACAAAACCTATTGTTTTATTTTTAGGAGAGGCAGATAGTGTAACAGTTGGGAGCAAGGTCTCCCTGGGTTCACATCTGAACTCCACCATCTACTACGTATCTGATCCTCGTTGTTCTCAACTCAGTATGGTAGTTGTTAGGGATTAAATGAGTTAATTATTATTATTATTATTATTTTTTTTTGAGATGGAGTCTTGCTCTGTTGCCCAGGCTGGAGTGCAGTGTTGTGATCTCGGCTCGCTGCAACCTCCACCTCCTGGGTTCAAGCGATTCTCCTGACTCAGCCTCCCTAGTAGCTGAGATTACAGATATGTGCCACCACACCTGGCTAATTTTTATATTTTTAGTAGAGACAGGGTTTCACCATGTTGGCCAGGCTGGTCTTGAATTCCTGACCTTGTGAGCCACCGTGCCCCAGCAGGGGATTCTTTTATCATCAGTGAACTGTGTAGAACTCACTTAGAGAAATTCCAAAAAAAAATCAGATTCTAAGATTGTATATTTAAAGGGTGTAGAAAGATGAGGTCTTCAGTTTCCTAAAGCCATGAGGCCTTTCCACAAGGAATTTTAGCAATTAAATAAAGGGGTTAAGTGAACAGACTGTAGAGGCAGACTGTAGAAATGTTTGTTTCTACCACTTGCCTGCCGTCTGTATTAGTCCATTCGCACACTGCCATGAAGAAATAGACTGGGTAATTTCTAAAGGAAAGAGGTTTAATTGACTCACAGTTCTACATGGTTGGGGAGGCCTCAGGAAACTTAGAATCGTGGCAGAAGGTATGTTTTCACAGGGCGGCAGGAGAGAGAATGAGAGCAAGCAGGGGAAATGTCAGAAGCTTATAAAACCATCAGATCTGAGACTCACTCACTAGCACAAGAACAGTATGGGGAAACTGTCCCCCCATGATTCAGTTACCTCCACCTGGTTCCACCCTTGACCCATTGGAGATTACAATTCAAGGTGAGATTTGGATGGGGACACAGAGCCAAACCATATCACCATCCCATCACAAGCAAAGTATTTAGCTTCTGCATGTAGGGCTGGGCACTGGGGTTTCTGCCTGTAATTCTAGCACTTTGGGAAGCCGAGGCAGGAGGATCACTTGAGACCAGGAGTTTGAGACCAGTATGGGTAACACAGTGAGATCCCATCTCTACCAAAAAAAAAAAAAAAAAAATTAGCCAGGTGTATTGGTGGATGCCTGTAGTTGTAGTTATTCAGGTGATTGAGGCTGGAGCGTCCCTTGAGCTAAGGAGGTTCAAGCTGCAGTGAGCTATGATTACACCACTGCATTCCAGCCTGGACAACAGAGTGAGAC
Organism: Saimiri boliviensis; assembly: GCF_048565385.1. Classification (NCBI taxonomy): domain Eukaryota; kingdom Metazoa; phylum Chordata; class Mammalia; order Primates; family Cebidae; genus Saimiri; species Saimiri boliviensis. The sequence goes on from NC_133449.1 coordinate 229,743,150, forward strand.
CCTGTCTCTTAAGGGAAAAACAACAACAACAAAACTTTTTTATGCCTTAGTTTTCTCATCTGTAAAAAGAAATGAATAAAAATACCTACATCATTACACCATAGGGTTGTTGCGAAGAGTAAATAAATTTAGGCAAAATCATAGTGTGTACAGTAATCACTATACAAATACTGCTATTGTTATTTATACTATTACCAGGTGATTATTGCCTAGTGTTTTGTGGGGAATAAAAAATAACTTAATGCTAAGCTTTTTGTCATTTTTTTCTGTGTACTCATTCTTTACCTCCTTAACTAGATTATAAGAACCCAAGGGCTATTTCCACTTTGTGTCTTGTACATAAGTAATTAACATGTATTTACCTGAATAATTGATCTTTTTCATTTTTACTTGGAGGATTTAAAGGTCTTGAGAAATAGGAACAGTTCATTTCTGTGAAGCTTTATTTAGTGAAGAATAATTTTGTCATATTTTATAATTGTCTGGTTTAGTGAAGTTTGACAGATACTAGACATTATAACCTGAGACTCTAGAGTGTTATTTTATTTCTTTTCCCCATATTTGAACTTTGAATTCTCTGCAGGCTGTTTTGTTTCTGGGCCCAAATGACAGACAACATGTCTCCTTTAGAAAAGAGGATTAAAAGAGATAGCAGAAAAAGATAACAATCCTCCTTTATTAGAAAGGGAGGTTAAATGTTCTAGACAAGTAAAGGTCAACTGAAGTAGTCCCATGTACAAGAAATGAAACCATATGGAAGTGATTAAATAGATTTTATTTGCTAATTTAACCTTCACCAGATTAAAATACTTTGAGTTATTTTAAAGGAAGGAATTTTAGTGATTAAATAATCCTCATATGTTCTTCCCACCAAGGCAATATGAACTGTTGCTCTGGCATTTCCATTTCTGAATATACTTTACTGATTGTAACTATTAGAATCATAAATCAGTCTTTGGAAAAGCTTTTTGCTTTCTATCTTCTGCAGCAGAGTTCTATTTTCTATTTTCTAATAATTTTCTAAACTAATGATCTTAACTGCAGTTCCTACAGGAGTAGTTGTTTTTTAAGTCAGCAGTAGTGGTTTGACTCAGCTAAACAAGTGTTTTCTCCTTCCTACCCCCACTTCTGCTCTTCATGATTCAGTTGGAAAGCCCTTAGGTGCCCTGCCTAGAAAATGTGCACTTGTTCTCACTTAGTGCCTCTACTGTGCATATGAAGTTTGCCTTAAGGTTTTCTGATTATGCTACAGAGACATCAGCATGGCCATGGGCCAGGATCAGGGCATACTGTGTGATCTGTACATGAGGTAGTAATGACACTGCATTTCTATCTCTTTTCATTAAAAGGACTAGAACCCCAGGGTTGAGAGACATACTTATTTTAAAGAACTAGTCAAAGAAGCTAAGAAATCAAGCTTTTAAAAAGTGTGGGATCAGGGCCAGATGTAGTGGCTCACGCCTGTAATCCCAGCCCTTTGGGAGGCTGAGGCGGGTTGATCACCTGAGGTCAGGAGTTTGAGACTGGCCTGACCAACGTGGAGAAACCCCGTCTCTACTAAAAATAACAAGAGCAAAACTCTGCCTCAAAAAAAAAAAAAGTGTGAGATTATCTATTATTTTAAGGTTTTCTTCATTAAAGAACAAGTAATACAGACACAAGGAAAGGTTCAGATTGGAGATTAAAATAAAACTTGTAAAAGCAGAAAGAAATTAATTTGAAATAGTTAAAATAAGGGGGCTTAGAGACCAAGTAACAGCACATTGGTCAGTTTTCTTGGTTGCCTATAAAACCTCTTGTTGACTCGCTTTTGAGTTATTAGGGGCACATATAAAATGCCCTTATCTTTTAGAAAACATGGAGATCCCAGCCGAGATATGCCCTCCTCAGGACCAGCAAATCTAAGACAGTGCCTACCAGTCTTGACCTTCTTGCCTTTCCCTCTGTCACATCCTGGTCTTCCCAGTACTTGCTACTCTCTGAAATTACATTGGTCAGCTACTTATTTATTTATTTATTGAGACAGAATCTTGCTCTGTCACCTAGGCTGGAGTATGGTGGCATGATCTCAGCTCACTGTAACCTCTCCTCCCAGGTTCAAGTGATTCTCGGGCCTCAACCTCCCAAGTAGCTGGAATTACAGGTGTGTGCCACCATGCCTGGCTAAATTTTTGTAGTTTTAGTAGAGATGGGGTTTCACCATGTCGGTCAGGCTGGTTTTGAACTCCTGACCTCGTGATCCGCCCGCCTTGGCCTCCCAAAGTGCTAGGATTACAGGCATGAGCCACTGCGCCTGGCCTGTCAGCTATTTATTTACTTGTGTGTTTACTGGCCCCTCTTATTCTAGACTGCCATCTACAATTACATTGCCCTTGTTATTGTTGTGTCTCAAATTTTTAGAACTGTGCCTGGCATTTAAAAGGCACTCAGTAAAAAAGTTGAATAAATGAATGATTTCTTACCATTTGTTAATAAATTATTTTCCATTTAGTCTTTTCATTTGATGCCGTTCAAGTTAGAGCAGTTATTAGCCACATTTTACAGATCCAAAATGACATGCTAAGAAAAGCAGTTTTTGAACTGAAGGATAAGGAAGCTGTATAAGCATGAATATGTAAATTTTGTCTGAGGTAAAAACACTTAATTGACGATAAGGGTTCTTATATCATAATAGATGACACATCTTCTGTTTGAGAGAAAAGAAGGGACCACTCTGTTTGTTTTGTTTTTTTTAGTAGGACAGGTATCATGCATTCATTTTTATGACTTCAATTCTTGCATAGCTCATAAATACTTACTTTTATACTGTTGTTCACATGGTAAGCAAATTTAGTTTTGTTCAGAAAATGCTTGGTTTTTCATTCCACATTTAAGAGTTCAGCAGATGACTACTTATGGATTTGTTAACATCTATCTATTAATATTGGAATCACTTTTTAATCTTAAATTTGGAATGCATTAGACTAAAAAAAGATTCCTTACTTTTATGGTATTGGCAGAGAGAATGAGTTAATATTTTTTGACAATTGAAATTTATTATGGTGATCACCAAAGTTAATATTTAGTAACATGTTAAAATGCTAGTTTTTAAGAAATTATGTGTTAAACAAAAATGATAGCAATTCTCAACATCATGAATCTATATCAGTTTATGAGAAATGAGTATACAGTTGACTCTTGACACTGGTTTGAACTATTCAGGTTCATATATACATGGATTGAAAAATACAGTATTTGTAGGATGTGAAAACCAAGTATTAGAGGGCTGACCTCGTGTATGCAGGTTCTGCAGTGCTGACTATGGAACTGGAGTATGCATGGGTTTTGGTATACACAGTGGTCCCGGAACCAATCTCCCAAGCATAGCAAGGAATGCCTCTATATTTAGAGATTTGTTTTTTCCTTTAGTAAAGGGAAAAAGTACTAAACAATTGAAAGTCTTTTCTGTATCATAATTTATTTCAGATAAATCAGCTTGAAGAAAACTCAATTATGGATTTTAGAAAATCAGTGTCATATTTTCTATGTATATATTCATTTTTGAAAGATTCTTTAGAGGGTGGCACCCTACTTTTAAATAAACCACTATTAAGGCCTACTTTCCTCTAGTGATTATCATCCAAAATTAATAAATATTGGTTCTAAACATTCAAAAAGAAAAAACTGACCACATTAAAAACTCTGACAATTTTTGGATCATAGGTAAACTTATTGAGTGAAAATGTTGAAATTTTTGATAGTGCCATCATATTTATATTTTAGTTCACATTATTTCCACACTGTCACTTACAATGCCAGAAACTGTTTCTGTAACTATCTTTATGTATTTAAGATTGTGGCTTATTAATAAATCTACGTTTTTATGTAACAGAATGGTCTTGTATTTAAATGCCTGTTGGCTAATTTTTTGTTGGTTACTCATACTTACTTTATTTTCCAGGCAATAATAAATAGTACCATCACCCCAAACATGACATTTACTAAAACATCTCAGAAGTTTGGCCAGTGGGCCGATAGCCGGGCAAACACTGTTTATGGATTGGGATTCTCCTCTGAGCATCATCTTTCGAAAGTGAGTTAAATCATAAGATTTGAATGAAAATCTTCATCTTCAAGTCATATATCCTAAATATGTAATACCAAATGGAGAGTATAAAATAGAGGATGAATTTATTTAATATTCTCAGAACAACAGTAGCAACTTCAGAGCAAGAAGCAAGAGATCATTAGATTCTGCTGTCACTTGGAAAATGTATCATACACATTAAAAACAGGCATCATTGGTTGAGAAGGATTTGTGTGGTTAATTGTCTATATGATAGGAATGAAAAGGTGAGGATTATCACTTCAGAATGGATTTTTGTCAGAGATTAGCACCCTCAACTGGAGATGTTCTGCAAGAGAGGCAGATACCAAGCTCTTTTGAATTGTGAAAATTCACTCGGACTGTGATATAGATTTCAGCATTTTGAGGTGACAGCAGGTACATATAAATTACTGTGTTTAGAGAAAATTGTGCTTTATGTAGATGTGGAATATTCTGAGCTCTGATGCAGTGCAGACTGAGACACTATAGACATCATGGGGAATTTTTAGATAATAACAAGTGACCAGAAAGGCCAATGAAATACAGAGCATCTGCAGGCTAAGTAATGGAAATAAAACAGTTCCGTCAATAAAAAAAAAAAAAGCCACATAATGTTTATGCCACCAGCCCCTTGGATGTTACACAGAAAAGAATATGTAAGAAAAAAGAAACAATCTCAATATACTAAGATGATCGAGGAGAAAAGTACAACTCACTTTCCTCTTCAAATCTTGGGCCTACCAGACCTAAAGATTTATGCTTAAAACCTCTGTTTGAAGTATTCAGTTAAAAGGATAACCAGATTTTTAAAATACTTTATGTGATTTGGTATATGCAGAATCTGATACTAAAACTCAGACTAGAGAGCTGAAATTATTCAAGTGTAGAGAAATCAGGCTCTTGTAGATACACAGTTTATAGTCACATTAAACTTTAAGCTGTTTTTCTTTACAGAAGTTATTCTGTATTCAATGCTTAAAACTGGTTCTTTTTAGAACTCTTATACTTTTGTGAATATGTATTGAATTTATTTTGTTTCCTTCTAATTATAAACATTTCTTAACACTGTTTTGAAGTGTTTTTGTTATCTTTTGGATATGAATTATAGTTTAAATCTCAATTTTAAGGCTATTTTAACTTTTGCCTTGGTGATTATGAATCATTTTCTGTCGGATGATTAAAACAAATATTAAGGCTGGGCATAGAGGCTCATGCCTTTTATCCCAGCACTTCGAGAGGCCAAGGTGGGCAGATCACTTGAGGCCAGGAGTTGACCAGCCTGGTCAATATGACGAAACCCCATTTCTACTAAAAATACAAAAACAAATAGCCAGGTGTGGTGGCACACATCTGTAATCCTAGCCACTTGGGAGGCTGAGGCAGGAGAATCATTTGAACCTGGGAAATGGAGGCTGCAGTGAGCCAAGATTGCGCCACTGCACTCCAGCTTGGGACAGAGCAAGACTCTGTCTCAAAAAACAACAACAACAAATAAATACTATCTTTGGTTTCTCTTATATACATCTTATTCTTTAAATATATTTCTTGAACTGTGGTGAAGATAAGAGTTTTACATTCAGAGTATCTCAGCATAACTAGGATACAGGTATCCAGTGAACGTTTTGCCCTTCCATAAACAGTTCTATTGAGAAATTATATGTTTAATATTTTTGCCATCATTTAGAACCTTTTTAGAACTTGTTTTTTTTTTCCCTTTGGTTTGTTTGTTTTGATTGTCTATTACAGACTATAGCAAAAAAAAATCTATTATCTAGTTGCTGAATTTCTTAACTTGACAATATAAGAACTAAATCGTGGATTATTTTCTCAAACTTACCTTAAATGCTTTTTGGGCTAAGTAATTTTGTCTATAAAGTTCTTCATTACGTCTTTCAGGTTATTGAGCAGCTAACTAATGTAGCAAAGGAATAGTTTATTAACTTCTGTCAATTCTATTCTTTTCCCTTGTTTCAGCTTTTCTCTGAGAATGGCTTTTATTTTTCAAAAAAATTGTTTTTCTTCTTTAAAGTTAGCATATGCTTCTGACCAGTCTTACTGGTGGTAAATCTCCTAGTATTTGAGGGTGATTTTAATATTGGAAAATAGCTCTTAAGCTCTAAGAGCCGGTTCAAGCTTATATATTCCCAGAACTTGGCTCCAGGAGCTTAAGATCAATCTCTTCTGAATGTTTTGATCAAAGCTGACAAAATCATAATTTATTTTTTCAGGCTAGCTTGTAGACTAATTTTGGTGTTTTGTAGACTGTAGAAGGCTCAAAGGAGTTTATAATCTTTTACATAAACGAAGCAAGTGCATAAATATTCTAGCTTTTTTCATCGTTTAAGTCATGACATTATAAGTATTTGGAGAAGGCAATTCTAGACAAAGACTTCTCAAAATAAGGGAAAATAGCATCATTGGAAAAAAAATATGGTCTCTTAAGATTAACTGGTATGAACAAATTTCCAGCTATGCTTGGATTGTTAGAGTGCTTACTAATTTGTATTTTGTTATCATGGAAACCTAAGCTGTCACTTTTTTCTTTTGCTGACAACTCAGGATATAAAAATTAGCAATAGTGTAGATTTTTATGAAGTTGAGAAGGTTTTTAAACATTCACTATTGTGGAACGTTAAATTAGTGTAAGAAAAACCTGTGTACTATTTCATATAACGTAAAGAGAAGTTTTGTTTTGATTTCATTTCTACCAATGTGAGTTGAGACCCTTGTAACTTTGTATTCAGATGTTGTACTGTTTGGAGATACTCTGTTCAATTAGAGAAGTATAATAGCACGAATTCACTTTCCTGAGCCACAGATTATAGGTAGAAATGACAAGGTTTAAGGTAAGAAGGAAAAGTTGTGATAATGACAGCTTTAGTTTTGACCCTCCTCCATCTCTCCAACATTAGAATATCACAAGGCTTTCTTGTGAAATTTTTCTCTCCAAGATGGAAATTAAATCAGAGTTGGTTTATGGCAGCTTGAGAATATAATTTCATGTTTTAATTGCCAACTCTAACAGATATTTTAAGTTGCATAGAGATTGGGGGTTTTAAATGTAGTTATTGTGTAGTTTTATTCTCTCTGATAGTAGTGATAGACTAGCTTCCACTCCAAAACATAAATAGATATTCTTTGTAGCCAGGATGTTTTATAGTTTCCTATGAGCGCCTAAGAAGTAGCATTTCATGTACAATAATTTTTGTTTTGAAATTGTTATCTATGTTAAAAACCGTTGAGTATTCCTTTCTGCTGCTGTACATGAGATGTTTAGGAATCTCTGGAAATGAATTTTTCGTTGTGTCAGTTAGTGCAAATACTAAATATTATTTGTATTGAAAATAAAATGCCTTGTGTGTTATGAGAGTTTATATTTTAGTAAAATTTGAAAACATTTTCTAAATACTGTGATATTTACAAATGGCTATTTGTGAGATTCAGTTTTCTCAATGATAAAGATAGCACAGTACGCTTATGTTTACTGATTCTTTCCCCTACCTTGGTCTTAGTAAATTATTTCTGAACAACCAGGAGGCCTTTAGGTAAGCTAGCTGACATTGAAGGCTAACTTAGATATATTATGGTGTTTTAAATAAGATTTGTCAGAATACTTCAGAATGCACAGACAAATGTTTGGAACTAGGTTTCATTTCCTGTCATTTTCATATTAGAAGCTATAATTGATTTGGAGGCTATCTTGCTTGTGTAGAGTCAGTTATTCAGAAAATGAATAACTTTATTAAGGTAAAGGTGGGCACTGTTACCTATTTTTATTTGGTTAATGTATGTAGTCTTTATACATTCAGTTTGCAGAAAAGTTTCAGGAATTTAAAGAAGCTGCTCGACTAGCAAAGGAAAAATCACAGGAGAAGATGGAACTTACCAGTACACCTTCACAGGTAGGTATATAATTTCCATTCTTAATTATGAGCCTCGTTCATTTCAGATAGTATCCTTTATGCCAGAATTAAACTCCAAAGTACACATAGAAATGCACCCTTTAGTGTGGTGGTTCATGCCTGTAATCCTAGGACTTTGAGAGGTTTAGGTGGGAGAATCACTTGAGCCCGGGAGTTCAAGACCAGTCTGAGCAACATAGGGAGACCTCATCTCTACAAATTAAAAAAAAAAAAAAAAAAAAAAAAATTTAGCCAAGCCTGGTGGTGCAAACCTGTGGTCTCAGCTACTCAAGAAGCTGAGGTAGGAGGATCACTTGCCTGGGAGTGCAGCTAAGGCTGCAGTGAGCTATGATTGTGCCAGCCTGAGCAACAGCAAGACCCTGTCTCAAAAAAAAAAAGAGAGAAATGTGCCTTTTAGTTAATTTGTGCTGGTGGAAAAAGGTTTCTCTATATGCCAATGTGTACACAAATATTTTTAATCAAAATTTCAGTTTAGTAATTAAATTCAAATTACTTAATGTGCTTGTAACTTAGCAAAAGTACATAAAGATCATATGATGATCAGTCAAATGTAAGCACAAGGGGAGTCATAGGAAAAGTTCAGGAAAACAAGTTTATTATACTCACAGGTCCTGGAAACAGGGAAAGTCTTAGAGTGGTCAAGAGACAGAAAGCAAGAGTGAGGGGAAAGCCGAGGTAGAGGCTTTATTGGAATTTTCATGGGAATGACAAACCAGGGGAGAAGAAATAGTTTAGGATTGGCTGGTTTGAAAAATTTCAGGGCCTCTAAACTATAGGGGTAGTCCATCATTGCCTGGTAATTGGCCATGGAATAATTAAGTTAGAGGAAAATTGTCTCCTGGGATGTATGGACCAGATACAGGAGATATGACTCTGGATTGGCTAGTTTACATATCAGAGGCATACTCTGGACTGGGCTCTTGCTGTCCTTAAGAATTAGCTAGCCCTAGAGGGAAGAAGCAGTCTCTTTCCAGCCAGGAAATGTTTTTTAAAGATGTCAAAATGTCATAATATGCATAAAGTTAAAATATTCACCCCTGCACACATATGCACAAACAATAGGGTTTGTTTTACATACTTTATTTACTTATTTACTGACTGACTGAGATAGTCTTGCTCTGCCACCCAGGCTGGAGTGCAGTGGCACGATTTTGGCTCAGTGCAGCCTCTGTCTCCCAGGTTCAAATGATTCTCATGCCTTGGCTTCCTGAGTAGCTGGGATTATAGGCATGTACCACCACACCTGGCTAATTTTTGCATTTTTAGTAAAGGTGGTGTTTTATCATGTTGACCAGGCTGATCTCAAACTCCTGGCCTCAAGTGATCCACCCGCCTCAGCCTCTCAAAGTATTGGGATTACAGGCATGAACCACCACGCCCAGCCTGTTTTACATATGTTTAAAATATACTTAAATCTGACAGTTAGAACATCTTTATGCGTAGTACTGAGACAATGGTTATAGGTTTTACGAAAGTATCAATTTTTCTTTTATCAAAGGACCTTTTACTTGTGCATCATAATCTTTCTTCATTGGAAATTATATTTCTAAGTAAAGTTGATTAAATAGTTATATTTGCTACTTTTATAATACAAGGGTTTTGCTGTCTGATTCATATAGAATGCCAATATTTTCAGCTTTTTAATAGGATTTTCTAAAATTAATTTTTATTTAAATTGTGTTTTTAAGAGTAGGATTCAGCTCTGTGCTGCTCTCCTCTATAGCATTTGTTTCTAAACTGTACTCAGTAGCTTTTATGGAAAGGAAAAATCAGATGTTACAAATGTTTCTCTGGAATAATGTCAGTAATAGCAGATTTACATGGAACTTTCTTGAAGTAAATAGGAATTGCCTTGGAAGTTAATGACTAACCAAATGATTGGAACAGTTCAGAAAACTATTTGTTCTTTATCTCCCTCTCTCTCTTTTTTTTTTTTTTTTTTTTCTTTTTGGAGACGGAGTCTGTTCTGTTCTGGTTGGAGTGCAGTGGTGCCATCTTGGCTCACTGCAACCTCCGCCTCTTGGGCTTAAGCGGTTCTCCTGCCTCAGCCTCCTCCTGATAGCTGGGACTACAGGTGTGTGCCACCACGTCCAGCTAATTCTTTGTATCTTTAGTAGAGACAAGGTTTCACTTTTTTAGTCAGGGTGGTCTTGATCTCCTGACCTCGTGATCTGTCTACCTTGGCCTCTCAAAGTGCTGGGATTACAGGCGTGAGTCACTACTCATGGCACTCCCTCTTCATTTTTATCACTCAGCTGTATTTGGTAAATTCTATGGGTATAGAGTTGATTTTTTTTAAATATATATAGGAATAAAGGAGAGCTCTGCCAAATGTGCTTAAAGTACGTATTCCCTCATAGACTAAAGGTGTACTCCAGATTGAAGCCAAAGTTTCCATTATATGTCTGTACATGCAATGACCTGGAATAACTTAGATGATCATTTAAAAACTTATCTTGAATCTGTCTTCTCTAAGTGCTGTGAACGTGTAATGATACTTTTAAACATAAAAGCACTTTTAAAATTAAGTGCCAATACATGTTGGGAGCTCTAATTCCTCTGGTGAATGATTCCAGTGTTACAAGAAGATGCAACAAACAGCACATTCAGTAAGAGAGTACTCAAAGGATTTTAATAAAATTACGATGGATTAAGCTTTACCATTGTAATTAGTTCCTGTTTCTCTAATCATAACTTCCATTTTTGTTTAATTGCTCATGACCCATTATAAGTTGCTGCTAAGACACCTGTTCCTCTTTGGTGGAAAGAATGACCTTAAGCCTCTGCTTTGATTAAAAGAATATATCAAGGAGGCTAATATTTGAAAAGTGCTATGAAATGCAAAGAATAAGGAAATATCATAGTTTATCGATATTTGATAACCAAAATGAATAGACCTAAATTTATCTTATGAAAACATTTGAGGTCTAATTGTCAATTTAATATGCAGAGGCCAGAGAAAATTGTTGTTTAAAAAGCATTTATCAGCCAGGCATGGTAGGCACCTATAGTCCAAGCTACTCAGGAGGCTAAGGTGGGAGGATTGCTTGAACCCAGGTGTTTGAGGCTGCAGGGAGCTGCAGTCACCTCACTGCACTGCAGCCTGGGTGACAATATCTAATGTGTCTGTTTTAGTTTGAATTGTATGACCATTGGCCATGCCTACCCTTGATTCTCACTGGTTTAATGCCATATACTGAATTAATGCTGCCTGAAGAATGTAGCATTACTCTGGAATTTAGCAAAAGAACTGTTAAGTGGGATAATTGATAATAGGTTAAATAGGAAAATCAATAATAGTAGAAACTTGGTTGGTCATAGCTTTTGGTTTTATTTGAGGGAGATATAAGAGACTGGTTAAAAGTTTGAGTCTGCCAAACCTAGACATAAATTATTTTTGTTGCTATGTATTACACTTGGTTGTTTAACACAAGTGTGTTTATACATTTATAACATATAAGTACGGTAATCACACAATGTCAGGTCATGGTTAATATTAGGGGCTCCAGAATTTGGATTTGAATCGGGGCTCCAACCCTTAATAGTTTTCTGAGCTTAGGCAAGTCACTATTTTTCCTCATATTTTAAAATGAGAATGAGAACAATATGTCCTTATTAGGAATATTGTGAGAATTAAATGAGGATTAGGAAGTGCTTAGCATGTAGTAGTAAATAACTAAAAAATGTTAACAACTCATGTAGTTGTAATGGGGAGAATGATGATGTAAATAAAGCCTCAACCTAGTGTCTGGCACTAATGGTTATCTTTAAAAATTCAGATGCCTTAATTGTATATTTATACTATATATATATGAAAAATACTATACATCAGAATTCCGTATCAGAATTCCCTGAAAGACTTGCTAAAACTCACATTGGTGAGCCTCACTCTCAGAGTTTCTAATTTAGTAGGTCTAAGATGGAGCCCAAGTATTTGCATTTCTAACAACTTTCTAGGAGATGCTGAAGCTGTTCCTATGTTAGATATTATATTGTAGAATATTATTTATGCCTAATTCAGGTGTGGGTTTTATTTTAATTTTTAGCCATTTACATTTTAGTCATTTCATAGTATTTAGCCTGGCTCTCATTGAAATAACCACTCTAGTTTTCCATTCAAAATCAGCAGTTTACATAGTACTTAATTCAGTTATATAATTATATAAATAGTTTGGCATAAACAGGTTTGGAACACATGCAGCTAACTCTTGGTAAGCATTTAATGCAGCTGGTGGGTGCAAAACATCCAAGCAGAGTGACAATTAACCCACTAACCCAAAGCATCAATCAGCCGGTATACTTTACATAGCAAAGGAAGAGCATAAATTAATCCAGAAAGTCAGATTATAAGAACTTCTGTGATTGTTACAAAATGGATTTCAGAAAGGTGGCTGTGGTTGGTGACCAACTATAGGAAAAATGTGTGACAGAGGATATCGGGATCTTGTTTGAGATCTCAGCCTCATCTTCCATTACGTATCCTTTTGCTGTCTTTTTGGTCCCTTTTTCTTTCTTTCCATTCCCACTATTATGGGATCTCAAGACTGTTAGCTCCTCCCCCAGTTTTTCTGTTCCACTCTGCTCAGAAAAGAGTAGTGTTCTCATCTTTAAGTATAAAACACTAGGGTGGACTGAGTCTTCCACGAATGCTTGTTAAATAGTAAAGAAAGGGCCTTATTTTCCTTAAGCCAACAAGGATGAAACCGTAATGGGAATTTAATTTCAGGTTTTATTGGCACGAAATGGAAGATGGCAGTGCTATTTGGTATAGTGGGTCATGGGAGTGCTGCTGCCTACCTTCCCAGCCCACCCTTCTAATACAGAGTAGGTCTGCGATACCACCCTAAAGGCTTGTCCTAGAGTGAGGGTCAAGGTCAATTTTTTTCCATGTGTTTCAGAATATTTCTCAGTTTTTGGCTTTGATAGCCAAAAATTCAGCTGTGGGTTTTATTTTAATTTTCACTTAGGTTACCCACTTCACAAATGGGTAGGAAGAGAGAGAATTCTTAAGCATTTTCTGAATCTCACATCTGTGCTTAGGCGCCTTTTTTATAATAGGTTGCATCTGCTAGTTTTGATTTCTTTGATATTCTCTCAGATTTTTACTTCCAAAAATATGTTTTTTCTTCAATGTTATTATCCTTTTTCTTCCTGCAGATTATTTGTTTTGGTGGGAGGTATAGGGAGAGTTTCTCAGAAACAAAATGAGATGTAAGTGGTTTTATTTTCTCAAAGCAAGGATATAAAGGGTATAGAAAGATTCATTTGATCTGTTTTTATTTCATTTTATTTTTTGCTTTTTTTCATTTTTCTTATCAGCTTTGGGTACACACACCAAAAAAGAATAACTGAAGTAGGATGTTTAGGAAATTACACAAAATTTAGATTAAAAAAGATGCTTAGAATATGTCAAATGAAAAACTTGTTTCAAGTACTATTTTTAGCATATGTAAAATTTCTGGAAGGTTTTACAGAATACTTTTGGCTACCACTGGGGTAGTTGGAGGGAAAGAGGGTTTCATTTTCCTTTTGTGCCCTCATGTACTGTTGGAATTTTTTCTAGTTTTTCCTCAGTAAATACTAATTTTATATTTTTAAAGCTGACTTTTAAAACACCCGATTTCTCAGTTGGTTCAGAACGAAAAATGAAATTTAAAAAAAATAAAATACCATGCTTTGGGTGGGCTTTTTGTTTTTTATTTTAGGTATAATGATCTAAGATAACTAAATATGCTGTTAGTTAAATGTAGCTAATTAAGTTTTCTGAAGAAAAGCTTGCTGCATTGAGATGTTGAAATTGCTACAACCTCTATCTCTTTCTCCCCTTCTTAACTTGCCCCTGGGAACAGTCTACTTTAATAGCTTTTAGATTTGTAGCCTCCCCAAGTCCCATGCCTCAAACCTACTCCCTGTTATTTTACCCTCGAAGTGATAGGAGCATTTATCCCAGAAGATGCTAACAACCATGAGTCAAACTGCTACTCCTCTTCCTCTCTCCTTTTCATCCCAGTGTACTTTTGCACACTCTTGTCAACCAGTTCCAGTAAATCCCTGAGTTAATCCTTAATTGCTAACCCTGGTTATGCCCTTTAAGTTTAACAAGATAATTTGTTTTGTTTTGTTTTGTTTTGTTTTGTTTTGAGATGGAGTCTTGTTGTATCGCTCAGGCTGGAGCGCAATGGCACAATCTCAGCTCACTGCAACCTCTGCCTCCTGGGTTGAAGCGATTCTCTTGCTGCAGCCTTCGGAGTAGCTAGGATTAGAGGTGACTGCCATCATGCCCAGCTAATTTTTTTTGCATTTTTTGTAGAGATGGAGTTTTACCATGTTGGCCAGGTTTGGTCTCGAACTCCTGACCTCAGGTGATCCGCCTGCCTCAGCCTCCCAAAGTGTTGGGATTATAGGCATGAGCCACCACGCCTAGCCAGTAATTTGTTTCTGTTGTCATTTCTACTGAATTGAACCTTCACCAGTTTAACTGTTTAGCAGATTGTACATTGACCCTTTCATTATTTCAGTTTGGCTTGGCCTGTCTTGGAGAGAAATAGGCCTGATTTATTAATACTAGAGATGATTATTTTATGGTTTCTTACTGGCTGGTTAAATTTTTTCTGACTAATTAATATGGTCCATAACTGACCTAGAAGTAGTCACTTTGTGGTTGCTGTTCTCATTATTCACTTAATAGGATTTTGACTTTGTTGTAAAACATTTTTATATTGTCATATTATACTGTAGCTTTTATTCATGCATTGACTGCCAGCTAATGGAAGCAGTGGATTTAGGAGAAAGATTTAATAAAAATGAAATTAAAGATCAAAATACAGGTTCTACTGAAAATTGAAAAATGGTTAAATGATAATGTGGAATTAAGAAAGTTGTCATTTTGATCTTTAATAGCTTGAATAGTTTATAGCATTATGAAACTATTAGTTAAAACAGTTAAATGTGAAATAAAATACATACAGCAGTATAAAACCAGAAGTCCCAAAAACAAAAGTCTCACCATGTTAATATTTTACATATTTTTTCTAGCACATCATGTGTAACGTTCTAAATGTGAAATATGTAAATATCGAAACCTAGATTCTGCTTTACATTCTGATATTTAAAAATTATATATATTTTGCTACGTTGCTCATATTTGTCTTTTATTAGAGGAAATCTTGTATTCTTTTAAGTTGAAAAATTATGATGATTTCTAACCACTCCCCTGTTGGACACTTATTTTTTTCCCCAAACATAGACAGATATTTCAGTTGTGACATTTTATTGCCAAGGGATCATAAGAGGTCCACCACACTGCTCTTTAACAGTCTGGTTTTAATGCCTCCCCTAGTTAATAGCTCTATCAAATGACTTCTCATTCTGATTTCAAATAACAAATTTAGATAATCTGATGGTGGCAGACGTAAGTGTCAGCTTGAGCTTCATTTTAAATTCAATTTATTTAAAAGGAAATAAATTTTAATGTTATTTAAATAAATTTACTTTCAAAGGCAAATCTTAATGAAAAGTAGAAATGACAGGAAATTTTGTGAAGAAAAATAATTCCATTATGAGTACCAGACGAGATAAGCTGAAATGCACTAACATCATTATAGATAATAGGCTGTAGAGGCATTTCTGCTTGTTTCTCTAAGTAGCACTATGGGGATTGAAAAGTAGGGCAGATAAAAGGTGTTACAAATCTCATTCACCCCTTGGCCTCCTCCTTTCCTCACCCACTTCTTCTCCTATACCCTTTCCATTATCTATTTCTTCCACCAAAATCACATCTTCTCGCATTTTCGTGCGTCTTTTCTTTGGAAGTATAGTAATTCTTTGAATATCTTTTATGCTGACCAATTAGTTATATAAACCAAACGTTTTTCAATTATTTGAAACTATGTTTCTAAATTACATTATATTTCCATTTCTATATTGTATGTTTCAGAGAGTTTTCTTGTGAGTTGCCCAGCTTCAAAAAACTTTTTTTTCATAGCTTGCCATGAATAAAAAATAAAAATTTCCAAGTTTTATTTTTTAAGTCTTTGACTCAAATTTCAGTTGAAATTTGGTTCATCAATAAGCATATGTCAAAGGCAGTTTTAACCTCAAGGTGATATCGTGCACTTTAACAGAAGTATAATTATTTTTTATTCCCACCCCCCCCCCTTTTTTTTTTAAAGGAATCCGCAGGCGGGGATCTTCAGTCTCCTTTAACTCCAGAAAGTATCAACGGGACAGACGATGAAAGAACACCTGATGTGACACAGAATTCAGAGCCAAGGGCTGAACCAACTCAGAATGCATTGCCATTTTCACATAGGTACAGATTCAATTCAGCAATCATGATTAAGTAAATGTGTAAATATGGAAATATTTGCTTTCAGGAACCCTTGTATTTACAAGCTTTAAGTGAAAATTCTAGGTTGACTTTGACTTTTTTTTTTTAACTGCTTCTGTTAACCTCAGAAACAAAATACACAAACTTTTTACTAATTTATAGTTTGTAGTTGCCTAGATGGACTGCAGTGAATATGTCCTTTATGTAGAAAAAGGAGCACTAAGCTAATTCCAGCACAAATGTTTTTCAGTGAAATAAAATAGTGTAAGTTGCTTCTACCTGTCTTTTAACATGGCCTCTAAAAGGCCTCCTTTATTAACTTGGTTTCTGTTTTTGTGTATGTTCCTGAAGGTTATAAGTTGTAATTTTTTTATAAAGTAGGCTTTCCACTCTGAAATTAAGTTTTATCATAGTCTTTGAGGCAACCACATGATTTCACAGAAAGAGTGAGATAACTTCTAGCATGGGTTTGTTAATGTTAATGGCAGATTTATCTTTGCACACCAGCTAACGGGAGATGTCTTCACTTGCTTTAGAATCTTAAAAGAATTTGATACTCTCAAAAGATATAATTTATCCTAAATGTGTTCCAAACCAGTTATATTAATTATTGGCCATGCTTGGTATTTTTAGGGTATAAGGAGGTCTGTGCAAGTGCAGTCTTGGAAATGTATAACAAATACCTGTCAGTCATCTGTTTAAAAGTTAATCTTTATCCTTCTTTGGAAACTTTTCACTAGGTTAATTTTAGTTAAAATTAGGAAAACAATTTTCCTTTATTGTACATTTCTTTCAGGGACCAATTTTTTTAAAAAATCCTTTGGCATATTAGCAAAATTGAAATGAAGTGAGATACTCTTCAACTGTTTCTCATGAGAATTTTTATTTCAGCTGAAATTTGTTGAATATTAAGGGCATAGGATTAAATATAGTAGAGGCTAACATTGAGAGACCTCATTGTCAGGCTGAGAAAGAAGAAAAAATCAGTTAAGATCTTTAAAGGAATGGGCAGGTACAGTGGCTCATGCCTGTAATTCCAGCACTTTGGGAAGCTGAGGTAGGAGGGTCACTTGAAGCCAGGAGTATGAGACCAGCCTGGTCAACATAGTGAGACCTGTGTCTCTACAAAAAATGTGAAAACTTAAACCAGGCATGGTGGTGCACACACCTGTAGTTTTAGCTACTTGGAAGGCTTAGGCAGAAGGATCACTTAAGCCTGGGAATCCAAGGCTGCAGTGAGCTATGATTGTGCCACTGTACCGCAGCCTGAATGACAGAGTAAGACCTTGACTCTAAAAAACAAAAAAGATTTGTTTAGGAATGAACAGAGGAAAACTGACTGTGAGCCTATTCTAATTTGTTGCTAGCAGTGTTAATAATTTTACATGAAACAATAGACATACTTTGGAGTTAGCATTTATTGCTTCATTGCCATATAACCGTATTTTCTTTTTATAGTGATAAAGATGACTGAACACATGAAAATTTTTAGTTCTTCTGATCTGAATAATACATTTACATTGATTTGTTAAATATAGTCTTTTAAAATATGCAACTACAATTAAATAATGATATGAGTATACAATTTAAAAAAATATTTTACTATGTTGAGGAAAGGAAAAATTTTCTTCCTATTAAATTGTTTAACATATCTGTTTAATAAACAGACCTAAAACTTCACTGAACATAATTATATACTTGATTTTTTGGGCTAACACTTAAAATTGAGCCATCTGTGTAGAATACTGTAGCATTTAGAAATAAGAATTTTGTATTTAACATTTGTAAAAGCTATTTTTAGTTTATGAGCCTAAAATTTTCTAAATTTCTTCAATTTTTTAATCCTTAATATTTGTAATTAGTACTTGGAATTGGTCTTCTCTGCTGATTTTTGTCTGTTCTGAAGAGTCTAATTATAGGTACTTTGACTTGAAGTACATAGCTGCTTTCACTATGAGAATTCATAGATTAGTCATGGAGATACTTGACAGAGTTCTGAATATAAAACTTAGCAGGTCAATTTAAGTTTTTAATTATGTGAAGAGTATTACATAATCTTGTAGTTCTTATTATTTTAAAAGTACTTCACAGGATTTTATAAGCCATTCTCTGAACTTGTTTTGATTTTACATTAATCAATATTAATCAGTATTCAACTAGTTACTTGACTGAAAACAAGATTTCCACCAGAGGTGTTGAGCATTGAGTATTTTAAGTTAATGCTAGAATCCCAGAATATCAGAGCTAGAAGAGACCTTAGAGGTGATATAATCCAAGATTTTCCAGACGATGGTAGTTTGATATCAATTTAATAGGCTATTTGTGGTTTTCTGAAAAATGAAATATAATAAAACCAAAGAGAAAATATCAAAGTAAAACTCATATTAAGAGTAGAAACTGTTTCAGTAGTATACATATATGTGTGCGTGCCGATTATAGTGTAAAATGTCAAAGTTTGAAAGCATGTGCCTTTGGCATGTGGAAGACTAAATCCCAGCAGTTAGGTGAGTTGCCTAAGTCACATAGTTCATTGGTAACAATTGTGAGTCTACAGCTTAGCTCTTGGACCCTGGTATGCACTGTCAGGTACAGTACATCAGGCAAATATCCAATGCAAGCACATTCTTGTGTCAGGAAGTTAGTAACTGTTACTATCCTAGGAGACCTGTATAGAAATAAGATCTGTGTTTCATGAATTAGAGACAGAATATTAAAATAACTTTAATTGAAATCTGAAACTCACAAGTGTTTAAACTGGACACACTATTATTTTTTCCCATTGCAACCAATACAGTTAAAATCTTACATTTTTAAGGCTTATTTAGACTATATTGCCTTCCTTCTTCTTCATGTGTTTTAGCAGAAAAGAATGAGTAGCAGAAAAACTTTTGGCCAGTTTTTCTCTGTTTTGGTTGATTCCATTTTACTGCTAAATAAGGAGAAAATCACTAGAATGCCTATGTGCTAAAAAAAAAAAAAAAATTGGAGGGGCTATAGGGAACAGTGATCTAGTCAAATTAATTAAGAGTTGACTGTAGTAATAGCTACTTAGCAAGCCATTTGTTCTTTTCTTAAAATGCAAATTTTATGACTAAACCTCATGAATTTGTTAACGTATCAAAAGAAGGTCCTGCTTTTCATTTAGGTGTGAAAGTTTTAGTAACGTGGTTACAGTTTGTTAAGTCTTTCTTAAAAAGTTACTTAGCTTTGGAGAAATAAGCAAGATTTAAAACATTTTTAATATTTTTAACCTTTTACTATAAAAATTTTCAAGCATGTATCAGAGAGAAAATACCGTAATGAACTCCTCTAAACATGTCACCTGCTTTCAACAGTTACGAAAAAATGGCCAGTCTTATTTCATCTCTGCCATCATCTACTCCTCCTCCACTGTGTTGTTCTTAAAGCAAATTCCAGGCATAATTTCATCCACAAATACTTTCCTAAAATTACTTTTGAACTTTTGAAAAACTAACTTACTAAGCTGTTACAACTTTTTATATCATTTCTGATTTAGTGGCATTATAGGTTACCTTGAATCATTACTACTTACTTTGATTTTTAGCTTTTTAGCTGAACTAAATTTTAAATGTGTAAGCGGCTCAATACTCCTTAGTGAAGTGCTATAGTACTGTATTATATCCTTGTCATAAACTATGCAAAAACATTCTTACTGAATAAGCTTCAGTTAATTCTTACTGTTTCAGTATACTTATTTATTTATTTATTTATTTTGAGACGGAGTTTCGCTCTTGTTACCCAGGCTGGAGTGCAATGGCACGATCTCGGCTCACTGCAACCTCCGCCTCCTGGGTTCAAGCAATTCTCCTGCCTCAGCCTCCTGACTAACTGGGATTACAGGCACGCGCCACCATGCCCAGCTAATTTTTTATTTTTGGTAGAGACAGGGTTTCACCATGTTGACCAGGATGGTCTCGATCTCTTGACCTTGTGAGCCACCGCGCCCGGCTTAGTATACTTATTTTTTTTTTTTTTTTTTTTTTTGAGACGTAGTTTCGCTCTTGTTACCCAGGCTGGAGTGCAATGGCGCGATCTCGGCTCACCGCAACCTCCGCCTCCTGGGTTCAGGCAATTCTCCTGTCTCAGCCTCCTGAGTAGCTGGGATTACAGGCACGCGCCACCATGCCCAGCTAATTTTTTTGTATTTTTAGTAGAGACGGGGTTTCACCATGTTGACCGGGATGGTATCGATCTCTTGACCTCGTGATCCACCCGCCTCAGCCTCCCAAAGTGCTGGGATTACAGGCTTGAGCCACCGCGCCCGGCCAGTATACTTATTTTTAAAGTTTAGAGATGTGTGGAAAAGGGAGATCATGAGGATGAAATGTTTACTGATTTTTTGGGGGGAAATGTTAATTAGATTTTATCTAAATTGTTATTTCTTTCTAAAAAAATTTTTTTAACCTAAATTATAATGTCTTTTGAGATTGAGGAAGTATACATTTGAACCAATTGAAGTCTTTAGGACATCCTTTGAAACTAATCTTAGATTAGCTATACATCAAGTAAAGTTGCTATATACTAATAGTCTGGCATATACATAAGAGGGAAGGTTTTGTTCTTTCCAGGGAATTATTGTTTGCTTCATAGCATCCATTGTCTGGAATTCTAGAATTTACTTTCTTTTTAAAATAAATAATAAATAATAGATTGTTACAGAATTTAAAGTCACTGAAAATTATACTGGAAATAGTTGATTTTATAGTATTCCAGTGCTGTCACAAAGTAATACTGAAAACTAAACGTTTTTATTTTGTTCATTACAATTTTTTGATCCTCAGATATACGGTACTATATTGATAAATAATTGTTACCATATTTTTGAGAGTTCAGAAAAGACATATATACATTAGTTTGTGAAGCTATTTTTGTACTGATAAATTTTAATAACAGTTTGATTACATTAGTAGAAAATTGCCTCTTTTAAACACTGATTATATTTAGATTCTAATGTTTAGATAATGTGTTCTCATGGTGCTTCTAGAATTTATGTATTTTGGGGATATTGCATGTACCTTCTATTCTGTTAAAGAGATTGTTTTCTGCCACTTTATGTGTTTCCAACAAATAATCATTAAAGGATATATGCAGAAATGCCACTTTCTAGCATATTAGTTTTGCTTTAAATCAGTATAACTACAGTTTTATGAAAATGTATGACATCTGTGGGTTTATTCCATTTGTATTTATTATCAAAGTTTTAGAAAGTCCCTACTTTAAAATTATAACTAGGAATTTTTGTGCAGTTTCAAAAACTAAGTTTCACTGGAAATTTTACATATAATTTTAACTAAATGCTAATTAAATACAAATACACTAAAAGAAGTACAAAATTTTTATATGTAACAGAATAAATACAAATTAAAATACAAAAAGAAATGTTTAATCTTTTTTTTTTTCTTGAGATGGAGTCTCTGTCCCGAAGGCTGGAGTGCCGTGGCGCTATCTGGGCTCACTGCAACCTCTGCCTCCTGGGTTCAAGCCATTCTCCTGTCTCAGCCTCCCAAGTATCTGGGATTCCAGGTGTATGCCACCACGACCGGCTGATTTTTGTTTTTTTAGTAGAGACATGGTTTCACCATGTAGGCCAGGCTGGTCTTGAACTCCTGACCTCAAATGATCTGCCCACCTCGGACTCCCAAAGGGGATTACAGGTGTGAGCCACTGCACCTGGCCCTAATCTTCGTGTGTGTGTGTGTGTGTGTGGGTGTGTGTGTGGGGGGGTGGGTGTTCTCATTTGTTTTTTAAATTTTTTTATGTATTTTAATTTTTTGTTTTTAGTTTTTTAATTTTTTAAATTTTTTCTTATTTATTTTTGTTCCTAATCTTAAATATAGTTTGGATTTACTGTACTTTGAAGATGATAAAAACAGGAAAACAGTGAATGGCTGTTAAGAGCTCTCAGGTACTATATTCTCTGCACTGTGACATGTTTCCATTTTTAATGGGTAGTAAGCAAATCTTAGATTATAGTAATAAACTAAAATAGAAGTAATTTCTGTGGATAACTTTTGTTTGGATAAGACTGTGGACTGTATATAAAGCTGGGACTTGATTTCACAACAAGTGACTATTGATAAAATTGTAGGTGAAAAATTTAAGTTGTAGGATTCTCCTTAATGATTGACTTAAATATCATTATTCCTCCACCATCAAATCTCAAAAACTAGGTTTTTCTAGATTAATTTGAAGGCAAGGAACATTTGTGAGACATCATAACAATTTAGAAATGTCAGAAATTTTTCCTAATTGTGAACAGTAGTATTTTATAAGAAGTGCTGTAGTAGCTTGGTCATGTACACTGTTCTGCATTCTCTGGAAACTGAGAAGCTATTTTTTTTTTCTTAGACAGAGTTTCGCTCTTGTTGCCCAGGATGGAGTGCAGTGGCATGATCTTGGCTCACCGCAACCTCTGTCTCCCGGGTTCCCGTGATTCTCCTGCCTCAGCCTCTCAAGAAGCTGGGATTACAGGCATGTGCCACCATCCCTGGCTAATTTTGTATTTTTAGTGGAGATGGGGTTTCTCCATGTTGGCCAGGCTGGTCTCAAACTCTTGACCTCGTGATCTGCCCACCTCGACCTCCCAAAGTTCTGAGATTACAGGCGTGAGCCACCGCGCCCAGCCTAGAAACAATTTATATATTTTAAAATAAGTCGATATAAGAAATATAATTTAGTGACCTAGAGTGGTCATTAGCTTTCTGTATAGATATATTTACATTTTCCTATCTTGATTTTTTTTTTTTTCCCAAAAACTAACCTTTATTCTCTAAAGATTTTGAGGAAAGTGTTAAAATTTGCTAAACCATTTTGTCAGGCATTATCACTTGATACAGATTATTCACAAGAAAAAAATTATTCTTCATGTGAGATAAAGATATTATTAACCCACCTCCAATGGCAATTTGACTCTTCCTCTTCTCCACCTCTGCCTTACTGTTACAATCAATGGGAAAGAATGTTCAACCCATTCCTAGTGATTGGCAGTTTCTCTTTTCAAGACGACTAGCTGGAATTACAGGTTTGGTCATTTACCATGGAACAGATTGATCCTAGATTAATTATGATCTCCTTTTTATGGAGGGCTTAAAAATTCCTTTTTCCCCTCCATTTCTGTTCTTAGCATGCTATAGTGGGGATTTCATTGAAAGGGAGGTAGGTGACATGGACAGTTTTGCTCTAGGACATAGGGAGAAATTTTTCTTTTCCTTTAAATTTGGCCATCTTTCCTCTTACCAACATAGTTAGGGCCAAGATCAAGGTGTAAACCTAGACAGAGGCCAGGCAAGCCACAAAATACGTGACGTTTGTGATATATGTGACAGTAAGGAGTGATGAGGTCTTCAGTAAAAGGCAGTGTGTTCACCTAAACATATTAAAGCTTTTAAAAATGAAGCCAAATGAGGTTAGAGACTAGGTAACCCATCTAGTTTCTAGTCTAAACCTTCTAAAGGAATCTCTGTAAAGATTGGATGCAGCTCTTGCTTCATGTAGATAATATGTAAGACTCACAGTTCATATGGAAATAAGCTCACAATCACTGATACTGAAAGTAGTCATTCTTCAGGGACTGCTTTCCTTGTAGAATTTGTGAAGTGCAGATATGAATAAACAGTTTAAATAAGTGTACATTGTACTTTTGTTTTCTCTCAATTTGCCATTTTCCATTTAGAGTTTAGCCTGGGCATATATTCACTGTTGACCAACTAAATAACTTACCTATCTAAAGTATACAATTCAGTGGTTTTTAGTATATTCAGAGTTGTGTAACCAGCACAACAGTGGATTTTAGAACATTTTCATTACTCCCCACCCCAAAAAGCTCTGTACTCATTAGTAGTCATTCTCCCTATACACCCATACTGTCCCTCCACCTACCCTAGACAACCACTAATCAACTTTCTGTCTCTATAGATTTGCCTCTTCTGAACATTCCACATAAATGGAATCATAATATGTGGTCTTTTGTAACTGGCTTCTTTCACTTAGCATGTGTTTTTTTGTTTGTTTTTGAGATGGAGTCTTGCACTATCACCCAGGCTGGAGTGCAGCGGTGCAATCTTGGCTCACTGCAACCTCCGCCTTCCGGGTTCAAGCAATTCTTCTGCTTCAGCCTCCCAAGTAGCTGGGGTTACAGGCGCATGCCACTATGCCTGGCTAATTTTTATATTTTTAGTAGAGACAGGGTTTCACCGTATTAGCCAGGCTGGTCTCGAACTCCTAACCTCAGGAGATGTGCCTGTCTTGGCCTCCCAAAGTGCTAGGATTACAGGTGTGAGCCACCACGCCTGGCCAGCATGTGTTTTTTTCAACCTCTGCCTCCCAGGTTCAAGCGATTCTTCTGCATCAGCCTCCCAAGTAGCTGGGACTATAGGCACGCATCACCATGCCCAGCTAATTTTGTATTTTTAGTAGAGATGGGGTTTCTTCATGTTGGTCAGCCTGGTCTCGAACTCCTGACCTCAGGTGATCCACCTGCCTCGGCCTCCCAAAGTGCTGGGATGACAGGTGTGAGCTACTGTGCCCAGCTGTGTTTTTAAGGTTGATCCATGTTGTAGAATGTTACCAGTACTTCATTTCCTTTTCTTGTCTGATATTCTTCTATTGGATATACACCATGTTTTGTTTATACATCTATCAGTTGATAGACATTTTGGTTGTTTATACTTTTTGAAAGTTCCAATATCATGAATAATGCTGTTATAAACATTTGTGTATGAGTTTTTGTGCAGACATATGTTTTCAATTCTCTTGAGTATATACCTAGGAGTAGAATAACTGGGTTATATGGTAATTCTATGTTTAGCCTTTGGAGAAACTGCAAAGCGGCTGTGCCATTTTGCATTCCCACCAGCACGTATGTAAGGGTTCTGATTTTTCCATGTCATCAACATTTGTTATTGTCTCTCTTTTTTATTATAGCCATCCTGGTTTAAGTGTGAAGTGGTATCTCACTATAGTTTTGATTTGTATTTCCTTGATGGCTAATGATACTGAGCATCTTCCCATATGCTTTACTAGTGACTTGTGTATATTTTGGAAAAATGGCTGTTCAGATCCTTTCCTCATTTTTAATTAGATTGTTTGTCTCTTTGTTGTTGAGTTGTAGTTGTTTATAAATTCTAGTTATTAGCCCCCTACCAGATAGTTTTTTTTTTTTTTTTTTGAGATAGAGTTTTGCTCTTGTTACCCAGCCTGGAGTGCAATGGTGCGATCTCGGCTCACCACAACCTCTGCCTCCTGGGTTCAAGCAATTCTCCTGCCTCAGCCTCCTGAGTAGCTGGGATTACAGGCACGCACCACCATGCCCAGCTAATTTTTTGTATTTTTAGTAGAGACGGGGTTTCACCATGTTGACCAGGATGGTCTTGATCTCTTGACCTCGCGATCCACCCGCAGATAATTGATTTTTAAATATCAGATGTCTTTTCAGTACTTTTTTTTTTCGGTGCTTTGCACACAAATATTAAATAAGTCCAGTTCATTTTTTTCTTGCTTAACTTTTGGTGTCATGTTAAAGAAATCGCTGCCTAATCTAAGGCTACAGTGATTAACACATATGTTGTCTTCTGAGAGTTTTATAGTTTTGGCTCTTAGATTTAGGTCTTTGGTCCATTGATTTTTTACATGTGATATGAGGTAGAGGCTAACATCTATCCAGTTGTTCCAGCACCATTTGTTGAAAAAACTGCTTTTTATCCACTGAACTGTCTTGGCACCCTTGTCAAAAATCAGCTGACAGTAAATA
This sequence comes from Saimiri boliviensis, assembly GCF_048565385.1. Classification (NCBI taxonomy): domain Eukaryota; kingdom Metazoa; phylum Chordata; class Mammalia; order Primates; family Cebidae; genus Saimiri; species Saimiri boliviensis. The sequence goes on from NC_133449.1 coordinate 229,769,258, forward strand.
TGAGGGTTTATTTCTAGACTATTAATTGTGTCCCGTTGATCTCAATGTTTATGCCAGTACTACACTGCCTTTTTTTTTTTTTGAGACAGTCCTGCTTTGTCACCCAAGGTGGAGTGCAGTGGGGCCATCTTGGCTCACTGCAACCTCTGCCTACCGGGTTCAAGCGATTTTCATGCCTCAAAGTGATTCTCATGTCTCAGCCTCCGGAGTAGCTGGGATTATAGGCATGTACCAACATGCCTAACTAATTTTTATATTTTTGGTAGAGACGGAGTTTTGCCATAATGGCCAGGCTGTACTCAAACTCCTGACCTCAAGTGATCCTCTCACGGCTTCCCAAAGTGCTGGGATTACAGGTATGAGCCACCGTGCCCGGCCTACACTGTCTTAGTTAATGTATCTTTGTAGTAAAGTTTGAAATTGGGAACTATGATCCCTTCTGTATTATTTTCAAAATTGTTTTGACTCTTCTCAGTACCTAGAATTTCCGTATGAATTTTAGTGCCTAGAAATTATGTATGAATTTCCTTGTGTATTTCTTCAGTAAAACCAGTTGGGATTCTGATAAGTATTGTATTGAATATGTAGATCAGTTCGAAGCTCATGGCCAAAATATTCCCTTTAATGCTAACTTTTGTGATTCATGAACATGGGCTGTTTTCCCATTTATTTGGAGCTTCTTTAATTAATTTCAACCATGTTGTTTAGTTTTCAAAGTATAAATTTTCTTCTTTTGTTAAATTTATTCTGATTTTACTCTTTTTGGTGCTATTATAAGTGAAATTGTTTTCTTATACTTTTGAATTATTCATTGTTAGTATATAGAAAGAATTGATTTTTGTATAGTAATCTTGTATCGTACAAACTTACTGAACTCATTTATTAGTCTTAATCATATTTTTAGTGGGTTCCTTAGGATTTTCTATATATAAAATTATATCATCTGTAAATAAAGATAGTTTACTTCCTCCTTTCCTATCAGGATATTTTTCCTTTTCTTTCTTTCTCTTTTTTTATTTTATTTTATTTTAAACTCATTGCTCTAGCTAGAACCTGTAGTACAATGTTGAATAGAGTGGACATCTTAATCTTGTTCCTGATAGAAGGAAAGCAATGAGTTTTTTTTATCATTAAGTATGATGTTAGCTATATATTTTTCATGGATGTTCTTATCAGGGTGAGAAAGTTCCCCTAGATTTCTAGTTTTGTAGAATTTTTTTTCTATTAATATTTATTCCTATTGATTAATTTACCCTTATACCCTCACAACTTGGTGGCTTTAGGAATTTATTCATTGACAAATAGAGCAATATGCTTTCCTATGTTTTTCTCTTAAAAGGTAATTGATGGGTTATTTTAAAGGAAAAAAGAACTAGGTTAAGGAGGAAGAATTCTTACTAAAACATCACTATTTTTAAGAGCTCCTCACTGAGTATCAGTTTTCCTATGTAAAAATATGAAACCTTCCTGTCTTCTGGCTTTTTAGCTCTCCAAAGTATGTGAAGTAGCTCTTATAGAGAGTGGGAATAGGGGTACATTTGCTGTTTGATTTTTAAAGAAATTTAGTTGATATTTTTTCCTTTAATATTTTTTAAATTGAAAGAAAATAATACAAATAAACCTTCTTTTTCCTTAAAAAAAAAAAAAAAAGAGATTGTAAACATTCCTTTAAAAATATACTCGATAATGTGAGGCCTGGTGGCTCACGCCTGTAATCCCAGCTGTTTGGGAGGCCAAGGCAGGCAGATCACTTGAAACCAGGAATTTGAGACTAGCCTGGCTAACATGGTGAAACATCGTGTCTACCAGTAATACAAAAATGATCTGAGCATGGTGGTACACACCCATAAACCCAGACACTCAGTGGTTGAGGCATGAGAATCACTTGAACCCAGGAGGCGAAGGTTGTGGTGAGCTGAAATCCTGCTATGCACTCCAGCCTGGGCAACAGATAGTGAGACTCTGCCTCCAAAAAAAAAAAGAAAAAAACAAACACAAAAACCTGGATAAATTATAGCATTGTTCCGATGAATATAAAGCATGTTCTTATTAAATATGAATAAAAATACACATCCTAAAAATTATTCATTTCAAATAACTCTGATTTCTGGTGTAATTATTACTCTAGAAAAAGATTTAGCTTGTGTTTTTCCTTATTACGTTATATAAATGTGGGCTGATGGTTATTTTAAAGGGCCAGTTATATGGTCAATACTTGTTTTACATAGATAGTGTTCTACCTAGTTTTTAATATAGAGGGTTTGTTTTTCTGGATACATGTCGTTTTGAGTATTCAGCATACTCGTATGTTAACCTTTAAGCAGTATAGCAATGCCATAATCGTGTCAAAGGACATTTTAAAGGCTGCTGTATGTACAAAGTACAGGTCACTAAATTAATCCAAAATTTTTTTTATTTTTATGGATACATTATAGTTGTACATATTTATTGGGGTACATGTGATATTTTGATACATACAGTGTATTATGATCAAATCTGGTTAGTTGAATATCTATTACCTCCAATATTTATCTTTTTTTTTTTTTTTTTTTTTGCTAGGAACATTCCACATCTACTCTAGTCTAGTCATTTTGAAATATATAATAAATTACTGTTAACTATAGTTACTCTACTGTGCACTACCAAACTCTAGATCTTATTTCTTCTATCTAACTGTATTTTTGTTCCCATTAACCAACTCCCTTTTATCTCACATTCCCCAGTACCCTTCCCAGCTTCTGGTAACCATTCTATTCTCTACCTCCCTGAAGTCCATTGTTTTTAGCTTCCACGTATGAATGAAAATATACAATATTTGTCTTTCTGTGCCTGGCTTATTTCATTTAACATAATGTCCTCTAGTTCCATTCCTGTTGTTGTAAATGACAGGATCTCATTCTTTTTTATGGCCGAATAATACTCCATTGTGCATATGTAACACATATACACAATGTGGTACTATTGTTGGATATCCATTCATTGATGGACACTTAGGTTGATTTCATATCTTGACTATTATGAATAGTGCTGCAGTGAACATGGAAGTGTAGATACCTTTTTTGATGTACTGACTTCCTTTCTTTTAGATATGTACCCAGCAGTGGGATTGCTGGATCATATGGTCGTTCTATTTTTAGTCTTTTGAGGAACATCCACATTGTTTTTCACAGTGGCTGTACTAATATAACTTCCCCCTAACAGGCTGTGAAATTCCCTCTTCCTGTCCTCAACTGCATTTGCTATTTTCTGTCCCTTTAATAATAAATCCAAATCTTTCAAGTCTCATTTACCGTTAAAAAAAAAAAGTGGTTTTTTTTGTGTTTTTTTAAACTTTAAATAATAAAGGTTCTCCATGACACTTAATGAGACATAGTTAATAGAGAAAGGTTCCCTTCATAGCCACATTGGTGTCTGTAACATGAGGCTGTTGGAACTTCATATTAGCAAAAGTGTCTTCAGAAAGCATATTTGATCCTAGGGCTTAATTGTTTTTTGTAATTGGATCATTTTAGGGTATTCTTTACTCACAATCTAACTTACTATTAAAGAGACCACCTAAGGCCTCTTTGGCTCTACAAAATAATAGATTTTTTTTCCTCTAGAGTTATAGAGAATGGATACTAGTAATTTGTTAAGTTACATGAAGAACCATGTCATGGGGTGTTACTTGAATCCAAGAACACTGCTATTATTTGTAGTTACATCTTTTCAGCTTTTTAGAACAGATAAACTACTCTGCCATTATTATATATGGTCAGAAGGTCTTAGGTTCCATAGCAAGGACGGAAGCTGATCTATAACTGTACTTTATCTTTGAAATCTCACAACCCAAATGATCTACTAGATGTTCAGCCCTGAACTAATACCAGGTATTTTTTCACATCTGGATTTTTTTTTACAGAGAGAATTATCTTGAATAGTAAGTAATAAAGAAAAAGCATCACACACCTAAATAGTTTCTCTTCCCTTTCCCCTGTTAACCATTTTTTAACATTTTTCTGCTTGAACATTTTGTCTTTTTATGGAAAAGCTGGACTCTACTCTCTTACATCCTTATATCTACTGGATATATTTTTGAGAGTCAGAAAAGATAAGTTCTCCAAGTTAGATTTTTTTTTTCCTACTCTGGAGACAGCCGGTTTCCCTTGGTGGATGACATCTCTGATCATCTTTAGTTTGGAACTTAGTGGAGTCACCATTTCTCACAGAAGAAGAGGATCTACAGTTTATCCTAATTGACAAGATGCAAATAGTCCCTGACTGAGAGAAACTAACATGGAAGAAACATGAAAAATTTAAAAGATGCAATCATCACAGCTTTAACTTTGAAGAGTCAAAAGAAGTAGTATCTTTAAAGAAGACACTTAACTGCTTGGATTCCTGTGTATGCCTAGATTGCATTTAAGCGATCTCCATGTAGAGGAAGAAGAGAATGACTTGACGTGGCATCCTGCGTTTTGTTTCTTTGGCAAAATACCATTATACTTGCTCTGCTAATTTTTTAGAAGATTTAAAAGCCTTCGATGGAGAAAGATTTCTGTTAGTTGAAAATCAAAATAGCTGTTATTCCTGATAAATACAGTGAAAAATAAGCAACCTAATCTTCCTGGACTTCTTTGTAGAACTGACCCATAGATGCCGTTTCTTTTTAAGATTTAAAAATATAGCCAGTTTTCTGCATGTAACCAGATACTAATATTTTGATCAATTTGGTTTGTTGTCATATGAGAACATTTACCTCCCTACCTCACAGGGATGTTGTGAGGCAAATTTTAAATGTTCCTAAGAAAAGTTGAGAAATAATAACTCTTGCCTGTCTCTTTGTGGGTAGTTCCTATAATCATAAGATTTTGTTTATTTTATAATTTAAAATACTTTCCTATAATTATGAATAGATATTAGGTAACATTTTAAAATGGAAGATAATACAGTTGTACTTGATTTATCAATGAGTATCCTTGTATAAAGACTAATTTGCATGAAATGTTGCATATATTTTTTTTTTAACCAAGAGCTTTTATACAATTAAAGAAAAGCTAAAGTAAAACTGTCTGGTTTCCCCCTTTATTTAGTTGACATTTAATTATACCTCTTCTGGAATCTAACACCAATAAGTTTTTTTAATTAAAATATTTAGAGAAAAGTTACTTCCTTCCCAAAATATGATATTAATACAACATGTGTGCTCTTCTATTATGGAAAGCAAATATTGAAGTTGGTAAAGACATACTTTAGAAATAAGGAAGCAATAGAACAGCATTAGCCATTAGCTTAACAGTATTGCTTTTCTGGTGTTTAAAACTTATGAGGGCTTCTTGTATCAGTACCCATTTTATTCTGGGAATAGTTTATAGAATGCATTCTGAACCTGATAAAATTCAAGAAAAAATAATTTCCTGGGAGAAAATGTGAATAATACAATGGTCTGTCATTACTTTGTTGGTCTCTAAAAATATAACATAGTCCTACCATCCTCTCTGTCTCTCAAAAATAAAAGGATTGTACTTGGGTTCTTCTAGCTGTGCCACCAGTTGTATTCATAGTCTTAGACAAAAGACTATCTCTTTGAGCTACAGCTTCCTCATATATTAAGTAAAAGGGATGGTCAGGTGGGTAATAATTTCTAAATCTCCTATCTTGATTATCTTAAAGTGATTCTGCCTTTAGTCTAGGAAATGAATAAGATATCCTCTTATGGCCTTCCATGGCTGAGCATGAGATTTAATACTGCCTTTATAATCATTAAAACACTGGTAATGTTATTGTGCTATATAAAACAACCCATTACATAAGGCAGATTAGCCATTTCTGCCTTTAAATAGAACATTAGAAAAAAAGTAGTGTCCTATGCTTTTGCATTATGCACACGCATAATTAAAATTACTGAAATTCCTTCCAGATGGCACCATGGATTAAAAATGTGTGATCCATCAGTTACTACTTTTCAACGATAATGTAAAATTAGAGCACTAGCACAAGAGACAGCAAAACTTCATAATATCCTGGAATGGATTATTATAATGGGATAATTTCTGAACTACAATGCTATGTAATAACTAGGCTTATAGATTCAAACTAGATTAATAACTAAGCTTATAGACTGAATTAAATCTTCTGTATTTGGGAATGGATTTTAGTAGTAGCAAATCATAACCAGCGAAAAGAAACCAAAAAGCAACTTGTGCTGTCTAGTGGCTCTCTTTGAAACATGTTATCAACCAATGGAAAATAGTGAAGTCAGTTATGCCATTTTTGGGAAAGCAAGATGTAAGCATTTAATAACTGATACACTGCTATACTTGGAAATACTATAGATATTTAGTGCTTCAAGTAGTGGTGTTTGATATCTCACCTGTGAGTCATACCTTGCAGTCCTTAATACAAGTTCTAGACTAACTTAAAAAAAAGCATTATATCCAAAAGGGCCAGGGAAGACTATCATCCCTTGTTTTTAATTCACTGAAGTTAGAGATAACAAATGAGAGAACAGTCATCTTTGTTGTTCTTCATGTTTCTTCGTTAAGAGATCATCTTGTCTCCTCTACCACTGCTTTACTTGACTAGCCTTTAAAAAAAAAAAGAGAGAGATCATCTTTTAGGAGTCCATTTATTCAGGAATATCTCAATATAAAACTGAGTGCTAGGTAGTGAGCACTATTCTTTCTACTAAAATTAGATGGTATAGTGTAAAGTCTATTCATTAAAAGGCCTATTTGGGTTTCCGTTTAATTCTGTGTTTTCATAATTTTTATTTTTTATAGTTTTATCTCATTTTATTTTTTTTTTACAATTGTCTTATGGGAAGTAGAATGGATATGATTTCTGCTTTTTCAGGAAGCAAAATCCAAAGCGTATGGTAAGGGAATTTTTCTAAAATCTGTAGATAGGTCCCAGAATTAGAACTTGACTCTAATCCCTTGCTTCTCTACTTCAGTCTTTCCTTAACCTGTCTTGAAGAAATTTTAAGTCACCATATGGAGACCAAATATCAAAAAGATGATTATTAACAATATTGATTCACTATTTGATGCAAAAATAAGTTATGAATCTTTAAAATGTGTACTTGAAATTCAATGAGTATTGAGTCTGTAGGCGTTTAACTTGTTTAAGAAAATACTGTGCATTTCAGTTAAAGTCAGCATGGTCATGTTGACTTTATTTTTATTTATTTATTTTTTTTTTTTGAGTTGGAGCCTCCCTCTGTCACCCAGGCTGGAGTGCAGTGGTGCGATCTTAGCTCACTACAACCTTCATCTTCCGGGTTCAAGCAATTCTCCCACCTCAGCCTCGTGAGTAGCTGGGATTACAGGTGCACACCATCACGCCTAGCTAATTTTTGTATGTTTAGTAGAGATAGGGTTTCACTATGTTAGTCAGGCTGGTCTTAAACTCCTGACCTCAAATGATCCACCCACCTCAGCCTTCCAATGTGCTGGGGTTAGATGCGTGATCCACCACACCCGGCATATGTTGATTTTTTATTTATATTGAAAAATATCGGCTAGGTGCAGTGACTTATGCCTGTAATTCTAGCACTTTGCGAGGCCGAGGCAGGCAGATCACCTGAGGTCAGAAGTTCCAGACCAGCATGGCCAACATGGAGAAACCCTGCCTCTCCTAAAAAAATGCAAAAAAATTAGACGTAGTGGCAGGTGCCTGTAATCCTAGCTACTTGAGAGGCCGAGGCAGGAGAATCGCTTGAACCCAGGAGGCGGAGGTTGTAATGAGCCAAGATCGTGCCACTGCACTGCAGCCTGGGCAACAAGAGCAAGGCTCCTTCTCAAAAAAAAAAAAAAGAAAAATATCTTAACAGGGGTTAGTGTGTGTGTGTGTGTGTGTGTGTGTGTGTGTGTCCGCGCGCGCACTCCTAGTATTCTTGGATTATGTAATGGGTATTTTATATTTACAAAGCAAAAATATTAGAGAATCTTAGATTTGGATATTTTACATGACTATAGGCCATAGTAAATTTTCCTTATATGCTTTCTTTGCTCTTTTGTCTATTGATTTGGTAATATAGTTAAGAAACTGGTCTGCATGTTTACCAAGTAGCTGGTTAAAGGTTTCAGTTCTGCTGAGAGTTAAGCTTTATGTTTCTGAAATCAGCATAGCATAACCAAACATTTGGAACACTTGTCCTGCAAGTTATCAGATTTGCATATAAGGGTATAGCAACCTTACAGCATCTGGGGGGACTTTGTAACAAAAGCCATTTCTTGAAATTGGAACTTGTAACATAGCTTCAAAGGTATTCTACACAATAGTGTCCTAATGGTTCAAAACTAGGTTCTAAATTCTATTTGAAAATAAAGAGCTCAAAAGTAGTTCTATTGTAAACCAGTGACTGAAGCACATCAAGAGTCTGGGAGTACCTGGAAAGAACAGTTATCTTTGTGGAGTCTTTTATAGGCGTGTGTATATAATCACATGAATTGGAAATCATTTAACTAGCAAGTTATGTATATAAAATCACCATAAGCATACACACAAGCATTTAGTGACCAGACTGAGCATGAGCAGCTCTTTGGCAGTTATCCATGCATAGGTCCATTTTAATAATACTTAGTTGAAAATTAGTATGGAGCATGTCTTTGTGCCGGGTCAAAGATGAATAAGATTGCCCTCAAGGAGCTTCATGAAGCAGCAGAATATATAAACAGTAAGGATGATGGAGAGGATGGTGATCCATGGGGTGCTCTGGAAATTCAGAGTCCCCAAACTCTCTCTATAATTACTTCAACATTCTCTGATGTTATACTTCCTTAACACAGTTTTAAGAAATACTTGAGTGCCAGGCAAACATTAATGAAAAAATAAACAGTCCCCATTCTTATGGTGTTTAAACTTCAGTGAGGGAATAAGAGAAATAATTGCATACTGTATAATTACAGTTGTGAAAAGTGCCATGAAAGAATAGATCAAAGTGAGGGAAGAGGGCAGGCGGTGGTATGGCTGGATCATGAAAGTAGGCTGCTTGTGGAGTCACACCTAACTCATCCTTCTAGAGGATAGAAGTTGGCCTGTAAAGTGGGGAAGAAGCACTCCAGCAGAGGAAGGGGCGTCTGCTCTGGCCTTTGAGACAGTTAGGTGTTTTAATGCCCTGATCTGAGGTCGTGGTAGTGACAACTGGAAAGAATTTATAGAGAAAGACTGGGCTGAAAGAAATGAGAAAATCGTTCACTATTTAGCTCTGAGAGTAAAGAAATAGAAATAAAGATATTTCTAGTTTACTAGTCTATAACATCTTATCCTCTAAAATATTAGATACATAAAAGACAATAGATGTTGATTTATTACATTTAATACATTGATTGCTTAAGTCCAGAAATTACACAAACTGATAGCCAATTTGTTGTACATGACCGTCACAATACTAGCATAATGTCTAAATAAATTAGAAATGCAAATTGTAATGCAGATAACAAATGAATGAACACTTCCTTAATCATTTTATATCTTCTCCAGATGAAACCCATGAGTTAAGATGTATAAATGCCCAAATTATGTAGATACTTGTCATATGGTTCTCAATTGCTAAAAATTTTAAGGCAGAGATATTCTGTGTTAAAATCCAGAATGTCAGTTAGTACTGTTTGTTCAGATCTTCTGTGAATATCGTGTTAAGCAATATTAGCAAATGGAATTTAAAATAAATGTTTGTTTCTTCTTCAATTTATTTACTTTTACAAAAATGCATTTGAAAGAGTGATTTACTTTGACAAGATCAACATTTTTTAGCTTGCATATGAAGTTTGTTGCCACAAGTCATTTTAATTCTTGAAGAATACTCAGCATGGCAGATACAATTCCATATCTATATAGAATGTCTCCTAAGGCTTTAGTTTGTTTTCTATAAATAAGTAATAGTCACAGAGGTATAATTTAACTGGTTGAAAGATAAGGAAAAATATCACTTATCACAAGCTCATAAAATAAAACTATTACATAAGCAGTTCACTAATATGCATGACCATAATGTATATGATAAAAGCCCCTCTCAAGCTTGGGATATGTAGTCATTCGAGATGGTTTTGTGAAAGCTGTTAATAAGCTAAGTAAACCTATAGAAGCACATTTTAGTACTTAGATCCTAGTTTTAGTAGAATCTGCATTCATTCATAGAAAGCATTCTAGCAAATATTAATAGTAAGGCCTGAAATAGTTCCACAGATAGCCATGTTTATAAAGCATTGTAAAATTATTTACTTTTCATATAAATATAGACAAAGCATCCAGTCATCCATCTCTACAATGTAAAGTCTTTCAATTGTCTATTATTTCCATATCCTCAAAAAGAAATGTAAAGATCCTTCCTACTTTATCTGTCCATTCATATTTGTGACTATTCTGCATCTTGGAACATGTTTTTGCAGATTTTGCTATGGTATTTAAGACCCTTGGAACAATAACTTAAATCTGTTTATACTTTAGCAGACTTGTAAATAATTTCATCCCAACTTTTCCTTTTGGTTAGCATAATCCAATTATCAATAGTTCTTATTAATCCATATTCTAAAGTATTTTAAAAGTAATCACCTATTTTTCAATGATCTCTGTGTGGCATTCTCAGCATCCTTATATATAACTGCATATAGCCAATCGTAAGTTACCCCGAAGGTAACGGAGCAGAGGAATAGCACATGTGAAAAAAGACATTATAGTTCAGTTTGAAAAACCTTATGGTGAGAGTCTTAATATTGCTGTGGTATGGAAGACAAAGCCCCTATCCATTACAGCATTTGAATTGAATAGCCTTTTTTAGATAATTCATACTTAGGTTAAAGGAAGCCCAAGTCACTGGTCCTGATATCATACATCACAATATCATACAAAGAAAAATTATTTCAAAGGCACAGATTACAAAAGAGGGTGTTAGATGAAGGGAAGCTGAGTTTTTGTGATGAATATTCTCAAGACTGTTACTTTACTGGAAAAAAAAAAACAAAACAGCAAAGCAAATATCCTGCTGAAAGGGATTTTGGTTGTATCGTCTTTCTGTAGCTAAAGCGGTGACTCTTGCTGAACGAATCTGGAGTTAGAATATAGCCAGCCTTCATCACATTGGCCGGTAAACTTGGTTCTTGGAGATAAGAGACTTTTGCTTCCATCAAGTCTGATCAGAAAGGTTTTAGAAGGAAAACCAAATATCGATAATAGCTGAGCAGTCAGTAGTGGACTAAGCTATTATTTATTCTGGGCTGTATTCACATATTATCATCTCCCTTTGCTTAGATCATTTGCTTAATACTTTTTATCAGGGCCCTTACCTTTGCATATTATTTGCATAGCTTATATGTACGTTAAATAAACGAAGTTGATAGGGATGATTCTGCCACAACTTGCATGCTATTAACAAACATTTAAATACTTTGATGTTACATCATTTGATTCTAGCCTCCTCTTCAAAAACAAATTTAAACGTAACATAAAAGTTTTCTGATTCAAATAGTGGCCAGTGAAATTATTGATTACTTGTTTCAAAAAGATGAAAATTTATGACAAATTTGGAAACAGATTTTACTATAAAATTATCCATACCTTCTCACACAATTGTAGCTTTGGTAAAATCTGTTAAGCATCTTTTCAATTCTGCCAGTACCTAGAGAAATTTTTTTCTATTTTAATTATTATGTTGTTTCCCAACAACCCTACATATTGTGTTAAACAATTTTTAGGGTGAATTTTCCTTAAGTGACCTACTCTGCAAGGAAATAGTGGCATTTTTGTCTCCAAAGTTAAATCAAATTATAGAAGGCCAGATACAAACATTCATTTCTATCTTGAATAGGTTATAATGATTATAATGCTATTACCCTGTAAATAAGAGAATGGGCTTGAAATTAATTGATCTCACTCTTGGCAAGAGATAGATGTATATTCATAAGAGTTGGAAAGAAACATAATTTTTTATTTAATATGTAAGACTGGTTTCCTGAAGACATCTCCCCTGTAGGATGGCTTAACATCATTTCCTGAATAAATTTCCAAAGCTTTTAATCAGTGGTCAGTTTTTTAAAAACAGAAATCAACAAAAATACTGACTTTTATTAATCTAATAGATATAGATTTTAAAGTATCACCTTGGGTCAATTTATTTTTCTTCTCACTTAGGAACCAGCAGTAGGTCCACCGAATAGCTTTTTATTCTTTTCCCTTAGATCTGGCTCTCAACCCTCCTAATTCACTGATGTAGGGAAACTATGATTTATGTTAAAGTATTTAAAACACCTGTAAGGCACTTTGAACCTTTCACAAATATCCCTGAGTGAAAAGTTAGTATCCACATCTCCTTCCTAAAAGAGGATAAGCTGCTTAAGATTTTCAAAGGGAATTTCTTAAGAGGCTTTTCGGGGATTTCTTAAGAGTATCATGGGTAGGGACCAACAGTGAGGATACAAAGTGGAAGTGAAGCTGGACCTCCTGTGGCTCTTCACCCTTGTATTTTCATTCCTCAGCCACAACTATATTAGGGTATGTGGCAAAGATCACAGGAGGCACAGTGCCAGGCAAGCATTGCACAGGTATTAGCAGATATAACAGTGTGGAGCTATTGCCAACAGGAGCTGCTCATCAGCACATAGAAATGTTGCTCTTCCTGCTAGAAGCACAGCTATATGAACCAGGACATTTCTCAGGGCCCCTATGGGACTCCTTATTGCAGTGAATAAAAATGAAAGTAGAGCTAGACTTTTGGTGTGCTCTCTCAAATGGGAAACTATGCCCTGAAGTACAGAATGTTTTTATGGAGTACACATAACATAGATTCCCTTCTCCCCTCTCAAAATCAGAAATTAACCATACTACTTCTTAGAATCATTTCTGTTTACTTACTTTCTCGCTGCTTCATTAACTTGCTAAATTTATTCTGAAGTTACATGAAGAGTTTAAACTTGCTATAAATAATACATCTGTAGTAACTAAGAATGACAATATAAATCATTGAGTGGGTTTGATTTAAATTATATCTATTTCAGTTCTTTACATCACTGATCAAAAGGAGCTGCTTTAAAATATTTAATGTTAAATCTTTTTGTCTTTTTAGTAGCTTACAGAAGATTCTTTGAGGCTTTATTGACTGCATATATGGAAGGTACCACAATTTGAATGTCTATTTTTTGTCTTCAAGAATACATTTACATAGGCTATTTACTTCTCAAAATAACCCTAGTTTTTTTGTTTTTGTTTTTATTTTTGAGATTCTCCTGCCTCAGCCTCGTGAGTAGCTGGGATTACATGTAGGCATGCACCGCCATGCCTGACTACTTTCGTATTTTTAGTAGAGATGGTGTTTCTTCTTGTCTGTGAGAAACAATTCAAAAAAAAAAAAAAAGAAAGTAAAAAAAGTAGAGATGGGGTTTCTCCATGTTGGTTAGGCTGGTCTTGAACTCCTGACCTCAGGTGATCCACCTGCCTTGGCCTCCCAAAATACCGGGATTACAGGCATGAGCCACCACACTCGGCCCATTCTTTGAAGATAGTTGTTATTAACCCTAACTTTATAGATGAGAAACATCTAACACCTAGTGAGGTTAGGTAACTTGCTCAAGGCCCATAACTATTAAATGACTATAGCCATAGTTTGTACCAAATCACCAGATTCAAGCCTGCACTTTTAACTCGCTGTTAGAGCAATTGATTCTTACTTAATACAGATGTTTAACAAAAGTCTTCAAAACTCAGATGTATTTATAGAATGATAAAGGCATACATTATACATTTCGAAGTAATTTGTTTCAGATTAATTTTATATCTTTCTCAGAAAAGTTAATAGTGTTTCACTTTTTTTACCATAGCTAAGTAAAATTATGTATTTTATCTGATCTAAGATATACCAAGAAAAATTATTGTCAATTAAACTATGACTGTGACAACTTTTAGATATGGACATAGATTTTAATATCAGCCTCTTTTGTACACATGTAATATATGTAAAATAAATGGCTTAAGGTATTCTTATAACTTCATCATATTGAGGGTCCAGCTTTTCTCATTCACTTTCTGATTACAATTTATGGCCATGTTTTTTACTCCAATATCATCTTTCTGTGCCATCAGTGACATTAGTGATACATTGTTTCTTTAAAAACTATTCTCAGCCAGGCACAGTAATGCCAGCACTTTGGGAGGCTGAGGCAGGTGGATTGCTTGAGCCCAGGAGTTTGAGACCACCCTGGGCAATATAGAGAAACCTGGTCTCTACAAAAAAATTAGCTGGGCGTGGTGGCACTTGTCTATATTCCCAGCTGCTTGGGAGACCGAGGTGGGAGGATCATTTGAGCCCTTGGAGGTCAAGCCTACAGTGAGCTGTGATTATACCACTGCACTCTAGCTTGAGTGACAGAGTGACACTTTCAAAAAACAAAAAAAGGTATTCTACTTTTATTTCTGGGATTTTCTTCCAATGTTTATTACAAGTGTTAGTACTTAAATTCCATTTCACTTCTGAACACTATGTTTCCTAGAATATGACAAAGTGATTTCTAGTTCACCATAGGAACTTCTGTAAAACTTCATCAGCAAACATGTATCTCAATCTCTTTACCCCTAGCTATCAGTTTCTGTGTTGTATGTTGATCCAGGCATGGCAAACTATGTTGCAAAGGTGGTGGATTGTTAGGCAAAGAGGGAATCTGAGATAGAAAGTAAAACCTGGCGGATTTTAAAGGCAAACATTAAAAAAAAAAAAAAAAAAAAGGAGGGGGCCAGAGAAAGTGGCATTTAGAAGCAGGTGCCAGCAGGAGTATAAAGTAGAGAACAGGGCCAGGCATAGTGGCTCATGTGTGTAATCCCAGCACTTTGAGAGGCAGAAGCAGAAGAACCATTTGAGTTCAGGAGTTCGAGAACAGCCTGGGCAACATAACAAGACCCCCCTTTCTACAAAAAAATTTAAAAATTAGTCAAGTGTGGTAGTATGTACCTGTCGTCTCAGCTACTCAAGAGGCTGAGGCAGGAGGATTTCTTGAGCCCAGGAGTTCGTTGTAGTGAGCTATGATTGTACCACTGCACTCCAGCCTGGGCAACAGAGGGAGACCCTGTCTCTAAAAATACAGGACAGGTGCACTGTTGGGAGGCTGAGGAGGGTGGATTGCTTGAGTCTAGGAGTTTGAGACCAGCCTGGACAACATTGCAAAACTGCGTCTGTACAAAATAATAATAATAATAATAATTATCCGGGTATGGTTGCATGCCTGTAGTCCCAGCTACTCAGGAAGCTGAGATGGAAGGATTGCTTGAGCCTGGGAAGCAGATGTTGCAGTGAGCCTTGATCCCACCACTGCAGTCCACCCTGTGGTGACAAAGCCAGACCTTATCTCAAAATAATAATATAATAAACTTTGTTTTAAAAAAGAACAGAACAATACAAACATCTGCTAAGAGGATCCCAAGGTGTACTGTGATTAGTAAGTTAATGAATTGCTGGCAAATTGGAGGCTTTCAGTTATATCTAATAGAAAACTTCCTGCATATACTAGGCTATTTGCCTAGCAGGACCTGAATTCGATACTCATTTAGATCCTTTTGACAATAAGTATTGTTTATAAATAATGCAAGATTACTCTGTTTTCATTTCTTTCCTTTAAAAGGATAACTTTTGTAAAGAAAAATTCAGACCCTAAATTGTTGAAGATGTCATTATTTCCTAAGATGACCTATTATAGCTTGGGGCCAACAGGCTGATATGAAAGCAGCTAGCCCAGAAGGTGGCACACAAATAGTTTTAAGTCAGAATTGGTTGCTTCTGCATTCACAGTTATGGAATGGGAAGTGAGGAGAGATGTTAGCAGGCAGATCCTGAGACAAGCAGTGCTGCAGAGTCCTTTCATAGTTAAGGATTGACCTCACTATTGGTACAGAAAATCATGCTGAAAAAAACTACTGCAACCTATTTTTATTTATTTATTTATTTTTGAGACAGAGTCTTGCTCTGTCACCCAGGCTGGAGTGCAGAGATGTGATCTCCACTCAATACAACCTCCACCTCCCAAGTTCAAGTGATTCTCCTGCCTCAGCCTCTCAAGTAGCTGGGATTACAAGCATATGTCACCGTGCCTGGCTAATTTTTGTATTTTTAGTAGAGATGAAGTTTCACCATGTTGCCAGGCTGGTCTTGAACTCCTGACCTCAAGCGATCCACCCACCTTGGCCTCCCAGAGTGCTGGGATTACAGGCATGAGCCACCGCACCCAGCTGCACCCTGTTTTTAAATTGTTTTTTCAAAGAGTATTGGAATATTTTTCTCAGTTCTACATAATTAACATGCCTGAAAAGTACATGCAAGGTATTACCATTAGAGATACTCTAGGCCCTGGAGGAGTGGGAGAGAAGCAGCTTTCTTGGACTCTGTGAGTGACCATTCACATGTAGCACTCACTCTGCAGGTTAGATAAGTATATTGCTCATACATTAAACTCTTATTTTGAAAATATAACCTTTTGAAGTACTTTTTCTTCTTGAGTATAACTAACTTAATGAAGTTTAATACTTTCTCATAGAACAGCTTTGACTTTATTTTATTTTTGAGACAGGGTCTCACTTTGTCACCTAAGCCATCTTGGCTTACTGCAGCCGTGACCTGTCGGGTTCAAGCAGTCTTCTTGCCTTAGTCCCACAAGTAGCTGGGACTATAGGCATGTGCCACCACGCCCAGATAATTTTTCTATTTTTAGTAGAGACTGGGTTTTACCATGTTGCCCTGGCTGGTCTCGAACTCCTGAGCTCAAGCTGCCTGCCCGCTTCGGCCTCCCAAAGTGCTAGGGTTGTAGGTGTTAGCCACCGTACCTGGCCAGAATTTTGACTTTAGATAAAGGAAAAACTGTAAAATTCCAGTTTAAGGAACCTTTCAAATGATGCTTTTGGAGTGTTTTGAACTCCCTGTAGATTTCAAGCCAACAGGAAACCAGCTGGTCCATTTTGAAGGGAAACTTTACTGAACAGCCACAAGAATAAAGAATTATTTTGCCCTTATTCCAGCGTTCAGACATGAGATCATAATGGTGTTTCAGTATATCTTCTGAATCACTGGTTTCTCCAGCTAAGCAATTTAGTGATCTCTTTGGAACAGTTTTCTTAAGGTAAAACTAACAAAACTGTACTTATAAAAAAGAAACAAAATTAGCAGCCAGAGAACCCCAACAGTTTTAAACAAGTATTCCTGAAATGCGAGATGCTAACTTAAAATTTTGGTATCAGAATTAATCCGAAGGTATTAATTATTTCTAAGCATCAGTCTAATGGGGGGAGGAATGTGATATCTTAAAGATTAAAGAAAGGAACTTTTTTTCCAAAATTAATGTGCAAAATATTGAGGGGTGTCGGTATAAGGATTGAACACATCTGAGATAGCTCACGTGTAGAACTTCCTTCAGGATATCTTTTGGAATTTATTTTAAGTTGAAATTGTGTAGGGTTTTCTGATAGCATTTATTATGCTTGATGAAAGAAATATATGAAGAAGCTACAAAGTGAACAGGGAAGATTGACAAAAATCAGATACATTTTACTTCCTAAGTTATATTTCATACTGCTCTAGAAATGACTAAAGGAGCAGCTCATAAAGTTGAGGAAGCAAGAATATTCTCAGACTCATAGGTATTCTAAAAATTTATTTTTGGTATCCAAGAAAAAAATTGTAAAAATTATTTAAGACCCTGCTTTCACTGCTTTTGGGTATATACCTAGAAGTGGAATTGCTGGATTATATAATTCTAAATTTCTGAGAACAGCCATACCATTTTCCGTAGGAACTACACCATTTTACATTCCTACCAGTAGTGTACCAGGGTGTACCAGGATGTAACTTTTGTTACATCCTCACCAACCCAACACTTACTTTGTTTTTTGATAGTGCCACCCTAGTGGATGTGAAGTTGTGTCTCATTGTAGTTTTGGTTTGCATTTCCTTGATGATGAAGATGTTAAACATCTTTTCAAGTGCTTAGTTCCTGTTTGTTTCTCTTCTTGGGAAAATGTCTATTCAAGTTCTTTGCTCATTTTAAAATTGTTATTGTTGAGTTATAGGAGTTATTTATATATTCTAGATATCAATTCCTTATCAGGTATATAATCTCCAAATATTTTCTCCTGTTCCATGGATTGCCTTTTCACTCTGTTGACTGTGTCCTTTGACACATGGAAGTTTTTCATTTTTATGCAGTCCAATTTACCTATTTTTTCTTTTGTTGCCTGTGCTTTTTTGGTGTCATATTCAAGAAATCATTGCAGATCCAATGTCACGAAGGTTTTCTTCTTTTTCTTTCTTTCTTTCTTTCTTTTTTTTTCTTTTTTTTTTTTTTTGAGATGGAGTCCCACTCTGTTGCCCAGGGTGAGGTGCAATCTCAGCTCACCACAACCTCCACCTCCCAGGTTTAAGCAATTCTCCTGCCTTAGCCTCTGGGTTAGCTGGAACTGCAGGTGTGCGCCACCACGCCTCGCTAATTTTTGTATTTTTAGTAGAGACGGTGTTTCACCATGTTGGCCAGGCTAGTCTCAAACTCCTGGCCTTAAGTGATCTACCCACCTTGGCCTCCCAGAGTGCTGGGATTATAGGGGTGAGCCACTACACTTGGCCATTACATTGATTTTTGCATGTGAATCATCTTCGTATTCCAGGATCTCTTCCATTTTTTATTTTTTTATTTTTTAGACAGAATCTTGCTTCATCATCCAGGCTGGAGTGCAGTGGCACGATCTTGTCTCGCTGCAAACTCTGCTTCCTGGGTTCAAGCAATTCTCATGCCTCAGCCTTCTGAGTAGCTGGGATTACAGGTGCCTGTCACCACACCCAGCTAACTTTTGTGTTTTTAGTACAGACAGGGTTTTGCCCTGTTGGCCAGTCTGGTCTCAAACTCCTGGCCTCAAGTGACCCACCCACCTTGGCGTCCCAAATTGCTGGCATGACAGGCATGAGGCATCACCTGGCCCTCTTCAATTTTTAAATAGTTTTGTTCAAAGGGAAGTTTTTAATTTTATGAAGTTCCTGTGGTCAATCGTTTTTTAATGAACCATGTTTTTGGTAATCTATAATGTCTAAGAAATTTTTGCCTAACCCAAGGTTACAAAGAATTTTTTTGAGTTTTATAGTTTTATATTAGATAGAAGTTTCATATTTTTAAATTTGTACATAGATTATGATATATGGGTTGAGATTTATTTATTTTTGTATGTGGTTATCCAGTCGTTCTAGCACCATTTATTTAAAAGACTATTATTGGCCGGGTGCAGTGGCTCAAGCCTGTAATCCCAGCACTTTGGGAGGCCAAGGCGGGTGGATCATGAGATCAAGAGATCGAGACCGTCCTGGTCAATGTGGTGAAACCCCATCTCTACTAAAAATACAAAAAATTAGCTGGGCATGGTGGCACATGCCTGTAATCCCAGCTACCCAGGAGGCTGAGGCAGGAGAATTGCCTGAACCCAGGAGGCGGAGGTTGCGGTGAGCCGAGATGGCGCCATTGCACTCCAGCCTGGGTAACAAGAGCGAAAATCCATCTCAAAAAAAATAAATAAATAAAAGACTATTATTGTCTCCTTTGAATTTTTATATTTTTGGACCTTTTATAATTATCTTCATTTTAATAGTTTTCAGATATTTTTACCTCTTTGTGTAGATCTGCATTTCTGTCTGGGATCATACTCTCACTTGAAGAATTTTCTTTAATATTTCCTGTAGTACACATCTTCTTTATTAGATATAATAAATTATCTGAGGTCTCGTTTACCTGGAAAACTCTTTATTTCACCTTCATTTTGACAAGTATTTTTCCTTTGTGTAGAATTCTAGGATGAGAATTGTTTTCTTTCTTTTTTTTTTTTTTTTTAACATGGAATTTCGCTCTGTCACCCAGGCTGGAGTGCAGTGGCACAATCTCAGCTCACTGCAACCTCCACTTCCCAGGTTCAAGCAGTTCCCTGCCTCAGCCTCCTGAGTAGCTGGGATTACAGGCATGTGCCACCACACCTGGCTAATTTTTGTATTTTTTAGTAGAGACGTGGTTTCATCGTCTTGGCCAGGCTGGCCTTGAACTCTGGACCTTGTGATCCACCCACCTCGCCTCCCAAAGTGCTGAGATTATAGGCATGAGCCACCTTGCCTGGCCATAATTGTTTTTTTCAACACCATCACTCCACTGTCTTCTGGATTGCATAATCTGTGATGGAGTATCACTATACAGTAGTCTCTCCTTAACTACAGGGGATATATTGCAGTACTCCCAGTGCATGCCTGAAATCATGGATAGTACTGAACCCTATATGTATTATGGTTTTTTTCTGTAGATATATACCTGTTATAAAGTTTAATTTATACAATAGGCACAGTAAGAGATTAACAACATGAAATAATAAAATAGAATAATTATAAGAATACAATGTAATAAAAGTTAAGTGAATGTGGTCTCTCCTTCTCTCAAAGTGTTTTATCATACAGTAATATTTTCAAACTACAGTTGACCATGTGTACTGGAACCACAGAAAGATAAACATTGAATAAGGAGCTACTGTAGTTGTTATTTTTCTCTAGGTATAATATGTTTTTATGCTTTTTGCATCTGTGGTTTCATGTCTTTTATTTTTTGAAAGTAGTCAGCCTTTATGTCTTCAGATATTTCCTCTTCCCTCCTCTCTTCTCCTTCTGTGATTCTGTTAAACATTTGTTAGACTGTTTATGTGGCCCTTTATGTCTTGGAAACTTTTTCTTTTTTCTCTGTGTTTCAGTTTGGCTGATTTCTGTTGATCTATTTTCATCTTCACTGGCTTTTTATGCAACTGTGCTAAGTTCACTGAACGTGTCAAAGGCATTCTTGTTACTGTGTTCTTTATTTCTAACATTTCTATTTGATTCTTTCTCATAGTTTTCAGTACTCTGCTGAAATTCATAATGTGAGTTAACATGATATCCGTCTTTCCATTAACACCTTTAACATGGTGTTTGTCTTCTTTCTTTGATATATTCAAGATCAGATTCATCTGTGGGTATGATTCTGTTGATTGCTTTCTCTCTTGACAGTGAAGATGGGATTTTTTGGTGTTTTTTTTTCTTGCTTTTTGGTATATCTTGTAATTTTTTTCATTGAATACCAAACATTGTGTGTAGGACAGTAGGGGTAAACACTATTTCCTCCTAGAAATGGCCATGACTCTTCTGCTAGGCCATTAATATGAAAGTTAGTCCACTCAGGTTGAAATGGATTTTGACTTTGTTGTTGGTATGGTTACTGTGAGTATTTTATAGTCTTTAAACATCTCTAGCATTACTTTGTGCTTAGCGTTAGGGCTGGGTTACTAGAGGGGTCTACTCACTGCTTGACACTCATCTTTTGGTCTTTGTGTGTGTGTGTGTGTGTGTGTGTGTGTGTGTATGCCTCAAAGAAGGTCTGTCTCTACAGTCTTGACCTTCCAGCAATGGAAGGCTGCTATTAGAGAGGACAGAATGGGGTTCTCTGTTGTTTTTGTCCAACCTCAGTCTTGGGTAGAGCCTTTGTCCCAGGATCTCAGAAGTGAGGCATTCTCAGTGATTCTGCCCCTCTTCCAGTAGCAGGTAAATTCAGCCTTGTGATATTTGAGAGTCTTGTGTAGGAGTTTCCTGCTTCTGTCCCACAGGTTAGAGACCTCTGAATCCAGGACTATTTTCTGTTCCTCTCACAGAGTTACACAGCTTTATTCTCTTTGCCCCCAGCCATAACAGGTTTTCACCTGTGTCGAGGCAACAGGATTTAGGGGTATCCTTCTCCCATTGGTTGAAGATTTTGGTCCTGTGGAAAAGGGTCCCGGCCAGACTTTGTGACTTTCCTAAGTGGAAGCCTCTCCCCTCATCCAGGATCCTTTCTCTAGTCTCTCTCTCTCTCTCTCTCTGTCTCTCCAGTCTTTCTCCTGAGAACCTGACAGAAGTCTGTGGTAAAGAGCCTACAAGAAAGTGCAAACTCCCTTTTATATCTCTGGCTCCCAGGATACAAAAGCTTAGAAATGCTTCTGGTAGCCATTTTGTTCATTTAAGTACCATTCCAAGCATGAAATTGTGAAGTTATCTTCTTGATACAGGTAGAAAATAAAATGATTACACTTATCTAGGTTATATCCTTAACATATAGTGTATTTTAAGATTTTACCAGATTTATCTCTTAAACTTGAGTTTCCTTGGGTCTATAAATATCAACCAAATATGAAAATATTGGAAAATGCTAGGATGAATTTGAAGAATCTGCTAACCTACTTTAAACATATACTTCAACAGTCAAATGTTTTAAAACAATTGATTGGTGTTATAACTACCTAGACTGCCCATATAAAAAGTACTTCTGCCAATTGGCATTAAGTTGTAAATTACTCCAAAAAAAGACAACTTGTTCTGGAATACCAACCTTTTCTTAAACAGGTTTGTTGTAGAGTCCCCAGGTTCCAGATCTGCAGTGTTTTATAGATGAAATCCCTGTTACCCTAAATGCATGCATGATAGGATTAAAATGGGAGTCAAGAAACTGCAGCATATGATTCTACTGCCCAAAACTAGTGTGAAATTCCGTCTCTAATGTGAAGGCTAAAATATTTATATGTAAGATTTTTATTATTATTGAAAACTTTGTAAAATTAAAGTTATAAAATTTACTACTCATTAATTTGATCTGAGCTTGGTTTTGCACTTATTTCATAATGAATACCTTTGCTTTTCATTTAGTCAGTGCACAGATTGGCAAGCACCAGGCCTTACTGGTAAGTGACAGGATAGGTGTAATGACTGGAAAATACTTGTTGGAGAAAACTTGAATCAATGAAAGGGAAAAAAATGCAATCTTATAAACAGATTCTGAATATAGAAAAAATTGAACAAAAAGTCATAGAAAAAAATGAGAATCTGATTGGGAAGAAGAGTTCTCGCAGAAAAGCCAGCTTGATTAGAACAGGAAATATAGTCCATGTACTTCAGTCCAGGAAGATGGGACAAATTGATAGGCTACAAGAACTGAGTACTGCTGTCCCTTCAAAGTAACAATAGTCAGTGTAATGGATAGATTTTTCTTTTTCTTTCATTGTAGTTCAGCAATCAGCAAACACTGGGAGGCTGAACTGGCTACCCTCAAAGGAAATAATGCCAAACTCACTGCAGCCCTGCTGGAATCCACTGCCAATGTGAAACAATGGAAACAGCAACTTGCTGCATATCAAGAGGAAGCAGAACGTCTGCACAAGCGGGTAATTTCAGGGCAGCTGACTCGAGAGATTTAGGGCTAGCAGGTTTTCTTGATCAGAAGAAATTTGTATGTAGATTCAGCACAGGGCTATCTTCTAGTTCTAGG
This sequence comes from Saimiri boliviensis, assembly GCF_048565385.1. Taxonomy (NCBI): domain Eukaryota; kingdom Metazoa; phylum Chordata; class Mammalia; order Primates; family Cebidae; genus Saimiri; species Saimiri boliviensis. The sequence continues at coordinate 229,792,546 of NC_133449.1, forward strand.
ATGTCAGAACATATATATGGGTTGTATTATATGCATTTGTTTGGTTGAGAATAACATTTTCCAGAGTTTAATGAGAATGAAGAATATACGCCTTTTGAAGTCAACAAACCCGAGTGCATATTCCAGTTCTGCCAGTTATTATCTGTATGATCTTCGATAAGTTATTTCCTTCTTCTAGCTCAGTATTCTCATCTGTAAAATAGGAATAGTAAGTACTCTGTACAAGTCCTGTGAAGATTAATTGAATACTTAATTGGCATGTAGTTACACCAAGTCAAAAATATGTATTCTGCACAATTCCTATAAAATTTGTTGAGACACTTAAGTGCCATGTAGTTATACTATCTCAATGAGTTGCATTGAATCAATGAGCTGCTTTTATTATTTGCTTTTCTTTCTTTTTCTTTTTTTTTTTTTTGAAATGGAATTTCGCTCTTGTTCCCCAGGCTGGAGTGCAGTGGAGCAGTCTCAGCTCTCTGCAACCTCTGCCTCCTGGGTTCAAGCTCTTCTTGCACCTCAGCCTCCCAAGTAGGTGGAATTACAGGCGCCTGCTACCACACCTGGCTAATTTTGTATTTTCAGTAGAGACGGGGTTTCACCATGTTGGCCAGGCAGGTTTCGAACTCCTGACCGACCTCAGGTATCTGCCCGCCTCGGCCTTCCAAAGTGCTGGGATTACCCGTGTGAGCACTGCACCAGGCCCTATTTTCTTTTTAAAGAAGGAACAATTTGGAAAATACAAGTAGAAAATTACTAACTTTGGTAATATTAGAGATTTGGAGCAGAAAAAGAAAATCACAAATTCCAATGCCATACTATCAGAAGCCCAAATAATTACTTCTAAATTGTTTTAATGCTTCAGGCCAAGAGTTTGAGATTAGGCTGGGCAATATGGCAAGACCACATCTCTACACACACACACACACACACACACAAGGCTGGGCGTGGTGGCTCACGTCTGTAATCCCAGCACTTTGGGAGGCCGAGGCGGTCAGATCACAAGGTCAAGATATCGAGACCATCCTGGCCAACATGGTGAAACCCTGTCTCTACTAAAAAGACAAAACTTAGCTGGGCATGGTGGCGCGCACCTGTAATCCCAGCTACTCAGGTGGCTGAGGCAGGAGAATCGCTTGAACCTGAGAGGCAGAGGTTGCAGTGAACCGAGATTGCACCACTGCACTCCAGCCTGGGGACAGAGTGAGACTCCATCTCAAAACAAAAAAACACTTTAAAAAAAAAATTATCCATGCGTGGTGATACACGCCTGTAGTCCTAGCTACTTGGGATGCTAAATGGAAAGAATTGCTTGAGCCCAGGAATTGGAGGTTGCAGTGAACTATGATGGCACCACTGCGCTCTACCTTGAGTGACAGAGCAAGACCCTGACTCTAAAAAACAAAAACAAAAAAAGAAGAATTTTTTTTTTAAATTCAGGGCATGGAAGTGCTTCACCCAATAGGAAGCAGATGTCTTTAATTTTTTTAAAAAGAATTTTGAGCTGGGCACATTAGCTCATGCCTATAATCCCAGCACTTTGAGAAGCTAAGGAGGACGGATTGCTTGAGCCCAGGAGTTCAAGACCAGCCTAGGGCAATATGGTAAAACCCCGTCTCCACTAAAAATACAAAAATTAGCTGGGTGTGGTGGCATGTCGCTGTAGTCCCAACTACTCAGGAGTCTGAGGTGGGAGCATTCCTTGAGCCCAAGAGGCGGAGGCTAAAGTGAGCAGAGATCATGCCACTGTGTACTCCAGCTTGGGTGACAGAGAGAGGCCTTGTCTTACAAAAAAAAAAAAAAAGAAAGAAAAGAAAAGAAAAAGAAAGAAAGAAAAGGAAATGGAGATGAGACAGGGAGGGAAAGTTAGAAACCTGAGTAAATGTTATTCTATCCTGTGAATAAAAATTAACTTATGAGAGATGGGGAGAAGGAGTGTTGTTTAAGGGGTATAGACTTTCAATTTTGCGAGTTAAAAAAGTTCTGGAGATCTGTTTCACAGCAATGTGAATATATATACTTAACACTATTGAACTATACACTGAAAATGATTAAGATAAATTTTATGTTACATGTTTTTTACCTCAATAAAAAAACCAATTTATGACAGTTGTCATAGCCCAAAAATATTAAAGAACTATCATGTCTCCTTATTATGTAATCTCTGTCCTTAAGGAGTTTTCTCTTTAAATAGTCAATTGAATATTAAAGAACTTAAGAAACATAATATTTTTATTTACTCACATATTTTCAGTTTCCATTATGCATCTTTCCTGTATATCTGAATTTCTATCATCAGGTATTGTTTCCCTTCAGCCTGAATAATCTCCTTGAGCAATTTTTTTACTCCAAGTGTACGACCGACAAATTATCTCTGCTTTTATTTAGATAGATCTTCTCTTGATGATAAGTTACATTTTACTGTTTTTTCACAAAAATGACTCGTCATTTTTAATTGTGTATTGGACATTGTAAATGAGGTGTTATAGAGACCACAGATTTTGTTATTTTTGAACAGTGTTGAGTTTCTGTTTCAGGACGCAGTTAAATTATTTGGGGATTATATTGAATTTGTGGAGTTGTGTACTTATGCTTTGTTAGAATTCATTTATTTCAATTTTGCTGTAACCCTAGGGTAAATCACTTTGTCCTAGGAAATCTTTATCTCTAAGACATAACCCTTCCGAGGTTTCAGTGAAAAGCTTGAGGTATTTACCAAGACCCTCTAGTTTAGCGGGGACTAGCAGAACTTCAAACTGTCCTCTCTGTTGAGCACCATCACAGTTTAGGTCTTTCAGCCTTCTAGCTCTTTTCCTACGCCTAGTTGTTCCAGGTCTTCTGTGGAGTCCTAAAATTCTCAGGCTCCTCAGAGAAATAAGAGTATGGATTTCTGCTTGAGTTCAGTCAAGCAGTGCAGCCAGACTGCAGAGTGCCATCAGGCAAAAAGATGTTGAAATGTGTATTTCACCCAAAGTGACTGCTTTCTTGCAGTCTTTTGCCCAATTTTCACCAGGGCCTTCAAACAGTTGATTTTTACATTGTGCCCACAGTTGGCAATAGTTATCTATACAAAAGTTACTCCAATAAAATACTATGTCATCATTATTAGAATTGGAACTCGCCTTAAGGAATTTATTATATGATGAGACAAAGAAAACAAATACATATTAAACAATAAGGGAAATAATTCCCAAGATTTTTTTAACAGTTGCTTGGTGTTGTGAACCAGAGGAGAGCCTTGAAGGCTTTAGCAGATAGGAATGGCTTTCTGGAGAAAGTACGTGCTGAGCTAAGAGTTAAGGGTTTGGTTAGGTCCAAATGGTTTTCAGAGGCAAGAGAGGACATTCTAGTTAAATCAACAAGATGGGAATGAATATCACTTGTTCTTATGACAAGGAGATTTGCCTGCTTTCCGTTTGAAGTACTCGCTGAATGTCTTAGGTTGTATGGATGGTTGAGAAGGTTGGGGCCAATATACAGAGGATCTGACAGTTCAGATCGGACACTGTAAAAAAGAAGAGCTGCTGAAAGTCTTTTAATGGAGGACTCATAGGATCAAAGGCAAATCTTTTAGCAATTTGAAGAATAGACAAAAATAAGAAAAGGTTATAATTAAGTCCACTGGGAGGCTGTTGCTTTTGTTAAGGCCTGGGTGATAAGGGTTTATAACAAGACTATTAGTTCAACTCTTGAGAAGAAAGGAAGAAAATTGTATCACACCTGTAATCCCAGCACTTGGAGAGGCCGAGACAGGCGGATCACGCGGTCAAGAGATTGAGACCATCCTGGCCAACATGGTGAAACCCCGTCTCTATTAAAAATACAAAAAAATTAGTTGGACGTGGTGGCATGTGCCTGTAGTCCCAGCTACTCGGGAGGCTGAGGCAGGGGCAGGAGAATTGCTTGAACCTAGGAGGCAGAGGTTGCAGTGAGCCAAGATGGCGCCACTGCACTCCAGCCTGGCGACAGAGCGAGATTCTGTCTCAAAAAAAAAAAAAAAAAAAAAAAGAGAGAGTAACAGAATGTAGAGAAAGAGACAGAGTAACAGAATGTAGAGGGTGATTTGGAAAATGCCAGGGAGAGGGATTTACTCTGTTTCCTTAATAGTCTAGAATTTACTGTCTTCTCAAGATTTTATGAGCACATGATATGTGTAAAGAGCTGTGATAGGGTGTGTGCGCATGTGTGTGTGTGCTTGTGCGTGTGCGTGTGTGTGTGTATGTATTTATGTTGACTTCTATTATTGATTCTAGTTTTGGATGGTATAACTTTAAGGACTGTGCCCCTCTCTGTTCTGTCAAAAAATACCAAGTGCTCATTAAAAGTTACATTACTCTTTAAGCATTCAGTAAATTCTTATTGACTAACAAAATATTATCTTACCCATAAGAGACACTATTGATGTAAAGTCATTCTAGTATCTAATGATTTAAGTTGTATTTTAAGCCTATTTTTTCTTCCAGATTCTCTTACATGTTGGAAATGTATTTGAAAAAATTCTCACTTCTACAAGGCCAGTTTTCAGAACCCGTATTGAATTTGAAGGCTACAGATGGAGGACAGATGGCCATATCTGATCTTGAATATGTTTTTGGAAGAAATTTTTAAAGAAGACTTTTATTATAGGAATTCTCTACTGTCATTAATCACTTAAGTTTTTCTAACCTTTCCATGACCAAGCCATGTAAATAATTATTTTCTTTGGTCTTTTTGCCTTTCCTAGTTTTACATCTTTGAAGAATCTATTCACTCTACCTTGAGTGTCTTCTTAGTATTTCTCAAAATCAATTTTTATATATTTATTCAGAATATACTATTTATTGGGGCTTATGTCTTTAGCAAGAAACTCTTTAAAGTTGAAATTAATCTGTGTTCTTATTTAATTTTAGGTGACTGAACTTGAATGTGTTAGTAGCCAAGCAAATGCTGTACATACTCATAAGTCAGAATTAAATCAGACAATACAAGAATTGGAAGAGACACTGAAAGAGAAGGAAGAGGTATTTGCTACTTTTTACTCATCTGTAATCTAGCTAATGGGTGTACAAAGTATTAGATTCTATGTCAAATTGAAAGATATTTTATGGAATAAAGTAAAGTTGTAACCTTTTTTTAGGATGAAGTTTTTTCTTGAATGATATTAATCTTGCTTATATTTCCCCTGTCCTTATTTCCTTGTTATGAACTGTGGTGAGGCAATCAGACCGAGATACCACCTATTGCCTTCTAGATGAGAGTTGCATTTATATAGTCAACAGAAAACTATTAGAGGTTAAGTGGATTTTAAAAACTGTTGCTTTCTCTGTGTTCCAGTCAAAACTTTAATATCTTAGGAAAGAATCATATCCACAAAGCTTGAAGCACCATTAAAATTTTCAGGTTGTTATTTCTAAGCAGTGCTGTACCGGTTAGACTTGTTGCTGTTGCTTAAGATTAGTCTGTTCTAGACAATGTACTTATAAAGATGAATTCATCCCTTTAAAAGCCAATATAAAGGAATATTTTTTAAATCATCTTTTTCTAAGAACTGGAACAATAATTTCAGGGAAAAATAAGACCTTTCGTTTCCTTGATACAGTTTAAATGCTAAGACGTTGCTCTGCCTTTTCTAGGAAATAGAAAGATTAAAACAAGAAATTGATAATGCCAGAGAACTACAAGAACAGAGGGACTCTTTGACTCAGAAACTACAGGTGAGCTGTAGTAGAAATTTTTATTCATTTCTGCATAGAAAGGCATCTTTTTTTTTTACATAGCAGTGACTTTTTTTCTGAGATTTCATTTTGTAGGTTTTGGTCATTTTTCTTTTCCAGGACTTCTGATTCATGTCTAATCTTTTATTTTTAAAAAGTTACTTGGTAACTTCATCTAGATAGCTTACAATCATCATAGATGGTCATTTATAAATTATAAATTCTTTAGTAAATTCTTCTGGAAATTTCTACTTTTAATTAAAAAAAAAAAAAAATACCCTGGGGTTGGGCGTGGTGGCTCATGCTTGTAATTTCAGCACTTTGGGAGGCCAAGGAGAAGGATCACTTGAGACAAGGAGGTTGAGGCTATGGTGAGTCATGATCACCCCACTGTACTCCAGCCTGGGCAACAGAGTGGGATCCTATCGCAATAAAAAGAAAAAGAGTAAGAGAGAAAGAAAAAAAAATCCTGATTTAAAGAGAAATTTTCAAATTGATTTCATTCAAATTGGGAACATTCTTCTTCTTTATTTTTTTTTTTTACAATGTACTAATGTACAAATTATAACAATAGTTGTCCCCTAATGGAACACAACTCTTCTTTCTTCAGTGTAATGAATTTTACTCACTTTTTTTCTGCATTAATAGTATGCTTTCTGATTCTGGTGTACAAAAGACGTCATGTGTCAGTCAGTGGTAGTCAGACATGGTAAGGGATAATTTCTCAGAATTATTTCCAAAGTCTTCTCTTGCCTGCTCAGGCACTTTTCTTACACCCTTGGGGTTAGGAGCCTTAAAAAAGAAGGGTTAGAATGACTTTGTAGTAGAAATAAGTGTGTGTATGTGTATGTGTATGTACATGTACATGTATATGTATATGTATATGTATATATATATATGTATATGTATTAGTATTAGTGAGGAATTTGGGATAAGGCATAATAAGAGGGACCTGAAAGCCCAGGATTGGAAAGAGGACCTAGATTATAATAATAACAGCCAACATTTATGGAGTGCTTACTACATACCATACACTGGGCTTAACTTTACCTATATTATACATTTAATCCAGGTAACAGTCATAGTAACCCAGATGAAGAAACTGAAGCTTGGAGAAGTTAACTTGTCCAACCTATATTTAAATGGAGACAGTCAAATTTTAAAAACCATGTCTTTGACCACTAAAATAATGGTCAAAATACATTATTTTAGTGGTCAAAGACATGGGCTTTAAACTTCTTCATAATAACCCTTCATGAAGAAAACAGATTCCTTACATAAAATGAAGTATTTCCTTCTCCCCTTCCCATCACTGGCATTTGTTAGTGTGGGAAAAATGAGATCACTTGTTTTGGTTAGCCCTATTAAGTGCAGTTTGTATATTTTAATCATCTGTGTAGATTAGTGGCATCAACTTGGTGCACTTTTGAAGCCCAGAGGACATTTAGCAATGTGTGCAAACATTTTTCATTTTCACAGTTGCGGGGGACACCACTAATGTCTAGTAGACAAAGCCAGAGATGCTACTAAGCATCAGATTATCTAACTCCAAATGTCAATAGTGCCAGGGTTGAGAAATCCTGATGTAGAACTTAAATATGAACCATGGAATCAGGGCTGGAAGAAAGAGGGAAATTCAGTTGAGTTTGTCTTTAATTTGTTTTGGTTCTTGAGTACTTGTGATGATTCAGGCATGTGTTAAGCACTTCCATACATTAGCTCTAATTCTCACATTAACAGGTGGGATATCCCCATTTTCAAAGAGAAGACAGCATTTCAAAGGTGTTAACAAATGTAATCAAGGCACTTAACTAGAAAGTAATAAGGCCCAGATTTATTTTATTCCAAGTCTGTTCTTTCTGTATTACCACACTTCTTCAAGCAAGGAACAGCCAAGTCATACTTAATGATTCTTTTTAAAAATAGTTTCAGTTTTATACACATTTATGTTGTCTCACTTATGAAGGGAAACCAAGAGATGATCTATTTATATCAAATTTCTGTTGATAATTCTAAATGTATTTGAAGCCAGGTGTAGTGGCTCATGCCTATAATCCCAGTGCTTTGGGAGAGTGAGGCAGGAAGATCTGACCAGTGCTTTTGGGAGACTGAGGCAGGAGGATCTTGAAGCCAGGAGTTTGAAGCCAACCTGGGCAACATAATGAGATGCTGCGTTTACAAAAAATGAAACAGTAGAATTAGCTGGGAGTGGTGATGTGCACGTGTAGTCCCAGCTACTTGGATCACTTGAGCCTTACTTGAGTTTGGAGCTGCAGTGAACTATGATCATACCACTGCACTCCAGCCTGGGTGACAGAATGAGAACATGTCTCAATAAATGTTTGTATGAATGGATTTCATCATTGATAGAGCAGTAATTGAATTTTATAGCTGGCACTTGAAATTGTGAATATAATTCTTTTCCATTCTTTCACTGAATATCAGAAATATTATCAAAACAACCTACATGGAACAGGACAGGGAAGCTTTTAGAAAACCTGAGGATGAATTCTAAAAGAGCATGCTATAGAAAATAACATATTTTTTCCAGTTCAAAGAAAGTTCCTCTTCTGCAGCCTTCTCCCTCCCTCAGAAACATCTCCTGTTTATCAAAAGTCCCAGCACCCTTGAACCTCCATTCATAAGTTAACTACAGAAAATTGGGATCATTAAATTCCTTGGATTCCTGATATTGCTGTATGTAGAGCTGGATTAGAGGTATGAATGTGTATAGAAAATGTATAGTTATGGGTAAATTAAGGATACCATGATACATTTTTTCTAATTTATGAGTTTTTTATATTTGCAATATTTGAATATTTCTGTTACAAATATCAATGAAACATATGCCCATTGTAAAAAATATTAGAAAAATATCAAAAAATATCCTTAGCAAGGTAAGTATAAAATCGTAATTCCATAATATTAAAAAAATCAATCATAATCCTGTCATCTTAAGGCAAAGTAATTGGCATTTCCTTGTCCCAGTGTTCCAGATAATATTTTATTTTCAAGAGATGTATATAGATACCTTTTTTTCCTTTTCTTTTTTTTTTTTTTCTCTTTTTCTATTTTTGAGATGGAGTCTTGCTCTGTCGCCCAGACTGGAGTACAGTGGCATAATGGTGGCTCACTGCACTCTCCGCCTCCTGGGTTCAAGTGATTCTCCTGCTTCAGCCTCCTGAGTAGCTGGGATTACAGGCCTGCACCACAATGGCCAGCTAATTTTTGTACTTTTTAGTAGAGACGGGGTTTCACCATGTTGGTCAGACTGGTCTCAAACTCCTGACCTCATGATTCATCGGTCTCAGCCTCCCAAAGTGCTAGAATTACAGGCGTGAGCCACTGCGACCAGCTGCATTTTTTTGTCTGTGTACATTTTTAGCTAACTTTATGTCACAAACCCAATGACTGCATAGAATTCTTCCATAGAGAAGTATCATAGTTTTCTTCTAGCATTCCTATAGTAATGGCAATATATGTTGTTTCCAATGTTGTGCTATAAATAAATTACAACCTTTTTCCTTTGCCTTTCTATTTCTTTAAGATAAACTTTTAAAAGAGAATTGCTTGGTGTCAATATTTTAAAATTTCTTATGCTGGGAAATTGGCATCTTCAAAAGCAGGGTACCCACTGGATATTGTTACCTTCCCGCCCCCATTTTTGCCATCTCTTAAGAATTGAAGAGTGGCCGGGCGAGGTGGCTCAAGCCTGTAATCCCAGCACTTTGGGAGGCCGAGGCGGGTGGATCACGAAGATCGAGACCATCTTGGTCAACAAGGTGAAACCCCGTCTCTACTAAAAATACAAAAAGTTAGCTGGGCATGGTGGCGCGTGCCTGTAATCCCAGCTACTCAGGAGGCTGAGGCAGGAGAATTGCCTGAACCCTGGAGGCAGAGATTGCGGTGAGCCGAGATGGCGCCATTGCACTCCAGCCTGGGTAACAAGAGCGAAACTCCGTCTCAAAAAAAAAAAAAAAAAAAAAAAAAAAAAAAAAAAGAATTGAAGAATGACTCAACTATCTTATTAATTTTTAAAGTATGAATAACATTGAACAATTATACACATGCGTTTGGTTTTTATCAGCTTTCTGTATCTTGAAGGCACAAGTTCATTTTCACCTTAGAGCATGTGGAATATCTTTGCCTGGAATTCTCTGCCCAGATCTTCAGATGGCTGGCTTATATTTTTAGTTTAGGTCTTAGTTCAGATGTTAATTTCTCTGACGTTTCTATTTAAGCACTATGCTACAATCCCCACTCCCCTAATCCCAGATTTTTTTGGTAATATTACCATTTTTAAATTTTTCTGATTTAGTACTTATTTATAAGTACTAAAATTTTAGTACTTACCAGTATCTGAAATGATCTCGCTTTTTACCTCTATTTGTTTTTAATCTTTTTATTTATGTATTTTTATTTCAATAGGTTTTTGGAAACAGGCGGTATTTGGTTACATAAATAAGTTCTTTAGTTAAACTTTTTATTTTGAAATAATTTCAGTGTTACAGAAAAGTTGCAAGAATAATACAGAAATTTTTTATATACCCTTCACATACATTCCCCAAAGGTCATTTTGGCCACATTTCCTTTGTTTTATTCTGGATAGCTCTCTATTCTCTCTCTCCCTTCTTCTCCCTTCCCACTCCCCGGACTCCCTCATAAGACAGTGCTAAGTATTCATGTATTTGTATGTAAGCATATCTAAACATAGAAAAGGTAGAGTAAAAATACAGTAGAAAAGATAGAAAATGTACAGTCAAAATAAAGTAGAAAACAGAAAATATCGTACACTTGAATAGGACACTTAACATGAATGGAACCCATAGGACTGGAAGTTGCTCTGGGTGGGTCAGTGAGTGAGTGTGAAGACCTAAGGCATTACCATACACTGCTGTAGATTTTGTAAACGCTATACCTAGATTAGACTACATTTGTTTTAAAATTTTTTCTTTCTTTGGCTGGGTGCAGTGACTCACACCTAAAATCCCAACACTAGGGAAGGGCAAGGTGGTTGGATCTTGAGGTCAGGAGTTCAAGACCAGCCTGGCCAAGATGGTGAGACCCCAGTCTCTACTAAAAATACAAAAACTCAGCCGGGCATGTGGCGGGTGACTGTAATCCCAGCTACTCAGGAGGCTGAGGCAGAGAATTTTCTTGAACCCAGGAGGCGGAGGTTGCAGTGAGCAGAGACCACACCACTGCACTCCTGGGCAACTCCACCTCAAAAAAATTTTTTTCTTTCTTCAGTAATAAAATAGCCTTAGCTTACTGTAACATTTTTCTTCATAACATTTAAAAATTTTTTAACTTTTACTTTTTTTGTAATAACAGCTGCAAACATAAACATGTATTCAGCTGTATAAAACTATTTTCTTCATATCCTTATTCTATAACCTTTTTTTCCAATTAAAAAATGGTTTTAAAACTTTTTAAATTTCTTTTAAAAAAACGAAGACACAAACACACACATTAATGTGTCAGTGATGTTGACCCCTGTGTAGGATCAGGATCATCAACATCACTGTCTTCTACCTACACATCTTATCCCACTGGAAGGTCTTCAAGGGCAGTAACAAGCATGGAGCTGTCATCTCCTATGGTAACAGTGCCTTCTTCTGGAATACCCCTGAATGACCTGCCTGGGGCTGTCATAAGATTAATTTTATTTTAAATAAATAGAAGGAGTACACTCTAAAATGCCTTTAAAAGTATACTATAGCATAATAAATACATAAACAAGTGACATGGTTATTTTTGTGAAGTATTATGTACTATACATAATTATATGTGCTATGCATTTATACAACTGACAGCACAGTAGATTTATTTATACTGGCATCGCCACAAACACATGAGTTCTGCATTGTGCTGTGATAATATGACAGCTGCTGGATGATAGGAGTTTTTCAGCTGCCTTATAATCTTTTGGGACCACTGTTGTATATGCTGTTCATGGTTGATCAAACATTGTCATGCTGTGCATGACTGTATTCAATGGGAACTCTTTCTTTTTCTTTTTCTTTTTTTTCTTTTACTTAAGTTCTGAGGTACATGTGCAGAATGTGCAGGTTTGTTACATAGTTAAAGGTGTGCCATGGTGGTTTGCTGCATTCATCACCCTGTCATCTACATTAGGTATTTCTCCTAATGCTATCCGTCTCCTAGTCCCCCAACCCCCGACAGGCCCCGGTATGTGATGTTCCCCTCCCTGTGTCCATGTGTTCTCATTGTTCAACTCCCACTTATAAGTAAGAACATGAGGTGTTTGGTTTTCGGTTCTTGTGTTAGTTTGCTGAGATTGATGGTTTCTAGCTTCATCCATCTCCCTGCAAAGGATATGAACTCATCCTTTTTTATGGCTGCGTAGTATTCCATGGTATGCCACATTTTCTTTACTTAGTCTATCATTGATGAGCATTTGGGATGGTTCCGATGGGAACTCATACTTTCTTATTTGCTATACTTGTTCTTTTTTTTTAATTAGCTAAAGTTAGTAGTGATATGTCTACTTTGTGAAGTGTTTTTTTGTGTGTGTTTGTTTCTTTCTTTTTTATTTTTGCTGGAGGGCAGTGGCTTAATCACAGATAGCCTGCAGCCTTGGCCTCCTGGGCTCAAGCATTTCTCCCCACTCACCCTTCCAAGATGCTGGTACTATAGGCATGTGTCACCAAGCCTGGCTAATTTTTTAAGTTTTTGTAGAAATAGAGTTTCACCGTATTGCCTAGGCTGGTCTCGAACTCCTGGGCCCAAGCAGTCCTCCCACTTTGGCCTCCCATAGTGCTGGGATTACAGGCATGAGCCACTGCTCCTGGCCTGATTCGTTAGTTTTTAATGATATCCTTTGACTCTGAACTGTTAACATACTGATAATAATGTGCTTATTCTGCTTTCATTTTTCCCTTTCTCTTGCTGTTTTTCAATTGCATTATTTCTACCTTGTCAGAATACTTAACAGATTATTTTTTTAATCATCATTTACATTTGTTTTAGTCTTTATACATTAAATATAATAAATGTTTTGTCTTAGTCCTTTTGTGCTGCTATAATAGAAAACTACAATCTGGGTAATTTATAAAGAACAGAAATTTCTTACACTTCTGGCAGCTGGAAAGCCAAGGTCAAGGTATGGGCAGGTTTCATTTTATTGATAATATTTTACATATTTATGGGATGCATGTGATTATTTTTTCTTTTTTTTTCCTTCAATATTTGAGTTCTGTGGTATATGTGCAGGATGTGCAGGTTTGTTACATAGGTAAACGTATGCCATGGTGGTTTGCTGCACCGATCAATGCATCAACTAGGTATTAAGCCCAGCATCCCTTAGCTATTCTTCCTGATGCTCTCTCTCTCCCCACCACTCTACCACAAACCCCAGTGTGTGTTGTTCCCCCCTCATGTGTCCATGTGTTCTCATGATTCAGCTCCCACTTGTAAGTGAGAACATGTAGTGTTTGGTTTTCTGTTCCTGCATTAGTTTGCTGAGGATAATGGCTTCAAGCTCCAACGTGTCATCTGCAGAGAAGAATAATTTGACTTCTTTTTCAGTTTGGATGTCTTTTCTTTATTTTGCTCAATTGCTCTGGCTAGGACTTCTAATAGAATGTTGAATAGGAGTGGTGAAACTGGGCATCCTTGTATTGTTCCAGTTCTTAGAGGAAAAGCTGTAAGCTTTTCCTCATTCACTGTGATGTTAGCTGTGGGTTTGTCATTTATGGCTTTTATTATTTTGAGATATGTTCCTTCTATGCCTAGTTTTTTGAGCATTTGTAACATGAAGGGATGTTGAATTTTATCAGATTTTTTTCTGCATCTATTGATGATCATGGTTTTTTTTCCTTCATTCTGTTGATGTAATGTATCGTTTATTAATTTATCTGTGTTAAACCATCCTTGTTTCCTTGTTATAAATCCCACATGATTATTGTGTATTATCTTTTTGATACACTGTTGAATTCTGTTGGCTAGTATTTTCTTGAAGATTTTTACATCTGTGTTAATCAGGGATATTTGCCTATAGTTTTCTTTTTTCATTGTGTCTTTGTCTGGTTTTTGGTATCAGAGTAATGCTGGTCTCATAAATAAGTTAGGAAAAATTCCCTCCTCTTCAGTTTTATTGGAGTAGTTTACAGAAGATTGGTATTAGTTCTTCTTATATGTTTTGTTGAATTTGGCAGTGAAGCCCTCTGCTCTTGTACTTTTCTTTTTTGGGAGACTTCTTACTACTGATTGTCTTGCTACTCATTATTGTTCTGTTCAGGTTTTCTATTTCTTTCTGATTCAAATCTTGATAAGTAGTAAATTTCCAGGAATTCATCTATTTCCGCCAGGTTTTCCATTTTGTTCATGTATACCTCATAATAGTCTCTCATAATCTTTTGTATTTTTGTAATGTGAGTTGTAATGCCTCCTTTTTCATATCTAATTTTGTTTATTTGGATTTTTTCTCATCTTGGTCTGTCTAGTGATTTATCAATTTTGTTGATCTTTTCAAAGAACCAAATTTTTGTTTTATTGTTACTTTTTGTTTTGTTTTATTTTTTGGTCTTTGTTTTGTTCTGCTCTGATCTTTGTTATTTCCTTCTGCTAATTTGGAGTTTGGCTTATTTTTGTCTTTTAGTGTCTTGAGGCACACTGTTAGATTGTTATTTGAAATCTTTCTACTTTTTTGATGTAGGCATTTATTGCTATAAACTTTCCTCTTACTACTGCTTCTGCTTTTGCTGTGTCACGTGGGTTTTGGTACGTTGTATTTCTGTTTTCCTTTGTTTCAAGATATTTTTAAATTTTCATCTTAATTTCCTCATTCACCTGATGGTTGCTCAGGAGCATGAATTTCCATTTGTATAGTTTCCAAAGTTTTTCTTGGTATTGATTTCTGGTTTTATTCCACTATGGTCTGAGAATATAATGATTTCGATTTTTAAAAATTTTTTGAGACTTATTTTGTGGCCTAACGTATGTTCTGCCTTTGAGAATGTTCTATGTACTAATGAGAAGAATTGTTGTATAAGATGTTCTGTAGGCTGGGCATGGTGGCTCATGCCTGTAATCCCAGCACTTTGGGAGGTCGAGGTGGGCGGATCACCTGAGGTCAGGAGTTCAAGACCAGCCTGACCAATATGGTGAAACCCCATCTCTACTAAAAATACAAAAATTAACTGGGCGTGGTGGCGGGCAGCTGTAGTCCCAGCTACTCAGGAGGCTGAGGCAGGAGAGTTGCCTCAACCTAGGAGGTGGAGGTTGCAGTGAGCTGAGGTCTCGCCACTGCACTCCAGCCTGGGTGACAGAGTGAGACTCCCTATCAAAAAAAAAAAAAAAAAAAAAAAAAAGTGCTGTAAATGTCTGTTAAGTACAATTTGTCCAAGGTTCAGTTTAAATCCAATGTTTCTTTGGTGATTTTCTGTCTAGATAATCTGTCTGATGCTGAGAGTGGGGTGTTGAAGTACCCCACAAATTATGGTATTGGAATCTGTCTTTCAGTCTCGTAATATTTACTTTATGAATTTAGGTGCTCCCGTGTTGAGAACATGCATATTCTCTTGCTGGATTGATCTATCATTATATAATGACTTTATGTTTTTTACTGTTTTTGGCTTAAAGTGTATTTTATCTGACATAGGTATAGCTACTCCTGTGCACTTTTGGTTTTCATTTGCATGGAGTCTCTTTTTTCCATTTGTTTACTTTTGATCTATAAGCCTTTTAAAAAGTAAGGTATGTTTCTTGTAAGCAGCATATAGTTGATCATAATTGTAATTCATTCAGCCAGTCTGTATGTTTTAAGTGGAGAATGTAATTCATTTTCATTTTCATTCTAGGTTACTATTGATATTTGAGGTTTTATTCCTGTCGCATTGCTAATTGCTTTCTGGTTGTTTTGTTCTTTGTTCCTTCCTTTTTCTTCTATTGTTCCTCATTGTGATTTGGTAGTTTTGTGTAGTGATACCATTTAAATTCATTCTCTTCCTTTTTTGTGTGTTTGCTTTAATAGTGTTTTATATTTTCATGTGTTTTCATAATGGAAAGTGTCATTCTTTCATTTCCAGACTCAGAACTCCCTTGAGCATTTCTTGTAGGGCTGGTATAGTGGCGATGAATTCTTTCAGCTTTTGCTTTTCTGGGAAAGACTTTATTTCTCCTTCATTTACAAAGTATAATTTTGCTGGATGTAGTATGCTTTTCTGGCAGTTATTTTTTTTTTTTTTCTTTTAACACTATGATATATCAACCCATTCTTTTCTGGCCTGTGAGGTTTCTGCTGAGAAATGCCCTGTTGGTCTGAAGGGAGTCCTTTTTAGGTGACAAGATACTTATCTCTTGCTATTTTTAGAATTTTGACTTTAGACAATCTGACTATATTGTGCCGTGGAGAAAATCTTTTATCTGTTTGGGGATCTCAGAGCTTCCTGTATCTGGATGTTTAAATATCTTGCTAGATTTGGGAAGTTTTCATCTAGTATTTCATTAAATAGGTTTTCTAACCCTTTTGCTCTGTCTTTGCCTCCTGGAACCCTGACAATTTGCATATTTGGCCACTTTATGGTGTCCCATATGTCACAAAGGCTTTACTCATTGTTTTTCATTCTTTTTTCTTTATTTTTGTCTATATTATTTAAAAATACTTGTCTTTGGTTTCTGAAATTATTTCTTCTGTTTGATCTGGCCTATTGTTGGATCTTTTGAATGTATTTTGTATTTTATTCAATAAATTCTTTAGTTCCAGAATTTCTGTTTGATTCTTTTTTATAGTATGTATCTCTTTGGTAAATTTCTCTCTCATAGACTGAATTATTTTTCAGATTTCTTTGTACTTTTCCTCTTTTTTCCTTTTTTTTTTTTTTTTTTTTTTTTTTGAGATGGAGTCTTGCTTTGTAGCCCAAGCTGGAGTGTAGTGACACAATCTCGGCTCACTGCAACCTCTGCCTCCCAGATTCATTTGATTCTCCTGCCTCATCCTCCAGAGTAGGTGGGATTACAGGCACATGCCACCTTGCTCAGCTAAATTTTTGAATTTTTAGAAGAGACAGGGTTTCACCATGTTGACCAGGCTGGTCTCCAACTCCCAAGCTCAAGCAATCTGCCCACCTGATCCTCCCAAAGTTCTGGGATAATAGGCATGAGCCACCGTGCCTGGCCTCTTTGTACATTTTTTAGAATTCTCTCATATCTCACTAAGCCTCTTTAGAATCAATAATTTGAATTCTTTTGGGGGGATTTTATGAATTTCTTTTTGATTGGGATGTGTTGCTGGAGAACTATTCTTTTCCTTGGAAGGTGTTACATTTCCTTGCTTTTTCAGGTTTCATGTATTCTTACATTGATATCTGTAAGTCTGGTGTAACAGTTACGTATTCCAACTTTTAAAATTTGCTTTCATAGGGGAAGATTCTTTGCTGTAGATGTATCTATGGTATTGGTTTCATAGGGCACTTTGGCTTTGATTCTGAGTATGTTCAGTAGAATGGTCTCTGTATTATTTCATTGGCTGTAAACAGCATCAATAAAACCTGTGATTTTCTCAGTGGCTTAGGGTACAAATATTAGTGGAGGCTGTGGTGAAGTTTGGCTGGGAACTGGGACATCAGGTGGGCCAGTCTTTGGACCCTGATGGTGGCAGCAGTGGGCTGAGTTTGCCTGTCTTTAGGTTCCAGGGCAATGTATGCTTTCACCAGTGTTAGCAGTTCCAAACAAGTTGATTTTTGGGTCTCCTGGTGTCTTGGATGCCAGTAGCGGCAGCAGTGTGAGGGTGGATAGGTTCTCGGACCCCTGGGCAGCTGGTGTGGTATGGGCAATGACAGTGGTGGGACAACCCTCTGTGTCCCATGAGGTGTATACTGGTGCTGGTGGTAGCTACAAAGGGCTGGACAGGCCAGTCTCCAGGCCTGCAGGTGGCATATGCAGGTAGGTAGGTGCCAGCTGTGGTGGTAGCATCCAGGAGGTAGGCCCAACCTCATTCCCCTGGGAGGAGTATTCAGTGCCAACATTGATGGACTGGGCTGGGCAATCCCTTCACCCCTCCTCCACCCCCTAATTGTATGATCTGGCATGGAGGGGATCAAAGCCAGGCCAGTTAGGCTACTTTTCAGGCCTGCTAATGGTGTGTGCAGGTGCCAGCCATGGTAGGCAGGGGCCAGGAATGTTCACATTGTTGCCCTGCTGCTCAGGAGGACAGTACCACCTTCACTGGTAGCAACCTTGGCCGGTGTGTGAGAAATGTGCACACCACTCGTACCTCAGCCCTGACAGTGGTAGCCTGTGCCTCAGTGACACTCAGCCTGGGTGCAGTAGCCCACAGTCACTTGCACCTAAACACTGGGTGTTAACAGTTCGTGTGTTACTCTTGAGCCTTAGCCCTAGCACTGCTGGGCTCTAGGACACTGTAGTTCATTGCAGGTGGGGCTCTAAAATGGTGCCTTGCTGCACCTGCTTAGGTTTCAGGGGATGTGTGGCTCCCAGCGCTAGCACTCTCCCAAGAGCAGTGCTGTCACACTGTCTCCCAACAGTGTTAGTTTTCAGTGCCTGTGAGGGACAAGAGGCTTTCCCATGACTAGGATTGCAGGATTCATAGTGGAAATATGGACCACTGAGGTTCTCTTACCCTTTATATTGGGGAATCTTTCAGCTCCCCACCAATCCTGGCCCAGGGCTTCCTTCTCTTTCCTTGCTTTAGGTATTTCTTGTCACTTTTTCTGTTGAATTCCAGTGTCCTCTCTTGGATGATCTATTTGAAGTATGGTTAGTCACTATTTTGGTTCTTCTTAGTAGAAGAGGCAAGTATAAATTGCTTCTAGTTAGCCATCTTGAAGCCTCTCCCACCTTTTAAAGCGCTCAGAAGGGAGTGGTGATTCAGGCCTACTGTACTTTATAATTGCTGAACTATGCCTGCCTCTAGTTGCCCTTGGTGTGTGCCTTACATCAGTAAAGGAAAAGAGGGAAATAAGAGCAAAAATGATAATGAGCAGAAGAATGAGTTTGGAAGGAGAATGAAAGGCAAGGCTGGGCATGATAGCTCATGTCTGTAGTCCCAGCATTTCGGGAGTCCAAGGCAGGAAGATCACATGAGCCCAGGAGTTTGAGCAGCCTAGGCAACATAGTGAGACCCCATCTCTACAAAAAAATAACAAGTAAAAAGGCAAGAAGGGAATGGTGGGTTGGAAAATGTGAACAAAAGGTGCTGGAGTTACTGCTGTCAGAATGTGTGTCTGTGAGTGTGTGTGTGTGTGCACATATATTTCTCTCTATATATAGTCTATATAGTGTGTGTGTGTATATATATATATATATGGACAAAAGTAGACACCTGAGAAGTGCCACTTACCGTGGCTTCTGTTACATCTTGGCCTCTGTGCTCTAAGTTGTCTGTTCTTTCTCTAGGAACATATTGTCTTTGTCTAAAAATAGACTAGCACCGTGGAGCAGTGTATTAGATCCCTTTTGTTATCTAACTAGTAAAATTCCTGCAAACAGAGATGCTTACAGTAGGAGATTCATTCTAGAGAGAATAACACAGTTTTATTAGCTAAAGGAATTTTGTGTTTTGCTTGCTTCCATTAAAAATGTTTGGCTGTTTCATTGATTGGCAAGGAAACAAGGGAGCCTTTCATTTTTAGGAGAGCTTTAGAGGGCAAACTGGGTGGTGCCTGGTGAAGCGAGTGTCTTCTAGTGAATGACATTTGGTCTATTTTTAGAGTTGGAAACATTATACCCTTAAGTTTATTGTTTAAGCAGGCAAGAGAGCATGCTGTGCAGTCATGAGTGGAATTTTTGCATTTGATCTCAGGGCCTGTGTCCTCCCTCATAGTTACAACCTCTGTGGTGTTTGGCTTCTGAATTTATAAATATTTTATTAGTTTCAGATTCTCTTCTCAATTTACTTATCTTCACCTTGCAGATTATCTAAAGGGAAGAGATTAGATACATACCTGGTTAACAACTAACAGTCAATACTTTGATACTTGATTTGGATTCCCTAAATTTTTCCTTTAAAAATCATTATAGCTGCTTAATTCCTTTCTTATATTTTCTCAGGCTCTTGCAACTCATCTGTAGCATCCTTGCTTGAACCTTGTCAAACCACTGACAAAGATAACTAAGAATTATTACTTTTTAAATGTATTTAAGCCAATTTCCAACTATTTTTCTTTTCTTTCTTCTTTTTTTTTTTTAATTTTTTTTTTTTTTTTTTTTGAAACAAAGTCAGGCTGGAGTGCAGTAACACAATTTCAGCTCACCACAACCTCCGCCTCCCAGGTTTAAGCCATTCTCCTGCCTCAGCCTCCCACGTAGCTGAGATTACAGGTGCACACCACCATGCCCAGCTAATTTTTATATTTTTAGTAGAGATGGGGTTTTGCCATGTTTTCCAGGCAGGTCTTGAACTCCTGACCTCAGGTGTTTTGGCCTCCCAAAGTTCTGGGATTACAGGCATGAGCCCTGCCCCAATTATTTTTCTTGAAAGTTTAATTTTTACATTGTGAAAAAATTGTATTTTTTTTTCATTCTTTACCCAACTTGAGAGAATAATAAACTTTTGGGGAAAAGTCTCCATAATTTCAACACCAGAACTATTTTTTATTTCCTATTTGTACATTATTCCCCAGTGTTTGTGCTCATAAATGTGAATTTTTGCCAGTTTCAGTGAGCTACTTTATATTCTGTTATTTTCACTTAACATTTACTAGATTGTTTTTCAGCAATGGAATTTTTTTAAATTTCCACTGTCCTTTAGACTTGACGGAATTCCTTTAGAGATTAACATTTAAGGCCAGGCGCGGTGGCTCAAGCCTGTAATCCCAGCACTTTGGGAGGCCGAGGCGGGTGGATCATGAGGTCGAGAGTTCGAGACCATTCTGGTCAATGTGGTGAAATCCCGTCTCTACTAAAAATACAAAAAATTAGCTGGGCATGGTGGCGCGTGCCTGTAGTCCCAGCTACTCAGGAGGCTGAGGCAGGAGAATTGCTTGAACCCAGGAGGCGGAGGTTGCAGTGAGCCGAGATCGTGCCATTGCACTCCAGCCTGGGTAACAAGAGCAATACTCTGTCTCAAAAAAAAAAAAAAATTTAAATGATGTATTAACATTTTGAAACGTCTTATTTTCTGAAGCTAATTCATATTATGTAACTAACATCAAGATATTTTCATTGACCCATATAGTTTATATGTCTTAATGTAATTTGTATCAGTCACGTAATTCCTCTCAAATGTAAAAGGAGCTTTTCAGAAAGGATATATAACTTTCAATTCATTGCTTATCTGAATTGCTTATTTAAAGTGTAATAGTTGGCTTTCTCCCATTTTTCTCGATGTGATTTTTTAACCAAAATTAAATCATTAGCTTGATTTATGTCATTTTATTTTTTTAGACTCAATTTACTATATTTGTCACATTTAGAGATTTTTTTTTTTTTTTTTTTTTTTTGAGACGGAGTTTCGCTCTTGTTACCCAGGCTGGAGTGCAATGGCGCAATCTCGGCTCACTGCAACCTCCGCTTCCTGGGTTCAGGCCATTCTCCTGCCTCAGCCTCCTGAGTAGCTGGGATTACAGGCACGCGCCACCACGCCCAGCTAATTTTTTGTATTTTTAGTAGAGACGGGGTTTCACCATGTTGACCAGGATGGTCTCGATCTCTCGACCTCGTGATCCACCCGCCTCGGCCTCCCAAAGTGCTGGGATTACAGGCTTGAGCCACCGCCCCCGGCCCCTTGTCACATTTAGAGATATTTTAAAAGCAGTAATAGGCCAGGTGTGTTGGCTCACACCTGTAATACTAGCACTTTGGGAAGCCAAGGCGGGTGGATCACTGGAGGTCAGGGGTTCAAAACCAGCCTGGCCAACATGGTGAGACCTCGTCTCTAATAAAAATACAAAAATTAGCCAGGTGTGGTGGTGTGTGCCTGTAATCCCAGCTCTTCGGGAGGCTGAGGCAGGAGAATGGCTTGAATCTGGGAGGCAGAAGTTGCAGTGAGCCAAGATCAAACCACTACACTCCAGCCTGGGGGACAGAGTGAGAGTGAGTCTCAAAAAGAGAAAGAGAAAGAGAGAGAGGGAGAGAAAGGGAGAAAGAAAGAGGGAGGGAGGGAGGGAAGGAGGAAGGAAGGAAGGAAGGAAGGAAGGAAATAACTTCTAAAGAAGTTTTAAGTATGCCAGAATTTTGTTGTCAAAAATTTTTTTACTGTTTTTCTGTTGTCATGAACATTTGATTTCCTTTTGTCATTTTTTTCTTTCCTTGATTTGCAGTATTTTGGATCTGTTAATGTTATAATTCTCTAATATGTACAGTTATGTATCTTCACTACAGTTTCTAGCAATTGAGTGATATTCTCTACATATACGTTTATTTGATATTGAGGCAAAACAAAGAATAATTACCATATTCAGAAGTTCCTAAAATCTCATTTTAGAGAGTTACTTTATTGTCTAAATCTTTCTCTATAGTTGCCAATAAACAGAAAAAGTTAATTTCTCTCTCTTTTTCTGCCTGCTTTCACCTGCGATTGCTAATAATTATGCATTAGGAGAAGTAGGTGGACAGCAATAAAAATGAGATCTAAGTGATCCATAAATGGGTCTTCAAGCCTGTGTTGGTATTTGAAGTACCTAGAGTGTTGCCTAGCACAGAGCAATGAGTCAGTAGATTTTTGTTGAGTGGTTAGATAGATTCATAGGCAAGCCAGTCAATAAAATCATATTGCTTTCTGAGATGTCCAAGACTAAAATCTCCCTAAATTGTGCTAAATTAAGATTCTGAAGCTCATTCTGATTGTCAAAACTGCATTGATTACCACAATATTGATAATAACAGAGTTGTATTGTTTTCTAAGTAATGAATTGACGTATATATATGTTACACTTTTGTTTCTGAAGGAAGTAGAAATTCGCAACAAAGACCTGGAGGGACAACTGTCTGACTTAGAGCAACGTCTGGAGAAAAGTCAGAATGAACAAGAAGCTTTTCGCAATAACCTGAAGACACTCTTAGAAATTCTGGATGGAAAAATATTTGAACTAACAGAATTACGAGATAACTTGGCCAAGCTACTAGAATGCAGCTAAGGAAAATGAAATTTCAGTGCCAATTAATTAAAAGATACACTGTCTCTCTTCATAGGACTGTTTAGGCTCTGCATCAAGATTGCACCAAAAAGAAAAAAAAAAAAATTGAATATCACTCCTCCAGGAGGAGGATCTTTTGAAAATTGAAATTGTATATTTCACTGTAAATTTTAGAATCCAGCTTGTAGCTAGTTGGGGAAAAAAAGAGATGAAAAACTTGAACTACAAATTACCTCCATGTATATTATTGGCCATAGTTAACTAGAAAGTTATAAATAGACACTTAATGCAATCTTTTTTCCTGATATTAGCCAGTGGGAAAGTTAACAATGTCTGGGTCACATCCCCTTTTTGTGTTCAACACAGTGAAGATTATCTGCTTTTTAAATTAATTTATTTACGATATCTAGAGCTGTGTTTTGTGCAAAAACTTATTGATGAAAGCCTGTCTTTTGTTGTAATCTGAATAATTTCTCAGGATATTTTTGCACTGCTGAGAAGCAGTGCCATTACCAATTAATTCTTGCCAGGAGTGAGAGAGAGCCGTATCTCTAATTGAAATATACTATAACTGGGTGTATAGAGTTCTTCCCTTTTTTGTGCTGGAAGATATTTCACTCTGGTGACTACTCTGGTACACTCTGGTGTTCTC
Source organism: Saimiri boliviensis (assembly GCF_048565385.1). Taxonomy (NCBI): domain Eukaryota; kingdom Metazoa; phylum Chordata; class Mammalia; order Primates; family Cebidae; genus Saimiri; species Saimiri boliviensis. The sequence continues at coordinate 229,815,948 of NC_133449.1, forward strand.
TAATCTTGTCTGTTGTATAGTTTACTTTTCCATATTGATTCCATGTATTTATGAGAAGATACTGTCTCCCATTTTATTACACATTTTAAAGCCAACTAATGAAGGCAGCTGAGTCCCTCAGAAATTTTTCTTTTTAAATTTCTAATAAATTTGACACACAGTACTGAAATACAGCAATCCGTCATTGACGGTCTGGTCTAGCAATGTTAAGTATATTTACAGAATATGCAGTTACATTTATTTATATATTTTGCAAGAAATCTTTTCTGAATGATCAATGCATTTCAATTTATGAATAATAATGGTTATTGGGGAACTGTTTATTATAGATAATTTTAAGGTATATAGCTATTTTAAAGGGGATCCATTTACATCAAACAGCGATCAGAGGACTCTATCTAAATTGTGATCATGGCAGATAGAGATGGAGTCATGTACTCCATCTGGCTCTACACATCAATCACATCTTTATTCAAACCTCACAAGGCAATATTCTGAACTGTTAACTAGGTATTTCAAAACAGGAATTAAATTCAATAGGCTCTTCTCAGTGAACAGGTTTTAATGTTGTTTTGATGTAATTTTAAAAGACTTTTAGCAAACATGCATTTCTTTATATGATATATTTCTTTTATGAAGCTATTTTAAAAGTAAGCCAAGTGCTGTTTAGTCTGCTTATAAAGTAGGAATTGCATCAGAGTACATATATTCTTGCTGTACAATGCCTGTGATGTTGAGGAGGGTTCTTTTTTAAAGTGTATGCTTGAGTATCTGACTCTATGGAGTCTATAAATGCACTGACTTCTTGTTTGTATCCCAAAATGATCGAATTGTTAAGTACAAAATTAAGCTAATTAACCAATTTGTAACCATTTTTTCACTCATAAACAGCTACTCAACGTTAGACAATTTTGTTTTTTATGTATGTGTATGTACGTAAATACATACATACTAATTTACATTAGAGTGAAAAATAAATGGTTTGTTTCTGAAGTTAGTTTCTAAAGTGAGTTTTCAGGTGTCTCTGAAAATTTTATAACAATCATCATGTATTACATGTGCTGTAACATCATGTACGTTACCTCCGTCTATTTTAGGATATTTTCCTCACCTGTTTGTTATAGGGAGAATAATTTAGATACACATGCTCAGAGCTGAGATAGTTCTCTGATAAATCAGGTAACAAAATGTATTTGATTGATGGAATTTTGAAGTTAATGTGATTTTATCCATCAGTTTCTGAGTAACAAAGAGCACCAAGTTTTAATTTAAATAGGGGATTTAACACTAGGGATCAGGGAGTTTCGTTATGAAGAGTTAAAAAAATTTTAAGAAACAGTGTAAGCTGTTGAAATGGCAAGTGAATTATTTTAATGATGTAATAAAATATTTTTAAATTTTGACATAGTGATCATTTAATGAAAAAACTCACCAAAATGTCTCCACTTGAATTGTATTGATAATGTGGGACATATGTGTAATTCGATATATACACATAACCATATGTATATACAGAAATTATTTTTAATACTTTCCTACTGATATGAAATTTAAAATTGGAAATTTTGTGTGTGTTTTTCTTGTCCAATAGAGCCTAATTGTTTCCTTTTTTAGTGATTTAACAATCTCTTGAGGGCTGCACCTTTAAATTCCCAGATTGTCAATAGACATGTACAGTATATGGGATAAGGTGGACACAAGTGCACATATAAATAAAATCTTCTTAAGACTTTTAAATATTCATTTACAGTAGGAGAGTATGTAGAAATTATCATCTACAAGTCATAATTAGGTTGTGTACCTACTGTAGTTTTTTCCATTTCTGTATTATATAAACATTTGCATATTAAAATTTGATTTTTCCCAGAGACGAGTATTATATACTGTATCTATATTTAAATCAAACTGTGGTAATATATTTCTCAGAAAATTATGTTGGGGACTATAGCCTGAACATGTGGACTTGAAGCAACATGGAGGAGGAGGTTGATCCCGTTGTGTATAAGTTAATATATGATAACGATTGACTCTTGTACAAAAACAAAAATTGAAAAAAAAAAGAAAAACAAAAATACAGTTTTTATTTTGAAATACATTTGTTCTCTGGAGAATGTACTTTATCTTTTTTCCCTCCAGTCTTTTACAGATATTTAAAAGCATTTAAATCATGACAGCATTTACTTAAATCTTACAGGTGCTACTGGATTTTGCATTAGTGTGTTATGTTGTGAAGTCCTAACTTTGACATAAAAGGTTTTATAAGTATTCCCCTGCCTGGAAAATTAGTTTTTGTTCTTCTCTTTCTCTCTCTCTTTCTCTTTTCCTCTTTCTTTATGCAGACTAAAACATGCTCAGGAAGTTGCCTCTCTCCTTGTCTCTGTAGAAGATCTCCAGTACCATCATAGATTTGATGTTCTGCTGTCGCTGAACTGTTGGGAAGCAGTTAGAGGGAAAAACTCACTGTTTATTTTTCAGGTGGAACTAAAAGAAACACTCAGAATTAAGCCACCCCCACCACTACCTTTAAAAACTAGTTTCTTTGCCCTGTTAAAATTAAATATATTCTTTAACATGTGGGCTACAGTCTCCCATGTTTTTATTTAACTCTGAAGTATATACACTTCAGTCACTTATCTCCTTGTGGTACTGATTTTGTCAGTACTGGAATGGGAGGCAGGTCGGGGAAAGTTTGTTTGATAGCAGTGGTTTATTTTTGTTGTTTTAAACCTTGCATTTGTTTGGTATCAAATGATTTTAACATCCTGAAATTCTGTGCTTGAAATCATGAAATAGTTTTCATTGAATTTTTGCTTCCTAAATGTATAGCATGAAGTAAATTAATTTATACAAATCTTAAAGAAGAAACCTTTCAGGTAACCGGGCGCAGTGGCTCACACCTGTAATCCCAGCACTTTGGGAGGCCGAGGCGGGTCGATCACCTGAGGTTGGGAGTTCGAGACCAGCCTGACCAATACAGAGAAACCCCGTCTCCATTGAAAATACAAAATTAGCCAGTCATGGTGGTGTGTGCTGTAATCCCAGCTGCTTGGGAGGCTGAGACAGGAGAATAGCTTGAACCTGGAAAGTGGAGGTTGTGGTGAGCCAAAATGCCACCATTGCCCTACAGCCTGAGCAACAAGAACAAAACTCCATCAAAAAAAAAGTAGTTGAGATTGACACTTTTTAAAAAATTCCTCAATTTCTAAATTTAGAAATTACTAGAAAAGGAAAGGATGTGTCAGTCACCTTACTCCAAATTGTGAAAGTATATTTTTCCTGTTAAATTTTACCTTAAAATTTTTATGATAGTTTTTCTTCATGAGAAACTGATGTATAGATGTTGTGCAAATATGAGCCAAGTTACTGAATTAAAGTAGTGAGCACTTTACATTTTTTGTTTATCTATTACCTAGTAAAATAGCTAAAAATCATATCCCAGAAAAATCAAAAACATCAGCATTACACTGCCTAGTGGTTTCTGCTTAGTACACTAAATAGAAAAACACATTTTAAGTGATTTTTACCAAAAACATGAACTAGGGAGAGATTGCCTCTGGACTAGAATAGACAGAAGGCCACAAACTCCTAGTTGACTTCTTGGCAAGTCGCTGATCTCTGTAAGGATCTCTCTAGCCTTCAGGTTAAAGGACACATTGCTTCTCCACCTTTGGGTTAAGGTCAAGTGTAGGTTAAAGGACACATTCCAGAAGATACTAAGAGTATATCTGGTGGGAAGATATTTTTAGTGAAAGCAGATGCAGAAAAAAGAATAGGAACATGCTGCCTTGAGTTTTTATCTAAGGCATATCAGGATAGCCAGAGACACAAAGTATACCCCCAGCTATTTTCTACCTTGCTGCTGCTTTTAACTAAACAAATTGAGATTGCGCTAATGAATTTCAGAGACTTTCAGAAAACTCTTCACTTGTTTTGTCAGGTTTTGTAACCTAATATAAGACACCTGACATTCAGAACTCACCATTTTGTGAGATCCTGACCTACTTTTTTTTTTTTTTTTTTTTTTGTGGTGGAGTCTCACCCTGTTGCCCAGGTTGGAGTACAGTGGTGCCATCTCAGCTCACTGCAACCTCTGCCTCCCAGGTTCAAACAATTCTGCCTCAGCCTCCCAAGTAGCTGGGACTACAGGTACCCGCCACTATGCTTCGCTAATTTCTGTATTTTTGGTAGAGTCAGGATTTCACCACATTGCCTAGGCTGCTCTCAAACTCCTGATCTCAAATGATCCCCCTGCCTTGGCCTCCCAAAGTGCTGGGATTACCAGATGTGAGCCACTGTGCCTGGCCTTGACCTACTTTTGTCAGTTATTTTCATATCAAATATACCCAGCGATAGAAATATTACTGTGTTTTCTTTTAACAACATCAAGTAAAGATAATGGGTGCCTGATAAATGCAAGTATAAGGCCATTTCTGTAGCACAGAAAAATGTCTTTTGTGTTTTTTCTATCAATAGTTATGATTTTTCTTGTTTTCTGTGAATTATAACTACCTTACTGTATACACAGATATATTGTCAGTCACATCTGTATGACTCGTGGATATGACTTACTTGATTATTCTACCTTAATTTATAAGGAATGGCTCTCAAGAAGCATGACTAGAAAGCAGATGTGCTTGAAGTGAATGTTTTCCCTATGACTTCAGTATGAAATGGAACATCAAGAAGTATGTATTAAATATCTGCTATGTGACAAGCACTGTACTAATTGACACAATTATTTCTATGGATAGTGGCCTTTCCAGGGTCACTCCTGTGGGAAGGGAGGGAGATAAGGAAGGGAAGAGGCTCAAATGATTGTACCTGCTGTTCGCATGGTGGTTGGTCTGATTATCCAGCACACTGGTGAAAAGGTGGAGGTCTTGCTCATATTTGTGGTACAATTTTTTTTCAAGCTTTTCTGCCTTGCCTCCCTATCTCTGTTAGGGCACTTTTAAACTAAATATTTCATATCTGCTCTTCTGAACATCTTCAGCCTTCTTTGGTGTTTATAGTACTTCTTATGAAGTCATAAATTATACTTTCTTTGCAGGTGTCATTTATGCAATATGTTTTGGACTCAGTTTTTTTTTTTAACTTACAAACTTCCAATAATCCAATGAAAGTAAGTAATTATTTATATGCATAATTTTAATCTATAAAATTTTAAGTAGCAAACCATATGGCCTTGGGAAAGCAGCTCATCTCTGAAGTTTTTAATTAAATAAATTGTAAACCTGTAAAACTCATCCCCCAACACTAAACAGTATTTCAACAGGATATGGGTTTTGCTATCAGTACTGGGTGACTTTGTGGTCAATTCTGGTTCTGCCAGAACTTAAGGTCTCTCTAGGTTGATCAAACCATTACATCAGTTGCAGAAGCAACTCATGGCTCTAGGGTCTTCAGACAGATGATAACAAAGCACAAGGTGAAAATACTTCGTTTTTGTTTTATGAGACAGTTTTGCTCTTGTTGCCCAGGCTGGAGCTCAGTGGTATGATCTCAGCTCACTGTAACTTCTGCCACTCTGGTTCAAGCGATTCTTGTGCCTCAGCCTCCTGAGTAGCTGGGATTACAGGCACTCGCCACCACATCTAGCTAATTTTTGTATTTTTAGTAGAGATGGAGTTTCACCATGTTGGCCAGGCTGGTTCACCATGTTGGCCAGGCTGGTCTTGAACTCCTTACCTTGGGTGATCCACCCTCCTTGGCCTACCAAAGTTCTGGGGCCACTGTGCCTGGCCTCAAGTGTTGAATCGTTAACCTTTCTTATTGTAATAAAATGTACATTAACAAAATTTACCATTTTCACAATTTTTAAGTGTATGATTCAGTGACATTAAGCACACTCACAACATTGTGTAACCATCACCATGTATCCCTTTTCAGAAGTTTTCATCATCCAAACAGAAACTCTGTACCCATTTAATACTGGCTCCCTATTTGTTCCCCACTCTCCACCCTCCCTACCTGCCCCCACAGCCTGTGGCAACCTCTGTTCTACTTTATGCCTCTATAAATTGGCCTAATCTAGGTACCTCAAATAAGTGGGATCATAAAATATTTGCTTATTTGTGACTGGCTTGCTTCACTTAGCATAATATTTTCAAGATCCATCCATGTTGTGGCATGTATCAGAATTTCATCACTTTTCAAGGCTGGATAATTTCCATTGTGTTGACATATGATACTCTATCCATTCATCTGTTGATGGACACTTGGGTCAATTCCATTGTTTGGTTCTTGTGACTCTTGCTGCTATGAACATTTGTGTACAATTTATCTGAGTTCCTGCTTTTTAGCATTCTTGTGGATATATACCTAGGAGTAGAATTGCTGGATTATATGAGAATTCTATGTTTAACTTTTTGAGGAACTGCAAAAGGGTTGGGTTTGAATTAGGTAAACCTAAAAGATTTGTAGAACAACATGCTAGCTCATTAGAAAATCAATCTTGGGGTTAGTGTCTGGTTAATAGACCTGTATGTAATTAATTGGCCTCTGAGTCATGCCTTTTATCATCTCTTTTCTAAAACATTTATTAAGCACCTACTATGTTTCAGACCCCATTTAAGAATATACACTATAGAGAGAAGCTCACAGTTGATTGCAGAACACAGACAGTTACTTTGCAGTGCACAAGATATATGACAAAGGAGAATACTTGCACAGGGCAATCCAGAGGGAAGACAGCTTGGGAGGTCTTTCCCAGAGGAGGTGACATCTGCCTGAGGCTTGGTGGAGAAACAGGAGCTAGTTAGTTGAAGAAGAGGTAAAAGAGAGTTGCAGAGAATGTGCTGTGCAAAGGCTCAGAAGAGTGAAGAAAGTATTGGGACATATAGAAATTTAGAATGGATGAGTACAGCTCAAGCATAGGATGTTAGGGAAGGGCATGGCAAAAGATGGGGATGGAGAAGTAGCCAAAGGCCAGAGCAGGGAGGACTTTGTAAGTCATATTAAAGATTTCAGTTTGATGCTGAAGGTAATGGAAAAATATTGAGGATTTTTTTTTTTTGCAAATAAATGACATAATCAGAAATGTATTTTATATAGCTATTATGTGCCTTTAAAAATCATAAGAAATAGACCAGGCACAGTGACTCACGCCTGTAATTGCAGCACTTTGGGAGGCCAAGGTGGGCAGATCACTTGAGTTCAAGACCAGCCTGGAGTTCAAGACCAGCCTGGCCAACATGGTGAAACCTTGTCTCTACTGAAAAATACAAAAATTAGCCAGGTGTGGTGGCAGACCACTGTAATCTCAGCCACTCTAGAGGCTGAGGCAGTAGGATCACTTGAACTGAAGAAGCAGAGTTTGCAGTCAGCCGAGATCACGCCATTGCACTCCAGCCTGGGAGGCAGAGTGAGACTCCATCTAAAATAAATCAATGAATAAGTAAGTAATAATATGTTTTATAAGTCAGGCAGCTATGTAAATCACAGTCCCTGTTGAGAGGCTGCATTATGGAAGGGGCAATGAGAAGGGATTCAGAGAGTCTATAGGCAGTAGAACCAGTAGGACTTACTGACTAATTTAGGTAGCAAGGAAAAGAGGAACGCAGGATGCTACTCATAGACAACCAGATGAATAATCCCATTTCCCCAGAAAGTGAATTCAGGAGGGGGAGAAACTCAGTTTTGTGAGTTCTGTTTTGCGTTTTACATGTCTATCGAATATCCAAGTGGAACTGTGGGTCTAGATGGAGCTTGAGAGAGAAGTATGAGCTGGAGATAAGTATTTGGGAGTTGTCACTTAATGTAATGGTAACTGAGGGAATAAGAAATGGAGAGAATGCAGGGTGAAAATGTCGGCTTGGGCCAGATGCAGCACAAGAGCTTGTAAAAGGAATGGCCAAGAGGGATGGGTGGACAACCAGAAGGGTGGGAGCTCACGGGAGCCTTGAGTGGAGTTTCAGAAAGCCAGATTTCACACAGGAACATCAACAAATCAACTTCGTGTCTTGAGATGCTGGCATTTAAACTGTATTCTATTGAGATCCTTCATTAATACTTGGTTTTAAAATATATTTTAACAAATTAAAAACTTAAATATGGTGTTTCTAACATTTTAAAACTTTGAAATCCAACAAACATCAGTGCCAGGTTAACTGTTTTTTTTGTGCAGATGCCAGAATAAGGCCATCTCTGGTAAATTGAAGAACTTCCTGGTATTTCAAGGTGAGCTGTTAAAAGAACTAGTACCATTTCTTGCTGTGAATCAGGACTTTCTCAGTGCTCTGTCAGAGAATCAAAATACAGAAATAGGGTCTACATAAGATAACTTCTGTTTTCTGTAAACCTAGTCTCAAATGTTTGCTTTTGAAAATAATTCTATATTGGCCAGGCGCGGTGGCTCAAGCCTGTAATCCCAGCACTTTGGGAGGCTGAGGCGGGTGGAACACGAGGTCAAAAGATCGAGACCATCCTGGTCAACATGGTGAAACCCCGTCTCTACTAAAAATACAAAAAATTAGCTGGGCATGGTGGCACGTGCCTGTAATCCCAGCAACTCAGGAGGCTGAGGCAGGAGAATTGCCTGAACCCAGGAGGCGAAGGTTGCGGTGAGCCGAGATCGTGCCATTGCACTCCAGCCTGGGTAACAAGAGCGAAACTCCATCTCAAAAAAAAAAAAAAAAAGAAAAAGAAAATAATTCTATATTGAATGACTTACTGCTTAAGTGTGATATCCCATTCCTTCTGTTAATATACTGGGCTTTGATGTTGTCATTTTAAGGGATAGAGAGATGTAACCAAGAAGTTAACCAACACCACTTGCTTCTTTCTGTGGTTTATTTGCCTCTCTTTAAAGTAAGGTTTTAGAGGCTTATGTGTATTGTGTGTATCTTTTTACATATATTGTTTTGATACCGAATACATCACCAGGACCACATAACTTTGTGTTTGCATTGCTATAGGAAGTTTAGAATGTTAATATGGTCCTGACTCTTTTTTTATATTGACTCATAAACATAACTGCATACAAATTATCTCTGATAGAAATGCTCTCAAATGATACTCTTTATATTTGGTTTTAGACTACTATATGATATTTGATTTTTATTTCTAGTTTAAGTTACAATCAAAATTAGTTTGAATTCCTTGAGTAGACGTGACTTGCACTACTTGGTCAACAAATTGAGCATGTTCAATGGTCCAGGAAGAAAAAAGGAACGATCAGTACTCAAAATTGGCTCCAAATAACCCACAGACTTTGCAAATCACTTGCAAATTGTCTAATAAAGTCTAACTTTTAAACAACTTTTGTTTATATTTTTCTTTTTCTTTTTTTTTTTTTTTTTTTTCTGAGACGGAGTTTCGCTCTTGTTACCCAGGCTGGAGTGCAATGGCGCGATCTCGGCTCACCGCAACCTCCGCCTCCTGGGTTCAGGCAATTCTCCTGCCTCAGCCTCCTGAGTAGCTGGGATTATAGGCACGCGCCACCATGCCCAGCTAATTTTTTGTATGTTTAGTAGAGACGGGGTTTCACCATGTTGACGAGGTTGGTCTCGATCTCTCGACCTTGTGATCCACCCGCCTCGGCCTCCCAAAGTGCTAGGATTACAGGCTTGAGCCACCGCGCCCGGCGGCTACTAGGGACACTATATTTTTCTACTTAGTGGTTAATCTTAGTCTCATTTAGCAGAGCCTTTATTTTACAATTACAATCTGTGCATTAAAATCTCAGTGTTATACATAATAGTATAAACTAAAGCGTAGAACTACATAGTCTATGGTGCATGGCCAGCTATACCATCTCACAACAGTTTTCATACAATTTCATGACCTCGGTGTTGTTGTTATCCCCATTTGATTTATGAGGAGTCTGAGTTTCAGCAAGATAAAGTGATTGGCCAAGTAAGAGGCAGAACCGGAAGTAAAACGCATGTCTGTCCTCTGCCTCCTCCATGCCTCTTTCTCCGTCATGCCTGAACCATGACCTGTGGGTATTTTTTAAGAAAACAGGTACAAAAGTTTATCAGTTCTCAATATTTAACAACTTATCACTTAATGAGAAGGATCAAATGGTTTTCAATTTCCCAATAGTATTGTGTCTTTGAATTTCATGCTACTTTTTAGGGAAAAAAGTTTAATTTTAATTATATAAGTGGTTCATGTGTAGTTTCTTTTTGTAAGCATTTTTAATAATACAGATAAAGCAAAAGTCATCCTTGACCTCTCAGTTCTATCCCCAAAAACTGTTACTATAAGCCTTTGATGTGTATCCTTTCAGCATTTTATATGCATTTATATGCAATATGTATGTACTTATAGAAACATGTAGTTTTGGAAGGCAAAGAGTCATAAATTTTATCATATGGTATGTTTTATTCTACAGTTTGCCCTTTTTTAACTTAATCTCATTAGACAATCTGTCCAAGCTGGTAAATACACATCAACCTTATTTCTTCTAACTCCTTCAGAGTGTTACTTCATTTTATGGATATAGATGGTTTATTTAAACATTTCAATATTTCATTTTCATCCTACCCACTTCTTTCCCACCTTGAGGCTACTTTTTTTTTTTTTTTTTTTTTTTTTTTTGAGATGGAGTTTCCTTCTCTTGCCCAGGTTGGAGTTTAGTGGCACAGTCTTGGCTTACTGCAATATCCACCTCCTAGGTTCAAGAGATTCTCCTGCCCAGCCTCCCCAGGAATCTGGAATTGCAGGTGCATGCCACCATGCCCAGCTAAATTTTTTTTTGTATTTTTTAGTGGAGACAAGATTTCACCATGTTGACCAGGCTGGTCTCGAATTCTTGACCTCAGGTCATCCACCCGTCTTGGCCTCCCGAAGTGCTGGGAGTGTGAGCCACTGCACCTGGCTATTTGTTAAATGTTAGCAATATTCAGGAATAATTAGTACCCAGTTACCAAATGTCCTGCAGTGCTTCTAATGTCTTCTCCCACTGGGGATAATGAACTGTGGATGAACAAATGTTCCTGAAAACTAAAACTCAAAAATAAGTTTTACTAGCCTTGATGAAAATCTTTCTAAATTATACTACAAACAACATCTAGCAACATACTTTGAACATAATAATTGCACAATAAATGTGTCAAATGAGTGAACATGTTTACTGCCTTAGAAAAGAGAAGATACTACATGTAAATTTTTCTTTTTTTACTTTCTTTTTTGGAGACAGAGTCTTGCTCTGTTGCCCAGGCTGAAGTGCAGTGGCACAATCTCAGCTCACTGCACTCTCTGCCTCCCAGGTTCAAGTGATTCTCCTGTCTCAGCTTCCAGAGTAGCTGGGATTACAGGCACGCATCACTATGCTCAGCTTATTTTTGTGTTTTTGAAGAGACGGGGTTTTGTTGTGTTGACCAGGCTGGTCTTAAACTCCTGACTTCAAGTGATCCACTCACCTTGGCCTCTCAAAGTGCTGGGATTACAGGCGTGAGCCTCAATGCCCGGCCACCACATGTAATTTTAAGCTTTGCTCAGTGACTTGGTCTTTCAACTACTGTACGGTGCCACCACCTGGAGATGCTTGGGTATCACCAAGGGTATATAGGACAGTTTAAAACCTAAAGTGCTGTGCTTTGTAGCCTTCAAAATGGGAAAGAAAAGGGTGGGATTAAAAAGGAAAGAAGGAATAGGGAAATGTTTGAACCCCAGTATATTCAGACATTTCTCTCTCTTATATCAAGAGGCTTTGTCTCCTGATTGATGGCTTTGCTTCTGATAACATCTTCTGCCAGTTGGCTGTTCAATCAAACATTTTGTGAATACCTACAATGTCATTAGGCACCGTGCTATGCACTGGAATGCAAAGATGAGAAGACACAGCCCTACCCTCAAGAAGCTTACAGTCTAATGAAGGAAGCATACATGTTAACCAAGAAGCCATCAGACATCAATGCTGCTATGAAAGGAATATACACAGGAATTAGCCAGTATCACCGAGGAGGTAGCATTAGATCTAGGATGTGAAAGATAAACAGATGTTCACTTTGAAGATTGGAGTGATAGAGGAAAGCAAGCCACATATTTGAATTCACAGTCCTGACATATAATCTGGCTGAGCTTGGGGAATCAGAGAAAACAAGTCATGTAGAGTCCAGACTGTGGACTTTGTTTCATGTCCTGAGCAGTTCTGACTTCTCAAAGGCAGTAGAAAGCCGCTGGAACCTCTGAGGAGGAGACATACATGACTGTATGCACATTTTAGAGACAGTAAAACATTCTAACTACAGTATCAAGAATGGCCTAAAGAAAGCTTATGGGTCCTGGTACAGTGCCTCGTGCATGTAATCCCAGCCCTTTGGAAGGCTGAGGCAGATGAATTACTTGAGGTCAGGAGTTTGAGACCAGCCTGGCCAACGTGATGAAACCCTGTCTCTACTAAAAGTATAAAAATTCGCTAGGCGTGGTGGCGCTTGCCTGTAATTCCAGCTACTCGGAAGGCTGAGACACAAGAATCACTTTAACTTTAACCCAGGATGCAGAGGTCACAGTGAGCGGAAATCGCACCACTGCTCTCCAGCCTGGGTGACAGACTGAAACTCCATCTTTAAAAAAAAAAAAAAAGGAAAAAGAAAGGAAAAAAAGAAAGCTTATGGAAGGACAGGTGCAGTGGCTCATGCCTGTAATCCTAGCGCTTTGGGAGGCTGAGGTGGGAGAATCTCGAGTCCAGGAGTTCAGGACCAGCCTGGGCAACATTGTGAGACCTCTTCTCTATAAAAAATAATAATAGTAAATTTCTTCAAAAAAGAAAGCTATAGAAAACCATATTCAGGAATATCTTTTTTATTATTATTATTGTGGCAATCCAGGTAAGAAACAAAGAAAACTGTAAATGAGGCAAAAATAGCTGAACTGAATATGAGAGATGTTCAAGAGGTATGTGATGGGATGATATTTTGAAATGTGGATTCTGCTGCTTTCCTGGCATTTATTTTGTTTGTTTGTTTGTTTGTTTGTTTGTTTTGAGATGGAGTCTCACTCTGTTACCCAGGCTGGAGTGCAGTGGCACAATCTCAGCTTACTGCAACCTCTGACTCCCAGGTTCAAGCGATTCTCCTGCCTCAGCCTCCCAAGTAGCTGGGATCACAGGAGCGGCCACCCTGCCTGGCTAATTTTTTGTATTTTTAGGAGAGACATGATTTCACCATGTTGGCTGGCCTAGGCTGAAACTCCTGATGTCAGGTGATCCACCTGCCTCAGTCTCCCAAAGTGCTGAGATTATAGGTGTGAGCTACCACACCCGGCCTGTTCCTTTCAACAAATGTATTCTACTCCCTTTGCCCTCAGGGTTGGGTTATTACTGTAGTAATATAAGGGTCAATTCTTTCTTTTGAATTTCCCACCTCAAATGAGATTTTTTTTAAATGACATCTCCTATGTATCAAGGAAGGAGAGTAAAAGGAAATGAGAGGGTAGCAAATATCACTATGGAGGGGCCCTGAGCACAACCTCCTCTCCCTGTTTGCCCAGTATATCAGCCTTAGATGGGAGCTGGGAGGGTAAATAAAAACCTTCCAACAGGATTGAAAATTGAAGAGCAGAGGATACCCATGCCTTAAGTTCCAGGTGTGACCTACAGAAGAATTCCCTTGGGCCAGGGTGTTGCAGCAGCCACTGAGTAGAAATGACAACATGGTGTTTTTAGGCTAAGAGGGGCCCCATGCATATCTTGGGGCCCTAGTATGGCATAGGAAAGCATCTGAAATGTTTCTGTGTCTCACCTGCTCCAGCAGGTATGACAAAAGAGCTATTGTGTTAGATATGAGGACACACGTTCACCTGGGTGGATCTGGGACCAAAGTCCAGATGGACATCTCAGTGGATGCTGGTAGAAAAAGGGCCAGTGGACCAGGGCCAGAGGGAGCCCATCTGAGTAAATGCCAGCATGAATTGGTGACTCAAGAAACAGAACTTATGGCTGCCACAGTGGCTTACGCCTATAATCCCAGCACTCTGAGAGACAGAGGTGGGTGAATCACCTGAGTTCAGGAGTTTGAGACCAGCCTGGCCAACATGGTAAAACCCCATCTCTACTAAAAACACAAAAATTACCTGGGCTTGGGGGTGGGCACCTGTAATCCCAGCTACTCGGGAGGCTGAGGCGGGATAATCGCTTGAACCCAGGAGGTGGAGGCTGTAGTGAGCTGAGACCATGCCATTGCACTCTAGCCTGGGTGACAAGAGTGATACTCTGTCTCAAAAATAAAGAAACAACCTGCCACACCCCAGCCCTGAAATGCTTGAACACTGATATCACTTAGAAGTGACACAAGGGAGCAGGTGGCAGAAGAGAAACCCTAAACTCCCTAAGTTTATATTGAATTGACAAAACAGTGTTTTGTTGTTGTTGTTGTTGTTGTTGTTTGTTTTAATTTTTTTCTTTAAGATCAATCCAGAGACAAAAACAATGTTTCTACTCTCAGGCAGAATAAATGAATTTTAGAACAAAGTTTAGAAGAACGAAACTACATCCTTCGCATTCCCTAGTTATGACCTAAGAAAATGTTCCCACTACCAATAGAGATTGCAGGATGTGATGCCACCCTGGAGGACTTTGAAGCTTCTGGACTTGGTTGAGGAAAGATGCTTTGGACGTTCTGAATTTGAGGTGCTTTTCCAGAAGTCTATGGATCTGAAGCATGGGAGAGAGTATAAGCTGGGGAAATAAGTTTGGGGGTTACCAGAAAACAAGCAGTGAGTGAAGCCATGAGCAAATGCAATCAAATAGAGGATGACGAGAACAGGAGCCCTAGCAAAGCCTGCCAGTTACAGAGTGTGCAGGGAAAAAGAAAGGACCCTGTAAGAAAGATCCAAGATGACCTGAAGAACAACTGGTAAGTGATGCCAGATAAACAGTAGCATCCAGCCCAAGGATAGTTCAGGGTTGCACATAAACTCTTTATGATGGCTCTCCTTTCTTTCTTTTCTTTCTTTCTTTCTTTTTTCTTTCTTTTTCTTTCTTTCTTCCTTTCTTCCTTCCTTCTTCCTTCCTTCCTTCCTTCTTTCCTTTCTTCTTTTCTTTCTTTTCTTTTCTTTTCTTTCTTTTCTTTCCTGAGACGTAGTTTGCTCTGTCACCCAGGCTAGAGTGCAATGGCATGATCTCGGTTGACTGCAACCTCCAACTCCCTGGTTCAAGCGATTCTCCTGCCTCAACCTCCCAAGTAGCTGGGATTACAGGTGTGCACCCCCACACCTGGCTAATTTTTGTATTTTAGTAGAGATGGGGTTTCACCATGTTGGCCAGGATGGTCTCAATCTCCTGACCTCATGATCCAACCACCTTGGCCTCCCAAAGTGCTGGGATTACAGGCGTGAGCCACTGTGCCCAGCCTTAGGCTCTTCTTATTGATCAAGAAATTACTGGCCTCACATTGGAACTCAAGACCATGTTCTCATTGCCCAGGGATGCCAGGAGTCTGACTACAAGGGGCTAATTTGTGCTAATGCAGTACAGCCTTACTTACCATAATGTTACTGCAAGGTAAATTATAGTTCACATACACAGAGAACACTTCCGCATGCTTTGTCAACATACTATTAGGATTTTTCACTGTATTACCCAGTTCTCCTTTTAAGAAAAGATCTCTCTCTCTCTCTCTCTCTCTCTCTCTCTCTCTCTCTCTCTCATTCTCTCTCTCTCTCTCTCTCAAATTATTATCAGCGATTAGGACTAGATAAATTAGTCCTTTTTGGCCTATGTGTCTTCTAGCCAAAGAGGACTACATCAATGCACCATTTCCTCCTCATTCTGGCTGCTAGGAAGCTCAAGACCAGATTTTAGGCTTAATTGCTATAATGTTCCTCAGATAGTTCCTATAATTCTAGTTTTTTCTTCCTCTCTGCCCTTAATTATTTCATCCTACTCCTATTTCTTGATCAGTATTTTGGTCCTATTATATTGGTCTGACAGTACCTGTGTTTTTTATCAAAAGCTACTTCAAATCTTTGGTGCATTTGGCAAAAAAGGATAAGTCAGTTGGCTGTGATGACTCATGCCTATAATCCCAGCACTTTGGAAGGCCAAGGGAGGAGGATCACTTGAAGCCAGGAGTCAGGAGAAGCCTGGGCAACATAGTGAAACCTCATTTTTACAGAAAAGAAAACTAAAAATTAGCCTGGCATGCCCCTGTGTTCCCAGCTACTCAAGTGGCCGAAGCCCGAGGATCACATGAACCTGGGAGGTTAAGGCTGCAGTGAGCTATAATGAACCACTGCACTCCGGCCTGGGAGACAGCAAAACCCTGTCTCAAAAAAAATTTATATATATATACAATTTTACAGGTTTTTTTAAAACTATATCTTTAAGGTTGACCATCGACATATAACTGCTGTCTTCATATATTAGTTATAAAGCTCATTCTAATGAATAATTCAGAGAAGGTTTTTCCCAATAGTCAGTCTGTATATCAACAACAATAGCAAAAGTAATATTTGATTGCTTGATGCTTTAGGACATTTAAAGAGCCAGAGTGATGAGGGAATGATGGATTTATGTAGTTCTCTTTGCCTGGAAGGAACGCAGACCAAAAAAGGACAAATGTATCTAGTCCTAATCTCTGATAATAATTTTAGACAGAGATCTTTTCTTAAAAGGAGAATTGGATAATACAGTGAAAAAATCTTCATAGCACCTTGACAAAACATACAAAAGTGTTCTTGTGTCTGTGAACTACAGTCTACCTCACAGTAACATTATGGAGGTGAGTAAGGCTTTATTAACCTAGTCCAGTGATAGTAAGCTTTCCTCTCTAGCCTATTATCTGTGCTTATCTCTAGGGACCATTCTGGTTAGAAGCGTGGCCACTATATTATAAGTCATTAGTATAAATTTTTCCTTCTTCAAGTCCAGTGTCAAAGCTCACAACAAGCTTCTTGCTTTGACTGTTGAACTGTCATGAGCAAGCACTTCTTGGTTGTGAGAAAAAAAATAGAGTCAGTTGTGTTAGAAAAAGGGCAGGGCATAGTGGCTTACACCTGTAATCTTAGCTCTTTGGGAGACTAAGGTAGGACTGCTTGAAGCCAAGGGTTTGAGACCAGCCTTGGCAATATAGTAAGACCCTATGTTTACAGAAAAGTTTACAAATTAGCCAGGCACAATAGTACACACCTGTTGACCCAACTACTTGGGAGGCTGAGAATCAGTCAAGCCTGCAGTGAGCTCTGATCACACCACTGCACTCTAGCCTGGCCAATGGAGCAAAATGGAGACTCTGTCTCAAAAAAATATAAAAAATTGGCCAAGCACAGTGGCTCACGCCTGTAGTCCCAGCACTCAGGGAGGCCGAGGCAGGCAGATCATTTGATATCAGGGGTTCAAGATCAACCTGGCCAATGTGGTGAAACTCTGCCTCTACTAAAAATACAAACTTAGCCAGGCTTGGTGCCAGGTACCTGTAATCCCAGCCACTCAAGAGGCTGAGGCAGGAGAATTGTTTGAACCTAGGAGGCAGGGGTTGCAGTAAGCCAAGATTACACCACTGCACTCCAGCCTGGGCAACAGAATGAGACTCCATCTCAAAAAAAATTCAATAGAGTTGGAAAAAAAAAAAAACCCTAACAAATAGATCCAGCGAGGGCCATGAAGAGAGGATTCTCACTTGCTTACCTAATAACAAAAGCTATCACAAAAGGCTGCAAAACCCACAACCTTGCACAAAGGCCATCACAATCTTACACAAAAAAATTCTTGTATGAGGACATCTACCCAGCAACTACCTGTCCAAGCTCAGACAGGCATCACTGCTGTCATTGATCTTGATAGTTTAGAATAATCATTTCAAAACAATTCTGTAATCCTCCTCATTTTTCCTTTAAAACCTTTTGTCTTCTTTTGCCTCCCTGAATACACACACAGTTTGCTACGGCACTTGTGTTCCTGTTGTAATGCCTTACTCCTGAATAAATACTTTTTTTTTTTTTTTTTTTTTTTTTTTTTTTTTTTGAGAGAGAGAGTGAGTCTGTTATTTAGGGTGACATAAATAGAATCTGGAAGCAGGACCTGAAGTAGGATCAGTTTTGGCTACAGCTGGCAATTCTTGGTACCGGTGTGCAGCGCTTACAGGAGGACTTCGAGCTCTCCATTTTCACAGCTCGCCTCTTCTGCCCTGGTGAGTCTTCTCTCAGGCTGAGCCTTCCTCATTTTGGTAGAGGCTTTAAAAAATGTTTTAGGATCTGCTTTGGTTATAAGCCTGCCTTAATAAAAGACCTTGTAGGCTGGGTATGGTGGCTCAAGCCTGTATTCCCAGCACTTAGGGAGGCAGGAGAATCCTTGAGCTCAGGAGTTCAAAACCAGCCTGAGCAACATGGCAAAATCCCGTCTCTAAAAAAAGACAAAAATCAGCCAGCCATGGTGGCATGCACCTGTAATCCCAGCTTCTTGAGAGGCTGAGATGGGAGGATTGCTTGAGCCCAGGAGGCAGACGTTGCAGTGAGCCAAGATGGTGCCACTGCACTAGAATAACCTGAGTGACAGGGTAAGACCCTGTCTAAAAAAAAAAAAATTTTTTTAAAGGGACCTGGCCAAGTTCAGTGGCTCACACCCATAATCCCAGCATTTTAGGAGGCCAAGGCAGTTGGATCACCTGAGGTCAGGAGTTCCAGACCAGCCTCGTCAGCATGGTGAAACACCATCTCTACTAAAAATACAAAAAGTAGCTGGGCATGGTGGCAGGCGCCTTTAATCCCAGCTACTCAGGAGGTTGAGGCAGGAGAATCGCTTGAACTCGAGAGGTGAACGTTGCAGTGAGCCGAGATTGCTGCCACTGCACTCCAGCCTGGGTGGAAGAGTGAGACACCGTCTCAAAAATTTAAAAAAAAAAAACTTGACCTCAGATCCCTCCCGGGGTAATCAAAGACTTGTTTTTTTCTGGCAAGAACTTTTTGGTATAAAGACAAGTGTCTTTCTGGGTTCGGTAGTCCAAAATCTATGGAATTTACAGTCTGTCTTTGAGGCATGTTTTTTCTGGTGAGCTTACTTTGGTTCTTTCTGTATACCTAATTTAATATTTTGTTTGATCTGCAAACCTGGCTTAAAATTTTTGTGAACACTCTTATCTTGGTTTCATTTTGGTTATAGGCATCTGTGATTTAACTCTTTTCCCTTGGTTATTTCTGAAAATCTGAGAGCAAAAATAAACATTCTAAATAGTAGGCACAGAATGGCTAATTAAAAGCCACTAGAGCAGTCACCACCATCTAAACATTGATCCAAACTCCTGACACTCTTTGATAGAATTTATAGGTTTTCTTTGCTCTCAAGATATTAAGAAGAAACAGAATGAGATTCTCAAATATTAAGGCATGCCACGTTTTCTGGGACTGAAGCCAGCTACATATTATGACCAGTTCTTGTGCATATGTTTTAACAGATAGGCAAATTACATCACGGAAAATTCACAGCCAAAATGGTCATTATTTTAAACTCTCTTTAAAAAACTTGCAACTATAGAGTTAGCATATAGAGAGCCTTCTGAGTTCTTTGTCTACCTCTCTCTATTTTTTTCTTCTGCTTACTTTGAATCTGCTGACCTTTCCATTGGTGTTCAGATAAAACTCCACTGTTTTTGGCATTCCAGAAAAGGTCTTGGGCTGGGCATGGTGGCCATGCCTGTAATCCTAGCACTTTGGAAGGCTGAGAAAAGAGAATCGCTTGAGGCCAGAAGTTTGAGGCCAGCCTGGGCAAAACAGCAAGACCTCATTTATACAAAAAAAAGAATTTTTTTTTTACACTAGCTGGGCATGGTGGTACATGCCCGAGGTCCTGCCTACTTGAGAGTGAGGCAGGAGGTTCACTTGAGCCCAGGAGTTTGAAGCTGCAGTGAGCTATGATCATAACACTGTACTCCAGCAGGGGTGACATAGTGAGGCCCTTTCTCAAAAAAAAAAAAAAGATTTTAAAGCTCTTTCTAATTAGTAGCTTTACAAACTACAATAGCTCCATGGCAACTAACAGTGTAGAAACCATTGGGAATATAAATTTAGGTTTGCCTGACTAATAGCTGTTTATTCTGATGAAACAAGTAGTTGAAGGATTGATAGTATGAAGGAAAAATAACCAAATAAATTATAAAGATTACACACACTGAGATCGAATAGATCAAAATCTTAAGCTCTGAGCAATAATAATAAGGTATCTTTGTCCAGCATAAAAAATTTGCTTTGTCTGGCATGCAGGGGCCAGAAGAGGAAAGTCAAAACAAAAAACAAAGCAAAGCCTACTAAAATGTTTCCCTGCCCACATTGACTAGTCAAACACATCAGACTGGCAAAAGATAGATTATTACTAAAAATACAAGGCCAGCTAGGTGTGGTGGCTCATGCCTGTAATCCCAGCACTTTGGAAGGCTGAGGCGGGCAGATCACTTGAGGTCAGGAGTTCACAGCACGGTCAACATCGTGAAACCCCATCTCTACTAAAAATACGAAAAAGAAAAGAGAAAAAGAGAAAAAACAGCTGGGTGTGGTGGTGCACTCCTGTAATCCCAGCTACTTGGGAGGCTGAGGCATGAGGATCCCTTGAACCTAGGAAGTAGAGGCTGCAGTGAGCTGAGATCACATCACTGCACTCCAGCCTGGGCAACCGATCAAGATTCTGTCTCCAAAAAAAAATAAAAGACCACTTAGAGATTTTGTTTTTCTTATACAATTGGCCAGTCCTGTCTAAAATGTAAACATTAAAAATTTAACACTAAACTTATTTGAAACTGAGGAAAAAAGGTGAGGAGTTTTTAAAAAATCAAACTGCTATGGAAACTGCTTTACCCAACATTCTGGTTGACAACCTTTATTAGATTACCTATTTGGGGAAAATACAGTTTAGTTGTTCAAATAGGTCCATTTTTGTCTGAAATTTTGTCATAATTTAGATCCAGGTGTGTTTTATAAACTGATGAGTTTATATTATCTCATGAATAAAATTGTAAAATGAAAGCTATAACATCTTCAAGTGTGTATATGTTTAGGTATGTTCGTGCATATGAACATGTGTTATGTTGTGTTTGCATGATCAAATCTGCCATGGTTGGCCAGAAATATTTAAGAAATTATTTTCAGGTTGGGCCAAAGGCAGTGGCTCACGCCTGGAATGCCAACTTTGAGAGGCTGAGGCAGGTGGATAACCTGAGGTCAGGAGTTCAAGACCAGTGTAGCCAACATGGTGAAATGCTGTCTGTACTAAAAATGTAAAAATTAGCTGGGCACAGTGGCATGTGCCTGTAATCCTAGCTACTTGGGAGGCTGAGGCAGGAGAATTCCTTGAACCCGGGAGGTGGAGGTTGTAGTGAGCCAGGATCATACCACAGTACTCTAGCCTGGGCAAAAAAGTGAGACTCTGTTTAAAAAAAAAAAAAAAAAAAATTCAGATTGGCTTAAATAAATAAGTGCTCATAGAAAATATGTGGTAATTAACCCAAGTGCCTTTTGGTTCACAGGACTTAAGTAAATTATTAATAAGATGGTTTTAAAATTATTGGTAAAATAAAAATACAGATGTCTTTAGAAGTGTCAACAGACATTTTTCCCAGAATTACTTGTCAGTTTTATATTTGTCTCTACTAGATGTTTTAAGGTATCCATGTTCAACACAAAGGCTATGTAACTATAAACCCAGCATAAAACAGAATGATATTTGTGTAATTTTTTGATATGTAAAACTAATGCATTATTGCTCATAATGAAAACAGCTTTACCTTATGAGTCATGGACAAAATACCTGTATGTTTATCTTTAAAGTTCTGACTTAGGTAAATACCTGATATTCACAGGTTTTAGAAATGATTAATAGCAAAATAATTTGAAAGAGTTCTAGGCTTTGTTTCTAATGTTGGTTTTGTAAGTAATCTAGATAAATTATTAAATTGTGTAAGTGGCATAAATATTTATAAAGAAACTTTTCATTTAATTTGAAATCTTAAAATTATGTTAAATTAAGTAATAGATACTCATTAAATGTCTGGGTCATTTCCAAATAACATTGTTAAAAAACTGAAACAAATTGCTGAATACAAATATAAGTTTGTTTGTTGCTTCTTAAATTTTATACAAAGACTAAATATACTTAGGTGTATTAATACACACAAATTAATGTGTGTTTTTTGTAAGAAAAAATTATAAGACATAAAAATGTGTACTTTATTGAATAATACATTTGTCTAATTTGGAGGTTATTTTAAAATTATTTTAAAATATGAATTTAGTAAGGAAATAGAAACAAGATAAAAAGGAACCTGTAGATAGGAAAGAGAGAAAGTAAGTTACGTGCCACATGCAGTGACTTACACTTGTAATCCCAGCACTTTGGGAGGCTGGGGTGGAAGGATCACTTGAGGCCAGGAGTTTGAGACCAGCCTGGGCAATATAGCAAGACCTCATCTCCACAAATAACTAAAAAAAATTAGCTGGGTATGGTGGCATGTGTCTGTAGTCCCAGCTACTCTGGTGGTTGAGGTGGGAGGATCATGTAAGCCTAAGAGTTTTAGGCTGCCATAAGCTATGAATGTGCCGCTGCGCTCTAGGCTGCAGAGCCAAATCCTGCTTCAGGAAAAAGAAAGATAGGCAGGCACAGTGGCTCACGCCTGTAATCCCAGCACTTTGGTAGGCTAAGGTAGGTGGATCACCTGAGGTCAGGAGTTCAAAACCAGCCTGGCCAACATGGTGAAACCCCACCTCAACTAAAAATACAAAATTTAGCTGGGCTTGGTGGTGGGTGCCTGTAATCTCAGCTACTTAGGAGGCTGAGGCAGGAGAATCACTTGAGCCTGGCAGGCAGAGGTTATAATGAAGAGAGATCATGCCACTGCATTCCAGCCTGGGAGACAGAGGGAGACCCCATCTCAAAAGAAAAAGAAAGAAAGAAAGGAAGATGTATTTTTGGTAAGAAAGGTTAAAAAGAAAAGAGAATAAATTTGTATGAGAAAGAATCTTATGTGGTAAATTTATTTACTTCTTTTTCTTTTTTTTTTTGAAAGGCAGGGTCTTCCCACGTTGGTCTTGTACTCCTGGCCTCAAGCAGTCTGCCTGCCTTGGCCTCCTAAAGTGTTAGGATTGCAGGCGTGACGCACTGTGCCTGGCCTTTATGTGGTAAATTTTTGCCCTAAAGTAAAATGGCTAGTTACTTAAGAGGAATTACAGGACAAACCAGAAAGTTTGAGCATGTTGTCAATGGTATGAGTAAGTCATGAAAAAGGTTTGTGGAGGAGAAACTTAGGAAAAGAGTTGTGTGTGTGATTCAGTTGGCTATAATTAGAGGGGAATCATTTAAGAGTGTTTCTAAAGTGTTTCCTTGTTATTTGTGAGCTTTGATATTAAAAATACACTAATGTGGCTGGGTACAGTGGCTCACGCCTGTAATCCCAACACTTTGGGAGGCTGAGGAGAGCAAATCACAAGGTCAAGAGATAGAGACCATCCTGGTAAAACCACATTTCTACTAAAAATACAAAAAATAGCTGGGCGTGCTGGCATGCACCTGTAATCCCAGCTACTCAGGAGGCTGAGGCAGGAAAATCACTTGAACCTGAGAGGTTATGGTTGCAGTGAGCTGAGATTGTGCCACTGTACTCCAGCCTATTGACAGAGCAAGACTCTATCTCAAAAAAAAAAAAAAAAAAAAAAAAATTATGCTATTCAAAATTAAAATGTGGTTTCTTATGCTAGAACAACAAGGTTTTCTTTTTTAATTTTTTGTTTTTTGAGAAAAGCTCTCACTCAGTCATCTAGGCTGGAGTACAGTGGCATGATCACAGCTCACTGCAACCTCAACCTCCTAGGCTCAAGTGATCCTCCCACCTCAGCCTCCTTGGTAGCTGGAACCATAGGCGTGCACCACCACATCAAGATAATTTTTGAATTTTTTGTAGTGATGGGGCCTCACCATTTTGCCCAGGCTAGTCAATTTTCTTGAAATACTGATTTGCTAAGTAAAATTGCAAGAAGTTTTGATTTTTAAATCTGAAATCTCCCTTGTAACAACCGTCCTCTAAATTCTAGTTTATATTACTGCCATGTTTCATCCTGAGATTCATTTAATTTTCATGGTTTCAGGTTAGAAATGCTGTCTATTTCATTCAGGATGGAAATTTCATTTCTTGAGGTAGAATTTTCCTCTAGAAGTTTCTCAGATTCATATCTCAGAAGTTCAGCTTTGGCTGTGTCTCCCTGCACATGATTTGCAGGGCATGTATCATTGTCTTCAACGCTCTTTTCTCGTCTTGAAAAAGCATATCTTTTGGCTCACCTGGGATATTAACTTTTTCAGCTTTTTAGTAAGCTCTTCTGACTCTTTTTCCAGTTCTAACTCTGCTGTTACGGCCTAATGCTGAAACGACTACCATTAAGGCCTAGAAAAGCAATGTTTTCCTCTAGTATAACTTGATGTTGTACTCTTAGCTTGTTTTGTTTTGTCTTGTTTTGTTTTTTCTTTGAGGCAGGGTGTTGCTCTGTTGCCCAGGTTGGAGTGCAGTGGCACAATTACAGCTCAGTAAAGCCTCAACCTCCTAGGTTCAAGCAGCCTTCCAACCTCAGCCTCCAAAAGAAGCTGGGACTATAGGCAATGCCACCATGCCCAGCTTACTTTTTTATTTTTTATAGAGACGGTCTCCCTATGTTGCCTAGACTAGTCTCAAACTCCTGGACTGAAATGATCCTCTCACCTTGGCCTCACAAAGTACTGGGATTACAGGCATGAGCCACTGCACCCAACCAGTTTTTCTTCATGTGTCTGAATTGTTTCATATAATCAGGAAATTTCACATGCTTTTACTTTTTCTAAGAGCCATGTATTCCCCTACTCAATGTATTAGTTTTCTTGTTTACATTCCTCTATAATATGAATGTACACTCATAATCATGGACACATTCCCCTTGTGTCCAATTATGTTTTTCATCAATTTCAACTTCCAGATTATCTAGACAGGCTTCCCATAAGAAGCAGTTACAATGCAGGAGGATTTTCTTCACCTTTTTGGTAACTGGCCTTAAAAAAAAAACAAGGAATTTACATTTTATCAAGATAATTTCCTGTGTTGTCTTTATTATGCTTAGGATTACTTAGGAAAACTGAGCTTTGAAAAAGTTAAGGTTTTTATATAAATGTTTCTTCCCCCCCACCCCACTTTGGTGTCACTCTATTGCCCAGGCTGGAGTACAGTGTTATAATCCTGGGCTCCAACAATCTTCCTGAGGGCTCCTCAGCTCAGCCTCTTGAGTAGCTAGGACCACAGATGCACACACCATGCGCAGCTAATTTATTGTATTTTTTTTTTGTAGAGACAGCGTGTTATGTTGCCCAGACTGGTCTCAAATTTCTGGGCTCAAGCAATCTGCCGCCTTGGCCTCCCAAAGTGATGGGATCACAGGCATGAACCATCATACCCAACCCATGTAAATTTCTCTGTGGCATTTGAAGTCTTTTAATCAGTCTGGTTAAATTCATGACTATTATGTTACAGTGATTTGTGATTCTGTTAGTCAAGTGTTTTAAACCTTTTGACATCTTTCACTAGCTTCCCAAGAATCAGAATCCTAAATTAAGTCTTTTTTACTTAGAATTAGCTTTTGAGATGTTTCCAGTTGGGCCCCTGGAGAGCATCAGAGAATGTATTCTCTCATAATAGAAATATTAAATGCCTAGGCTTATTTGATAAATTATATGGGAAACATCAAACGATAAGTGATACTAGATCTTTTTTTAGTTGCATTTATGGGTAAGTTATTAATATAAATGTTTCAAAAATTATATGCATTCATAGAAATCTAATATCAGTCATAGTTTTGTTATTAAGTTAAATCTTTAAAGTTGTATTTAGCGATGATTGAGGAGGGGCCAAGATGGCCGATTAGAAGTAGCTGCCGTCTGTGGCACTCATGGAGAGGAATGAACAGGTGAGTGAATACAGCACCTTCAACTGAAATATCCAGGTAGTCACATTGGAACTGATCAGGGAAAAAACCTGACCCACAGAGAATGAAGAAAAGCAGGATGGGGTGACAGTCTACCTAGGAGCAACATGGAGCCAAGGGAATCCCCAGCCCCAGCCAAGAGAAATGGTAAGTGATTGTGTGACCCAAAAAACCATGCTTCTCCCATGGATCTTTGCAACCCGTGGATCAGGAGATCCTTCCATGAGCCCTTAACACCAGGGCCTTGGGTCCAACACACAGAGCTGTGTAGTCTTGGCAGAACAGCCTACTCAGGCACACAGAGACCCAGGAGCTTTATGTACTCCAGTCCTAGGGTCCCCAGCAAACATGTCTGCAACTCAGGCAAGGTGGGAGGTCTGCACGTAACTCCTGGGAAGGGGACTGAATCCAGGGAGCTGAGCAGGATCTTTCTGCAGGCCCCACTTCCGTGGTACCCCACAAGACAAGACCCACTGGCTTGGAATTCCAGTCAGCCACTGGCAACAGGGTGGAGTCTGCTTGAGAGAGGAGGTGACATCTCTGCTATATGCTCAACCTGGGCTCTGGAGAATCCAAACAGACAATCAAGTGTTTCCCCCCAGAAGTGCAGCACAATGGCTCTGCCAGATTATGGCCATTCTGCTTCTTTAGGTGGGGCCCAGTCCATTCCTCCTCAGTCGATGGAACATCCCAGCCAGACCCTCCAGCCATGCCACACACAAGGTACAGAGCTCTGTTCTCTCCCTGGGATGAAGTGCTGGGGGAGGGGAGGACCACCGCCTGACTTGGTTGGACAACTCAGCTGTTCCAGCCTGTGGGCTTTGGAGAGTCCAGGCCAATGGGCAGAGGTGGTTCCTCAAGATGACACACCTGTTTTGTCGAGGAATGGCCAGACTGCTGCTTTAAGTGGGGCCTGGATCCACTCTTCCTTATGGGGAACGTCCTCCCAGCCAAGGCCTCAGGCCACCCTTGCCCACACTCTACGGAGCCAATAGAACTCAAATTTCTCTCTGGGATGGAGTACCTGAGGAGTGGGTCAGGGCCGGCTCCCACCTTGGCCATTTGGGCTTCTCAGCCGATCGAGCCTGTGAACCTTGGAGAGCCTAAACCAATCAGGGGCTGAAGGGATCCCCAGCACAGCACGGCTGCTCTACTAAAAGCAGCTGGACTGCTTCTTTAGGCTGGTCCCTGATCCCATTCCTCCTGACTGAGTGAGACCTCCCAACTGGGATCCCCAGTCACTTCCTACAGGCATGTTTAGGCCAGCAATAGGTCAGTACCACCTGGGATGGAGCTTCCAGAGGAAGGGACAGGCTGTCATCCTTGCTGTTTTGCAGCTTTCACTAGTGATAACTCCAGGTATGGAAAGAACTGAGGCAGGTAGGGTATGGATCAGACATCCAGCAAACTCTAACAGCTCTACAGAAGAGTGGCCAGACTGCTAAAAGAAAAAACAACACAACAACCAAAAAACAAAAACAAAAACAAAACACAAAAAAACCCATCCAAAGATCAGCAACCTCAAAGATCAGTGGTAGATAAGCCAACAAAGATGAGAAAGAATCAATGCAGAAATGCTGAAAACTCAAAAAGCCAGAATGCCCCCTTTCCTCCAAATGACCACAACACCTCTCCAGCAAGGGCTCAGAACTGGGTTGAGGCTGAGATGGCTGAAAGGAACAGAAGTAGGCTTCAGAATGTGGGTAATAGCAAATTTCACTGAGCTAAAGCAGCATGTTGCAACCCAATCCGAAGAAGCTAAGAATTATGATAATACAGGAACTGCCAGCCTATTTAGCCAGTTGAGAGAGGAATGTAATCTGGTAGAGCTAAAAAACATACTACAGGAACTTCACAATGCAATCACAAGTATTAATAGCAGAATAGACCAAGTGGAGGAAAGAATCTCAGAACTTGGAGACTGGCTTTCTGAATTAAGACAGGCAGACGAGAATAGAGAAAAAAGCTTGAAAAGGACTAATCAAAACCTCCAAGAAATATGGGATTATGTAAAGAGATCAAATCTACATCTGATTTAGGTACCCAAAAGAGATGGGAAAAATGGAACCAAGTTGGAAAACATACTTCAGGATATCATCCAGGAGAACTTCTCTAACCTAGCAAGATAGGCCAACATTCGAACTCAGGAAATGCAGAGAATCCCAGTCAAATACTCCACAAGATCATCCCCCACACACATCACATCAGATTCTCCAAGGTCCACATGAAAAGAAAAATGTTAAGGGCAGCCAGAGAGAAAGGCCAGGTCATCTACAAAGAGAAGCCCATCAGATTAGCAGTGAACCTCTCAGCAGAAACCCTATAAACCAGAAGAGATTGGTTACCAATATTCAACATTCTTTCTTTAAAAATTTTTTTAATTTTTTTATTTTTTTAAAACGGATGTCTTCTTTCTTTCTTTCTTTCTTTATTTTTAAGACAGTGTTTCACCAAGTTGCTCAGGATGGTCTTGAACACTTGACCTCAGGTGATCCACCCGCCTTGGCCTCCAAAGTGCTTGGATTACAGGCATCAGCCACCGTGCCTGGCCAATATTCAACATTCTTAAAAGAATTTTCAACCCAGAATTTCATATCTGGCCAAACTAAGCTTCATAAACAAAGGAGAAATAAGATCCTTTTCAGAGAAGCAAATGCTGAGGGAATTTGTTACTACCAGATCTGCCTTGCAAGAGTTCCTGAAGGAAGCACTAAATATAGAGAGGAAAAATGATTACCAGCCATTAAAAAAGCACACTGAAGTACACAGACCAGTGACACTATGAAAAAACTAGTCTGTAAAATAACCAGCTAGCATCATGATAACAAGATCAAATCCACACATGGCCAACATGGTGAAACACTGTCTCTACTAAAAATATGTAACATAGCTAGGTGGGGTAGCACACATCTGTAATGTCAGCTACTCAAGAGGCTGAGGCATGAGAATCACTTGAACCTGGGAGGCAGAGGTTGCAGTGAGCTCACACCATATTGCCCTCCAGCCTGGGTGATGCAGCAAGACCCCATCTCAAAAGAAAAGAAAAAGAAGAAAGAAATGGGCTAAATGCTTCAATTAAAAGGCAAAAATGGCAAGCTTGATACGATTGGTATGCTGTCTTTAAGAGACCCATCTCACATGCAAGATATATAGGCTCAAAATCAAGTGATGGAGAAAAATATATGAAGCAAATGGAAAACAGAAAAAAGCAGGAGTTACAATCCTAGTTTCTGACAAAACAGACATTAAACCAACCAAGATTTTTAAAAAGACAAGAGAATTATATAATGGTAAAGTATTCAATTTAACAAGAAGATCTAACTATGCTAAATATATATGCACCCAATACAGGAGCATCCAGATTCATGAAGTGAGTTCTGAGAGACCTTCAAAAAGACTTAGACTCCCACACAATAATAGTGGAAGACTTTAACAGTCCATTGACAATAATAGACACATCATTGAGACCGAAAATTAACGAAGATATTTAAGACCTCAACTCAGCTCTGAATCAAGTGGACCTGATAGATAACTACAGAACTCTCTACCCAAAAACAACAGAATATGCATTATTCTCATCACCACACAGCACCTATGCTAAAATTGATCACATAATCAGAAGTAAAACACTTCTCAGCAAATGCAAAGGAACTAAAATTATAACAGCTTCTCAGACCACAGCACATGAAATTAGAACTCAAGATTAAGAAATTCACCCAGAACCATGCATCTACATGAAAACTGAACAACTTGCTCTTGAATGACTCTTGGGTAAATACGAAATTAAGGTAGAAATCAAGAATTTATTTGAAACTAATGAGAACAATCAGGGCAATCAGGCAAGAGAAAGAAAGAAAACGTATTCAAGTAGGAAGAGAGAAAGTCAAACTATCTTTATTTGCAGATGACATGATCCTATATCTAGAAAACTCCATTTTATCAGCCCAAAAGCTTCTTAAGGTGATAAGCAACTTCAGCAAAGTCTCAGGATACAAAATCAATGTTCAAAAATCAGTAGCATTCCTATATAGCAACAAAAGGCAGGCCAAATCATGAATGAACTCTCATTCACAATTGCTACAAAAAGAATAAAATACCCAGGAATACAGCTGACAAGGGAAGTGAAGGACCTCTTCAAGGAGAGCTACAAACCACTGCTCAAAGAAATCAGAGATGACAGAAACAAATAGAAAAACAATTTCATGCTCATGGATAGGAAGAATCAATATTATGAAAATGGCTATACTGCCCAGAGCAATTTATAGATTCAATGCTGTCCCCATTAAACTACCATTGACATTCTTCACAGAGTTAGAAAAAACTGTTCTTAAATTCATATGGAACCAAAAAGCCCAAATACTGAAGACAATCCTAAGCGAAAAGAACAAAGCTGGAGGCATCAATCACATTACCTGACTTCAAACTATCCTATAAGGCTGCAGTAACCAAAATATCATGGTACTAATACAAGAACAGACACAGACCAATGGAACTGAATAGAGAACCCAGAAATAAGACCACACACCTACAACCATCTGATCTTTGAAAAATGTGACAAAAACAAGCAATTGGGAAAGGATTCCCTATTCCATAAATGGTGCTGAGCTAGCTGGCTAGCAATATGCAGAAAATCGAAACTGGATTCCTTCCTTACATCATATACAAAAATCAACTCAAGATGGATTAAAGACTTAAATGTAAAACACAAAACTATAAAAACCCTAGAAGAAAACCTAGGCAGTACCATTCAGGACGTAGGCACAGGGAAAGATTTCATGGCAAAGATGCCAAAAGCAATTGCAACAAAAGCAGAAATTAACAAACGGGATCTAACTAAAGAGCTTCTGTGCAGCAAAACAAACTATTATCGAAGTAAACATAACCTACAGAATGGGAGAAAATTTTTGCAATCTATCTATCTGACAAAGATCTAACATTCAGCATCTACAAGGAACTTAAACAAATTTACCAAACAAAACAAAACAAACAAAAAACATTAAAAAGTGGGCAAAGGACATGAACAGACACTTCTGAAAAGAAGATATTTATGCAGCCAACAAACATGAAAAAAAGTTCAACATCACTCCTCATTAGAGAAATGCAAATCAAAACCACATTGAGATACCACCTCACACCAGTCAGCATGGTGATTCATAAAACATCAAAAAACAACAGATGCTGATGAAGTCGTAGAAAAAAAAAGAAACAATTTTACACTGTTGGTGGAATGTAAATTAGTTTAACCATTGTAGAAGATAGTGTGGCAATTCTTTAAAGACCTAGAGGCAGAAATACCATTTGACCCAGTGATCCCATTGCTGGGTATATACCCAAAGGAGTATAAATCATTCTGTTATAAAGATACCTGCATGTGTATGTTCATTGCAGCACTATTCACAATAGCAAAGACATGGAATCAACCTAAATACTCATCAATGATAGAACTGAGTAAGGAAACTGTGGTACATATACACCATGGAATACTATGCAGCCATAAAAAAAAGAGATTATTTCCTTTGCAGGGACATGAACTGGAAGTTGTTATCCTCAGCAAACTAACACAGGAATAGAAAACCAAATACTGCATGTTCTCACTTATAAGTGGGAGCTGAATGATGAGAACACATGGACACATGTTGGGGAACAACACACACTGGGGCCTCTCAGAGGGTGAGGGTGGGAGGAGGGAGAACATCAGGAAGACTAGCTAATGGATACTGGGCTTAACACCTAGCTGATGGGATGATCTGTGCAGCAGACCATGGCATCCATTTACCTACGTAACAAACGTGTACATCCTGCACATGAATCCCTGAACTTAAAAGCTTGAAATCAAAACAAAAAGTTACATGGATACTTTATTGATATGAGTATTATCAAGATTATGTGCAATTTATCAAAGTCTGTTGGTCCTGTTGTGATTCTGTCAGTTATGATTCCAGTTGTTATCTTAAAATGCTATATGTCATACGAAAAACTAAATTTTCTTGACAGTTGTGAACTTTCATGAGATTTTGAACCATTGCTATTCTAAGTTTTTTTGTCATCCACAGTTATCGTTTTTTGTTCTGTTCAGTTTTGTTTTATAAGACAGGGTCTCACTCTGCCACCCAGGCTGGAGTACATTGGCGCAAGCATGGCTCACTGCAACCTCAACCTCCCAGTCTCAAGCAAAATCCCACCTCAGCCTCCCAAGTAGCTGGGAGTACATGTGTGTGTCACCACACCTGGATAATTTTTAAAAATATTTTTTGTTGTGACAAAAATTTTTTTAAATATTTTTTTGTCCCACTATGTTGCCCAGGCTATCTCCAGGGCTCAAGTGATCTTCCCTTTTCAGCCCCTCAGGGTGCTGGGATTACAGCCCCCGGGCCACAGTTACTGTGTCAATTTTTCTCTAAAAGCATTTGTGATTGTTATAGTTCAAAACTGATTTTCCTGGAAAATACTCTAACAAGTACTCTTGAATACAGACTTTTGATAACTTTAAGACTTAGAAATAAACAAAAATTTCCAGAACTCTGATAAACTGATGGATTCATCAAACTGCTAATAAAGATCACGCAAAACAAAAAATTATGTGAAATTAAGTAACAGGAACATAATGTTTTTATGACCTTTTTTTTAGATGGAGTTTTGCTCTTCTTGCCCAGGCTGGAGTACAATGGTGGGATCTCAGCTCACTGCCACCTCCGCCTCCCAAGTTCAATTGATTCTACTGCCTCATCCTCACAAGTAGCTGGGATTACAGGTGTCCACAACCATGCCCAGCTAATTTTTCTGTTTTTAGTAGAACAAGGTTTCGCCATGTTGGCCAGGCTGGTCTCAAACTCCTATCTCGACCTCCCAAAGCACTGGGATTACAGGCGTGAGCCACCGCACCTGACCTGTTTTTGCGTCTTTTATGTGAAACACTATTGGTCTTTACATAATTTTGTTTTTGAGATGTCTGGCTTTGTTAACCAGACTGGAGTGCAGTGGCGCCATCTCAGCTCACTGCAACCTCCACCTCCCAGGTTCAAGCAATTCTCCCACCTCAGCCTCCTGAGTAGCAGGCATCTGCCACCATGCCTAATTTTTGTATTTTTAGGAGACATGTATTTTTAGTAGGCTGATCTCAGACTCTCGACCTCAGGTGATCCACCACCCATCTCAGCCTCCCAAAGTATTGGGATTATAGGCATAAGCCACCATGCTTGGGCCTGCTTAAATGTTTTATTTCCTAGATTTAAGGAAATGTTTTTGTTTTCTCTTAAGATAGCTACACTTAAGCCAACACGGTGAGTAAAGAAACGTTATTGGTTCTTGACTTAAATGGGTTTTTGTTTTGTTTTGTTTTGTTTTTGTGATAGAGTCTGGCTCTGTTCCCTAGACTGGAGTACAGTTGATGCAATCTCGGTTCACTGAAACCTCCACTTCCCAGGTTCAAGCAATTATCTCACCTCAGTCTCCTGAGTAGCAGGTACCTGCCAGCACACCTGACTAATTTTTGTATTTTTAGTAGACATGGGGTTTTGCCATGTTGGCCAGGCTGGTCTCAAACTCCCAACCTTAGATCATCCACTTGCCTCAGCCTCCCAAAATACTGGGATTACCGGCATGAGCCACTGTGCTCAGTCTACTAAAATATTGTATTTCCTAGACTTAAGGAAATTTTCTCTCTTAAGCCAGGCACAGTGGCTCATGCCTGTAATCCTAGTACTTTGGGAGGCCAAGGTGGTCGGATCACTCGAGTTCAGGAATTCAAGACCATCCTCGGCAACATAGGGAGACCCCATCTCTACCAAAAAATACAAAAATTAGCCAGCCATGGTGGCATGCGCTTGTGATCCCAGCTACTCGGAAGGCTGAGGTGGGAGGATCACTTAAGCCCGGGCAGCAGAGGTTCCATGAGCCGAGATCACACCACTGCACTCTAGCCTGGGGGACAGAACAAGATCCTGTCTCAAAAGAAAAAAAAAAGAAATCTATACTTTACAGCAATTTGGTAAATATACTTTTGTGAACAAAGATGGGAGCATTTGCTTTTTCTCTCTACTTGATCCTCCAAAATTTGGAAACTATTTGTGAGTATACTTATTTTTATGAAAATATGGTTATTAGCATAAGCATAAGATCGATAAAACTCTGCTCTCTCTTTATAGCAGGATACAAGCAGAAGCAGTGATTATATTACCAAGGCATTGATGAAATATCATGTTTGAGATTATGCACAGAATGTCTGACTTCAGAGGAGCACAGCCTTACAGTGAGTAAAAATGGTCTCCTCCTGGCAGGCCAGAACCTTTCACTGTAGACAAAATCTGAAGTCTACCTTGGTTTGGCTTCCTAGCCTCAAGAGGATTTAAAGTCTGAGATTCCTATATGATCAGTGCAGAGAGAAAAGAAATAAAAATAAAGGGTTTGTTGTTGTTGTTGTTGTTTGAGGCAGGGTCTCACTCTGTCGCCCAGGCTGGAATACAGTGGCAGGATCTTAGCTCACTGCAACCTCCACCTCCTAAGTTCAAGGAATTCTGCCTTAGCCTTCTGAGCAGCTGGTAATACAGGCATGTGCCACCATGCCTAGCTAATATTTTGTACTTTTTAGTAGAGGTGGGGTTTTGCCATGTTGGCCAGGCTGGTCTCCAGTTCCTGTGCTCAAGGGATCCACCCACCTCAGCCTGCCAGAGTTCTGGGATTACGGGCATAAGCTACCACATCCAGCCAAAAAAGTTATATTTCTAAAGAAAAGCTATGATATACCTGTTACTAGATTGTAGCTCTGTGCATTGTTTTCAAGTTCTTGTTAATCTACTCATAGACTACATTCTGAATTGTGGATTGCACCAATCCAGCCTTCTTCCAAGGAATTACTGAAAATGGGAGTTGTGTACTCTCTCTCACTTTCGGTCTTTTCTTCTCTCTCTTCCCCCCGTCCTTCTCCTCTCCTCTCTTTTCCCTATTAAAAAAATTAAAATGAGCCGGGTGCAGTGGCTCACACCTGTAATCCCAGCACTTTGGGAGGCTGAGGTGGGTGGATCACAAGGTCAGGAGTTCAGACCAGTCTAACCAACATAGTGAAACCCTATGCCTACTAAAAATACAAAAAAAATTAGCCAGGTGTGGTGTCACATACCTGTAATATCAGCTACTAGGGAGGCTGAGGCAGGAGAGTCACTTGAATCTAGGCGGTGGAGGTTGCAGCAAGCCAAGATTGCGCCATTGCACTCCAACCTGTGCAGCACAGTGAGACTCCGTCTCAAAAATAAATAAATAAATAAAATGTAAAAAAATGTAACTGCAATCACAGTACTTTGGGAGGCCAAGATGGGAGGATCACTTGAGCTCAGGAGTTTAAGAGCAACCTGGGCAACGTAGTGAGACGTCTCCACTAAAAATTTTTAAAAATTAGCCAGGCATGGTAGAATGGACCTCCTAGCTACACAGGAGGCTGAGGCAGGAGGATCACTTGAACCTGGGAGGTCAAGATTGTAGTGAGCTTTGATCACACCACTGCACTCCAGCCTGGGCAACAGAGCAAGATCCTGTCTCAAAAAAAAAGGAACTGCTCTGTTTTTAAAGTCCTATAAAGTGAAACTAGGTGAATGTTATGGAATTAGCCTTGTGACTGATGTATAGGATATACAGAAAGTTCACCAAACCACCCACTGCCATAACCAGAGACATTCAAACTGCATACCAGAATGAGAAGTTAATGTTTTCATGCCGTAGGCAGCTTTGCCCCAGGATGTCGGAACAGGATTCCATGTCATAGTGAGACTCTTATCCCCATTGATGCTACTTTTTTGACTTGGCAGGATAATGGCGTAATTGAAATTTCACAGTCAGTAGCTTCTGCTGGTAACTTGACAGAACCTGACCTAATCCTTTAGCCTCCATTGGTTAAATAAGGAAATGTCCGTGCTGTTGCTAATACTACCTGTACCTAGGTAAATTCCTTTTGGAAAGTTGAAATCCATATATGTAAAATAAGAAAACGGGGATGAGGCATAGTGGCTTACGCCTATAATCCCAGCACTTTGGGAGGCCAAGGTGGGAGGATCACCTGAAGCCAGCAGTTCAAGACCAGCCTGGCAACATAGTAAGACCCTGTCTCTACAAAAAGTTAAAAATTTAGCAGGCCATGGTGGTACATGCCTGTAAGTCCTAGCTTACTCAGGAGACTTGAGCCCAGGAGTGCGAGGTTGTGGTGAGCTGTGGTCATGCCGCTGCACTCCAGCCTGGAGGATAGAGTAAGACTCTATCTATCTTTTAACAAAGAAAAAAAAGCCACATGCTTACAACAAGCATCACCTAATTCCCAATGGTCAGTTAATTTATTCAATTGGTTCCTTTAAACATAGGTTCATGCCTCAAAACTGTTATACAAACTGGGATTGTCATTTACTATTAATTTTAGTTTGTATTTTCCCTTTTCAAACTTTGTTACGGCCAGGCATGATGGCTCACGCCTGTAATCCCAGCACTTTGGAAGGCCAAGGCGGGTGGATCATTTGAGGTCATGAGCTCAAGACCAGCCTGGCCAACCTGGTGAAACTCTGTCTCTACTAAAAACACAAAAACCCCATCTCTACTAAAATACAGGGTGTGGTACATGCCTGTAATCCCAGCGACTTGGGAGACTGAGGCGTAAGAATCGTTTGAACCTGGGAGGCAGAGGTTGCGGTGAGCTGAGATCACACCACTGCACTCCAGCCTAGGTGACAGAGCAAGACTCTGTCTCAGAGAAAAACAAACAATTTTGTAACTTGTTAAATTTTTGTGGAAATAGAAACTCAGAATAACACTGACCCAACACTTTGAGATGACAGCAAAAAACTGCACAATAGATAAAATTGAAGTTCATAATAGAGTCCAAGCAGACTTAGCCTGAGAGCCACTCCCTTCCACATTCCCTTTTGTGCAAAGGTATTTAAAAGAGTTTTGATAATGACTCCTAGTTGCCATTCACTTTCTCCATCGTGGGATGAGACCAGCAACCTGGGAGAAGTCTATCCCAGCACCAAGGGACACCAAAACCCAACTACAGGGTGATTGACTAGTGATACTTTTAGAGAAAAATATTGATCAAAAGGAGGAATGTTTTGCTTGTGGGAACTAACAATGAAGTATAATAATGATACAAAAAAGAAAAAGAAAAAAGGGGGAATGTGAAAGTTAGCAGAATCACAATGGAGTCACTGTGTTAAAAAGGAAAAAAATAAAGCCTAAAAATAGAGTGAGGCAGCAGATCTCTCAGCAGAAACCCTACAATCTAGAAGAGACTGGGTGGCCAATATTCAACATCCTAAAAGAAAATAATTTTCAAACCAGAATGTCATATCCAGCCAAACTAAGCTTCATAAACGAAGGAGAAATAAAATTCTTTATGAACAAGCAACTGCTGAGAGATTTCGTCACCACCAGTTCTGCTCTACAAGAGCTCCTGAAGGAAGCACTAAACATGGAAAGGAACAACCAATACCAGCCAATGCAAAAACAGACCACACAATAAAGACCATTGACATGATGAAACTGCATCAACTAACAGGCAAAACAACCAGTTAGCATAATAGTGACAGGATAAAATCCACACATAACAATATTAACCTTAAATGTCAATGGGCTAACTGCCCCAATCAGAAGACACACACTGGCAAATTGGATAAAAAGTGAAGACCCATCAGTGTGCTATATTCAGGAAACTCATCTCACGTGCAAAGACACACCTAGGCTCAAAATAAAGTAATGGAGGAAGATTTACCAAGCAAATGGAAAGCAAAAAAAAAAGCAGGGGTTGCAATCCTAGTATTTGGTAAAACAGACTTTAAACTAACAAAGATCAAGAGACAAAGAAGGGCATTACATAATGGTAAAGGGATTAGTGCAACAAGAAGAGCTAACTATCCTAAATATATATGCACCCAGTACAGGAGCACCCAGATACATAAAACAAGTTCTTAATGACCTACAAAAAGACTTAGTCTCCCACACAATAATAGTGGGAGACTTTAACACCCCTACTGTCAACGTAGACAGATCAACGAGACAGAAAATTAACAAGGATATCCAGGACTTGAACTCAGATCTGGACCAAGTGGACCTAATAGACATCTACAGAACTCTCCACCCCAAACCCACAGAATATACATTCTTCTCAGCACCACATTGTACTTATTCTAAAATTGACCACATAATTGGAAGTAAATTATTCCTTAGCAAATGCGAAAGAATGGAAATCATAACCAGTCTCTCATACCACGGTGCAATCAAAATAGAAATCAGGATTAAGAAACTCACTCAAAACCACACAACTACATGGAAACTAAACAACTTGCTCCTGAATGACTACTGGATAAATAATGAAGGCAGAAATAAAGATGTTCTTAGAAACCAATGATAACAAAGACACAATGTACCAGAATCTCTGGGACATATTTAAAGCAGTGTCCAGAGGGAAATTTATGACACTAAATGCTCACCAGAGAAGCAAGGAAAGATATAAAATTGACACCCTAACTTCACAATTAAAAGAACTAGAGGAGCAATATCAAACAAATTCAAAAGCTAGGAGAAGGCAAGAAATAACTAAGATCAAAGCAGAACTGAAGGAGAAAGAGACACAAAAAACCCTTCCAAAAAATCAATAAATCCAGGAGCTGGCTTTTTGAAAAGATCAACAAAATAGATAGACTGCTAGCCAGACTAATAGTAAAAAGAGAAGATTCAAATAGATGCAATAAAAAATGACAAAGGGGATATCACCACTGATCCCACAGAAATAAAAACTATCATCAGAGATTACGACATCACCACTGATCCCACAGAAATAAAAACTATCATCAGAGATTACGACAAGCACCTCTATGCAAATAAACCAGTAAATCTAGAAAATGGATAAATTCCTGAACTCTTACACCCTCCCAAGACTAAACCAGGAAGAAGTTGAATTCCTAAATAGACCAATAACAAGGTCTGAAGTTGAGGCAGCAATTAGTAGCCTAACAAACCAAAAGTCCAGTACCAGACAGGTTCACAGCTGAATTTTACCAGAGGTACAAAGAGGAGCTGGTGTCATTCCTTCTGAAACTATTCCAAACAATACAAAAAGAGGGAATCCTCCCTAACTCATTTTATGAGACAACATTATCCTGATACCAAAACCTGGCAGAGACACAACTGAAAAAGAAAATTTCAGGCCAATATCCATATGAACACTGATGCAAAAATCTTCAATAAAATACTGGCAAATCAAATCCAACAACATATCAAAAAGCTTATCCATCATGATCAAGTTGGCTTCATCCCAGGGATGCAAGGCTGGTTCAACATCCGCAAATCTATAAATGAAGTCCATCACATAAACAGAACCAAATACAAAAACCACACAATTATCTCAATAGATGCAGAGAAGGCCTTCAACAAAATTCAACAGCCCTTTATGCTAAAAACTCTCAATAAACTAAGTATCCATGGATCATATCTCAAAATAATAAGAGCTATTTGTGACAAACACACAGCCAATATCATACTGAATGGGCAAAAACTGGAAGCATTCCCTTTGAAAACTGGCACAAGACAAGGATGTCCTCTCTCACCACTCCTATTCAACATAGTATTGGAAGTTCTGGCTAGGGCCATCAGGCAAGAGAAAG
The DNA here is from genome assembly GCF_048565385.1 of Saimiri boliviensis. NCBI lineage: Eukaryota > Metazoa > Chordata > Mammalia > Primates > Cebidae > Saimiri > Saimiri boliviensis. Next base: position 229,855,445 of record NC_133449.1, read on the forward strand.
AAATAAAGGGTATTCAGACAGGAAGAGAGGACTTCAAATTGTCCCTGTTTGTAGACAACATGATTGTATATTTAGAAGACCCCTGTTGTCTCAGCCCAAAATCTCGTTAAGCTGACAGGCAACTTCAGCAAAGTCTCAGTATACAAAATCAAGGTGCAAAAATCACAAGCTTTCCTATACATCAATAATAGACAAACAGAGAGCCAAATCATGAGTGAACTCCCATTCATAATTGCTACAAAGAGAATAAAATACCTAGGAATACAACTTACAAGAGATGTGAAGGACCTCTTCAAAGAGAACTACAAACGACTGCTCAAGGAAATAAAACAGGACACAAACAGATGGAAAAATAACCCATGCTCATGGTTAGAAAGAATCAATATCATGAAAGTGGCCATACTTCCCAAAGTAATTTATAGATTCAATGCTATCCCCATCAAGGTACCAATGACTTTCTTCACAGAATGGGAAAAAACCACCTTAAACTTCATATGGAACCAAAAAAGAGACTGCATAGCCAAGACAATCCTAAGCAAAAAACAAAAACAAAAACACAAAGCTGGAGGCATCACACTACCAGACTTCAAACTATATCACAAGGCTACTGTAATCAAAACAGCATGGCACTGGTACCAAAACAGAGATATAGACCAATGGAACAGAACAGAGGCCTCAGAAAGAAAGCCACACACCTACAACCACCTGATCTCTGACAAAAACAAGCAATGGGGAAAGGATTTGGTATTTAATAAATGGTGTGGAAAAACTGGCTAGCCATTTGCAGAAAACTGAAACTGGATCCCTTCCTTACACCTTATACAAAAATTAACTCCAAGTGGATTAAAGATTTAAACATGAGGCCTAACACCATAAAAACTCTAGAAGAAATTCTAGGCAATACCATTCAGGATACAGGAATGGGCAAGGACTTCATGACTAAAACACCAAAAGCAATGGCAACAAATCCAAAATAGACAAATGGTATCTAATTAAACCTAAGAGTTTCTTTACAGCAAAAGAAACTATCAATAGGGTGAACCAGCAACCAACAGAATGGGAAAAAAACTTTTGCAAATCTACCCATCTGACAAAGGGCTAATATCCAGAATCTACAGAGAACTTAAACAAATTTACAAGAAAAAAAAAATCAAAAAGTGGGCAAAGGATATGAACAGACACTTTTCAAAAGAAGACATTTATGCAGCCAACAAACATGAAGAAAAGCTCATTATCACTGGTCATTAGAGAAATGCAAATCAAAACCACATTGAGATACCACCTCATGCCAGTTAGAAGGGCGATCATTAAAAAATCGAGAGACAGCCGGGTGTGGTGGCTCATGCCTGTAATCCTAGCACTTTGGGGGGCTGAGGTGGGTGAATCACCAGAGGACAGGAGTTCAAGACCAGCCTGGCCATCATGGTGAAACCCCATCTTAAAAAAAAAAAAAAAATTCAGGAGATAACAGATGCTGTAGAGGATGTAGAGAAATAGGAATGCTTTTACACTGTTGGTGGGAGTGTAAATTAATTCAACCATTGTGGAAGACAGTGTGGCAATTCCTCAAGGATCTAGAAATAAAAATAGCATTTGACTCAGCAATCCCATTACTGGATATATACCCAAAGGATTATAAATCATTCTATCATAAAGACACATGCACATGTATGTTAATTTTGACACTGTTCACAATAGTGAAGACTTGGAACCAACCCAAATACCCATCAATGATAGACTGGATAAAGAAAATGTGGTACATACACACCATGGAATACTACACAGCCATAAAAAGGGATGAGTTCATGTCCTTTGCAGGGACATGGATGAAACTGGAAACCATCATTCTCAGCAAACTGACACAAGAACAAAAAACCAAACACCACGTGTTCTCACTCATAAGTGGGTGTTGAACAATGAGAACACATGGACACAGGGAAGGGAACATCATACACTGGGGCCTGGGTGTGGGGTAGGGGAGGCATAGCAGGGGCTGAGGGGATTGGGGAGGGATAGCATTAGGAGAAATACCTAATGTAGATGACGGGGTGATGGATGCAGCAAACCACCACCATGACACGTGTATGCCTATGCAACAAACCTGCATGATCTGTGCAGGTATCCCAGAGCTTAAGTATAATAAATAAATATTTAAAAATAGAGCAAGAGTACACTATGAAAAGAGGATTCTCATATGTCTGATAACAAAAACTGTCACACACACACAAAACTGCAAAAAGCACAAACTTGCACGAAGGCCGTTGGAGCCCTACACAAAAAATACTTCTGTGCAGATATCCACCCAGCAACTGCCTGTCCAAACTCAGACTGGCCTCACCCTTGTTATTCATCTTTGTAGCCAAGGATAATAATTTCAAAATCATAATGTAATCCTCATTCCTCCTTTAAAACCTTTTGTCTTCTTTTTCCCTCCCTGAATACACACACAGTTTCCTGAAGCAGCCCTATTCCCACTGCAGTGCCCTATCCTGAAAGAAATTGTATATATTTTTTCTTTTTGAGAGCCTCCCTCTGTTCTTTAGAATGCCAGACAACAAAAATAAATAATAAAACATGTTCCTCTGTGCTGTGTTTGGTTCATAACTTTGGGCTTTCATTCATTGTATGTCTTAAACAATCATCATCTTTTTTTTTAGGTGCCAGGATCTATTTTTGTCATCACCAGCCAGGAAGATACAAAGCCTCTTCCAAGGTGAAGACAGAACTATTCAAAGATATTTTGTCAAGACCAAATCTTCCCCAAGAACCTGTCATAGATTCCTCCCTGGGCAGGGTGCAGCCTCTTTCAGAGTGAAGATCACACCAAAAGCTCCTCTACTAAATTAATCATGAAGCCACATGAGCCAGGCTAGAATACAGTTACCAATCTGCTTTAATTCTCCCACTTAGATGGCCCAAAGCCACCTGAACTGAAAGTTGGATGAAGCTCTGCTTTAAGTTTCATCACAGGGCATCATATAGCCTAGGCCCTTAGCCAAGGCCTGCTAAATATTAGCTTGAGTCTCGTTAAAGAGAAAGGGTCCAAATTCTCCCCTTGGCTAATGATTTATTTATCAAACCAACATGTCTCAGACCTGTAATTCTAGTTTTAATTGTTTTCTGAAAAGACGGCCTTCTATTTGAAAGAGAAATAGCTGTAGGGAAGGAGAATAAGAACTTACATGGAACACATAGCACGTGTTGCGCACTCGGCATGTAAAGTCCCTTGGCCTTTACTACAGCCCTGGGCGGGTGATCAGTGGCTTTGCTACACAGATAAGCATCATGAGACTCCAGGAACTCAGTCATCACCCAACACCCTCTACCTAGTGAAGAATGGAAGCTGATTTGAACTCAGGTGTGCTGCTTTTTTTCTCCAGCAGGCACACTTTTCTTTGCCAGCCTCAGCGATGACAGTAACAGAGACAGAAAGATAGGAGAGAAGGAGTTGATTGCTCACTTACGTGGCTGTTACTGGACTCTTTAGGACAGAGTCACTGGAAGATTCTAGTGTGTCTCCTGAATTGCTGACCGTAATTCATTCTCTTCCTTCTTTTGCCTGGTTTGTTATTTGATCCCAAGACTGTGCTGTAAGTTTTGGGTTGATAAAGGAGAGCTAAGAGTCCATGAAGTGCTCTCACCTCCTATCAAATAACTGATTCCTGCAACGCCTGCTTTAAACATAACGGAGGAAATATTTGTAAGAAAGTTGCGTGCAATGTGATTCAACTGTATTCTCAATACATGGACTCAAAAGAGCCTTGGGGACAGGTTTTTGGAAAAGCAGACCCTGGCATTCTGGATGCTAAAATGCTGGCAGTAATACTAAGAGTGCTTAGGTCTCCTATCTCCTCAACCCTCTGGAAAGAGCCCCCGGGTTGTTAGTTTGGGGATCAAATAAAGGGGGTTCATTATGATCAAAAGTGGATGACATATCCCCATTCCTCACCTAGGGAACTTTCTTAGTCTTCCCATACACTTACCCAGTAAAGAAGTACCTTCAACTTAAACTTCAATGTGAAGATTTTGGTTCTGCCTTGACTGAATGCTGGAAGAGTTGCTGTTTCAGACTGGGAGTTGACAGTATACCTTCAGAGCAAGAATATGTATGGATTCCTTGAAAACATGCAGCATGGCCTGGCACCATGGCTCACGCCTGTAATCTCAGCGCTTTGGGAGGCCAAGGCAGGCAGATCACTCGAGGTCAGGAGTTTGAGACCAGCCTGGCCAACGTGGTGAAACCCTGTTTCTACTAAACGTACAAAAATTAGCCAGGCGTGGTGATGGGTGCCTGGCTGAGGCGAGAGAATCTCTTGAACCCGGGAGGCAGAGGTTGCAGTGAGCTGAGGTGGCACCACTGTACTCCAGCCTAGGTGACAGAGCGAGACTCCATCTCAAATTTTAAAAAAGCAACATGGAGCAGCATGAAAACCACAAAAATGCCTTTGGGAGTCAACGTAATCTTCAGTCTATAAAAGCAATTGCTATGATGATGGGGGCTTTCTTCACCACAGAACCTAGGATGCCTTTGAGAAAACCGACAAATTTGAAAACGTGATAAAGATGACATCTCTCAGTAAGTTGTTATTTCTTCCTCTTCATTATTTGGTTCAAATAATTTTTGCATTTCATTTCAGTTTCTTTCACTTTGTGAAGAAAAATAGTCATTCAAGAAACTGATTCTAATTCATTCCATTCTAACTGATATATTCTTTTCATATCACAAGTTATCTTCTCAATTTCATATCACAAATTCTCTTCACAAAAAAATAATGTTGTTTTTTTCCTAAAGGAATGAAGTAATTATATTCGTTGTTGAGGTTATGGTCAAATACTTCCGGGTGACCTGTTTCTTCCTCAAAATATGCATTTTTTGATCTACCTGACTGTAACACTTAAAATATCACGCATGAAGCAGCGTTCCATCTAAAATAAGATTTGCTATTTGATTGCTAAAAGTGATCTTATCAATATCCCTCCATAAATCATGCATGCTATTGACAATAGAGAGTAAACAGGAATTGATTTTTTAAATTAGAATTTTATGAGGCTCAGCCAGGTGCGGTGTCTCATGCCTGCAATCCCAGCACTTTGGGAGGCTGAGGCAATTGGATTATGAGGCCAGGAGTTTGAGAGCAGCCTGGCCAACATGGTGAAACCCCATCTCTACTAAAAATACAAAAATTAGCCAGACATAGTGATGGGCGCCTATAATTCCAGCTACTCTGGAGGCTGAGGCAGGAGAATTGCTTGAACCCGGGAGGTGGAGGTTGCAGTGAGCCGAGATCACGCCACTGCACTCTAGCCTGGGCAACAGAGCAAGACTCCATCTCAAAAAAAAAAAAAAAAAAGAATTTTATGCAGCTTATGTTTCAGATTAGTAAAGAGATGTCAAAGATTTGATTCCATTTTTATTGCAAATGAGGATAAAAACAAACAATTATTTCCACTAGATTCTACTTGAAGGAGTTCAAAATTTGCCACTGACAGTTTTACATTTGGCAAAGATGTGAGGTGTTTTCATAGCAGTGTGACCTACTCAACCTCCAAAGGCCTCCCTGTTTGAGTGGGCAGTGCCAGCTGGGGCGACGTCACTGTCTGTCCACATGTCTGTTAAGTCTCAGGGCTGGGGTTCTGTCAGAAACTCATGCTAAAAACTATTTTTTTCCATCAGATTCTAAGTTGAGAAGATGTGTTACCCAATATAAATGATGACTGAGGTCACCTTCAGCTGTGACAGTCCACAACTCTAACAATGTGAGCCAGCTCCTAGAGACATGGGGCTCTTCTTGACATTTCCTTCTATGAAGGTCTCCACACACATGTATTTGCCATGCAGTGTTCTTTACACAAGTGACCTGCCAAAATCTTTGATATAGCCTGTAACTCTTTGTTGTTATTGTTTTGGGGGTTATTTTTTATTTTTTAATCAAGCATATTTGTTTGTTTTGAGACAGGGTCTCTCTCTGTTACCCAGGCTGGAGTGAAGTGGCATGATCTTGGCTCACTGCAACATCTGCATCCCAGGATCAGGTGAGCGTGATCAAGAGGCTGTAATCCCAGCTGCCACAGCCTCCTGAGCAGCCGGGATCACAGGCATGTGCCACCATGGTCAGCTAATTTTTGTATTTTTGGTAAAGAGGAGGTTTCACCATGTTGGTCAGGCTGGTCTTGAACTCCTGACCTCAACCCGCATCAGCCTCCCAAAGTGCTGGGATTACAGGTGTGAGCCACTGCATCAGCCTTTTTGTTTTTAGACAGCCTTTTTATTTTCACCCAGATTGGAGTATGGTGATGTGACCACGGCTCACTGCCACCCCAACTTCCTGGAATCAGGAGATCCTCCCACCTCGGCCTTCCAAGGAGCTGGGACTACAGGTGTGTGCCACCATGCCCAGCTTATTTTTGTATTTTTTGTAGAGACAGTTTTACCATGTTGCCCAGGCTGATCTTGAACTCCTGGGCTCAAGCGACCTCAGCTTCCCAAAAGTGCTGGGATTTACAGGCATGAACCATTTTGTTAGGCCTGTATGTAACTTCGTTTTTGGCAGGTACCTTAATCTCACCAGGCCCTAATTTCCTCCTCTGCAAATGAGGGAAATGATTTGTAACTTGTTAAAACCTCTTCTTCCATCCCTGTTATATTCAAAACAGTCAGAGAAAGAGAACGTTAAAAATCGATGCCTCCAAAGAAACTCTAACATTTTTTTCATTGAGGGCAAAGGTGTGCCTAGAAATCATTTATTGTTTGCCTCAGGATTTTCAGAACTTTCTTTAAACATACACCCACCATATGATCCAGTCATTTTACTCCTATTTACTAAAGAAAAATAAAAATACACATCTACACGAAGACTTGCACATTAATCTTTATTCACAATAGCCCCTGGAAACAACCTAAATACCCTCCAAGGGGTGAATAGATAAATAAACCATAGTACATTCATACAATGGGTTACTATTTAGCAATAAAAAGAAACACACATGTTGGTACAAGCAACATGAACAGATCTCATGATGCTGAGTGAAAGAAGCCGGACACAAGAGGGCATACTGTTTGATTCTATTTATGTAAAATTCTGGAGATTGAAACTGATCTATATAGTGACAAAAAGCAGGTTGGTGGTTGCCTGTAGCAGGGGATAGAAGATAGGTGTGCAGAAGAGCCCAGGAATCTTTTGGTGGCAATGGCAGTGTGGGGATCTTGGTGGTGATGGTCGTTTCATGGTGTATGCAACTGTCCAGACTCATCTAGCTGTAGGCGTTAAGTCTGTATAACTTGTAAGCAATTTATGTCTCAGTAAAGTTCCTAGGGGGATATTTTTGTAAGCTGCGGACTGTTGAGTCTGGGGCTAAGAAAAGGGTGTAATGGGTAGCCAAGAAGTTGTGTGGCGCCACGTCACCCAAAAAGCAACCCCTGGTTGGTGAGCCAGTGTTTAGGGGTAACGTGATACACTGTGGAAAGCCCTTTGGTTTCTGGGATGCCTGTGTGGAGTTTATCTTATGGTTTGGGGTGAACCCCCTGAACAGAAAGCTCACCTGGGGACTGAACAGGGTATTGGGCTTTGAAGGCTTCTCTCTCTCCAGCCCCCTGTGCAGCCCCAAGCACCAGCTGGGTGGCGGACAGCCTCCAGGTTTACTGTGCCAGGCCCCTGGAGACCTGTTTCTTCCTGCACTCTGCCTGCGGTGGTGTGGCTTCCTCGGGGGTAGATCACACTCTACTTCCTCGATGCTATATTCAGAAAGTAGGAGGCTGGACAGCGTGTTCTTGCTTTATTGCCCACTGGAGTAACCTAGTTCATTTGCAGTGGCTCAAAGAATCATAGGATGTGATTTTTTTTTTTTTTTGAGACGTTGTTTTGCTCTGTCACCCAAGCTGGAGTGCAGTGGCCCTGGCTCACTGAAACCTCTGCCTCCCGGGTTCAAGCAATTCTCCTGCCTTAGCCTCCCGAGTAGCCAGGATTACAGTCACATGCCACCATGCTCAGCTAATTTTTGTATTTTTAGTAGAGACGGGGTTTCACCATGTTGGTCAGGCTGGTCTTGAACTCCTGACTTTGTTATCCACCCGCCTTGGCCTCCCAAAGTGCTGGGACTACAGACGTGAGCCACCGTGCCTGGCCAGGTTGTGATTTTTAGAAGAAACCTCAGAGAGTTTACTGTTCAGCCTCCTCATGTCCTGAAGGAGGAAACTGAGGCCCACAGAATCTAAGTGGCTGGCCTCAGAGCACACAGGACTAAAAGCCAGCCCTCCAGGAGCTGCCCCTGCACCACACTCTCTCCACGACAGGCTGAAAAAGTGTAACTCAACATCTTTCGCTGTCTAAACTCACATTCGAAACCTAAGCTGCCTAGCTTGCTGCATGTGTACAAAACAGAAGCTGGAGAATGGCAGGCTTCTAGCTGAGAGAAGGACACCAAAGTCTGGAATGTGCTGTGAGGACCACGAGGTCAAGCTCAGCATGTGAGTGAATCAGAGGCATTTACGATTATTGCGAACTTGGCAGCAATTATAAAAGCCTGCTCCGTGGCGGAAGTGACTATGTTAAATTTCCATTCTTATTTACATTTGCAAAAATAGAATAAAATTATTTCTTGGGTGGAAACATTTTCTGTGACTAAACAGTGCTTCTCGCTTATGGCTGCTCCTTTTACTTTTCATAGTTCTTTTCCCCATGATGGCCATTGAAAGAGGAGATACTTTATACAGAGAGAACATTCATCACAGCACATTCTTTTTTTTTTTTTTTTTTTTTTGAGATGGAGTCTCGTTCTGTTGCCCAGGCTCCCAGGCTGGAGTATGTGGTGTGATCTCGGGCTCACTGCAACCTCCACCTCCTGGTTCAAGCAATTCTCCTGCCTCAGCCTTCCAAGTAGCTGGGACTACAGGTAGCCACCACCAGGCCCAGCTAATTTTTTGTATTTTTAGTAGAGATGGAGTTTCACCGTGATAGTCAGGATGGTCTCAATCTCCTGACCTCGTGATCTGCCTGCCTCAGCCTCCCAAAGTGCTGGAGTTACAGGCGTGAGCCACCAGACCCGGCCCACAGCACATCCTTGATTGAAGTTGAATCAGATTCTTCCAACGCCAGGAGTAGCTTAGGCCTTTCTGGAAACTGCGCTAATAGTCCAGCACGGCTTGAATTTTCAAACTGCAGTTCGGCAGGCTGAGGTCTTAGTGGTGTTCCTAACCCACTCCTCTCACCCTAGCTCTATAATAACTGGGCAGGAGCGCCGAGTTCCCGGGGCAGAGACACTCTCCCCTTGAGGGTCACGATGTTCTCTCTCCGTGAAAGCCACATAGCGAGCACCATGCCAATGCTGGTCCAGGGGCGGCAGGAATGTCAGTTGTGCAGGTGAGCAGTGGGCTCCGCCCTTGGGTTCACCTGCTGTGCTGGTATCCTGTTTTGCTCTTCACGCAGACTTCCTGGAAATCAGTTGCAGCGTTTAGCGGAAGACTTCAGGTTGTGAGAGAGTCAACTTCCACCCAAGAGCGGCAACAGCCTTTCCTAATCCTCCGAGGGGACTCTTGGGTTCCTGAGGGACAGCACCTCTCCAGGTGCTGCAGGGCTGAGGCCACACCCTCTTCCCAGGGGATCCCTCTTACCTTTCTGTGCCACATTTTCTCTCCCGATGGCCGTGCCGTGTTGTGGCTGCAGCAAATACCGCTTGCGTTTCAGACATAGTGGGCACTTGCATGTGTCTCACATAGGCGTCCAACGCTTCCCACTTTACTGAGCACGGTGAGGGCAGAGGCCTGGTCTTTGCAGCCTGTCTCTATCAACTAGCGTTGTAGATATGTGTACCATGTCATGTTGTGGGGGTTGAATGAATCCTGTTAAATGATTGAATTACTTGTTGAGCAAATGGATAATAAAATTACTGACCTGGCCTGGTGCAGTGGCTCTCGCCTGTAATCTCAGCACTTTGGGAGGCTGAGGCAAGTGGATCATGAGGTTAGGAGTTCGAGACCCAGCCTGACATGGTGAAACCCCATCTCTACTAAAAATATATAAAAAGTAGCTGAGCATGATGGCACAAGCCTGTAGTCCAAGCTACTCAGGAGGCTGAGGCAGGAGAATCACTTGACTCTGAGAGGCAGACGTTATAGTGAGCCATGATTGCACCACTGCTGTCCAACCTGGGTGACAGAGCAAGATCTATCTCAATAAATAAATAAATAAATAAATAAATTACTGACCTTGAACGTGAACTATTCAGGGTAGTGCACTAGCAATGCAAGAAACTACTGAATATACGGTGGGAAAAGAAATGAAATTTTTTTCTACAAAATCAGTTTGTGACCAGAATAGACCTATGGCTATTTTCTTATTTCCATATATTTCATAATTATATGTGTATTCCCCATATAATTATGAGGAACTGAGGCAGGTACTTGGGAATAAAAGTCATATCCTCCCTCATCTCTTATAATCCCTTGAATTTAAATCTTCCCCATTGTTGAGGTCAGAGATGTTTAGGGACCAGAATTCCTGAATTGGAAATTTTATTTTCCATTTTCTTTTCTTTTTCTTTTTTCTTTTTTTTAGAGATAGGATCTTGCTGTGTCACCCAGGCTGGAGTGCAGTGGCATGGTCATAGTTCACGGCAGCCTTGGAATTCCTGGGTTCAAGTGATCCTCCCATGTCAGCCTCCTCAGTAGCTGGGATGATGGGCGCACACCATTTTTGGCAGAGACGGGGCCTTGCTATGTTGCCCAGGCTGGTCTCCAACTCCTGGCCTCAAGCAATCCCCCTGTGTTGGATTCTTATAATGCTGAGATTATAGGCAAGAGCCATCACTCCCAGCCTTCCATTTTCTTTATTAATTATAAATGTGAGCCGGGCACAATGGCTTACCCCTGTAATTCCAGCAGTTTGGGAGGTTGAGACAGTTGAGGTCAGAAGTTCGAGACCAGACTGGCCAATGTGGTAAAACCTTGTCTCCACTAAAACATACAAAAATGAGTCTGGGCACAGTGGCTCACGCCTGTAATCCCAGCACTTTGGGAGGCCAAGGCAGGTGGGTCACCCGAGGTCAGGAGTTCCAGACCAGCCTGGCCGACACTGTGAAATCCATCTCTACTAAAAATACAAAAATTAGCCAGGCATGGTGGTGGATGCCTGTAATCCCAGCTACTTGGGAGGCTAAGACAGAAGAATCGCTTGAACCCAGTAGGCAGAGATTGCAGTGAGCCGAGATCACACCATTGTACTCCAGCCTGTATGACAAGAGGCAAACTCCATCTCAAAAAAACTAAAAAATTTAAAATACAAAATACAAAAATTAGCCCAGTGTGGTGGCAGGCACCTATAATCCCAGCTACTTAGAAGGCTGAGGCACAAGAATCACTTGAACCCAGGAGGTGGAGGTTGCAGTGAGCCGAAATCACACCACTGCATTCCAGACTGGAAGACAGTGAGACTCTATCTCAAAAATATATACATATATATTATACGTATGTAATACATACGCAGTCTTGTTTACCTCAGAAACAGGAATACAATTGTTATTTCAACCTTTTACTGTCTATCTTTAAAATCATCATACAAGCATGTCCTAATGGCTCTTACCTTTAAAAAACATCTTCCTTCTAGCTGTCAGTTGATTTCTTTTCTTCCTCACTGTAAAGCTTGTGTGCGCTCACAAATTGTCTCTACTTCCCTTCCATTCGCTCCTCAGATTCTCCCTGGATTCAGCCCTCCTACTCTGCCAAAGTTGTTCTCACCAAGGTACCCAGTGATCTCCAAGTTGCCTGCTCCGGGAGCACCCCTGAGTCCTCCTCATACTGGAACACTCCTCAAGACCATCGGGGAATCTTCTGCTGCCGAATGTTTTGGGGCCTGTAAAGGGAAGCCCTACTGGAATTGCTGCAGGCTGAACTGTGAGTTTCTCTAATCCTTTCTTTGATAATCTCTCCTCTCTATCCCTGCGGCAGTCATCAGAGGCCGGGAACTCTCCTCTGATTGTCTTTTCTGTTTTTCAGTTCTTTGGGTGCTTAATCAGCTGTTGGAGTTTCTTGCTCTACTTTTAAACTTCGTGTTAAATTTGTAATTTTAGCTCTCATAGTTTTAGTTTCTAAGTGTGGTTCCTTGTTCTCAGAATATTCCCTTTTATTGGAATACATTCTTGTTTCACAGATGCAGTATTTCACCTCATTTTTTCTGATTAAAAAGTTTTTTTTTGTTTGTTTTGTTTTGTTTCTTTTCTTTTTTGAGACAGAATCTTGCTCTACCACCCAAGCTGGAGTGCAGCGGTGCAATTTTGGCTCAGTGCAACCTTCGCCTCCTGTGTTCCAGTGATTCTCCTGCCTCAGCCTGCTGGGTAGCTGCAACTATAGGCATGTGCCACCACGCCAGGCCGATTTTTTATATTTTTAGTAGAGATGGGGTTTCACTGTGTTAGCCAAGATGGTCTCAATCTGCTGACCTTGTAATCCACCAGCCTCAGCCTCCCAAAGTGCTAGGATTACAGGCATGAGCCACCTCGCCTGGCCTAAAAAGTAATTTTGATTAAACTTCTTTTCCTAGTTTCTGAATTGTCTGTGTTTTCTCAGAATTATTTTCTTTGGTGTTTGTTTTGTGTCCACTGTGTGGACACTTGCTGAAAATGCCGCTGTGACTCGTGTGGTCTGTTTCTCCTCTACAGTGAGATGCCGGAGCTCTGGGGTGGGGAAGCTGGCTGCCTGCTGGCTTTGGGGATCAGTATCTTCAGGGAGATGGGGTGGGAAGGCAGCTGTGTCATGCGGCAAACCTTCCTCTCACCCCCAACACAAACATGTGGAGGGTTCTCATGGAGCCATTTCGTTTTTCCAGGGAGGGTCTTCCAGACCCACTGGGTGGTATGTGCCTGGCTGAGTACCCTCCCAGAACCAGGCGGAAGGCAGCCAGACATCTCATGGCCCTGGCAGCAGAGTTTATTAATAACGGAGTCCTCCAGTGTTCTGTTACCTTTGACCTCCTCTTGTTCCTGGTAGTTGAGTCCAGATGTTCTTTGGCTCATTTTATTCAGAAAATGAACTCTGGTGTCTTGCAGTGGGAAAGGAGGGTGTGCAAGAGGGGAAGGAGCTAACTGCTCCTGCTTCAAATTTTCCACCACTCCCTTTTTTCAACTTTGTCCTTCAACCCCACCTTCCAAAGAACACAGTGGCTTGAGTGCTGGGCCTCAGGGTTGAACCACAGACGCTCAGGTCAGCCGCCTCCAGTCGGGGAAGCCATTTACCCTTCATGCAACTTTCAAGCATGTGTGGGCATTCCGCATCCATCACTTTCTCCACTTTGTTCTTTATCTCTCTGCTGCCACGTTAGGGCCTTAGGAGGGAGTATCAAGAAAGCATGTTTTAATTCACCTTATTAAACTCAAAGTTCATTTGTGTTCATTATATTTTTAGAAGAGTTTGATTCTCCCACTTTTTTTTTTTTTTTAAACAGAGATGTGGTCTCACCGTGTTGCCCAGGCTGGTCTCAAACTCCTGGGCTCAGGTAAACCGCCTCGTCCTCCCAAGTCCTGGGATCACAGGTGAAGCCATCGGCCATTGTTTAGGATCCATTTCCACAGAAAGCCAGAAAATAGAAATTCCGCATTCTTCAATTGCACCCAGTTCTACAAAAGCAAACATGAAGGTAGGGATTTTTTTATCTGTTTTTATTGTTAACTTAAGAGGGTTCCGTACTGAGTAACATTCATTTTGTGACATGTGAATGAAGCAGTTCCCATTTCTGTTATAAGGACAAAGAGATGATTACTCATGCTTTTTCAGATCCATCCAGGAGCATCTGTTTTAGCCTCAGAGGTTTTTGCTTCTAAATTACTCAGATCTTTGTGGTTCTTTGTGAATAATTTTCGCATCACATCTTCAGGAGAACAGTAATAGCCGACAGTTATGTAATGTGCCAGGCAGTCTTCTGTGCACTTTAAATATACTCACCCCGTGCAACAACCACAAGGTAGATCTCATTACTGTCTTCGTTTTACAGATGAATGAAAAAAAGCAGAGGAGTGACTTGCCCAGCCTCCCAAGCTAGTGGGCAGCACCACAGCCCTTGCTCTTAACCACTATGTCAGGCTATTTTGAAGCAGCTTTTTTCAAATTAAACTTTAAAAAATGTACATCCACTTCTCAAATGAAATTTTAAACGTTAAAATACCTAGAGCAGGAGAGATTATAAAACACACATACATACACAGCTGCAGAAAACTGGGCAACCCAGAAGTCTGAGATGAGTTGGCTTTTCCTTTTTTTTTTTTCTTTTTTTTTTTTTTTGAGACGGAGTTTCGCTCTTGTTACCCAGGCTGGAGTGCAACGGCGCGATCTTGGCTCACCGCAACCTCCGCCTCCTGGGTTCAGGCAATTCTCCTGCCTCAGCCTCCTGAGTAGCTGGGATTACAGGCATGTGCCACCATGCCCAGCTAATGTTTTGTATTTTTAGTAGAGACGGGGTTTCACCATGTTGACCAGGATGGTCTTGATCTCTTGACCTCGTGATCCACCCGCCTTGGCCTCCCAAAGTGCTGGGATTACAGGCTTGAGCCACTGCGCCCAGCCAGGCTTTTCCATTGGAGCACTAAATTTAGCTCTTAATTCTTGCCAGTTAATTAAAAAAAAAAAGTGAAGCTTGTTAGATTATATGGTTCTCATTGTTTTGTAGAGCAAGAACACTAATTATTTTGTGTAGAAAAAACTTTTTGGCAACTGAATTCTAGAAGTAATTTCTAGAATTTTAATAAAATAAGCCCTTTGTTAGAGGTTTTAAAACACTTTTTATATCGTGATATGTAATAATTTTTTAAGAAAAGTTTGTAAACATTTATGTACAGGTTACTGAATTATTGTAAATTACCCCTACGACCACCCGAACCCAGAAGCAGAAATGTAACATCCCCACAGAAGTCTCTGGCCTGTCCCGTTCCCAGTCAGAAAGCTCTCCTCTCCTGCAAACGTGACCACTCTTCTGATTTTGTATGGTCATCACCCTCTTGATTTTCTCCGTAGTTTTGTTGCCTGAGTAATACCCCCTAAAACACTACAGTTTAGTTTTGCCTATTTTGAAACTTTACATGACTGGAACCTTTTTGTTTTGTTTTGTTTTGTTTTTGAGACAGAGTTTCACTCTCGTTACCCAGGCTGGAGTGCAATGGCTCAATCTCAGCCCACCGCAACCTCCTTCTCCTGGGTTCAGGCAATTCTCCTGCCTCAGCCTCCCGAGTAGCTGGGACTACAGGCACGCGCCACCATGCCCAGCTAATTTTTTTTTTTTTTTTTTTTTTTTGAGACGGAGTTTCGCTCTTGTTACCCAGGCTGGAGTGCAATGGCGCGATCTCGGCTCACCGCAACCTCCGCCTCCTGGGCTCAGGCAATTCTCCTGCCTCAGCCTCCTAAGTAGCTGGGATTACAGGCACGCACCACCATGCCCAGCTAACTTTTTTTTTGTATTTTTAGTAGAGACGGGGTTTCACCTTGTTGACCAGGATGGTCTCGATCTCTCGACCTCGTGATCCACCCGCCTCGGCCTCCCAAAGTGCTGGGATTACAGGCTTGAGCCACCGCGCCCGGCCAATTTTTGTTATTTTTAGTAGAGATGGGATTTCACCATGTTGACCAGGATGGTCTTGATCTCTTGACCTCCTGATCCACCCGCCTCGGCCTCCCAAAGTGCTGGGATTACAGGCGTGAGCCACCATGCCCAGCCCTGGAATCATTTTATATATTCTCTTCAGCTCCTTTTGCTCAACTTTATGTCAGTGAGATTCATCCAAATTGTTATGTGTAGCTGTATTCATTATGCTCCCTATTGGGCTCCACTGTGTGACCAGATTACACTTGTAGGAATATATGGCAATTTGCCCATTTGCCTGTTAATGGACATGTGGGTTATTTTCAGTTGTTGGCTATTGAGAATCACACTGCTACAGACATTCTTGCATGTCTCCCCATTCAGGCATACCCATATTTCAGCTGCATAAGGAACTGCTGGGCCACAGAGCGTATATTGAACTTCCATAGATAATGGCTACCAGTTTTCCACATAGTTGTTCCAGTGTACATGACCATCAGTAGTGTACGAACATTGTTTTCCAAATACTCACACTTAAAATTGTCAATCTTTAAAATTTTCACCACTTAAGGTTAAATTTGGTTTATTTTTTACTTTTTTGTATGCATTTGGCCCTCTGTATTTCTTCTGAGTTGCCTACTCAAGTCTCCTGCCCATGTTTCCATGTGCTGTCTGTCTCCTTTCCACTGATTTGTTAACGTTTCAAAACAATGATACTAATATATAGAAATTCAGTTGGTATTTATTTATTTTTTGAGAGAGAGTCGTGCTCTGTTGCCTAGGCTGGAGTGCAGTGGCGTGATCGCAGCTCACTGCAACCTCCCCCTCCTGGGTTCATGTGATTCTCTTGCCTCAGCCTCGTGAGTAGCTGGAATTACAGGCACCTGCCACCACATCTGGCTAATTTTTTTGTATTTTTAGTGGAGAGAAAGTTTCGCCATGTTGGCCAGGCTGGTCTTAAACTCCCGACCTCAAGTGATGTGCCCACCTCAGCCTCCCAAAGTGCTGGGATTACACTGTGCCTGGCCTCAGTTGATATTTAATTTTATTATATTTTAAAATAAAATATAAATTGATTTTTAAGCAATACCACTAAACCTAATCCTAGTAATTTATCTATTGATAATCTTAGATTTTCTACATATATAACCATTATGTCTGCCCCCAAAATGTCCATTTCTCTGTCTTTCCCTTCAATCCTTATACCTTTCCTTGCCTAACTGCAATGTTAGTACCTCTAATACGATGGAGAAACAAAATAGTGGCAGAGGGCACCTTTGTTCTTTGCTGCAATCTCAAAGGAGGCTACACTACCTGGCAGTGCACGGGCCCTCTTCATTTGTCACAAAAGAGAAAGATTGGTGCAATCATAGACTTTCTCTATCAGGCTGAATGTGACACACATTATTTGCTTCTTCATCTCACCTGGTAGAATTAGTTATAAGGCTCTTCTATTAGCAACTGTGCTAGCAGATGTAGGGGGAGTTGATGAAATATATGGTGAGCAGGCTCTGCCACCAAGGGGCCGACACAGAAGATAACGGGGGAATTACTTGAGGAAGAGCAGGAAGTTCTCTGTGAGGAGCTGTCATCTCAGTGGAAAGCTCAATGCTGATGTCACAGCAGCTTCCAAGGCTGCTGTAACGCAGGGCACAGACTGGCTGGCTTAAACCACAGGAACCCCTGTCTCACTGTTCTGGAAGTCAGAAGTCCAAAATCAAGTTATCAGCAGGATTGGTTCCTTCTAAGGGCTGTGAGGGAGGGATCTGTTCCGGGCCTCTCTCCTTAGCTTATGGATGGCCTCTTCTTGTGTCTTTTCCTTCTTCTATAAATGTCTGTGTCCAAATTTCTGTTTTTATAAAGCCATTGGTCATATTAGATTAGGGTCTACCCTAACGACCTATCTCTGTAAAGACCTATCTCTGTAAAGACCCTCTATCTCCAAATAAGGACACGTTCTGAGGTACTAGGGGTTACAACTTGAACATATTAATTTTGGGGAGACATTTTGGCCATACTTATAGAAGGGAAGGGGGTGAACAGTTCCAGGAAGAGAGCAGAGTTTGTGCAAAGGTCCTAAGGTAAGAAAAAGATTACACATGTGGCTGGAGCCCAGTAAGCAGTGGAGTGGATAGCAGGGGCCAAATCACATCTCATTGTAGTTTATGGGAAGGAAATTTGTGGCTTTATTCTAAGTGCAGTAGAAACTGGAGAGCTTTAGCAGGGGAGAGACATGATCTCACCACGTTGTGGCTGTGGAATGCGTTCAGGCAGATAAAAGTAGCAGTGGGAAGACAGGGCTGGAAGCCAGTGAAATGTCTAGTGGATATATGAAGTAGGACGGACCCAAGGGTAGCAGGGGACAAAGAAGTGAGTGTGTGCCAGGTGTAAATTAGAGTTAGGTATGATAGGACTTGGAGAATTGGATGGGGGCCAGGGAGTGAGAATGAGAAAGGTATCAAGGGTAACATCTAGGTTCAGAATGGCAGAACTGGAGGAACTGTGAAAGATGGAGAAAAATGGGAAAATTTGGGTTCATGTTTTGATGGTGATAGGGTCAAGGGAACTGTTTTGGGCATGTTATATTTCAGATATGTGTGAGGCTTCCAAAGAAAGAGGTCACTAGGCAGCTGAACACATACGGATCTGTGCATGTACAGTGAGCTGAGAAGAGGCGCGGGACAGGGAGTCATTATGAGACAGATGGTTATCCGAAACCATGGGAAAGAGTAACTAGGCAGAGAGGGAAGAGTTACGAAAGAAGCCTAGAAATACTAAGATATTTTTTGCTTCAACCATCCATGAAAG
Source organism: Saimiri boliviensis (assembly GCF_048565385.1). Taxonomy (NCBI): domain Eukaryota; kingdom Metazoa; phylum Chordata; class Mammalia; order Primates; family Cebidae; genus Saimiri; species Saimiri boliviensis. The sequence goes on from NC_133449.1 coordinate 229,873,807, forward strand.
CTAAAGTGCAAAATCATTGCGCTTCTACGTAACGAGTGAAAACGTGACTGGAGTTGAGATAAGGTTGCAGTACTGCCTTGGGATCAGTTCAAACTTGATGCAATGGCGAAACTTAATGGCAGAGAAAGTCAGAATTTGCATTTAAAAAAACCTTTCAGCAAGTACTGGGTCATAATAAATGTTTGGTTGCATTTTCTGACAGTTGCTGGAAGTTTCAGAGTTAATCCTGTGCTTCAGAAATTGTGGGACTGACCCATAAGTGTGTTGCACAGGTGAACCACCCTGTTTCTGAAAAGGTGGGTTACAAAGTGGCCTGTAGGGAAGATGAAATAATTCCTCTAAAAGGGTATTTGAGCCACCAGAATAACTTGAATACTTACTCAAAAAAGATAACAGAAGTTTGGGTCTTTAAGCATGAGAAAAAGATCGTTTTGGTCTAAAACATGGAATGTTGTTGCCACCCGGACTGCTTCATCCCATGGAAGCACTGGATGGTACCTGTAGAATGTTATTTTGAATACATACAGAGATGTCACATGTCATAGGCATACCAAAATAATAGGCCTAGGATGGCTAGGTTATAAGTTCCCCTCCCTTCCCTTAACCTCTCCCATGACTTCAGAGGTGATCTACTTAATAGCATTTATTCACCTAGCTTAAATATATACTTACACAGTGTACAATACCTGCAAAACAAATAATTTAAAGTAGGGTTTCTTTTTTTTTTATTATTTGAGACAGAGTCTTGCTCTGTCACCCAGGCTGGAGTGCAGTGGTGTGATCTTGGCTCACTGCAACCTCTGCCTCCCAGGCTCAAGCCATTCTCCAGCCTCAGCCTCCCAAGTAGCTGGGATTACTGGCATGTGCCACCATGTCCAGCTAATTCTTGCATTTTTTAGTAGAGAAAGCATTTTGCCAGGTTGGTCAGGCTGGTCTGGGAACTCCTGACCTCAGGTGATCTGCCCACCTTTGCCTCCCAGAGTGCTGGGGTTATAGGCGTGAGCTACCGCGTCTGGCTTTTAAAAAGTTTTAAAAATTAATCAAGTGATTAATTCCTGCTATACTTCCTTTCCATTGAAAAATGTTTACAAACAATATAAGGTTTCTTGTGGAGTTTTCCAGTCTCTTGCCAGTCTTTTATTACACAACACATCTGTTGATGCACTCAGGGATAAATAACCTTTCAATCGCTCTTGGTATTAAACAGTTCTGACAGAAATTGGCCAGTATATTTAATTGCTTAAGGCTTTTCCCCAAAACCGTATTTTCCTCATAAATTTGCAAGGACCTGATAAAAGCATTATTTCACATTTCAATATAAAGGGCTCCAGATCACCAGAGGAATATGGCAAGACATTTACTGAGGATGGAAAGAGGTCAAATTGGCTGCAGTCACTGGAATGTTCTAGCTCTAGAAGCATGTAAGTAGAAATTCCTGAGACTACGGGAAAATTCCAGAATCTACAGTTTTCAGAGGTATCACTGGAAGTGAGACAAATAACTGCTGAGGCATTGGTGGGGAAACATGTTTTTTCTTTTCCTTTCCTTTCTTTCTAATAGAGCCTTGCTCTGTTGCCCAGGCTAGAGTGCAGTGGTGTGATGTTAGCTCACCACAACCTCCACCTCCTGGATTCCAGCAATTCTCCTACCTCAGTCTCCCGAGTAGCTGGGATTTAGGAGGTGTGTGCCACCACACCTGGCTAATTTTTGTATTTTTAGTAGAGCAGGGTTTCACCATGTTGGTCAGGCTGGTCTCGAACTCCTGACCTCAGGTGATCCACCCACCTCTGCTTCCCAAAGTGCTGGGATTGCAGGTGTGAGCTACCCCACCTGGACCCAGATTTTTTGTGACGATTAAACAAGATGCTGTAATTCTTCCTTTCTCATCTTAGCTTTCTTATAATGTTCTGATTGAGAACACAGACAGGGAGGGTCAGATACACACTGCCCATGTGCTTTCCACATTAACACTCAATGGGTGGAAGAGAGATATTGAGGTAGGAAAGAGGCAATTCAGGCAGACATGTGCAGGTGGAAGAATGGGATGAGCAAGTGAAATAGACACAGTAGGGCAAAGGATTGGAAAGGAGACCAGTGTATGCCCACAGAAGGCTGTGTAGCATCAGCACATTTCTCTTAACCAGTGTGAAGGCAGGAAGTCCAGGATGCTACTGAATTCAGGGTAAGGACTGGCCATGAAGTAGTCACAGGGAAGAGCTTGAAATCAGAAAGGTGCTCAATGAACTGGCTATACGGAATCATTCACAGTGATAGCCAAGAGCAGAATGAGGTGGTAGGAATGAAGGAAACAGGTAAAAGGAAGATGTGGTTAGATGACAGACACATATGGCCAATGTAGGTTAATTAATGGGCTAGGTTAAACAATTGACAACTAGCCAAGTTCAGAGAATCATGACGGCACACAGCTAATGAGTAAAAGGATCTTGTGAATGGGCAAGCTTATTGGTAGAGATTTGAAAATGTTAACAGTGAAGAACAAAGTTCCTAGTGAGCAAGAGTTGAGGTCTCTGTGGAAGGGTAGTCTCATATATTCATGTAATAACTTGGCAGAGGGATAGAGGGCTAGGAAATATGGTTAAACTTTGTTATCAGTCTGTAACAGTAAGAATATAATTGCATACTAATATGTTTGCACCAAAGGATTTTAAATGTCTCCAAATAGCTTCCTGTGCCAAAGAATTCACAAGGTTTTCACCTAGCTTATAGAACTCAGCAAGGTCAGGATAATGGACAGAGTCACAAAGGACTAAGAAATTTCAGTAGGGCTAGTATTTCCAAAATAGGTTTTCACCTGTCTTAGTAAAGGTGAATAACCTGAGACATTATGCAGTAAATCCATCCTAAGCCAACTGTATCATGGCTTCACAAAGATTATCCTGAAGTCCTGTACCTAATTCAAGGGGTAGATGTTACTCTATCAGTTGGGCTGAAGTTCCTCCATTGAGCCCATTCTTCAAGGCTTTAGTCATTAGAAACCTCCGGTTAGTTTCACATTTACATGTGTAGAGGGAGTACACATTAGAAGGCCCCTCCTTGGGAGAAAGTTCTCCTTAGTACCTAATCCAGGAGCTGAAGTCAAGTTTCAATGCCCATTCTGTTTAACCCATCATTTTTCTTTTTTTGAGACAGGGTCTCGCTCTGCCACCCAGGCTGGAGTGCAATGATGCAATCTTGGCTCACTGTAAGCTGACTCTAGGGCTCAAGTAATCCTCCAGCCTCAGCCTCCTTGAGTAGCTGGGACCACAGGTATGTACCACCAGGGCCTGGCTAATTTTTCTATTAGTAGCAGTGTCTGGTTTCACTACGTTGGCCAGGCTGCTCTCAAACTCCTGACCCTGTGATCTGCCTTGGCTCCCGAAGTGTTGGGATTACAGGCATGAGCCATCATGCCCAGCCAACCCATCATTATAAATGACTACATCCAGGTACACACCTTCTTGGATCATGGTACAGGCTGTTCAAGGGGCTAGGCTAATGTCAAAAACAAATTAGTCATGCAGGGACTAGACAGTCCTAAAAATTTTTAAATTGGCAACGAAAATTCTGTTAACTAAGGGATAAAAAGTGGCCAGGACTCTCCAAGACTAGAGATGGGAACTGGAGCCCTTCCAATTGCTTTGGGAACTAAGTCCCTTTAAGCAGTGGTTCCCAACCTTTTTGGCACTAGGGACTGGTTTTGTGGAAGACAATTTTTCAACAGGACAGGGCAAGTGGTTTTGGGGTGCAACTGTTCCACCTCAGATCAGGTATTAGTCTCATAAGGAGCACGCAACCTGGATGCGTTACTGCAGAGCTCGCAACAGGGTTCATGTGCCTGTGAGAATCTAATGCTCCTGCTGATGTGACAGGAGGCGGAGCTCAGGTGGTAATGCTCACTCTCCTGCTGCTTACCTCCTGCTGTGTGGCCCCGTTCCCAACAGGCCATGGACTGGTACAGGTCCGTGGCCCAGGGACTGGGGACTCCTGCCTTAAAGGGCTTAGATGTGCGCTTCTTGTGTTGTGGGGACTATATCAAGTCAATGTCAGATAAGGCTATCTGCTGGGCTCTTGTTAATCTAGTTCCATGTTTCAGTGGAAAGCCTAATCCCTGTCTCTTCCTATCTCCATTTAGATCATCACAGACTACTAAAATAAAAGCATTTTAAAAATTTCCAACTTGGGGCCAGGCGCAGTGGCTCACGCCTGTACTCCCAGCACTTTGGGAGGCTGAGATGGGCAGATCACGAGGTCAGGAGATCAAGACCATCCTGGTCAACATGGTGAAACCCCATCTCTACTAAAAATACAAAAATTAGCTGGGCATGGTGGTGCGTGCCTGTAATCCCGGCTACTCAGGAGGCTGAGGCAGGAGAATCACTTGAACCAGGGAGTCGAAGGTTACAGTGAGTCGAGATTGCATCACTGCACTCCAGCCTGGCAAAACAGCGAGACTCCATTTCAAAAAAAAATTTTTCCAACTAACTTGGAAGTCAGCACTTCCAAACTTTGTATTTACAAACAAGGAGAAAGTCCAATTAATAGCACAAAGAAAGCTGCCATCAAAATACTTCACAACAAACAGTGCTCAGGAAGAGGCAGAAGTACAGGCATGGAGAGTCTCTGGATCCTGTTCTCCACGTTTGTAACATAACAACAGATATACAACCTGCTATGCTCCTTCTATTTGAAATAAAATGAAAATATGTACCACTGACATTTTAAACAAACAAAATCAGGTTAATTCAAATAAATATCCTTTATTAAAGAAAAAGAGGAATATTGTTAAAAGCACCAAAACTGTAGGTTGTTACATTGCATGTACAACAAGAGAAAGGTGATTGCAATACTTGGTGCACAAGTACTTAACTCTGAAGTCATGAGTGTAAAAAACATGAAATACAAAGCAATACAATTACAATGCAGAAAAGTTGCGCTGAAGAGCAAAAGGCAACAATCAAAACAATTACTGGAGATTTCATGGTATTGCTATAAATGCTTGCTTAGTTTTTCCTTTGTACTTTTAATACTTTAGAATGTTAACTGAACATATTTAGGTATTGTAAATTCGCAAGAGCTGGCATTTACAATACACTGTGCACACTGTCCATTTAATGTAATGGTATTAAAGCCATCCTTACAAGCCAAGCACAATGTGCTAGTGTTTTGCTTCTACCTGTTAATATTGCACAAAGCTAGTAAATGGCGAATCAGTTTTCCATTAAAATTTTCATTTACCCAGAACTGATAAAAATCATGTCAGTCTTCTTAGCCCTAATGAGCAATTAATTATTCATGCAAAACAATCTGCAGCCTTCCATTTTTCATTAACTACATGTTATGGTTTCACACTTGGAAAGACATACAATACAATGAGAAATTCAATCAGACAATGGAGATTCTGTCAAAAGTTAAGTCAGAAGTCATTGTATGGGATGCATCATTACCCCTCTTGGTTCACAAATGAAGGGAAAATGCCATTGAGTGATTATGCAGACTTCTTAAATCAATGTAATTAGTATTGGGGAAAAGCTGGAATAACTTGTTACACCCTTTGATAGCTATCCATAAAACATGCAAGTAAAAAAAAAAAAAATTCCCAAAATTTCCCTTGTAAAAACTGAACTCTGTAACCAACATCCATACCTTTTGTTTTCATCTAAACATCACTTTTCAAGGTCTTTTCTACCCACCAACAACTCCTCCAAATTTAGCCACTCTTAGTGTACCTAATTAAAAATAAAAACCAGCAAAAACCAAAACTTTCCCCTAATCTGCAAAACAAATGACTGCTTTGAGATTCAGTGTGAAATAACATTCATCAATTATTTAACAAGTCAACCTCAGAGGTATTTTCTGTACATGCACCTTACACTGGCATGTGTCTGCACAAGGGGAGAGACAGTATAAATTTGGAATTCAATCAATTAAATCCTGCAATTGCCAAGTTGTACATTTGCTGTGGGCAAAACATAGAAAACTTTACAATAGACACATCTTCAAAATAACCCAATGGGGAAACTTTTCATACATTCACACACACATACACACACTCACTGAATCCAGACTCCCTCCCGCCTTTAAAAACACTTTGTTTACCTAACAGTTTAGGCAGCAATATAAACTCACTTTGTAGGAAAACTTTTAAATTACACTCTATAGGATAAAAAATACCATTGCTTTATTTTAGAAAGCAATTAAGCAGTGACCCTTCTTTATGTGCTTTAACTAAAGAGCACTTTGCAGCAAAGTTCAGAAATAACCACTGAATTGTTCAGTAGCACTAAATAGATACAACATGCTCCAACAGTAAGGTGCTTCCGCTTTCTCACCCCTCTTCCATCTAAAATCAATCTTGCTGGTCACTCCTCTAAGCATAGCTCTTTTTCTATGCTAAGCAGTAAGTGGGAAATAGAATCTGTTTAAAATGCACATTTAATTTTATGTTATCATTTACATTTAGTGCAATAATTAGGCAAAACTTAAGGTTTCTGCTTTATCAAATGGTTGCATTTTAACAATGTGTTTGCAATAGTTTTTAAATGTTTTACAGCTGTTCATTTTTTACAAGTAATCTGGTAAAGCATATGAAATTTCAACTCCCTGACAGAGCCCTTAGGGACCCAATAGTGTATCTAATATTAAGTTTGTAATACTTAAAAATAATAAAGGTGAAAAAAGAACACCAAACAAAACAAAACAAAACTGTATTTAGTTAATGAAAAAACTTTGCCTCGGCTAAAAGCACTGACTTAAATTTATACAAATACACTCAGTGAATGTAACTTAAAAATGGTGTATTAGGGAATGTGTAAAATTAAATTGTATTAATTGTATACTGATCCCATTCCAAACAGAGAATGCTGCCCATTCGTTTTTGTTTCACTGATTTAAGTTTTAATTCTTAGTGTTTACTATGACCCAAGTATGCTTTGCAACTAACACACACATTCTATGACATAAAGTAGCCATGCCATGTGTTACCAAATATTACTACATAAACTTTGTAGAAACAATTTTTTTCGTTACATAGAGTAAAAGTGCTGAAAATTATTTTCTGGTTTCATCTTATGAGAAAAGCTCTACCTCTCTATTTCCACTACTATAGCTGTAACTAGGAGTCTCCTTTTAAAAAATGCATTACAGAAATATTTCACTTCCACAATGAAGAATTGAGGAATGTTTTTATGCTGCTCACAAACTCAATAAGCCTATACAATACGAGCAAAAACATTGTTCATCTTTTAAAAATTCTCTTTACCCAGGCACTCCTCATACTGCTGTAATATACACAAGGATTTAAAATAATTAAGAATACTTTTCCTATATGTGCTACATTGGTTATAATTTTGGTTGCATTAGGAGCCATTTGAAATTCAAAGTGGGCAGTAATATTAATATCAAAACATCTTGAACTCATTTACTTGTTTTCCCTGTTTTAAATGCATTGCAGTTGAGACCAGATTGGCAAATTATCTTCTAAATTGACTCAGCATAAGCAAACAGCTGATTGTGGATACAGAAATCATATATTAACAGAAATTTAAGTGTCAAATATTTTGAAGCACATAGAAAGCACAGGCAAGTTTGGAACTGGAAATGTGACCATTTACAAGTACCATCACAACTAAATATACACAAATTGAAAATTAAGGCCAAAGATCCTCATTTTATTAGGGGCAAGAAGAGGAAATTTAACCAGGCTTACATAATTTTTGTTGGGTTCTGAAGCCACATTAAAATTAACAGGTGGGTTCCACTGATAATGTCATTTTGATGGACAAGCAGACCCTAATTATCTGAACTTTTATTATTATTTGTAACACCAAAGGTTTCTGACCTGCAGTCATTTGAAATTTTGTAGATGTAGGAACCTGCACCTTGAGGCAAGGAAATGGGTGTGATGGAAAGTTATTTACAAGAGAGTGGGCACAGCTGGCTGCCAACAATACTCTGCTTTAACCTCCTTATCTTCAAGTGTGAGGTGACTCATGGAGCACTGTAACAGAACGGGTTGACAGAGTTGTGGATGCGTCTATGAGGCTGAGACGAGTTCTGCACACTCTCCACCCTCTACTTTTTGCTACAGATTTATTACAGCACACTCTGGAAGACAGACCACAGGACAGATGTATAAATGAGCCTATTTTATAATGGAAACCCAACACTAAAAGAGTAGCAAATTCCCTATCAATACATGAACATTCCAGGGGTTTTGGCTAATTTAACACTACACCCGTCTGTATTTTTCTGAATTTGAACAAATAAAAAAAAGTCATGAACAAGCACCCAAAGAACTGGATATGTGAAATGTTGACACATGGGTACCTAAAAATTGGATAGCATAAAATTGATACATGATTATGTAAAGGTTTGCAAATTTGCTTTAACTTTAGTCAATCACTCTTTGGGTTAAGAAATATGCTTTTAATATTTTACCAAGGGCAAACAGGACACTATCACCACTTCCATGCTGTTTTGGGATGAAGTTTCCATATTACATCTGTATTTCTAATCTTTCCAGACAAGAAGTGGGAATAGTGCAGGAACTAAAACCAATGTATTATGAAGATGCTGCACAGAAGCTCCTTGTCTCATCAATAAACATACTACTAACATTTACATAAAAGGTTTTGTCAGGCTCACGCCTGTAATCCTACTACTTTAGGAGGTCGAGGCCGGCAGACTGATTGAGTCCAGGAGTTCAAGACCAGCATGGACAACAAGGAAAAACCCCATCTCTACAAAACATACAAAAATTAGCTGGGGCATGGTGGCGTGTGTCTTGTTGTTTTGAAATAATAAAAAGAAACTGTCTATATAACCTGTTGCCAGAAAATTTTCTCCCTAATTATTTTCAAGAAAACATTTTAAAATAACAAGTGTGAGCATTTCTTTTTTTCCTCCAGCAAAACCAATTCACATGCACTGGGCTTTTGCTCCAGTACTGCTTTCTGAGTTTAGGTCAGAGAATTGCCTTAAAAGAAATAAAGTTCTTTTTTGGTATTTTAGTTCTTAACTCCCTCCACAGAAAGGCCAAGATCTGTCGCATGCAGAATTACATGTACAGGGTACTGCACATCAAGTCCAACAATCTACATTCACTCAAACCTACGACAATCCTGCTGAATATTCCGATCAATGTGTCCTTCAGGACTCCATCACAGCCAAAATGAGCACCTAAAGCTGTGTGTAAGTTTAAAATTTTAGGCTTTCTCCCAAAAAGGCTTTCTCCCAAAATTCCATTCAGTGCATCTGAAGATGGTGAAATACCAGCCACGGAAACTTGTCTGCTTTGTCTACTTTCTATCTTTGCAGAGCACATGCTTTTCACTGTGGAGCATAAACATAAAAACATAAAATGGTGGTTGGAAAAAAGTTAAGATCTGCATCCCTATTACTGAATCTTGATTTCTCATTCTCAATAGGAAAGTCATGTCAGTCATAGTAATCAAGCAATAGTTCAAACAAAACAAAAATAATTTGAAATATTATCAAAGTATTGCCTCCTATAAACAAGGATGCACATAAAATTCAAAATTATAAATTCAGAATTATGAAGAGTGACTTAAAAGCATGGAAACTTCAAAACCTTACAACGTCTAAGACTCCTAAAAATATGCCACGTTAAATGTATCATGTTGTGAACACATTAATAGATATATCTCCATGCAGCTTTTCAGATGTTGCTGAACATCTTTATGAAAAATCCTTTGGAGATAAGTAATGTGGAGATTTTAGGTGTATTTCCATCTGATTTTAAATCCTGACTTGGAGCTATCATGATCAACTTTTTCAGAGTGTCACAGGATTTAATATAAGCTGATGCGGAAGAAGCTATTTTTTCAGATGATTTTTCAGTGCACTGAAAGATGGTTCTGAAAGCAGTCCCAATATAACTCACAGTAGATTTTTGTCAACCTAGTGTTCCTCCAACTTACAGCAAGCCCTAGCTTAACTGGCCATTACAAGGATGTAAATAGGTGGATGGAAGGAGAATGTGCTTAAAAAACAGAAAGCTCCAGAAAGCCTTTTCTTCATTGCACATGTACAATCCGTGTTAACCATCATCTACTGGAATGACTGGAAAGTGATAACCTGCCGACTGTGCTGCTTTCTTCACACGACTGAACCAATGCACTTTGGATCTATCGTTATCCAACTTAGGAACCAAGTGCTTAAACTGTTATTTTCCAAAGAATCAGAACCAATCTTGAATGATATTTTTCTTCTGTTAAGTCACCTGTTTACAAACAAAATAATACAGACCATTAAAAAACAACCCTTTAGAGATAGTGTATTTACATTCCCTCAAAAAATATACAAAAGACATTTTTTTACAAAAGGCCATGATTGTATGCTTAAAGCAGTAAAAATGAAAACAAAATAATCTAAATACAGATTTTGATCACTTTTAATAGACTTCGATTTTCATTTTACTTTTACTCTAATACTGTATCAAAACTGTATACTAAAAAGGTAAATTTGGTCTAAACTATTTGCCCCATAAACTGCTAGTAGACTAAGAACAATTAAATGGTATTTTCAAAATGTGGTAGGAAGAGTTTTTGTTTGACTGACATTTAAAGGACAGGCAGTCTTTAAATGAATATTTCACTCGGGCTTTTTTTATTGAAAAGTGTTGTGCTTAAGATCTCTGGGGCTTACCCACGGCACAGGAGCATTTATATAAAAGACATACTCATCAGATAAAAGCTGACAGGAACATGAATAAAGTACCGACTGAATACAGTTCTACATTTTCTAATACTGTAGCTTATGTTGTTAATGAGCACTAGATATGTGTCTAGTGTGACTGATTTAGTTTGACTTAATCCAGTTTGATTTAAAAATCTAAAACAATAAAAAGTATTTTTCCATTAAATACAATTTTACTGTTTTGGTAGGACATTTATCACTAAATATCAAATACTTAGCATTCAAACTGAAATGTGCTACTAGTATATATAAAACATACACTGAATTCTGAAGACAGTATAAAAAAAAGAAATAGCCATGTCATAAATTTTTTATGTTGATTATGTGTTAAAGCATACTACTTTGGCTACACTGTGTCAGATAAAATATTACAAACATCAGTTTCACATGTTCCTTTTCATTTTTGATGTGATTATTGGACATTTTAAAATTACATGTCTCACGCTGTATTTTTATTGAACTGAACTGCCCTGCCATACTTACTTCAGAAGACCTCCACAGGGGCCCAGCATGGTGGCTTACGCCTATAATGCCAACATTATGGGAGGCTGAGGAGGGTGGATCACTTAAGGTCAGGAGTTCGAGACCAGTCTGACCAACATGGTGAAATCCGTCTCTACTAAAAATTTAAAAAAATTAGCTGGGCATGGTGGTGCGCCTGTAATCCCAGCTACTCAGGAGGCTGAGGCAGGAGAATCACTTGAACTCAGGAGACAAGACTGTAGCCAGCTGATACAGTGCCACTGCACTCCAGCCTGGGTGACACAGGGAGACTTCATCTCCAAAAAAAAAAAAAAAAAAAAACACGACTCTCACAAGAAACAAATTAGAGACTTATATTGAGAAAGGTTTCCACCTGCCTCAGCTTCCCAAGTAGCTGGAACTACAGGTGTGAGCCACAACAAAAATACTACTTTTTGTATTTTTGGTGGCGATGGGTTTTGTCATGTTGCCCAGGCTAGTCATGAACTCCTCGGCTCAAGTGATCCACCCATACCAGCCTCCCAAAGTGCTACAGACTTACAGGCCTGAGCCACCATGCCCAGTCTAAAACTTATTTTAAATCTCTATGTAATTAAACATATTTTAAGAAATTTCCTTGAACACAACTATGCTATCTCTGGGAAGAGTTAGGAAGAGTTTCAGAGGGGAATGAAGAAGGCAGAACAGTGGACCTTCATTATCTACTTCATGAAGATTGAAGAGATTAGCTCTTAAAACAAAAGTATATAATTATATTAATGACAAAACCTACAATCGAGAAACCTGGACAGGCACAGTGGCTCACACCTGTAATCCCAGCACTTAGTTAGGCAGAGGCATGTGGATCACCTGAGATCAAGACTTCGAGACCCGTCTAACATTGTAAAACCCTGTCTCTACAAAAATAGAAAAATTAGCTGGGAGTGGGGGCATGTGACTGTAATCTTAGCTACTCAGGAGGCTGAGGCAGGAGAATTGCTTGAACTGAGAAGCAGAGAGCTGAGATCACGCCACTGCACTCCAGCTTGGACAACAAGAACAAGAACGAAACTCTGTCTCAAAAAAGAAGAAATCTAATAAATTAATGGAAAATACAAATTGCAGTAAAACCTTTTTAGTAATTTGTAGACAATTATCTAAAAGTTCACAGCATTGTAGTCTCTACTATCACAAAGTAGTGGAGATACACAGCTGCTTCATCACTGCCTAATCAGTCTGTATTAGTATATGGTTTGCTGCTGGGGTAATTTAGTAAGGGTGACTGCAGATTTCCAAGCTCATGCATTTTCTGAGTGTTTCACTGTTTCTCTCTCAACATTGTACCACATATTCCAACCATCAACAGTCTCCACACCTCAAAAAAAGTTTTAAGCAATTTTCAAAGTGGTATATACCATGCACCATATTCTTATCATCTGATAATAAAGCTAAATTAGTAGCCAGAAGCTATGAGTAACATCCCAGCCACCTGAGTATACAAAAAACGCTGAAGCAATGTCTAGGGTTAGGCAGGATATGGTGGGATGGGAGGAGACAGACAAGGACGGGCTGACTTGAGCAGCTGCTGGTGTGCTGTGAATGGGCCACTGTGGACCATCTGTAATGAAATAGCTAAACACACAAGTGAAGGTCCAGCTGTGGAATTAGTGCAAAGATGGCAGTTTTAGGCACAAGCTTAAGCAGCTTCCTGAGAAGCTACAGCAGGAGGAGACAACACATTTAGCAAGAACTGCAAAGTGGGAGACAACCTACAAATACCCACTGTGGTGTATATATATATATTCCTTTACAAGGCATAGTGGACACATGTACAAGCAAAAATAATTTGAAGTTACTTTGGGATCCAAAAACAGTAAATCAAAGTGACTGTTATATGTAACTATAATAGGAAAAAAAGCAGGACAATGCTACTACTGAATGTTGGCTGAATCATGGTAAATGTAATTAATATTATCCTTTTTGTTTAAGTTATTGATTGACGCAGATGCTGACGGGGAGGGGTAGAGTGGTGTGGTACTAGAGGAATATTTAACCTAATGAACCCATACCCAAAGGAACAGGTGAAACTGCTTTCAGTAATATTTTATCTAATATAACTAATAGTATCTTTCAATATGTAATCAATTGTTTAAAAACTGACATACATTACATTTTTGTATTAAGTCTTCAAAATCTAGATGTGTACCTGCATATACATTAGATCCACTGAGAATTCTTTTTTGAGGGGGCCAGGCGCAGTGGATCATGCCTGTAATTCTAGCACTTTAGGAGGCTGAAGTGGGCAGATTATTTGAGGTCAGGAGTTCAAGACCAGCCTGGCCAACACAGTGAAACCCTGTCTCTAGGGAGTATCACACACCGGGGCCTGTTGAGGGGTGGGGGACTAGGAGAGGTATAGCATTAGGAGAAAAACCTAATGTAGATGACAGGTTCATGGGTACAGCAAACCACCATGGCACATGTATACCTATGTAACAAACTGGCACGTATACCCCAGAACTTAAAAGTATAATAAAAAAATAAAAACAAAAATTTTAAAATTAAAAAAAAAAAGAAACTCTGTCTCTACGAAACACACACACACATACACACACACACACACACACACACACACACACACACACACACACACACACAAGCAGGGCCCTTGAGCCCAAGAGGCGGAGCTTGCAGTGAGCTGAGATCAAGTCACTGCACTCCAGCAGTGGGTGACAGAGTGAGAAACAGTCTTAAAACAGAAAAATAAAATAAAATCTTTTTTTCCTTTTTTAATTTGTTGTTCTACTCAGAATTCTTAAGTCAAGGATAGAATGTGCATTTTTAATAAGCTCCCAAATTCTTATGATCAAACATGTTTTAGGAATTACTGTGCTAATTGGGGCAACCATAGGGAGACCCCATCTCTACAAAAACATAAAAAAATTAGCCTGGCATGGTGGCATGCATCTGGAGTTCCAGCTACTTGGGATGCCTGAGCCCAGTAGGCTGAGGCTGCAGTGAGCCATGAACGTACCACTGCATGCCAGCCTGAGCCACAGAGGGAGATTGTCTCTAAAGTAAAAAAAAAAAAAAAAAAGAAAAAGAAAAAAGAAAAAAAGAAATTAAACAAAAAGAATCCACAGGCTAACACATAAATTGATTATTCCTTTACTTAGTCCTTCTAGGACTCAAGTCTTCCCTACTTTGGAGACTGTTTGAAGCCCAGAGATACATATTCCATCAAGAAAGAATAATAATTAATAGAATATGTGTGCATACTCTATATATAATTTTATACAAATTACATTTCATTTACCATCATTATAAATTTTGCATACTATTTATAGCATATTATCTTAACTGATTATATTTGGTATGATTTGTGCCATATTACCCTATAATTAGCTTATTAAATGTAGTCGACTACAGCTGTTAGGAAAATGCCGCATGTGTAATCAGAGACAATCTTAACATGTACAAGAATATTCACTAGGCATGTATATGATTTTTATATATTAACGATACCTGCAAATTTATCTAGATAATATAGTAACTGACAGGTGTTAAGTAGTTTTTTTTTTTAAGGGTTTAGAGAGTTAAATAATCAGACAATGCAACGATTTTTCCAGATTGATCTTAGAAAACTCCTCTGAGGTCAGCTAACATGGTATCAAAATTCAGTGTGCCTAACAGTTTGTTACTGAAATACTTTCTTAGAAAAGCCTTTTCTTAAAAAATTGTCTTCTTTTTACAGACAGGGGTATCGCTATATTGCCAAGCTGGGACTTGAACTCCTGGACTCAAGAGATCCTCATGCCTCAACCACTGAGTAAATGGGACTACAGGGGCAAACACTGAACCACTGAACCACTGCACCTGAAAAGCCTTTTTTCTTTTCTTTTCTTTTCAGACTAAGTCTCACTCTGTTGCACAGGGCACTGGTGCGACTGCAACCTCCGCCTCCCAGCTTCAAGAGATTCTCTTACCTCAGCCTGCCAAGTAGCTGGGATTACAGATTCCTGCCATCATTCCTGGCTAATTTTTGTATTTTAAGTAGAGATGAGGTTTCACCATGTTGGCCAGGCTAGTCTTCAACTCCTGACCTCAAGTGATCCACCTGCCTCAGCCTCCCAAAGTGCTAGGACTACAGGTGTGAGCCACTGCACCGGGCCCTTTTCTGTGTTTTAGGGTAAGAATGAATGAATTTCTGGCATATGGCTATAATTGCAAGAATGTCACTTTACTTGCAATTATAGCCATATGCCAGAAATTCTTAATAAGGAGGACATTTAAAAAAAATATTCACATAGCAATCACCATTAAAAAGTTAATCTTAAGTTTCTGGAAACTACAGAATTAAAACCTGAAATTCACAAATATGATCCATGCTAAAATTTGGCTGTGAAACAAACAATATGCCTCAGACTCAATAAAAAATACTCCAAACCTCATCATCCAAAATAAAAGCTGTATTACTGAATGCTACTGAAGACAATAAGGCCATTTACTTGTTAGTTCTCCCAGTCTGTGCAAGGCAAAGCTTCCTCTTCGTCCTCTGACTCTGGGGATGCTTCTTTAATTCTTCTAAGAACTTCATGGATGCTCCGTGTTAGAGGGTCTGTATCAGGTAGAAGTGTGAAGGATTCTCTCAAAACATCCTTCTGCACCTTCTTCAGTTTTACTCCTTTCCTTATCTGTGCCAAGATATTATTACTATCATCTTCATCAGGAAAAGGAGGCAGAGTTCGCTGTTCAACCTTTTTCAGATGAAAACTACCACGCTTCAAGGAGGCTAGCACCTCATCCATGGGTGAGCTCACTTTGGAAAATGAAACAGAACAGCATTACAGTTTGGATTGCAGTTAATTAGAACAAAACTATAGCAGCTCTGTTTGTGACTGTTAAAGCACAGGACGCTGAAATAACATCTGCAAAGTAGATCACGAAATGTGTGCAGAAGGCGACCAGAGACAAGGGATCCATCCTAATCATCATTCTTTTAAGAAAATCCCAGCCGGGTGCGGTGGCTCACACCTGTAATCCCAGCACTTTGGGAGGCCGAGGCGGGCGGATCACGAGGTCAAGATATCAAGACCATCCTGGTCAACATGGTGAAACCCCATCTCTACTACAAATACAAAACATTAGCTGGGCATGGTGGCGCATGCCTGTAATCCCAGCTACTCGGGAGGCTGAGGCAGGAGAACTGCCTGAACCCAGGAGGCGGAGGTTGTGGTGAGCCAAGATTGCGCCATTGCACTCCAACCTGGGTAACAACAGCGAAACTCTGTCTCAAGAGAAAAAAAAAAAAAGAAAGAAAGAATATCCTAAGACCCAATCCATGGTGGGTACTATTGGTATTCCTATCATTTCCTACATGAGAGAAGTGACCAGATTAGGAACTGGGAGGTGGTTTTAAGAGTATTATGGGTGAGATTCCCAAAGGATTTCCAAATTGCAATTGCTCCACCCAAATTCAGAGTGATTGGGTTACACCTTTTATTTTTAAAAATTACATTTTTTGTTCATTATGGAGGCTGTGCTTTTTTCATTTGGTTATTTTACATGTGAAATCCTACTCAGATTACATCAAAAAATGTTTTATAGTATAGTCCTTCAGATTAATACGTAATATGCAAGTAATATGTAACAATTATATAATGTTCTGCCCATGCAAAATTCAAATTCCTTAAAGGCAAAGGCAAGGATTATTCTCTGTTCTTTTTAGAAATAATTTTATTTGTGCTTGAGTATCTCATAACAAAACAAAAAAAAAAGGTAATCTGAGGCACATCTATCTGTACAATGTAAGTTGAACAGATTATTCCCTATTCTTCTTTGCTTCTTTATACAAATATACAAAAGTCCTTAACAAATGTATGACCAAATGTTACATAATCCTGCCAACGTCTTCCCTTTGGTGACAGCCCTGACCAGACAGCTTACCCTTTGATATGGGTACTTTAAAAAAAAACAAAAACAGGCCGGGCGCGGTGGCTCAAGCCTGTAATCCCAGCACTTTGGGAGGCCGAGGCGGGTGGATCACAAGGTCGAGAGATCGAGACCAACCTGGTCAACATGGTGAAATCCCGTCTCTACTAAAAATACAAAAAATTAGCTGGGCATGGTGGCGCGTGCCTATAATCCCAGCTACTCAGGAGGCTGAGGCAGGAGAATTGCCTGAACCCAGGAGGCGGAGGTTGCGGTGAGCTGAGATCGCGCCATTGCACTCCAGCCTGGGTAACAAGAGCGAAACTCCGTCTCAAAAAAAAAAAAAAAAAAACAAAAACAAACAAAAAACACCACTCAGGTTTAAAATCAGATTTTTTTTCCCCTAACACAAAAGAAGCCATATCTATTATACATTACCAAACATGTATGTATAACTTTAGAATATCTGTTTTTAAGACATGCCTAACAGCTCAAGAAGGTATACATTTCTGTGTATTTCATGCATTTGTAGATGTGGGTTGCTAAGAATTCTCCTCTAGTGTGATTTTGAAAACCTGTTTACTATCAAAATAATATTCAAAAATAAAATGGTTCAAGCTTTGCAATGTCAAAAAATATATATTGTTTTTTTAACTATGCCCGATGTCATACAACAGATGGACCATGAAAATATCTTGACATACCTCTCCTCCTCTGCAAACCTTCAGCAGTCTTTCTGAGCTTCTTCCGTGCATTGACCAGCTGGCTACTATCAAAGAGGTGTGCTGAGGGGGCACTGGCTGACTTTGGGATCCTCTTCTCATTCCCCTCCTTTCTAGGCAGATCTGTCTCCAGTGTCTCTGGGCCACTGTCCTTAGCAACAGGCAGAGGTGGTGGTGGAGGGGGAGGGGGAGGAGGTGGGGGAGGTGGTGGTGTTGGAGGAAGAGGGGGTGGGAGTGGACTTATGGTAACAGAACATGGTTCTAGGTTGTTATTCAAAAGTGGAAGAGATACAGGGGGAGGCAGTTCAGAGGTAACACCACTGAGAGGTAATGAAGTGCTTTCAAGTTGTGTTAATGAAGTATCTTCAAGTTGTACAAGGTTCTGGGGTTCTGTTGTCTGTGACGGCCCACTCTTGACTCTTCCTTCTCCTACCTCTTCAGTTTTCTCTTCTACCTGTAACACACTTGGTAGAGAGTCACACTGATCCTCTCGGGGAACAGGACTTGCTGCACCTTTTCTTCTTGCATGAGCTAGTCGTAATCTGGTTGATTTAAGTATGACTTGCCCAGGATACCTCTAAAATATCAGAAGTTATTGGAACTGGTTAAATGTGATTAAAACAACTTATGAGCACATGCCTATTTATTTTCTCTTTCAAATAAAAGATGTTATGTGGCCAGGCATGGTGGCTCACACCTGTAATCTCAGCAATTTGGGAGGCTGAGGCAGGTGGGTCACCTGAGGTCAGGAGTTCAAGACCAGCCTGGCCAACATGGCAAACCCCATCTCTCCTAAAAATACAAAAATTAGCTGGGTATGCTGGGACATACCTGTAGTCCCAGCTACTCGGGAAGCTGAGGCAGGAGAATCACTTGAACCCGGGAGGCAGAGGTTGCAGTGAGTGGAGATCACACCACTGAGCTCAAGCCTGGGTGACAGAGCGAGACTCTGTCTCAGAAAAAAAGACGTAACTCAGTGGTTATTTTACCCTTAAAGTTATACAGAAAATCCAAATGTACCTAATAACTTTCAAACAATTATGAATTTATTATTTGCTTATCAAATCCACAAGTAAAATATTCAAAATGATAAAAAGATTTTTAGTGACTAAAACTACTAACTGTATAAAATAAATAGCATGTAAAATACAAAATATAAATGATGTCAAGTCAAAATGTATAAATGCTACTGGTATCCAAAAAGAAACTAGTCTCCTATGTTTTCAAATGCACACACATGAGAAAATTAAAACATTCTTTAGCAGGTTACTTGGCATTTTTAAAAAGCTCCAACAACTAATAATCCATTTTATGACAGAATGAAGAAGAATTACATTTTTTGAAGTACTTACTGGTAGAACTCTCATTTTATAATTTTACATGTTTTACCATGATAAAACTTTTTTTTTTTTTGGAGACAGGGTCTCAATCTGCTGCCCAGGCTAGAGTGCAGTGGTGCAATCACAGTTCACTGCAGCCTCAACTTCCCTGGCTCAGGTGATCCTCTCACTTCAGCTACCTAAATTGCTGGAACCACAGTCATGTACCACCATGCCAGGCTAATTTGTGTAGAGACGGGGTTTCACCATGTTGCCCAGGCTGGTCTTGAACTCCCCAGTTCAAGCGATCCACCTGCCTCAGCCTCCTAAAGTGCTAGGATTACAGGCGTGAGCCACATTTACTTAATAACAAGGCTTATCCCCTGCCCCACCTCTTTTTTTCCGCTGTAACACTTGTTCAAAAGACTACTTCACCTATATGGTGATCCTTCAGCATGCACAACTGAAGTAAGGCTCCAAAGTACTTTAAAAATGAGAACTGCAAGGCTTCAGCATAGCTCTGAGGAGATGTTTGAAAACTGGGGTATCAGTGTGCAACCATGGGCTACGCTGGCAAGAGAAATGCTGAGGCATTTCTCAAATATGCTGTTCCCCCTTCTAATTCTGCCAGTGGTCACTATGTATTACCACCACAGGCTGATGTATGTGGAATAAATAACAAGTTGATGCTTGAGCTGGATAGTCAGTTGTGATTTATTTTTTAAACTCGAGGCATCTAGGTTTCCCAGAAGCCCTGATCATTCCTCTTACACTACTGAAGCTGTGGGTCAAAGGTCACAAGAATACTAATTCAGAAAACAACCAGAAGAAATGGAGCCATGCCATCAAAACAATTTTTAAAAAGGACTGCCATGGTTATAATAGTTTATAAATAAGGGAAAACCAAGTTTTTCCTCACACAAAGAAATCCTATGGGTGTATATGTAGTTCTGTTTTAAAAACAATAAATGGACCATTACTTTTAATACCTGTTTAAATGTTCGAAGTCTATCCAGTGTTCTCTGTCTCTCTTGGCTAACCCAGGCACTTTTTCTTTCTTCTTCATCATGTAATTTTTCTCTCTTCTGGTAAAAAATTAATAATAATTCTGTTATGTTGTGTCCCAATTTTTATCATTTAATAGGAAAAAAGATAAGAAGTTATCCCAATATGGACCCAAGGGGAAGATTCGTTGAACAAAAATTTTTATAGCATGAAATATGAAATGTTTTTAATACACAATTTTAGAGTAAAATACTTGTAGTGTAAAAACTTAAATGTAGATGACTTTAAAATCAGCAACTAGCCAGGCACAGTGATTCACACCTGTAATCCTAGCACTCTGGGAGGCCAAGGTGGCTGGATCACTTCAGGTTAGGAGTTCGAGATCAGCCAGGCCAACATGGTGAAACCCTGACTCTACCCAAAATATAAAAATTAGTCAGCCATGGTGGCACACACCTCTAATCCCAGCTATCTGGGAGGCTGAGGCAGAAGAATCACTTGAACCTGGGAGGCAGAGGTTGCAGTTAGCTAAGATCGTGCCACTGTACTCCAGCCTGAGACTCTGTCTCAAAAAAAAAAAAACATCAAACCAGCAACCACTTGGTCAATAATTTAGATACTGTATATTATTCAAACAATATAACCAGCAGTTAGAAAAATATACTTCAAGGAAGCATTATCTGTGAATCATCTGGTTTAATATCACACCTTATGGTTGGCAGTTATCTAAACAAATTTTTAATTTTTCCCATAGAGTTGAATCATCTAAAAGCTGTATAATAAAATCTCATTTGGTAAAATTAATTTTAGTTAAACAAATGAAAAGCCTTTCTACATAGGTAAATGGGTTATTTTCTGGCTTTGTTTTAAAAAACTACAGATACTTTCCAGAGGACCATATAATTTCAAATGAAAATTAATGAGACAATATGAAACTGGAAAATAAAGCCAAGTGTGTTACAGGCTCATGCCTGTAATCCCAGCACTTTGGGAGGCTGAGGCAGGAGGACTGCTTGAGGCCAGGAGTTCAAGACCAGCCTGAGCAACACATTGAGACTATCTCTACCAAATAAAGGGAGGTGGGGGCAGGGGAGGGGATGTGTGGTAGGCTAATTATTCTGAATAAAATGCAGTTTAGTAATATACATAAAGATGCAAAGGCACACCATACAGGAACACAATTCAAAAGGGCTCCAAGAACCTGAAATAAGTTAGCATGTGTCCAAAGAGAGGCATTACCCTCCCTGTATGTTGCATATGCTTATAGCTGAGACAAGCATACACCACCACGCCCAGCTATTTTTAAATTTTTTTTTTATAGAGACAGGGTCGGCCTGGTCTCAAACTCCTGGGCTCAAGTGATCCTCTTGTCTTGGCCTCCCAAAGGCTAGGATTATAAGCGTGAGCCACCATGTATGTTTTCTTGTTTTGAGAAATCTTTTTTTTTTTTTTTTTTTTTTGAGACGGAGTTTCGCTCTTGTTACCCAGGTTGGAGTGCAATGGTGCGATCTCGGCTCACCGCAACCTCCACCTCCTGGGTTCGGGCAATTCTCCTGCCTCAAACTCCTGAGTAGCTGGGATTACAGGCACGCGTCACCATGCTCAGCTAATTTTTGTATTTTTAGTAGAGACGGGGTTTCACCATGTTGACCAGGATGGTCTCAATCTCTTGACCTCGTGATCCACCCGCCTCGGCCTCCCAAAGTGCTGGGATTACAGGCTTGAGCCACCATGCCCGGCCTGAGAAATCTTTTTATTAGTATTATCTTATTGTACTTTGGGCTCTGGGGTACATGTGCACATCCTGCATCCTGCAGGATTGTTACATAGGTACATACATGCCATGGTGGTTTGCTGTCTCCATTCCCTCCGCCCCCCACCGTCGCCTACATCAGGCATTTCTCCCGGTGTTATCCCTCCCCTCCCCTCCCATGGACCCCCGACCTAGCCCTGTGAGTGTTGTTCCTTTCCCTGTGCCCAAGTGTTCTCATTGTTCATCACTTTCCTATAAGTGAAAACACGTGGTGTTTGGTTTTCTGTTCTTGTGTCAGTTTGCTGACACAAGTCTCTACAAAGGACACAAACTCGTTTTTTATGGCTGCATAGTACTCCATGGTGTAGATGTGCCACATTTTCTTTTCCAGTCTATCACTGATGGGCATCTGGGTTGGTTCCAGGTCTTTGCTATTGTAAACAGTGCCGCACAAACATACTTGTGCATGTGTCTTTATAATAGAACAATTTATACTCCTTTGGGTATATACCCAGTAAATGGGATTGCTCGGTCAAATGGAATTTCTATTTCTAGATCCTTGAGGAATTGCCACTCATGTATGTATGTTTTCTTGAAGTGAAAGCCTAGCATTATAAGTGTGCTTATAATAAACAAGAGTACATTTTTTAAAGGGGAAAACTGACTTCTCATATTCCATTTGTCTCTGAGCTAGTAACAATTTAAAACAGTATTAGTAATAAGTAATCCTCACATTTTTGTTTTAGAGAGTTTACTATCAAATATTAAAATAAACTTCCTTAGTCTCATATATTTAATTCACAAGGATTTCCATGGGAAACTGTTGCAATAAGGTTAACACCTAAGAATATTTAAGAATGCAGGCCGGGTGCGGTGGTCACGCCTGTAATCCCAGCACTTTGGGAGGCCGAGGCGGGTGAATCACGAGGTCAAGAGATCGAGACCATCCTGGTCAACGTGGTGAAACCCCATCTCTACTAAAAATACAAAAAATTAGCTGGGCGTGGTGGTGCGTGCCTGTAATCCCAGCTACTCAGGAGGCTGAGGCAGGAGAATTACCTGAACCCAGGAGGCGGAGGCTACAATGAGCCGAGATTGCGCCATTGCACTCCAGCCTGGGTAACAAGAGCGAAACTCCGTCTCAAAAAAAAAAAAAAAAAAAAAAAAAATACTGACTGACTGATTGATGGAGTCTTGCTCTGTCGCACAGGCTGGAGTGCAGTGGCGTGATCTTGGCTCACTTATTTGATCTCCACCTCGTGGGTTCAAGTGATTCTCCTGCCTCAGCCTCCCGAGTAGCTGGGACTATAGGTGCGTGCCACCACGCCCAGCTAAGTTTTTGTATTTTTAGTAGCAACAGAGTTTAACTGTGTTATCCAGGATGGTCTCCATCTCCTGACCTTATGAATCGCCCACCTTGGCTTCCCAAAGTGCTAGAATTATAGGCATGAGCCACCACGCCTGGTCAGAATCTGTTATTTTGAAAAACAGTTACCTATTTTGATCTAAGCTAACTTTCATTATGTTTTACTTGTATGTGTTAAAGATGACTAGTTATTTAACGGATTAATTCACTGACAATTATATATTCCAACCAAAGTTACTGGGCAAAATTCTAAGGCAGATGACATTTATCTTTGGGATTCCCTTAAGAATCAATTTATTGGCTGGGCGCAGTGGCTCACACTTGTAATCTCAGCATTTTGGGAGGGAAAAGCGGGTGGATAACTTGAGGGCAGGAGTTCAAGACCAGCCTGGCCAACATGGTGAAACTTCTCTACTAAAAATACAAAAATCAGCCGTGTGTGGTGGCGTGTGCCTGTAGTCCTCCCAGCTACACAGGAAGCTCACGAAGAATGTCTTGATCCTGGGAGGCAGAGGTTATAGTGGGCAGAGATGGAGCCATTTAATTTCAGCCTGGGCAACAGAGTGACACTCCATCTCAAAAAAAAAAGGAAAACAAAAAGAACTGATTTACTAATTTTTACCCCTGTTGCACCAAAAATAGAACTGGAAAAAAGATCTGATATGCACATTCATTCTAAAAGTTCATTAGTTATTCCCCTCCACCAAAATCTTATGTTTTATTAAAAAAAAAAAAAAAATTGGAAGTGTGGAACCTTCATAACCAAACTGATAATGCAAGTACAAATGGTGATAGCAGGAAGCCCCTTACTCACCTCACTGTCATGTTGGCTCCTGACTGATCTTACAAAGCAGTTTCTGACCCACAGAAATAGTAATGAAAAATAAATGTACATTTATTAATTTGCTATTTCTAGGTTCTAGGAGAAAGGTAATCTTACAGTTTCTGGGTAGTTTGGCTAATTTTATGTGTTTCAAATGAAGAGTAAGGGGCAGAGTTAGCTAAGAATGTGCCAGAATGAGCTTACGGAGTAATGCAGACGAATTTAAGCCCTTTGGCCTTTAGTATGATGCTAAAGAAAGAAAATTTTTAAAATAAGCAAATACAGAAATATGGTCATGTTGGAATTTCTGATATTTAAGTACAAATTACAGGTGTTAACTAATTTAAGTCAGGTCTGTAAAGATGACTATCAGGATAATATGTTGTAGTTGGTATGAGGCACAGCAATACTGGGAGTAGAAGAAAGTTTCTAATGTAATTTTATACAAAATGAACTAATATTCTCAGCAAACTAGGAATACAGCAGGGACTTCCTCTACTTGATAAAGAACATCTATCCCCAGACCTACATGTAACATCACACTTACTGGTGAGAAACTAGAGCTTTCTTGCTAAGATCAGGAACAAGACAAAGATGTCCCCCTTACCACTCCTTTTCAACATTATACTGAAGTCCTAGCTAATGTAGTAAGAAAGAGAAATAAAAGCTATGCAGATTGGGAAGGAAGAAATATAACTGTCTTTGCAGACAAATACAGAAAATCTGAAAGAAAACTGACCAAAAAAATCTGGATTATAAAATAAAAAGCTTAATTTACAAAAGTCAATTGTTTTATAATACACCAGCAATGAACAACTGGAGTTCTCTTTGTTGGGGTATATTACCACCACCCCCACAGAGAAGAAGAAATACTTACCTATCTTAGGTATCAATCTTACAAAAGGTGTATATCTTTACGAGGAAAATTATAAAATGCTAATGAAAGAAATCAAAGAATTAAATAGATGAAAAGTATTCTTTGTGGATAGGAAGATTCAATATTATTAAGATGTCAGGTGTAGGAGAAGGCTGTGGAGATAATATAATAAAAAATAAAAACAATTTAAAAAGCAAAAAAACTAAAAGAAAAAGAAGTATTTTGAAATAAAATAAAAATATTAGGTCATCACTACCTGACTTATAAATTCAACTGTCCCAATCAAAATCCCAGCAATTTTTTTGTGGCTACTGACGGCTGATTCTAAAGCTTATGTGGAGAGGCAAAAGACCTAGATCAACGAAACAAAATAGGACACCCAAAAATAGACTGAAGAGACAGAATCATTTGATCTTTGACAAAGGAACAAAGACAATTCAATGGAGAAAGGAGAGTCTTTTAAATAAATGGTGCCGGAACAACACGAAGTCCATATGCCAAAAAAAAAAAAAAAAAATCTAGACACAAACCTTATACCCTTTCACAAAAATTAACTCAAAATGGATCACAGACTTACATATAAAACACAAAACTACAAAACTCCTAGAAGATAACATTGGCTCAGATCTAGCTGATTTTGGGACTGGCAATGACTTTTTAGATGTAACACCAAAGGTATGAACCATGATTACTGGTAAATCGGACTTTGTTAAAAGTAAACACTTCTGTTCTGCAACAGACATTGTCAAAAGAATGAGAAAACAAGCCACATATTCTGAGAAAATGTTTGCCAAAAAAAGGGAACACATCTGATAAAGGACTGTAAGCCAAAATATATGAAAAACTTCTAAAACTCAACAATAAGAAAACAAAAATCCAATTTAAAAAATGGGCAAAAAGGCTGGGCATGGTGGCTCAGGCCTGTAACCCCGGCACTATGAGAGGCCAAGGAGGGCAGATTACTTGAGGTCAGGAGTTCAAGACCAGCCTGGCCAACATGGTCAAAACCCCATCTTTGCTAAAAATAGAAAAATTAGTTGGGCGTAGTGATGCACATCTGTAGTCCCAGCTACTAGGGAGGCTCTTCAGGAGAACTGCTTGAACCCGGGAGTTGGAGGTTGCAGTAAGCCAACATTGCGCCACTGCACTCCAGCCTTGGTGACAGAATGAGAATCCATCTCAAAAAAAGAAAAGGAAAAAAAAAAAAGCAAAGATCTGAACAGACAGCTTACTAGAGATATAAGAGAGAGAGAAGCATTTGAACAGATGCACTCTTTCTGTGTGTGTGTGTACATATATACACAACATGTATTAGAGATTTGCAAATTAAAACAATAATGAAAGCCAGGCACAGCAGTCTGTGCCTGTAGACAGACAGACGCGCGCGCGCGCGTGCACACACACACACACACACACACACACTAAAAGATACCACTATACACCTGACAGAATGGCTAAAAATCAAAAACGCAGCAACAGCAAAATGCTAGAGAGGATGTGGAAAAACCTTAACTCTCATTCATTGCTGGTGGGAGTTCAAAATAGAACAGCCACTATGGAAGACAGTTCTGCAGTTTCTCACAAAACCAAATATAATCTTACCATACTCGCCAGCACTCATGCCCCTTGTTACTTACCCAAATTAGCTGAAATTTACATGCACGAAAGGCCCTGCGTGAATGTAAATAGCAGCTTTATTCATCGCTATCTAAGCTTAGAAGCAACTACGATGTCCTTTAACAGGCGTGTGGATAAACAAACTGTGGGCCATCCACACAATGGAACATTATATGGTGCTAAAAAGAGTTATCAAGCCATGAAGACATGGAGCAACCTTAAATCTACATTACTAAGTTAAAGAAGCCAACCAAATAGGTCACATACTGTATCATTCCAACTACACATTGGAAAGGCAAAACTATGAAGACTATAAGATCAGTGTTTGCTAGGGGCTTGGGAAGAAGGACGGATAAGTAGTGGATAACGGTATTTTGGAGGAAGTGAAATTATTCCATATGAAACTATAATAGCAGATCCATGTCATTATACACTGTTAAAATCAATAGAACACAAAACACTAAGCACCCTAATGTAATCAATAGACTTTGGGGAGTGTCAGTGTTTCACTGATTTTAACAAATAGGCTACTCTGGGGGATGTCGACAGTGGAAAGGCTATCAAGTGTGGGGACAGGAGTATATGAGATGTTGACAGTAGGAGAGGCTACGAGTGTGGGTTGAGGATATAGGAACTCTGTGCTCTCCAATCAAATGTGCCTAAAAACTGCTCATTATATAAAGTGAACTATGCTAATTTTCAGTTATAAGTTTTGTATGGTTCTCTACAGATTTTATCCACTCTAGAACATGTAAAAAATAGTTTTGCTCGAAATCTTCGAGTCCAAACTTACTAGTTGTACTGTGTGATGGGTTCTATATTCATCTTCAATCCGAGTGCGCTGTTGGATTTTTTCACTGTGTTTTGCAATACATATTTCCTATAAATACATAAAACATGTTTTAATACAAGTGAAACTTGAAAGACTCTGAACACCACACCAAAGTTTATTTGACAAACTTTGATCTTAATATATACCACCTACAGAACAAAGTACCACACTGACCACCTCTTGTTTCTTATCTGGACTACTGAAGCTGTATAAGCCAAGTAATCAGGTTCTTACAAAAAAGACTCCTTTATTAAACTATTAACTTCTACAGACCTCCTGATTTCTCTTTTTTGAAGGAGGAGAGAGACAGGCAAGGTAGACTGAAGGGGGTTGTTCTGAAAGGTCACTTTCAGATCTGAAGTTTGCATCCAGAAGATTCCAAGTCTCATTATACTTTTTCTAAGAGACAGGGTCTCACTATGTTGCCCAGATTGGTCTTGAACTCCTGGCCTCAAGTAATCCCCCGGCCTCAGCCTCCTGAATAGGCGTAAGTCATGGCACCTGGCTTCATTATACTCTTTAAACATGTCTAGGCAAAAAAGAAGTATTTATTTATATAAAATATATATTCTTAAGCTCTCTCTGACAACAAGTTAAAGACCATGATTTTTTGTCCAGACTGGCTTAAACAATATGGGATCTGAATCTTTTGGTCACAGACATAAGAGCTGCAAGAAACTCGGAAGACTAGAAAGTCAAAATTATCAAAATTATTTAGAAACTATATAAAAAGCATGTATTTTCCAATCACAATATAAAACAGGATTTTTGCAATAACTATGATATATGCTTCCTTACAAAGTAATGTATCATATTCTAACAACTTTTTAGCAGCACCAAGCTAAATCTTCATTTACCCTTTGTCCTTCCTACTGTAACTATTTTGAGAAGTTCTCCAGATAAAAAGGGTTAGTCTCCAGCATTCCAAAGCTATACTAAACTATACTAAAATGATCACTTTTTTTTTTTTTAATTAGATGGAGTCTCACTCTGTTGTCCAGGCTGGAGTGCAGTGGCACAATCTCTGGCTTACTGCAACCTCCACCTGCCAGGTTCAAGCGATTCTCCCACCTCAGCCTCCCAAGTAGCTGGGATTACAGGTGCGTGCCCTCACACCTGGCTAATTTCTGTTTTAGTAGAGAAGGGATTTCACCATGTTGGCCAGGTTGGTCTTGAACTCCTGACCTCAAGTGAGCCACCCACCTGGTCCTCCCAAAGTCCTGGCATTACAGGCGTGAGCCACCACGCCCAGCCTAAAATGATCAAATAAAGTCAAACAATAACTTTTTGAAGTCAGTAAACTATTTTAAAGCAAAATGTAATTTTTTACATCAGTTCTTTACCCACTCTGGTTTGTTCTATTGCCTAGCAAGAATCTATCGAGTGCAATGGAGAAAACAAAGGCCGTGTTAGACAGCATCATGATTTGGTGATACAGTAACTCAGGTCTCTGAGTGTCACAGACCTTGGACAGAATCCTACCCCTGTCTCATATTAGCTGCTTTTCCTTAGGTGATTTATGTCACTAGTAGAAGTGTTGGTTCCCTTGCTTATAAATGAGGATACAGGTTTACAATCCCTTTTCTAGAACAGAGGTCAGACATGTTTTCAAATTAAAAGTTTTTTGATAATTTAGAGAGAATGGTGGTTAAGTTGTATATACCATATATACCCTAATAACTTAAGCAAGATCTGAAACTATATCCCATAATTAATAATAGTATTTTTGCAGTGAAATGAATTGTCAAAGTGAGGAATAATAAATAACTTTATGTTAGCTCAGGTCTGGTTTTGCCACCAGAGGAAGTATGAAAATGATTCTAATTTTCTGAGATCTCTGAATTTCATTTGACTACTGGGAGAATTAAAGATAAAAAACAAAGAAAACTGTTTTTTACTGTTACTCTTCTTGAAATATTTAATCACAAAGATACACTGACTTCACCAGCACAGCCAGAGACCAACTATCTCTACTCTTTTGAGGGGTGAGGCAGGACATGAACTGTGTATGCAATCTTACTATGAGTGAGAAAAACCAAGAAGCCAGTGACCTTGGGCATGTCGATATGTAAACAAGGGAATATAGGATAGTGTTACACAGGGAGGCATTTTTTCCCCTTGTATATTTGATCTTCTCAGTAGCTTTCTTTGTAGGACTTAGTGTTTCTCATTTCCTATCTTTTCACCACCCTTCCTTATTTCACTCCTCCTTCCCTCTGCAGTTCTGCCACTTCAGTTGCTGGGCTTAGGGTACAGGCACATAAATGTAAATGGAGAGATTCTCCAGGGCTGGGTTTCCCTACTTCAGATTTAGATTAACATAGAAATGAAGACTGCAGAACACTGATTAAATTGATATGAGCTAACACCAAAGAGGGAAGAGCTGATATTAAACTAGTATTAAGTTTGGCCTGAATCAGGATCTTCATGCTGTTAGAAGAGTACACAGCTCTGTGGGTTGTGGTCACCACCGTGCTCCTCTTCACACCTCACCTGTATAGTTTCCTCTGCTATTCCATCAGTCACTGCTCTAGACCTCTGCTGCACTCCCTCCTCAGACTACTGAGATGTACTTCTTCTTGCCCCCAACATTCCTCGAAATTTTCAACATAAGGCCCCAGTAGTCTCCCAATACTGGATGTAATTTCTTTCTCCCTTTACCTTTCTGGAGCACCTGTGCCTACTGACCACTCTGTTGTGTGGAATCATCATCTTCACTTTTGAGACTTCAAGCTCTCCTGCTTCTTCCAACTTCGATTACTCTCTTTGATTCCTTTCTTCTGCACACTCTCAAATGTTCCCCAGTGTTCTTCCTTAGAGCCCTTCTCCTCACACTACATTGCAGTGGCTCAGTCTTTTATAACCTATGCCCTTTAAAATGCTTCCTCCTCACCCCTTGTCAAGAATGTTTTGCTTCCTGAATTAGAAATATTAAATACAATGAAGGTTTTTCCTCCTCAAACTATGTATCTACCCTGCTCCACCACCTTCTCTTTTTCTTTCCTATCAGCCTGCCGCCACTTCCATCCCATCATTCCTAAGAACACTCTCCTCAGGTCAAGTACAGTGGCTCACACCTGCAATCCCAGCACTTTGGGAAGCCAAAGATTGCTTGAGCTCAGGAGTTTGAGACCAGCCAGTAACATAGCAAGCCTCTGTCTCTATAAAAAATAAATAAAATGTTAAAAAAAATCACCTGCTCAGTATGTTCTGAGACCATCTCATACACTCTCATATTACAAGACCCAGGTGCCCAACTGTCTAACAGCCATCTCTACCTAGATGCCCAAGACCCATTATATGCAAGTCTAAAACTCAAGCTCATCACCTCCCACCTATATGCTCTTCTTCTGGGTTTTCCATCTCAGTTGGTGACACCACTGTCTACCACAATGCCCAATCCAAAAACTGCAGAGTTGATAGAGAATGGCTCTTCCTCCCTCCTTCACCACATAACTAAATCCTACTAACTTTCTACTTCTGGAAATCTAGACAGTTCAAGATTTGTCCATCTCTTACCCTGCACAGCCACTCACTTATTTCATAGTCTTAACGTCTCAACCATATTGAGGTAGAGAATAATGACATCTTCCAATCAGAACCTTTCCGTCTCTTCTCCCTCTACCCTATTTTCCATGCTGTTTTATCTTGCTAAAATGTAAATCTGTTCATATTACCCCTCTGCTTAACCTACACTACCTCAGACAAAGCTCAGACTTGCTAATGTGGTATACAAAATTTCCTATAACCTGGTCCCGGCCCTGCAGCATGTCTTACAATGTAAAATGCCCTGACAAACCATGCTGTTTTCTGCTTCAGGGTCTTTGCTATGCACTATTCTGTCCTGTTGTAATTACCCCAACACCATCAATCTGGCCAATTTCTATTCAGATCTTAGAAGCCAGTGCAAGTGTCAACTCTTCAGAGAAGGCTTTCGTCACTCCCTGCTCTTGCTCTGTTATTGGCTGGCAGAACACTCATCTGTTCTTCACCTGGTTTACCTTCTCTACAAGACTGGGAGGAGCAGGGACTATGCCTTGCTCATCTTTGTATCTTAAGTCTAACAATGTACCTAGCATACTGTTGAATTAAAATGAAATCAGACAGCTGGGTGCAGTGGTTCACGCCTGCAATCCCAGCACTTTGGGAGGCTGAGGCAGGCGGATCACGGGGCCAGGCGTTCAAGACCAGACTGGCTAACATGGTGAAACCCAGTCTCTACTAAAAAATACAAAAATTAGCTGGGCATGGTGGCTCTTGCCTGTAATCTCAGCTACTTGGGAGGCTGAGGTAGGAGAACTACTTGAACCAGGACCCGGGAGGTGGGGGCTGCAGTGAGCCAAGATTGTGCCACTGTACTCCAGCCTGGGCTACAGAGCGAGACTCCATCTCAAAAAAGAAAAGAAAAGAAAACATACTTTCAATTAAGTCTGAATTGTACAGCATTTTCAAAAACTTGCAGGTTTGCAAATTCCAACTAGTCTCAAAAGTCCTGCATTATACACCTAAAAGTAATAGATAAAATATTCCTTCCTAATATTTCTAAAACGTGTGCTCTTCTGAAATCTTGTTTACTTTTCATTCTCCCCTAAAACTGTTCTATATGACCTGCTGAAATCACTGCAATGGCTTTTTTTTTTTTTTTTGAGACAGAGTTTCACTCTTGTTGCCCAGGCTGGAGTTCAAGGAACCATCTCAGGTTACTACAACCTCCACTCCTAGGTTCAAGCGATTCTCTTGACTCAGCCTCCCGTGTAGCTGGGATTATAGGCGTGTGCCACCACGCCCAGCTAACTTTTTGTATTTATAGTAGAGACAGGGCTTCACCATGTTGACCAGGCTGGTCTCAAAGTCCTGATCTCAGATGATGTAGCTAACTCGGCCTCCCAAAGTGCTGGGATTACAGGCATGAGCCACCATGCCTGGCCTGAATGTTTACCTGGTTGATGCAGATTGGAACATGAAGCTCATAACCAGGGCTAAAACAGCAGTGGGTTTCACCTACTACCGTCACGGGGAAATAGCAAAGGCACATAATTATGCGAAAGTCATGGCACTGGATGCCAAGGTAACTGTTCTGTTGACGGACAAAGTGACAGAAGGTCCTGGGTTCTTGACTTACTGTGGAGACACGTCTGCCTGAGTTTCTTTAACGTGCAAGAACTATCCATTTCAAAAAGCAAAGGTCTTTGATTTTCTGTGAAATGAGGAAGTGGTAGCCTTGGAATGTGGTGAAGAGCAGGAAGGTGGGTTCTCAGAGAACACTGACATACTTTCATAATACTTGAGCTTAAAGTAAATCAGTACCACACAGTTTGGTTTAGGTTGCTGAACTAATTTCAGATTTCAACTCCACACTTACAGTACTAGAAAAGCTCCATAATAGTTAACATCTGGGCCAGGCGCGGTGGCTCACGCCTGTAATCCCAGCACTTTTGAAGGCCAAGGCGGGTGGATCACAAGGTCAGGAGTTCAAGACCAGCCTGGCCAAAATGTTGAAACCCCGTCTCTACTAAAAAATACAAAAATTAGCTGGGTGCGGTGGCACGCGCCTGTAATCCCAGCTACTCAGGAGGCTGAGGCAGGAGAATCGCTTGAACCTGGGAGGTGGAGGTTGCAGTGAGCCGAGATCGTGCCATTGCACTCCAGCCTGGGTGACAGAGTGATACTCTGTCTCAAAAAAAAAAAATAGTTAACATCTGGACTACCGTGCAAAACATTTTCTAAGACATAGGAAGAATCACATTTCCACAAAATGAATCATTCCAAATATCAAGAATCAAATATTTTGAAATGTAATCAAAGTTAAGTAAATAAATGTCTATAAAGTTCATTTAAGACTATGGTCAGAAGCAGGACTTGTAAAACATTACTAGGCTTTCTTAAATGAAAAGGGAGCCAGGAATCGCATTATCAGGGATCCTGTAGTTGTGCCCTTTAGCAGAGTCACTGTATTTCTGGAGGTCAAGAGAATATCACTATTGGCTGTTCCAGTGAGTTTAAGAGGGCAATTCTCAAAGCACTATAAACATATCGAGCACTGACAAGAGATAGCGCTTAGTTTTTTAAAACATAGGCAAGTTTTAAGGACCAAACAGATGAAATTAGTAAATATGGATAAAAGACCACGTAATGAACAAAAGCAATATTTAAATACCTTTTTATTTCTGAGGTAGGATTTCTTGGCAGAAACCCGTCCACGTCTTGCTTCCAGCTGGCGTGCTTTCTGCTGAAGTTTCTGCAGCTCTTCTCTCTGTAAGTATGCAGACGCTGCCATTTCTTCCTTCTCCAGCATGGCCTCCATGCTTTCGTAAGTGTCATAGTACACCACTTCATCTCTTTTTTCTGTTACAGAACAGGAAAAAAGAGTATTGGTTAAGAATATGGACTGTGGGTTCAGACAGAACAGGTTTCTAATGTAATTACTGGCTCTGTAATCTCAGGCAAAGCCATCACCTCTCAAGCTTCTTTATAAATGGTGATTATTATTTAATACACCTCATAGAATGAATGTATGCAAAGTGTTTAGCAGTATCTGGTAAACAGTAAGTGCTCAATAAATGCTAGACATCACCCCCCACCAACTCTATCCCTATAAAAAACAATGTTTTTTAACATCTTAACAGAAGAAACATATCTGGTGTCCATATGCATTTTCTCATGTATTCAATCTTTTGTAAACTTATGCAGTTAAATGCACACCATACCTGATATAAGTCTTTTGATGCTTTCTAGTTGCGCTGTCAATAGTAACTCTTCACACTTCAAGATTTCAAACTGTACTTCATACAACTGAAGTTGCAGGTCATAATAGTCAGCTTCTAACTGATCCAATCGGGCTATGGCTTCTGTACCACCCTGCAAACTCTGCATCTGCATTTGAAAATACACATTAAAATATTTCTAGCTGGTGGGGACAAGAAAAAAAATCAAGTTAGTATTAAAAATTAATACTAAGGCCAGGTACAGGGGCTCCTGCCTGTAATCCCAGCACTTTGGGGGGCTGAGGTGGGCAGATCATGAAGTCAGGTCATTGATATCATCCTGGTTAACATGGTGAAACCCCATTTCTACTAAAAATACAAAAAATTAGCTGGGCATGGTGGCACATGCCTGTAGTCCTAGCTACTCAGGAGGCTGAGGCAGGGGAATCACTTGAAGCCAGGAGGCGGAGGTTGCAGTGAGCCACCATTGCACTCCAGCCTGGATGACAGAGCGAGACTGTATCTCAAAAAAAAAAAAAAAAAAAAATTCATATTAATTAGACAGTATAAACCCACTAAATAACTGATTTCAGAAAGAAACTTATGGGCATGGAATCTAAACTTTAAAAATAGATATATGTAACAGTAATAATCAAGACATATTATGTGGTTGTGGAAGTAGGCCAACATGGTAAAAATAAGGTTTTACTGTTTACATAAGGCCGGTTGCCTCGTAGGGAGGTTGGACACACCCACCTCTGCACCTGGCACCAGGCTCTGCACTCAGCACCTAGCTCTGCCAAATGGCTCCCCTGGAAGGCTCCAGCTGATGCAAGGCTCCTGGCCGGCTCTCCCACCGGAAAACCTGCCCAACAACCCGCCAACCAATAGCGGCATGCCCCTTCTCAATCCCGCTCCTCTGGAGTCAATCAGAGCACCCAGCTGTTGCTCGGTCCTCCTAGCCATAAAAACCCCATGTCCCAGGAAGCTGGTGTGACTTCCCTGGCCTCTTTCCCCGGGACCACGGAACCTTGCCCGGGAGCCAAATAAATTGGTGTCTAATTGTTCTCATGCAGGCCTCAGTTTCCTCATTTTAAACTCGGCAATAGACCTCACAGAGAATAAACCTTACAGTTTATGTCATACTTATGCATATTTATGGTGATATTTATCATCTGGTTATAAATGCTAATAATGTACCCTTTCACACTCAAAAGTGGATGCTAAGTTATGCATTTGCTTTTTTCATATGAGATACATGAAAATGACTGGATCATTCTCAGATATTTACAAGAATGGTAAAAGCTAGTTAATGCCAACTAACTGGTGTTTTGCTTTGTTCTATGTTCACAGCCTGGCTAGGTTCTGGGATCTGTTGAATGGAGAGTGAGGTGAGAGTATGTGAGTGGAACAGCAGAAGAGAACTGCTTTAGATGGAAATCCTTGTAATCCATAAAGTATCTCTCTAGGCAAATATAATCAACATCCTAGGTTGAACTTAAAGTGAGATTCAGAAATGTCTGGGGGGCATGGCTCATAAGGTGGTAGATGGTCTTCTGTGGTTTATCTGGTTGGTCAGTTCTTGGTCCTGGAGTGGGAAAATTTTTGCCAGAAATCTGAAAGAGACCACCAAAGGGAAAGTGTGCTTTAGATAACTGGTTCCTAACCCTACTATTTCTAGGGCTATTTGTCTCTATGGAGAAAGGTAGATAAAAGAAGGCAAAGGAATAGCTTTTCAGGAGTCAGCGAGATGTAAAGAACAAGCACAATTCTAGTTCTCTAGAGTGAGACTGCAGGCATTCTTCCAAGAACATAACACCACTGCTTTGGTAGTTTAAAGGTTCACGCTTAGAAGCTCCAGGAAAGCCCCCACATGGGCATCAGT
The DNA here is from genome assembly GCF_048565385.1 of Saimiri boliviensis. Taxonomy (NCBI): domain Eukaryota; kingdom Metazoa; phylum Chordata; class Mammalia; order Primates; family Cebidae; genus Saimiri; species Saimiri boliviensis. The sequence continues at coordinate 229,909,819 of NC_133449.1, forward strand.
GTGCCCTCAGAGCTCAAGGAGCAATGCTGAGGAGCCCTGGATTCAAGTGGCTTCCCAAGGAATGACCTCCAAAGGTTGGGGGGGTGCGGGGAGGGAGGAGACAAAAAGAAAAATTAAGAGTATTCTTTATGAGCTCACATGGGACATCACCAGGGTCCCAGAACACCAAAGAAATACTTCACTGGCTGTCAGGGATGGCCCACAGGGAAAAAGACAGTGAATTCTTATTTTTCTAAATGATCCCTTCTGCCTGGTGAGGTTGGTAAAACCTGTCAGCACATAAAGCGAACACATTTTAAAGAAAATTCCAGCTTTTGCCTCACAGTCTAGATATCTACACAGTCTTACCCAGTAACTAGAACATTTTTTCTTAAGATGTAATTTCAAATCCCTTTCACAAGAATTCTGAACTGAAAAGCAATGGTTAGGCTCTACTCTAAATGTGCAGTGGTAAAAATTTAAAAATAACCAGTTGAATACAGTGGTACTTTATCTTATTAATATTTTATAAGTGGATACTTAATAGATTAGCCAAGTGTTAAGACTATGAGTGATCCTGCTGCATTAGGAAATATTTTATGGGTGACAAACAATGAATATAACAACCCCAAAGTACGTTTAATTATAGCAGGTAGAGAGGGAAATGTGAACAATATAAACTGTTGTTTTTGTCCTAAGTCATAAAATAAGAACCAAGGAATAATGTCTACCCTGAGACTCACGGATTCGCTACTTTACATGATTAACATCCCTTTGCATACTGTCTTTGGGCTCTTGCCCAGCTCTGGAAACACAGCTGTAGGATATACATTGCTCCAATACCTGCACCCGCACTCTCTATTACCACAGCATACAAACAGGTAAGATATCTAATGTCAGACAGCTTTATTCTCAAGTGGGGAATTGTTAAATTAAAACCTTAGTGTAAACCAATCTAAAAACCTTAATCTAAGATTACTTTCCAGTGATAGTGTTCAGATCCAGGCTATTAGTTCATTTTCACTACTCTGGTTCTACCCAGCTAAGTGACCATTTTCTGTTACGTTCAGGATGCTCTGCTAAGTTCTTCCTCTAGCACGCTGTAAGTTTGTCTCTCCTGTCCAATCTCTTGGCAAAGGAAAAAGGGTGAAAGTCCCCCAGTGACATGCCTTTACACGGTTAGCTGTCTCAACCACAAAGAGAACTGTACTCTGACTGCTGCCCAGGGCCAGTGTACTTTAAAAACACTTGAGAATACAGTGCTACCAGGACACAATATCAAAAATCAAACTGAGGGCCGGGCGTGGTGGCTGAAGCCTGTAATCCCAGCACTTTGGGAGGCCGAGGCGGGTGGATCACGAGGTCGAGAGATCGAGACCATCCTGGTCAACATGGTGAAACCCTGTCTCTACTAAAAATACAAAAAATTAGCTGGGCATGGTGGCGCTTGCCTGTAATCCCAGCTACTCAGGAGGCTGAGGCAGGAGAATTGCTTGAACCCAGGAGGCGGAGGTTGCGGTAAGCCGAGATTGCGCCATTGCACTCCAGCCTGGGTAACAAGAGCGAAACTCTGTCTCAAAAAAAAAGAAAAAAAAAAAATCAAACTGAGAAAGAAAGTGGGTATTCTCTTATAAGCAGTGACCTCACCCCAACTTTCTGGTTGAGTGAGTTCTATGTAGACCAAGAGTCCAGAGGTAGATTTGCCAAAGGCTGTGGTCTAAAGATGACCAAAATCTCATCAGAAGAACACAAGCAGTGAAGGAGTCTGTTAAATCCCAACCTCTGAAAGGACAAACAATACGTCAGGGGTAGACTTTGGGAAAAGCTAAAGGGTTGTAGAGCCAGAATATATAGGACTTTTATGAGATCAGCAAAGGAGAAAGAAATGCTATGACTCAGAGAAATCTGTGAGGGCAAAATAATACTCTGAAGTCTCTCTAAGCTTCAACAGAGAAGCAAAATCCTTAGTATAAGGCATAAAGAAGTATGGAGTAGGCACCCTGCTCCAAATTTCTTCCCTGTTTTAACATCTGAAATTTCCAGACTGAGTTTTCCTGTCCTCAGCTGACAGCCACAGAACAGAGTAAAGAGAACTAATTGCAGATAATGAAGCAGTGCAGGAAAGGTGGGTGCCACAATGGGGGTGTCTTTTTCTTTTTCTGGATTGGTGCAAAAGTAGGGGGTGTCTTTTTTATACCTGAGAGCAGTGCTTTCCTGGGCAAGAAGAAAGAAGCCCTGAAAGTAGTTTAAATAATAAGGAAATATTGACTATCTTAAAAATTAACTTAGCTCAACTTTTACTCTTCCAAACATACTTCAAGTATGAGGGTATCAGTACCCCAATCAAACTGTAAGGTCCCAGTGTGATCCAGGTAATGAATAGCAAAGCTTGAGTTAGACTCAGTTCACCTGATTCCCACAAGAGTGTTCTTCCACTAGGAAAAATTAGGGACTACCAGTCAAAAAATATGGAAAAAAAAAATCAAAGTGCTGTTATTGTTTTACAGTATATCTAGAAAGGGGATGGAGTACAAATTCATGTCCGTACATCCACATAAGTACAATAGACCCTGCTGACTCCATAGTCATTCTATGCATAATAATGATAAAGTAGTTTTCATGTATACCTATTTTGACTGTACTTTATCATGAAACCAGATGGCACTTTCTGCAAACTATGCAAACTTATTACGCCCCTGTTCTGCCTTTCACCCTACTGTACTAGAAAATTCTAATGATACTAGAGGAACTATTAAAAGAGCTACCTGTCGACTGAATCAGTCATTCAAAAAACACTCACTGAGCATCCACCACTGTTTGAGTTACAGAAAATGTGCAGTCAACAAGAAATGAAATGAAGGCTTAAAAATAAGTCATAGATGGGCATAGTGGCATGTGCCTGTAATCCCAATGACTTAGGAGGCTGAGACAGTAGGGAGTCTTTGAGCCCCAGGAATTTGAGCTTGCCACAGTGAGCTATGATCACATGACTGTACTCCAGACTGGGAGACAGAGCAAGGCTATGTCTTTTTTTTTTTTTTTTAGGGGTCATAAAAGCCTTGGACAGCATAAGCAGAAAGATGTTAAGGGCAAGTTTTCAATCAAAAAAAAAAAAAAAAAAAAAAAACTTGTAGAAAGAACGAACATGAGAATTAGTACCAGACAAGTCCGAGTATAGACACACGTTCCACCAATAAGAACTGCACAAATATGGGTTAACACTAGTTGACAGAATTCCGCATGACAGAAATCCTGGAAAACGGAAAATTTCCATGATTTATTTAATGTCAAACCAAATCTCACAATCCATTTGTGGAAAAACATAATCTGAATTTTTCATAAGACTGTTTTTAATCCTTAGTTATTTCATTTAATGTGACCATGTGTTTCATTAGTGGATTAACAACACTTGTCTGGAGTTATATGCTCTATCTTATACCTTTCTAAAATCTAAAAACAAAACTTAGGATTCTGAAACATATCTCTTCTCAGGGAATTCAGGTTTATGGGCTTGTAGCACAAAAGGTTCTATTTGAGAATTTAATGATAATATACATGAAGCCAAGGACAGGGCCTAAAACATTTTAAACTTTTCTCCAACTGCTGCCAAAACAGAATTTATATGATGAAAACAGAACTTAATATAAACTAAGGCCTTTACAGTGGAACTCAGCTTTTTATATTTAGAGACTTTGAAATATATAGTGTGAACCTATGGAATAATAAAATGAAAACTAAAAACCAATCTCCTTGCCTGGACAAGCACCTCAAAAACCCCATTCCTGCTCAGACTCAGGCTGTGTCCACCATATCACAGCTCCTTGCTATTGAAACTTTCTGGCAAGGCCCACACAAAGCGCCACATCACCTAGTCAACAGCATGCTTTGTGAACCCTGAAATGCTGGTTGAGGCAAGTTTTGATGAGGAAATCAGAACATGGCGGGGGGTCATTCTGAAATAAGAGCTTCGGATACAGATGGTTTGAGAGCCTACTAAAATTGTGTGCAAAACTGTATATAGATATGTGTATTACTTTGAGTACAGGGTTCTCATATTCTTAAAGAGGCAAGAATGACCTAAAAGGGGTAATAATGACTATAAGAAGACTCAGTGCCAGACACGGTGGCTCACACATATGATCTCTGAACTTTGGGAGTCCATGACAAGAGATCTCTTGAGGCAATGAATTAGAGACCCGCCCCCCCATTATAACTAACTAAATTAATGTTTTAAAAAATACCCACAGTATTTAGTATCTACTCCTAAAAGTAGTTAATTTTTTCAAGTCAAACAAAATTTTGCCTGCTTAGGTAATTTAATATTTCAGTGTTAATTCAGAACATTTATTTCCAGTACAGCATTATGCTTGTGGCAAATATTCTGAAATATTTTACATTTACTTTTTAAATTAAATTTAAATTAATTAGAAACATTTTCATTTTTTGGGTGTTTCAATTTTGTCCCATGAGGAAGAACTCTGTTCTAAAAATAACCTAGGGGGACAAATCACAGGGTAGTACTGTTTTGCAAAACCTTTACTGGCAAAGCACTATTCTGGGATAGGCTTAATAATTCACATTTACTCTCTTTCTCATGAGTAATGTGGACATGTTAGATAAATGCTAATAAAATTGGTACAGTACCTCACCACACATGTATATATACAAAGCACAATACCTATTTATATTATATACAAAACAAGCAAAAACCTGGCCAAGAATGACTAACTGGCAGTTTTAATAAATACTGTGAAGAATTCAAACACAATCCACACTATTACATTAATAGGATGGCCTGAGGGAATGACAGTCCCCCTCCTCAAGATAATCATCTCACACTCTCGGGGTCCATTTCATCCTCTTCTTTCCTCTACTACTCTAAACCGATTACAGTAAGAGTAGTCAGAAATCTTACCCTCCCCTGCTGCTCTCTTAGGCAGCTGTCCACTGACACAATAACTCAACGTTAGTCAGGTTAGAACAATAATGCTAGACAATATGATGAAGACAGGCTGGGCATGGTGAATCACACCTGTAACTCCAGCACTTCAGGAGACTAATGCAGAAGGATTCCTTGAGCCCAGGAGTTCAAGATCAGCCTAGGCAACAAAAGGAAACCTTGTCTCTACAAAAAATAAGTAAATAAATAAAAATTTGCAAGGTATAGGGGTGCATGCCTGCTGCTTGAGAGGCTGACGTAGGAGGACTTGAGCTCCAAGAGGTTGGGGCTTGCAATGAGCTGTGATCACACCACTGCACTCCAGCCTGGGTGACAGAGCAAGACACTGTTTCAACAACAAAGATGAAGATAAAGGTAGTACTCTATTCCAAGCAAAAAGAGGGATTTAAGTTTAAAAATTCTAGTATTTAAGACACTCCAGAGAGCTAGTAACATGAGGGGAACAAGCTAATTAGAAAAGGATATTACAGTAGAAATACCTCAGGGAAACACAAGATGGAGATGAAATCCATGCACAGCAATTTGAATATAAAGTGCAAATCATTTCCTGGATAAGCCAAGTTCCAATTTTACATTCTAATAGCCAGCCAAAAAAAAAGGGGGGGGGGGGGGTGGGAGGAGGAATAAAATTATAATAAAAATCCATCAACAAAAAGATTTCTAGATCACAGGTATACCTTTTTTTTTTTTTTTTTTTTTTTTTTTTTTGAGACGGAGTTTCTCTCTTGTTACCCAGGCTGGAGTGCAATGGCGTGATCTCGGCTCACCGCAACCTCCGCCTCCTGGGTTCAGGCAATTCTCCTGCCTCAGCCTCCTGAGTAGCTGGGATTATAGGTACGCACCACCATACCCAGCTAATTTTTTTTTGTATTTTTTAGTAGAGACGGGGTTTCACCATGTTGACCAGGATGGTCTCGATCTCTTGACCTTGTGATCCACCCGCCTCGGCCTCCCAAAGTGCTGGGATTACAGGCTTGAGCCACCGCGCCTGGCCCACAGGTATACCTTATAGGTTACTTCATACACTATTTCGTAAACAAGTGTAGCTAAGTGTAAGCACTTTAAAAATGTCAATGAGGACCATCTTGTTGTATGACCTAAGCCAAAAACAAAACAAAACAAAACGTATTTTACATAAAGCTGTATTCTTATAACTAAAGCAGAGATGATGGTTTGTTCTTCTCTAGAGACTAAAATATATTATTTTAATAAATATATAGTCCTTGGTTTAAAGTCAACAGGGATATCCCACAAAATGGGTATGAATATTTATACCTACATCAATAATAAAAAAGGATAGACAGTGACTACAGCGGGTAGAGGTAGGAGACGGGGGAGACTGGTGCGTTCCAGTAGAAATAAAATGGGAAGTTCCAAAATGTAATGGTATAAAAGCATTATATAATCAATCCTAACAAAATGTCACTACCTTAAAAATTTCACTAAATTTCTCTGGTCGATGAAACTTTTTTAAATAATTACTGGAAATCTTTGCGTTTCACAGTATAAAAAAACTTTACAGCAACTAAGAAGTTCTGATGCTGGCTTCTTTGATCAACAGTGCAGTGCTGCCAACTGTAACACTGGGATACTGTGAAATATGCTGCGTCTAACGCTTCTAATGACCTGTTGTAAGTGTTTTCATCTCATGGAGATAGCATAAAATTACTGCCTATGGAATCAGAAAAATGTCTTGTACAAAGATTAAAATGACAAATGTAGCTTTTTCTGATTTTTCTGATGATTTTTGTTACCTCTTCCTTTAGTGCATGTTTCCGCTGCTCCAAGCATATCTCTTTAGCTCTCATCATCTGCAAAGTTTCTTTAGAAACTGCATACTGGAGTTTTTCCAGCCGTTCAGCAGCCGCTGCCCATGATGCTTTACCAAATTTCTTCTGATCTGCTCGCATTCGATCATACACAGCTATTAATAATTTTTTAAAGAGAAATTAAGACAAACAACTTAATACTGAAGTATTTGAAAAAGATTTCACTGGCCACAGAGAAAAACAAATCCTGCTGTCATGATAAACTGCTTATAACATTTTTAAAATATAAATTGAGAGTACTTTAAATTCTAATGTCTTCAACTTGTCCTCAGAAATAACGTTCTGCAGTTAAAACACTGTAAAATTAGCTTTTAGAAACTTTAAAATACTTACACATGTCCAGTGTCATTAACTTTCAAAGTTTCAAGGAAAACATTAATTCTGTGAGGTTTTATAAGCTTTTTTCCTCAGTATGTTAGTAGAAACATATTTATAATTCATATTTTAATTATATATATTTGAATATATATCTAGAAAAGACTGATAGTATGTGTCTTAATTTGCTAACAGTGGTCTTCTCTAACCACTGGGATTATGTGTGGTCCTTATATATTTTTCTATGTAATTTTTCTGAACATAAAATACTTAACCACTCATTTTCAAAAATACCTAATGGATAATTTTACTAAGAAACTTACCTTTTTGAGCTTTAGCTGTTATTTCAAAATACTTGACAGTAAGATCTTGAATAGACAGTACAGCCATGTGAGCTTTCCGCTGCCAATCAGCATCTTCTTTTTGTAGACTCTCAATTCTTCGAGGTCCCAGATAATCATTCTCCATGGAAATCTTTAGAGAGAAAAAGAAAAAATTAAGTTCTCTTCTTTTTTCTACCCATTCCTTAAACACTTAAAATTTATATATCACAAAGAATACCTGTTCTTCCCTGATCTAGAGGAGAAGCTATTAATTTATAAAACAAGTTAATTCATAGTAATACTGAAGATATTTGCCATAGAAACCTATTTCCATTCTGCTCTTTCTTCCATCCCCCCAACTCCGTACACAAGCAACAGATATATACCAAAATGTTAAGACTGATTGTTTAATTGTCTCAGTGAGGAATTTATTTCCTCCTCTATGATAAACTACCTTTTTTAGTTAAGACATATTTGTGCCCCCCCCAAATTATTTAAATTGTTTATTTCCTTAACAGCCACTAAATAAAACAATTGAAAACTTGGATTTTCAGATGGACAATACAAAAATCAGCCTATGTGCATACTGAAAAGACTTTAGATAACAGTTACAGAGGAAGGCCAGGCGTGGTAGCTCAGATACATGAAAATCAAAGGATGGACAGGAATGAACTGGGTGAATGCTAAAACAAAATTTAAAGAAGTGATAATATTAAAAGTATATTTCAAAACATTACACAAGTACGTTTTAACACGGAAGAAGGTACAATCAAGGACTGCAATGGATCACTTATACACACAATCTTGCTTTACCATATATAGAGAAATGGTTATCAACAAGTCATATATGAAATCAATGACAACCTTATTAGTATAAATTAAAAAAAAAAAAAAAAAAAAAAAAAAAAAAAACAGGCAAAATGTTAACCCACCCATGACACACTTAAAGAAAACATTGATCAAGCATCATTAAGCCACTAGAAAGCTTATCATGAATTCCAAAGGTAGAAATAATGCAACCTACCATATATACACACACACATATATATATATATATATATATATATATATATATATATATATATATATAATGTAGGTATGTATTTTTTGAGAAGGAGTCTCATTTTGTCGCCCAGGTTAGAGTACAGTGGTGTTATCTTGACTTGCTGCAACCACTGCCTCCCAGGTTCAAGCGATTCTCCTGCCTCAATGTCCTGAGTAGCTGGGGTTATAGGTGCCTGTCACACTGGGCTAATCTTTGTATTTTTAGTAGAGACGGGATTTTGCCATGTTGGCCAGGTTGGTCTCGAACTCCTGACCTCAAATGATCTGCCTGCCTTGGCCTCCCAAAGTGCTGGGATTACAGGAGTGATCCACCACACCCGGCCTATAACCCATATTCTCTAACCAACGCTGTGAAAGGAAAATAAAGTCTCAGGAACCTAATCTCACTATGTGAAAGGGCAAAATAAGCTTGGGAGTTGAGTCATGTAAAAAACTACCTTCGTTTTTGCTCCCAGACATGGAGAACTGCTTGTGACCAAGAGTTCGAGACCAACCTGGGCAACATAGCAAGACCCTATCTCTATTAATAAAAAGGGAAAAACAGAATTAGATTTTTTTTTTTTAAAGTCATGAATGAGCATGCCTAGGACATTAAGTGGAGCATCAGGTGTAGAGATCTGGGTGCAGTCTGGGCAGACTTTCTAAATGGAATAATGAGAATATCTGGAAAAATTAAGAGTAGAATTTTATATTAACAGTAGAATTTTAGCCAGATACTACAGATGGTTAAGTGTGTCTCTGGGTAAAACACCTTTGAGAAAAATAAAAGGTATTGTGGGGAAAGAACATCAGTTGTGGGCCACAAGGTCAAAAGATCAAGATCATCCTGGCCAACATGGTAAAACCCTGTCTCTACTAAATATACAAAAATTAGCTGGTCGTGGTGACGTGAACCTGTAGTCCCAGCTACTCAGGAGGCTGCAGCAGGAAAATTGCTTGAACTCAAAAGGCGAAGGCTGCAGCCAGCCAAGATCACATCACTACACTCCAGCCTGGTGACAGAGCAAGACTCTGTCTCAGAAAAATATTTTACAAAATCGGTTGTGTAGGTGAGGACAAACTTCACTGAGGTTCATTAAATGTAGATGGCTTTGAAGAAGGGGTGGGATTTTGACAGGTACGTTAAGGAGAGAAAACCACTGAAAAGGTATGCTGGAGCAAGGACCAACCTGAGCAAAAGCCTAAAAACTTTTGTGCCTGTTAAAGGACAGAGGGCAGTCCAGCCTGCTTGCTTTCACGAGGGAAAAATAAAAGTAATGAGAGATACTAAGAAGGTAGATTGTTATCATATGAGGTTTTCTTAAAAGACATTTTAAAAGTCAGGCAAAGGAGTGTATTTTATTTGACAGAAAACCACTGTGGGATATTCTAAGTACTAAATGGCATATTTAGACTTCATCTTAGATTTAAGGATTCCAGTGGAGTTGTCTGCTATAACAAAATCAGTATGTGTGCTTTCTTTTGTTGCAATTACCTCTAAATTTATAACATACAGGTTTAAAAGCATATACTTAGTATTTACAAATATGGAATAGAAATTTAATAATGCTGTAAGTCAAAACTTAAAACCCTTACTCAAGATATTATAACAGAAGATTTTTTTTTCAACAGCATGATTACACTGTATTTAATAATACAAAGAAAGACAAATGAAAATGAGAGAGGTTATAGCTTTTTTTAAAAGTCTAAATCCTTTGACAATTATGTGAAGATAACATAGTTTGCTACCTTAATATATTCAAATATATGGACTGTGAAATATTCAAATGCTCAGTATGCTTTTGTTTTAAGCTGCTTTTTAACTGACTTTAAATTTTTCTTTAGAGATGGGGTCTCACTATGTTGCCCAGGCTGGAGTGCAGGGGCTAGTCACAGGCACAATTCACACTGCAGCCCCAAACTCCTGGCCTCAAGTGTCCTCCTGCCTCAGTCTCCCAGCAAGCTGAGACTACAAGTGCACACCACCTTGCCCAGCCTTTAACTAACTTCTAAAACTTGGCAGCTATTAACATCTGTCCAACTGTTAAAGACCCATAATTAGTTTACTGTAACTGAGACCTTAAGCTAGTTCCCCCTAACATTTAAAGTCCAAAGACCTATGTACATTCTTGTCTAGCCATCTCCAAGTTCATCCTTCTATCTTGTGAAGCTAGGTTTGAGACTGCAAATCACATTTAGCCTTTGCCAATAGCAGAGTTTGGAAGAGGGAGGAGATACGCTACTGTCTGCATCCCTAGACTTCAACTGGCTGCTGTTCCTGTCAGCATCACCCCAGCCTTACTTTGCCGAAGCCATCAGCAGTTCCTTTCTGAAGCAATAACAGAATCTAATTTGCAGCTTTTAAACCGTAGGCTCATAGTACAACCCCATGACAAACCAACCCCCCAGAATGGAATCTTCTGAGAACTAGGTCTCTGCATTGAAAACCAGGCAAGCAATGCCCTTTTTTTCAGGTCAGCTCCACAGGGTTCCTCCTCTACGCTTAAGTTTTAATAATTCCAATCCCTTTCCTTTGTTTCTCCAACCCTAGGAGCGGTAGCTGTTTTTACAATTGCTTCCTCTGAGGTACCTTAGCATTACTTTCTTGCCTCCTCAATGATCTGGTTAACAACTTTATACCATGTTAGCAAATTCTTTATACTAGATTCTCTCTGTTGAAATAACTAGTTTTTCTGACTAGATCTCAACAGATAAACTATGGAACAGAAATTTAATAAAAAGAATGTTCAGAATTCAAAAATCTTAATATAAAAATCATTTTTACTTGCATTGTTAGGTCCCTATATCATTTATCAATAGAAAAGAAAGAAAAAGAACTGTAAAAACTTGCATTATGGCTTTTCTTTTCCCCCTGAGATGGAGTCTCACTCTGTCACCCAGGCTGGAGTGCAGTAGTGCCATCTCGGTTCACTGCAACCCCCACCTCCTGGGTTCAAGAGATTCTCTTGCCTCAGCCTTCTGAGTAGCTGGGATTACAGAAGCAAGCCACTATGCCCAGCTTTTTAAATTTTTATTTTTATTTTTTATTTTTAGGAGAGATGGGGTTTCACAATGTTAGCCAGGCTGGTTGTGAACTCCTGACTTCAGGTGATCTGTCCACCTTGGCCTCCCAAAGTTCTGGTATTACTGGCATAAGCCACTGCACCCAGCCTATTATGGCTTTTGGAAGAGGGGGAAAATACTTGTACTTTATTGGATTAATATCTTTAGCTTTATAATATGTATACAGCTACAAATACACAGAACACAAACACGCTTTCCACGCTTTTTAATGCTTTTTTTTTTTTTTTAACTGATTTGAAGTTTCATAGCTTTAATGTTGCAGCCAATTGGTAAGGAACTTGTTTAATAGTTTATTTTACCTAAGACATTAAGCAAGGGTACTAAGTACTTTTCCTAACTTGGCAAGTTTGAAGATGTGCGGCACTGGTTAGTTGAATCATGTGCTAAAAACAATGACACCTCTGTTTTCAACTTCAGTGCTAGACAGAAAACAGTGCCTGTCTTTAACATGGAAAAAAGTGTGTGCCAGCTAGGACAGTCAAACTAGTTTATAAATACAAATTTCCTGTCATGGAATTATTGTGAAGTACAGCACTTGGATACTGGCTTTTATGTAAGAAACAGTAGGGGGAAAATCCACCTTAGATTCTTTGGTAAAACAAATGCCAAGATAAATTAGTGAATGTACCATCATGAAAAGGATGAGGGGAAAAAAACTGTGAATATACTAATGTAACAGCATCTATAATGCAAATTTTCTAGGCCCTGGGGTTGCCTGAAGATGACTCTTGAATGATCTAACAACGTGATTAGCTTAGGCAGCATGTATTCATGGATTTTTATATTCAGAGCAAATATTTAGAGATTCTTATATCCAAATGTGAGAAACTATGCTTTTACAAAAAAGTTAAGAGAAATTGAAACACACGTTAACTAAAGGAAAATATAGCTCAGGTGAGAGGTGAGTATCTTAATGTATAATGGTGGCACTACATAGTTCACAGCATGCATGCAGTGGATGGATACAGTGGTAAAAATTGCACCCTGCACAATAAATAGCACCTGACCAAGGGGGCAAAGTAGATAACGAAATGCTGTTCATACTTTGCCAGGCCATGTGTATTTCTACACTTGATGAGAAGGGGCTCTTTTCTAATTAGTTTGATGGGTGAGTTGGGTGGGTACCTTTTTCTATTTCACAGAAAGGCACCTACAGACCTGCCCTGAAGGCTGGCATAAGAATGAAATGCACATTCAACAATTTCCCAGGAGACAATTGGCAAAATGAGGTGACTCGCTACAACAGAAAGAAATGCAAGTGCCTTTCAGTTTCTAGCTTATTTACTTTCAGGAATATTTAAAAATAAGTTGGACAATCTGTTTTAAGGGCTTATGGTTGATCAATACGATGAGTAAAGGCCAACTGGCTCTGATCCATTAAAGACACCGGATTTAAAAATCTACGGGTTCATCTAGTTTCAACTTCATTTTACTTTCATTTGAAAGTAACTTGTACTTTGTTGTTGGATTAACATCTTTACCTTCACAATATGTTTATAGCTACAAATACAAAGAACACAAACAAGCTTTCTGTGCTTCTTAATGCTGTTGAAGTTTCACAGCTTTAATGCTCCAACCAACTGGTAAGACCCAGAAAAGCTCCGACCCTGAAAAATTGTAGCCTTCAGTATGGGAAATCCTTAAGCTGTTTCAAGTCCTGTTTTATTAGCCTAGTAGTTCTGAAACTTAAGTATATAGCATAATCACCTGGAAGGCTTGTCAAAACAAAGACTGCTGAAGTCCATTCCTAGAGTTTCAGTAACATCTGAGGAGGTGAAGCCCAAGGATTTGTATTTCTAACAGGGTTCCAGGCTATACTGACACTGCTAGTCAGGGGATCACAATTTTGAGACCTAATATGGTAGACTTACAATCTGTGGGCTCCCTAAAGAGGTGTCTATCTCAGAAAGACTTCCAGTCCTAAAATAATGCTGGTAGGCAGAAGCTGCTTAATGCTTAACAGGTGAGATAGTATATGTTAATATCATAAATATTAAATGTAAAAACTAATATAAATACACTATACATCTGGGATGCCAAGTTACCTTCTTTCCTAACATACTTTAATACCTAGGTTAATGAAACCATTGGAAATCAAGCTCTACATACAGAGAAAAGGTCAATTATTTGGTTAACAACTTTATATCTAGTTAACAAATTCTTTTTTTTTTTTCCTTTCTTAGAGCATTTCAAGCATATCTTTGAACAAACAAATTCTTTATATTAAATTCTCTCTGCTGACTGCCGGACGCAGTGGCTCAGGTCCTGTAATCCCAGTACTTTGGGAGGCTGAGGCGGATGGGATCACCTGAGGTCCGTAACTCGAGACCAGTCTGACCACCATGGAGAAACCCCGTCTCTACTAAAAAATACAAAATTAGCCAAGCGTGGTGGGGCATGCCTGTAATCCCAGCTACTAAGGAGGCTGAGTGAGGCAGGAGAATCACTTGAACCCAGGAGGCGGAAGTTAAGGTGAGCCAAGATCGTGCCATTGCACTCCAGCCTGGGCAACAAGAGCGAAAGTACATCTAAAAAAAATAAAATAATAATAATAATAATTCTCTCTGTTGAAGTAACCAATCTGATATTCTGATTAGAACCCAAAAGACACAACTGTCCATAGAATGTAACAGCATTCCAGCCATCCTTCCTCTCATTTCCTATAAATCCTTAGTCTAAAGGCACATCAAACAATTCACACCCTGTGGATAACAGCAGGTTTTGCTATTAAATGCATGTGTTCAAGCCCAACCATGCTACTCTCTAGCAACCATCAATGGTGCTGGATTGGTGTGAAGATTCAATTAAGTAATACTGCCAATACCACTGCCTGGATCAAGCACTAAGTACAAGCACTAAACCATTCCTCTTTGTACATCTCTTTATCAGGAATATTCTCCACTCCAATCTCCAAAAGAGATTGTAACGTACCCATTTCCTACTGAAAATTCTTCATTCTTCAGTAGTGAAGCCCTAGACAGTCCCTCTTTTTACATATATCTTTAGGCACTGTTGATCATCCCATTTTGTGTGCTTCTTATATAAGTGTGTACATTCTTTGCATTTAACATCCGCTTTATTGAGATATAACTTGCATACGAAAGGCAACATTTGAGTGTAAATTTTGATTTTGACAAATTTATACACTCATTTAACAACCACTAAAATCTAGATTTAAATAATCTCTCCAAAGATGTCTTTGGTGCCTGCTCCCTCTCAGTCAATCTCCCCTAAACCACCCCAGGCAACAACTATTTAGTTTTCTGTCAGTACAGATCTGAATGATCATTTCTAGAATTTCAAATAAAGGTATCACAAACTTTATGCTCTCTTTGTGTCAGGCATCCTTTCCTCAGCATATTTCCTGTACACAATCTTATTAAGGCTTAATTTACATACAAACAAGTAAATATGTTTAGAATGGTCAACTCAGTGAGTTTTGACATCTGTATACACTTTTGAAACAACATCAATCAAATACTATTTTCATCGCCTACAAAAGATTCTTCGTTGCCCCTTTGAAGTCTATTCCCCTTCATGCATTATACACTATTTTGTATTTGCTTCTTTGACTTAGCATGATTTTAAGACTTATCCATACTGTGTCTATCAGTTCATTCCTTTGCATTGCTGAAAATTCTTCTATTAGAGTCATGTGCAGTGTGATGATGTTTCCGTCAGCAATGAGACACATATACAACGGGGGTTTGATAAAATTATATTGGCACTGAAAAATCTGATTGGCCTAGTGACATCTCAATGATCCTGACCCTGTGTAGGCCCTAGGCTAACGTGTGATTGTGTTTCAGTTTTTTAAAAAAAAGGTTTTAAAAGTAAAAAAAAAAAAAAAATTTCTAACAGATCCTAATAATTACAAAAAATCTGAGTACAGATTTTTTTAACTTGAAAGTAACAAGTAACCAGTAATGCAGTTTTTTAAAAAAAAATCTCTGGACTCAGAGATACCTGATTTGAGTACCATGATGAGTTCTACCACTTACAAATTAGCTGTGAACAAGTACATAATTATCCCAATATTGGTTTTCGTATCTCTGAAGTAGGAAAATAAAATAATAAGAGTACCCAACTTACAAGGTTGTGTGATAATTAAATTAGCTAGTCTATGTAAAGCCAACACATCTCAATCTAATGAAATGTATGAGCTGCTAACTAAATCTAATTGACTTTGTTAAACTTGTATTTGCAAATTCACAAGTAGGATCAAGAATAAAAGAAGAGTCATGGCTGATGGGGCATTTTCTCAGTGTCTTAGGAAAAGAAATGCAGTGAAATACCATTTTTACTATCAGAAAAGACAAATTTTCAAAACATGTTTTCTGTTCCTCTTCACCTACATTCTACTATCCAGGAAAAAGGTAGCAGTTACGTGATGCTAGTGGACAATACAGCCTGACAAGTAGGACAATTTGCTAATATTAATACCCAGTACAAATTGTGATATAAGTATATGAAAGAATGTGTATACATTCTGGATAGTCAGTGCTATGCTGTAGGGACTGTCTGCTAAACAAGGCAGCAGTCTAAAGTAGGTGGGTGTCCATGTCTTCCAGTTTATTAATGGCCTTCTAGTCAAGTTCTTCAGACAAACATCTATAATTCATTTAAAGAAACAAGAATTTCCAGGCCAGACACAGTGGCTCATGTCTGTAATCACAGCACTTTGGGAGGCCAAGGCAGGTGGATCACAAGGTCAGGAGTTCAAGACCACCCTGGCCAAGATGGTGAAACCCCATCTCTACTAAAAATACAAAAATTAACCAGGCATGGTGGGGGGTGCCAGTAATCCCAGCTACTCTGAGGCAAAGAACTGCTTAAACTCAGGAGGCAGAGGTTGCAGTGAGCCAAAATCACACTACTGCACTCCAGCCTGAGCGACAGAGTGAGACTTCATCTCAAAAAAAAGGAAAAGAAAGAAAAGAAAAGAAACAGGAATTTCCAGGCTGGACAATGGCTTATTCCTGTAATCCCAGCACTTTGCGCAGCCAAGGTGGCAGACTGCTTGGGCTCAAGAGTTTGAGACATGCCTGGTTAACAGAGGGAGACCTCCGTCTCTACAAAAACTACAACAACAAAAAACCTGTTTGTGGGGCTGAGCTGGGAGGACTGCTTCAGCCCCGGACATCAAGACTGCAGTGAGCTGAGATTATGCCACTGTACTCCAGCCTGGGTGACAAAGACGCTGTCTCAAAAACAAAACAAAAAAAAGAAACAAATTTCCAGCATCTAAAAATTCTTTGTTCCATGTTACCATTTTTTTTTCCCATGTTACCATTTTAACCCAAATGCCAAATTTATGATAAAATTGACTGACCGAAACTAAAACCAAAACCCCACAAAAAGCTGGCAGCACAGTATCTTTCAAAGGTATTTATCAGGAGTCCGTCTGAGTCATGTGACTGTCATACTCTCCACCCTGACACATTAGGAAGGAGAAAATAAGACAGACAACCTGACCTTCTCACACATTTTCAAATATACTCATCCCTGTCCCCACGCATAAGGTTCTTAGAGTAATTGCTAATTTTCTCAAAGACTCAATCTTATATAATGATATTCCAACTTAATCTATTATGTAAAAAGACAATTTTAGTGTTCTAGTTCAGCACCATTCATATGTGAATTACACATAATATTTAAGGTCAGCTATAAAATCAAACTCTTAAATGCTTATCTCAAAAAGTGTTTTTTCACCTATATTGTGGAGGAAAAAAAAAATTTACTTATTTATTTATTTATTTACTGAGATGGAGTCTTGCTCTGTCCTCCAGGCCAAAGAGCAATGGCATGATCTCGACTCACTGAAACCTCCGCCTCCCGAGTTCAAGTGATTCTCCTGCCTCAGCCTCCACATCCAGCTACTTTTTGTAGTTTTAGTAGAGAAAGGGTTTCACCATGTTGGCAGGGCTGGTCTTGAACTCCTGACCTCAGGTGATCCACCTGCCTTGGCCTCCAAAAGAGCTAGGATTACAGGCACAAGGCCTCTGCGCCCAGCCGAAAAGAATTTTTTTGTGTGTAATATGCTTCATATACTAATTTAAAAAATCATGTATTTAAAGTTCTTCCATTAAAAACTTAAAATTTACCTAACAAGTTCTTCGAAAAGAAATGCTTCCATAACTGGCTGGGTATGGTTGCTCACATACCTGTAGTCCCAGAATTTTGGGAGGCCAAGGTGGGCAGATCCCTTGAGCCCAGGAGTTTGAGATGAGCCTGGGCAATATGATGAGATCCCACCTCAAAAAAAAAAAAGTTCCCAACGCTCTTTTTTTTTTTTTCTTGGAGACAAGGTATTGCCCAGGCTGAAGTACAGTGGCACATTCATGGCTGATTGCGGCCTCAACCTCCTGGGTTCAAGCAATCTTCTGTCTACCTCAGCCTCCTGAGTAGCTGGGACTACAGGCACGAACTACCACATCCAGCTAGTTTGTTTTTTGGTTTTGTTTTTTTTTTTTTGTAGAGACAGGTTCCCTATGTTGCCCAGGCTGGTCTCAAGCGATCCTCTTGCCTCAGCCTCCCAAAATGTTGAGATTATAGGCATGAGGCACCATATTCAGCCTGTCCAAAACTTCTGGTAATGACGTCTAAGACTGCACAGTCTCCAAAACATTAAAGAGGAGACACGACTAGAGGAGGAAGGAAAGTACAGGAAAGGGAAAAATAGGTATTTCCCACTGTATTTACAACTTTGTGCTAACTTGAACACATTACTTTCTGGGCTATCCTCAACCTTGGATACTCAGCAGAATTGCCTTTTGAGGTCCTTTAGAATGGATGCTCAGGCTATAACCCTAATCTACCAAACAAGAAACTTTGCAGAAATAGAAATAGGACCAGGTGCCCCTTTTTCGCTCTTTTTTTTTTTTTTCTTTTTTTTTTGAAGTTCCTCTAGTGGATGACACATGGCCTTTCAGGTTGAGAACTATGAAAGAGGCAGGCTACTAATTAAAAAAATACCTTGATCTGCTGTCTTCGTAGCATAGCAAGTTCTCTCATGTCTCGGAATGGCTGTAGTAAATACTGATAGAGTTCAGTTGTAGCTTCTGCAAGGCTGCTGTAGGCTTCATCCTCCAACTGATACAAATCCAGAAGCTCCACCATGCTCTCTGTGTTCTTGTGCTTATCCAAGAGCTGTGGAATAAGACAGTTTCACAAATAACGAAAATCAATTCTATGTGAAGGAATGAAGTTGGATAAGAAAAAAAAAAAAAGGAAAGAAAATCAATTCTAATAACCTGTAAATACTTGCTTTGAACTCCCTCCCTATCATATGAGGACCTCGGAACCCCAAAACATAGAAGCAAGAGGGAACTAAAAGCACTGACTGCTTTTCATCACTATCTCCATGCTTCAGATGTTTCAGTACTCAAGACCTTTGTCTGAATCATTCTTTTGAGGCTCAATGTATTTAACTTAGCCTTAACTCTTCAGGAAAATTTTTTTTCCCTTTTTTTCTGAGACAGGGTTTCACTCCTGTCACCCAGGCTGGAGTGCAATGGTGCAATCTCAGCTTGGGGCAACCTCCACCTCCTGGGCTCAAATTATTCTCCTGCCTTAACCTCCCATGTAGCTGGGACTACAAGGCGCACACCACCACACCTAGTTAGGTTTGTTGAAACTTTTTTTTTTTTTTTGGTAGAGATGGGGTCACATCATGTTGCCCAGGCTGGTCTTGAAATCCTTGGCTCAAGAGATCCGACCTCCTCAGCCTCCCAAAGTGCTGAGATTACAGGTGTGAGTCACTGCACTGGACCCCCAATTTTTTTCTACTATCTAGTAGGAAAAAAAAAAATCATCTGAATCTGGAACATTTCCAATAAATTTATTCAATTTCTACTTGTCACCTCCTTCAAAATCATGGTCAGGCACTGGCCTAGGAGTTGGACATACAAAAACATGTTCCTGGTCCTCAAGAGTTTATAGTGTAGTGAATAAACAGAAAACAATTATTAATTAATTTTATTTTATTTTATAAAAAACTATTCTTTTCCCAATGGTTTTTCAAGAGAGAAAGAATTTCAAATTGTGATAAATATTATGAAAATTATAAATAAACATTTGGAAAAGAATGAGGCTGGGTGGAGTGGCTCATACCTGTAATCCCAACAGTTTGGGAGGTCAAGGTAAGAGGACTGCTTGAGGCCAAGAGTTTGAGACAGGCCTGGGCAATGTAGCGAGACCTCGTCTGTATAAAAACAATAATTTGCTGGGTGCAGTGGCTCACACCTATAGTCCCAGCACTTTGGGAGGCCAAGATTGGCAGATCACAAGGACAAGAGATTGAGACCATCCTGGCCCAACATGGTGAAACCCTGTCTCTACTAAAAATATAAAAATTAGCTGGGCATGGTGGCACCTGCCTGTAGTCCCAGCTACTCGGGAGGCTGAGGCAGGAGAATCACTTGAACCCAGGAGGTGGAGGTTGCAGCAAGCTGAGATGGCACCACTGCACTCCAGCCTGGTGAAAGAGCAAGACTCTGTTTCCAAGAAAAAAACAAAAAGAAAACAAAATAAAAACCAAAAAATCAAAACCCAGTAATTTAATCTTAGACAAGATTTCTTGGGAGAAAAAAATGTAAAAATTAGCTGGTAGTCCCAGCTATGGGAGACTGAGGCAGGAGAACTCCTAAAGCCTAAGAGGACGAGTCTGCAGGGAGCCATGATTGGGCCACTGCACTCCTGCCTAGGTGTCAAAGTGAGACCTTGTCTCAAAAAACAACAACAACAACAACAACAAAAATAGCTGGGCACAGGGGCTCACGCCTGTACTCCCAGTACTTTGGGAGGCTGAGGCAGGCAGATCACTTGAGATCAGGAGTTTTAGATCAGCCTGGCCAACATGGTGAAACCCTATCTCTACTAAAATTAAAAAAATCAGGCCAGGCGTGGTAGCTCACGCCTGTAATCCCAGCACTTTGGGAGGCCGAGGCGGGTGGATCACAAGGTAGAGAGATCGAGACCATCCTGGTCAACATGGTGAAACCCCGTCTCTACTAAAAATACAAAAAAATTAGCTGGGCATGGTGGGGCGTGCCTGTAATCCCAGCTACTCAGGATGCTGAGGCAGGAGAATTGCCTGAACCTAGGAGGCAGAGGTTGCAGTGAGCCGAGATCGCGCCATTGCACTCCAGCCTGGGTAACAAGAGCAAAACTCCGTCTCAAAAAAAAAAAAAAAAAAAAAATCAGCTAGGCGTGGTAGCACACACCCATAATCCCAGCTACTGGGAGACTGAGGCAAGATAATCGTTTGAATCTGGGAGGTGGAGGTTGCAGTGAGCCAAGATTGTGCCACTGCACTCCAGCCTGGGTGACAGAGTGAGACTCCATCTCAAAAAGTAAATAAATGAAATAACAAATGAAAATAACTAATACAGTAAGACCACAATTTACATATTTAAACTTGGACTCATTTATCTGGTGGCAGTATCATCTCCCTAAAGGCATAAAATTCTTCTATTTCTTTTCACACCGGTAAGTTTCTACTACTGTCCTGCCCACTTATTTGCTTGCTTTTTAGCTATCATCAGTTCATATATGTAATTATGCTGAATTGAGAATTCAGACTCATTTCCTGTTCAGATTTTTGGCACAATTATGTAGCAGCACCTGTATTATTGACAATCATGATAAACCAGGTACTCTACATTAAAGTGCTTTTATAACAAAGAAGTGCCAAACAAATATTAGCTATCAATCTGTTTTTTTTTTTTTAAGGCAACTGTTAGCTAATAGGGAGAATTGACTCTTGCCAGTACTAGTTGAGCAGTTCTATCAAACAAAGTTTTGCCACTGATAAAAACAAAAAACTGTGGAGTAAAATATTACAAAACAACTGCCTGTAGACACTGCAGAGTGACTAAAATAGCTATTAAAATGGAAGGGACATCAACAATACCTTGGAAGCAGGGAGGGCTCTAGGTGGTTTTTTAATTCATGCCTTTCAGCCTGAGGGTATGCCCCAGTGTATGCCAGAAGAAGGAGAGAGGTATGGCTAAAAGAAACCCACAGTCTTGCTAGCTTGAAGAATCTGAGGACAGAGTTCAGGACCACCACAGCAGCTAGAAAGCCAGAGGACAATGCTGAAAAGCAGACAGACTAAGAAGAAGAAACTCCAAATTCATACATAAACTCTACTCAAATTTCTGGTGCTCACAGGAACTATACATGCACAGGACAGGTACTAAGCAATCCGGATAAAACAAAACAATAAATATTTCATCTGCTTCCTTCTGTAAAGAAGTTAAGAGTTTGACATTAGAATCCAATCAACTTTACTGCTGAAAACCACTAAAAATCAGCAACTCTGAGGAAACATAACAGAATTCAGAGGCTCTACAATGTATCCTTCACAATGTCCATACAAAGAAATAGAAAAACAAAATTCAGTCATCAAAAAGCAATCAGTGGGGCAGGTGGGGTTGATCAAGCCTATAATTCCAGCATTTTGGGAGGCAAAGACAGGCCTCCCTGTCTTCCAGCACTTTGGGAGGCGAAGACCCTTGATATAATTCCAGCACTTTGGAAGGCGAAGACCCTTGAGGTCAGGAGTTTGAGATGAGCCTGGGCAACATGGTGAAACACTGTTTCTACAAAAAATATAAAAATTAGTCAGGTGTGGCGGGGCACGCCTGTAGTCCCAGCTACTCAGGAGGCTGAAGTAGGAGAATCACTTGAACTCAGGAGGTGGAGATTGCCGTGAGCCCAGATTGCGCCATTGCACTCCAGCCTGGGTAACAAAAGCGAAACTCCATCTCAAAAAAAAAAAAAAAAAAAAAAAGAACTTAAAAGCAATCAATGGGCTGGGTGCGGTGGCTCAAGCCTGTAATCCCAGCACTTTGGGAGGCTGAGGCGGGTGGATCACGAGGTCAAGAGATCGAGACCATCCTGGTCAACACAGTGAAACCCTGTCTCTACTAAAAATACAAAAAATTAGCTGGACATGGTGGCGTGTGCCTGTAATCCCAGCTACTCTGGAGGCTGAGGCAGGAGAATTGCCTGAACCCAGGAGGCGGAGGTTTCGGTGAGCCAAGATCGTGCCATTGCACTCCAGCCTGGGTAACAAGAGCGAAACTCCGTCTCAAAAAAAAAAACAAAACTGGCAAATAAAAAAATCTTAAAAAAAAAAAAAAAAAAGCAATCAATGAAGACCATAAGATGAATCACAAGATGAAACAGTTATAGATTTAACAAAGATTTCAAACCAGCTATTATAATGCTAATTGGACATAAAAGAAATACACTCATCGAGAATAAACAGGAAATCTCAAAAAATACACACTAATTCAGCCGGGCGCGGTGGCTCAAGCCTGTAATCCCAGCACTTTGGGAGGCCGAGGCGGGTGGATCACAAGGTCAAGAGATCGAGACCATCCTGGTCAACATTGTGAAACCCCGTCTCTACGAAAGATACAAAAAAAAATTAGCTGGGCATGGTGGCGCATGCCTGTAATCCCAGCTACTCAGGAGGCTGAGACAGGAGAATTGCCTGAACCCAGGAGGCGGAGGTTGCAGTGAGCCGAGATCGCGCCATTGCACTCCAGCCTGGGTAACAAGAGTGAAACTCCGTCTAAAAAAAAAAAAAAAAACAAAAAAAAAACAACAACAACAACAAAAAAAAACAAAAAAATACACACTAATTCTAGAACTAAAAATTCGCTTTATGGGTATAGAGTATGGTTGTAATAACATTCAATGAACTTGAAGACAAAGAAAAATTATACAATCTTATAGAGAAAAAAGCCTCAGGGACTTATAGGGCAATATTAAAAGGTCTTCCCCCACAATTCGAGATGATGTCTCACTACATTGCCCAGGCTAGTCCTGAACTCTTGAATTCATGCAATCCTAGTGCCTTAGCCTCCCAAAGTGTTAGGATTACAAGTGTGAGTGACTGTACCTGGCCAAAAGGTCTTAACATATATTGAATTGAAGTTCCAGAAGGAGAAGAGAAAATGATTCAGAAAAAAAGTATTACAAGAAAAATCCCAAATTTGGTGAAAGACATAAATCTACATATGCAAGAGGCTCTGATAGTCCCAAGTAGACAAATGCAGTTACCCACAAGTAGGTTTATCATATTGTAGTCAAACTACTAGAAGTCAAAAATAAAACAGAAATTCCTGAAAACAACCAGAGAAAAATAACACAAGAGGAACAAGTACACCTATGAACACAGACTTCAAACTAGAAACAACGGAAAAGAGAAAACAACAACAAGAAGAACAAAATATCTGTCAACCCAGAATTCCATTTCCAAGAAAATATCCTTCCTGAACAAAGAAAAAATAGACAGTTAAATTAAAAGAGAACTCATCACCAGCAGATGGACACCATAAGAAATGTTTTTCAAAATGTGTTTAGGTTGAAGGAAAAGGATACAGATGGAAACTCAGATTTTCAGAAAGGAATAAAGACTATTGGAAATGATACATAAGTGGAAAATAGACTATTTTTCCTCTTAATTTCTATAAAATACACATGAGTGTTCAAAGCAAAAATCATAATACTGTACTGTGAAGTTTATAATGTATCTGACTATAATAAATATGAAACCTACAGCATAAAGAACAGGAATAAAGATGAATCTATACAGACACATGTGGCTTCTTAAGATGGGCCAGGTGCAGTGACTCACGCCTGTAATCCCAGCACTTTGGGAGGCTGAGGCAGGTGGATCACTTGAGGTTGGGAGTTTGAGACCAGCCTGGTCAACACGGCAAAATCCTGTCTCTCTACTAAAAATACAAATTTAGCCAACCATGGCAGCACACACCTGCAATCCCAGCTACTCGGGAAGCTGAGGCACGAGAATCACTTGAACCCAGGAATTTGAGGCTGCAGTGAGCTATGACTGAGACACAGCACCCGAGCCTGGGAGAAAACGCAAAGCCCTGTCTCTTAAAAAGAGATGAAGTGGTACGATATTAACTCTAAGTATGGTTTAATCTCTATGGCAATCACTAAAAGAATAATAATTTAAGAAGGTATAGCTATAAGTCCTAATATGTTAATGTTATTAAATTAACACAAAAGAAATCAGGAAAAGAGGAGAAAAAAATAAGTAAAAACCACAGGGTATTTTCATATACATACCTCTGTGTCCAAAAAAAAAGAAAGAAAGAAAAAACAAAAAGAAAGAAACCAAAACAGAAGATACAAAGAGAAAACAAGCAGACCTAAATCCAACCTTGTCAAGAATTATATGAAATATAAATGGACTAAACTCTGTAAAGGTACATTGTTGGAATGGATAAAAAAGGAAGCCACAATTATATGCTGCCTGTAAGAGATGAATATTAAAAACAAAGACACAAGGCCTGGCACAGAGGCTCACGCCTGTAATCACAGCACTTTGGGAGGCCAAGGTGGGTAGATTACCTGAGGTCAGGAGATCGAGACCATCCTGGTTAACATGGTGAAACCCCGTCTCTACTAAAAATACAAAAAATTAGCCAGGTGTGGTGGCACACGCCTGTAGTTCCAGCTACTTGGGAGGCTGAAGCAGGAGAATCCCTTGAACCCAGGATGTGGAGGCTGTAGTGAACCGAGATTGCACTACTGCACTACAGCCTCAGTAACAGAGCACGACTCTGTCTCCCACTACCCAGAAAATAAATAAATAAAAAGAAACAAGTTGAAAGCAAACAGTAAAGTGTAAGAAGACTGGAAGAACTATATTAATATCAAAGAGTACACTGTAAGATATAGAGTATTACTGTAGATAATGCAGAATTTTTTTTTTTTTTTTTTTTTTAAAGACAGTCTCCCTCTGTCCCAGGCTGAAGTACAGTGGTGGGATCTTGGCTCACTGCAACCTCCTCTGGGTTCAAGCAATTCTCCTGCCTTGGCCTCCTGAGTAGCTGGGATTACAGATGTGCACCACCAAGCCTGGCAAAGTTTTTGTATTTCAGTAGAAACAGGGTTTCACCATGTTGCCCCCAGGGTGGTCTGAACTCCTGAGCTCAGGCAATCTGTCTGACTCTGCTCCCCAAAGTGCTAGGATTATAGGTGTGAGCCACTGCGCTCAGCCCAGAATGTTTTATAAAGACAAAAGAGTCAATTCATCAGGAAGACACAACAATCATATGTGTACATACCTAATAATAGAGCTTCAAAGTACAGTAAGTTATAATGGAAAGAATTTTTAAAAAGGAGGAAGCAAGTTCACAGAGAGTTGATGATTTTAACACTCCTCAGTCAAAACATCCTTGTTAGTATAATGGTGAGTAAAAGAAAATGAGACATATATGCTCAAAAAAATTAAGTAGAAACAATAGGTAATCTGAACAGACCTATATCCATTCAAGAGATTGAATCGGTAACACCCTTCCCAAACAGAATGCATCAGGCCCAGACAGGTTCATAGGTGAGTTCTACCAGACATTTAAGGAAGAAACTATACCAGTTCTTTCAAATCTCTTACAGAAAATAGAATTAGAGGGAATACTTCCTAACTTATTTTATGAGGCCAGCAGTAGCCTAATAGCAAAAACACACAAACATTACAGGGAAAAAAAAAAACAGGCTGGGCATGGTAGCTTGCACATGTAACCCTAGCACTCTGGAAAGCCTAAGTGGGATAATCACTTGAGCTCAGGAGTTCAAGGCCAGCCTGGGCAACATAGTGAGACTTGTGTTTCTTGAGTTTTTTTTTTTTTTTTTAATTAGCCAGGTGTGGTGGGAGACTTGCTCGACCCTGTGAAGTGAAGGCTGCAGTGAGTCCCAATCGTGTTACTGCACTCCAGCCTGGGCAACAGAGCAAAGCCCTGTCTTTAAAAAAACTACAGACAAACACCTCCTATTAGTACAGACACAAAAATTCTCCACAAAATATTTAGCAAATCCAACACAATATGTAAAAAGAATTATATACCACAACTGAATGTGATTTATTCCAAGTATACAAGGCTGGCTCAGCATTAAATAATCAATTAATGTCATCTATTACAAAAACAGGCTAAATAAGAAAAATCACGAGATCAAATCAACAGATGCAGAAAATTCATTTCACAAAATCCAACATACAATTCATAAAACTCTCAGCAAACTAGGAATGGAAAACCTTCTTTGCCTTGATAAAAAAAAAAAACCTCAAGCTAAAATCATATTTAACAGTGAGAAAGTATTGGGTTAGTGCAAAGTAACTGTGGTTTTAAAACTACCATTACTTTTGTACAAACCCAGAAGTGTCCCCACTATCATGAGGCAAAATGTCCCCTTTACTACTCCTATTTTTAACACAATACTGAAAGTCTTAACTAATGCAATTAGAAAAGGAAATTTTAAATGTGTAGATTGGGAAGAAGGAAGTAAAACTGTCTCTGCTTGTAGATGACATATTTGTCCATGTAGAAAATGAATTCACACACACCCATACATCCCACCACACATTCCTCCAGGCCAGGTGCAATGGCTCATGCCTGGCGATCTCAGACACTCTGAGAGGCAGAGGCAGGACAATCACTTCAGCCCAGGAGTTCAAGACCAACCTGGGAAAGAAGATCTAAGGAAATATTCCATGTGTATGCATAGAAAGACTCAATACTGACAAGGCATTAGTTCTTCTTAACTTGATCTATAAATTCAATGCAATCCTAATCAAAATCTCTGCAAGTTATTTTGTGGGTATCAAAAAATGGATTCTAAAGTTTACAGAGAGGTGAAAAGACTCAGAATAGCCAACACAATATTGAAGAATGTCAAAGGTCTCACACTACTTAACTTTTTTTTTAGATACTATACACCACAGTAGTCAAGACAGTAGGGTATTTGTGAAAGAATACACAAGTAGACCAAAGGAACAGAATAGAATCCAAAAATAAATCCACACAGATACAGTTAACTGATCTTTTAACAGAGGGCAATGACAATTCAATAGAAGAGTCTTAAAAAAGAATCTAGACACAGACCTTGTACCCTTCATAAAAGTTAACTCAAAATTGAGCATGGAATTAAATGTAAAACTCAAAACTATAATATATCTAGAAGATAACACGGGAGAAAATTCAACTGACTTTGCCTTTGGCATTGACTTTTTAGACGTAACAACAAAAACATAATCGATTAGAAAATTGTTAAGATGGACTTCATTTAACTTCTGCTCTGCAAAAGACACTATTAAGAATGAAAAGATGGGCCACAGATGGAGGGAAAACATTTGCAAAAAACATATGATAAAAGACTGTTACCAAAAATATACAAAGAACCCCTGAAGCTCATGCAAAAAAAGATCCACTATATAAATGGGCCAAATATTTCATTGAAAATATACAAATGGGCCGGGCGTGGTGGTTCACACCTGTAATCTCAGCACTTTGGGAGGCCGAGGTGGGCGGATCACCTGAGGTCAGGAGTTCAAGACCAGCCTGGCCAACATGATGAAACCCTGTATTTATTTTTTAAAAAAGAAAGAAAATATACAAATGACAAATAAGGATATGAAAAGATGCTGAACATCATATAACATTAGGGAATTATAAATTAAAATGAGATACCAATACATACCTACTGGAATATTGAAAATCCAAAACCCTGACATCAGAAAATGCTAGACAGGATGTGGAACAACCAGAACTCATTCATTATTGATGGAAATGCAAAATTGTACAGTCACATTAGGAGACATAAGCTTTCTTTTTTATTTATTTTGATAGTTGACTGAGAGAGAGATAGTCAGGATCTCATTCTGTTACCCAAGCCGGAGTGTAGTGGCACATTCATTGCTCACTGAAGCCTTGAACTCCTGGGCTCGAGTGATCTTCCCATCTTAGCCTCCTGAAGAGCTGAAACTACAGGTGTGCACCACCATACTCGTTAATTTTTTAAATTTATTGTAGCAATGGGATCTCACTATGCTACTCAAGCTCATCTTGAATTCCTGGTTTCAATCAATCCTCCCACGTCAGTCTCTCCCAAAGTGCTTGGATTACAGGCATAAGCCACTATGTTCAGTCCACTCTGATAGTTTCTTACAGAACTACATGTCTCTTACCACCTAATATAGCAATCATGGATTATTAATATCTATCCAAATGAGTTGAAAATCTTTATCCACACAAAAACCTGCACACTGAAGTTTATGGAAGCTTTATTCTTAATTGTGAAAACCTGAATGCAAATTATGGTACAGCCATACAATGAAATGTTCAACAAGAAAAGAAATGAGCTGGACGGGCACTGTGGCCGAGGCCTGTAATCCCAGCACTTTTTGAGACCAGCACTTTTTGAGTTTGAGACCAGCCTGGGCATCATAGGGAGATCCCACCTCTATAACAAATAAATATTATTTTAAAAAGGGAAAAGAAATGAACTATCAAGCCACAAAAAGATATGGAACACCTTATATGTATACTGCTAACTAAAGAAAGTAATCTGAAAAGGCTACATATTATATGATTCCAACTACATGACATCCTGGAAATGCCAAACTACAGAGTAAAAAGATCATTCATTACCAGGGGCTGAGTAGAGATGGAGCACTCCAATGAACAGATAGAGTCCAGAGGATTTTCAGAGCAGGTAAACTCTTTTGTAACATATTATAATGCCATATACGGGACATCGGGACATTATGCATTTGTCAAAACACAGAAATTCTAGGGTTCTACATTTTCTGAAAAAGGAAAGCAAACCCAGAACTGCACAAAAATTAATTTTAATGTAAACTATGGATTATTCAATAATAATGCATCAATGCTGGTTCATAAATTGTAACAAATGTACCACAGCCAATGCAAAATGTTAGTAACAGGAAGGACTGAGGACAGGAGAGAGGGATTAAGTATGGAATCTCTGTACTGTCTGCTCCATTTTTCTGTAAACCTAAAACTGGTGTAAAAACTCAAGTCTATTAATTTTTAAGAATAGATGACTCAAGCCTACTTAAAGACATGTTATATTTCATTGTATGTGTTAAACTATCATAAAAGTAAAACAAATAAATCATTCAAAACAAAGCCATAATAACCAATTAACATTGAGTTTCATACGCCCTGACACCTATTTTTTTTAATAAGCTGATCAAAGCTATTTCTGTTTTTCCACTTTTTCAACAGGCAGTTTTTTGGTTTGTTCTATTATTTGTTTTTAATAGAGTACACTAGAGCAAAAAGAAGCAATTCAAACATCAATCTGGGGTTTGGTGAAGAGAAGTAGGTTAATGAATACAAAGATACAATGAGAATAAATTCTGGTATTCAACAGTATAGTAATGAAAATTACAGTTAACAGTAACTTACTGTATACTTTAAAACAGCTGGAAAAACTGTAATGTACCCAACATCTCTTTTTGTATTCTCACAAAAAGAGAATAAATGTTTGAGGTGATGGATATTGCAATTACCCTAACTTGATCATTACATACTGAATATGAGTATCAAAATATCACATGTACCACCCAAATATGTACAACTATATCAACTAAAAATACAAAACGCTCTGAATATTGGTCACATAACAAGTATTAATAAGTTATTTACATATGTAATTAGTCAAGAAAGTACTGTATTTGTGGACTGCCCACTCTGTGCCCAGCATTGATATATCCAACAAATACTTCCGTGATTCTACTACTAGGCAGACATTCTACCAGACACTAGGGACACAATGGTGAACCAAAGCAGACACCTTTTCTGCTTCTTTAAGCAAACTCTTTACTTAATCTGATAGGAACAGAGACATTAATAAATGTCCCAAACAAATTTAAAACTGCAAAGGTAAACACCTCTGTGAATGAGAGGCAGATAAATTACAAATAAGACTGCACACATAAACAGAGGCCAGGTCACATAGGATGCTGCTTTGTGATGAAAGCTAAGAAAAGCTGACCAGGCACAGTGGCTCATGCTTGTAATCCCAACACTTTGGGAGGCTGAGGTGGGTGGATCACCTGAGGTCAAAAGTTCAAGATCAGCCTGGCCAACATGGTGAAACTCCTTCTCTACTAAAAATACAGTATTAGCCAGGTGTGGTAGCATGTGCCTGTAATCCCAACTACCAGCTAAGATTACACCACTACACTCTAGCCTGGGTGAGACAGAGTGAGAGAGAAAGAAAAGAGAAAGAGAAAGAGAGAGAGAGAGAGAGCGAGAGAGACAGACACAGAGAGAGAGAGAGAGACAAGAGAGACAGAGAGAGCGAGAGAGACAGACACAGAGAGAGAGAGAGAGACAGAGAGACAGAGAGAGCGAGAGAGAGTGAGTGTGTGTGTGTGTGTGTGTGTGTGTGCACAAGCAAAGAAAAGTCAGTAATAGTTTTTCTTTTTTCTTTTTTTTTTCCTTCAAAGACCTCTCTGCTTCCAGGGAAACATCAAAGAAGACTTTCCCGAGTAAAGAAATCTTGGGTGGGTACTGTGGCTCACGCCTGTAATCCCAGCACTTTGGGAGACTGAGGTGGGCAGATC
This sequence comes from Saimiri boliviensis, assembly GCF_048565385.1. Lineage (NCBI taxonomy): Eukaryota > Metazoa > Chordata > Mammalia > Primates > Cebidae > Saimiri > Saimiri boliviensis. The sequence continues at coordinate 229,940,770 of NC_133449.1, forward strand.
ATGAAGTCAAGAGATCAAGACTATCCTGGCTAACACAGTGAAACCCCGTCTCTACTAAAAATATAAAAAATCAGCTGGGCATGGTGGCACGTGCCTGTAATCCCAGCTACTCAGGAGGCTGAGGCAGAATTGCCTGAACCCAGGAAGCAGAGGTTGCGGTGAGCCGAGATCATGCCATTGCACTCCAGCCTGGGTAACAAGTGTGAAACTCCATCTCAAAAAAAAAAAAAAAAAAAAAAAAAGACGGACATGGTGGCACACATGGGGATGTCGAGGCTGCAGTAAGCCATGATTGCACCACTGTACTGCAGACTAGACAAAAAGGCAAGACTCATATGCATTAAAAAAAAAAAAAATTAGTGGCCACAGGCAGTAGCTCACACCTATAATCCAAGCACTTTGGATCGCCTTGAGGTCAGGAGTTCAAGACCAGCCTGGGCAACATGGTCAAACCCTGTCTTCACAAAAAAAAGAAAAATCAGCCATGCGTAGTGGTGCACACCTGTTGACCCAGCTACTCAGGAAGCTGCGGTGGGAGGATCACTTGAGCCCAGGAGGTGGAGGTTGCAGTGAGATGAGAGCATACCACTGCACTCCAGCCTGGGTGGAGTGACAGAGCAGACCTTGTCTGAAAATAAAAAAATTAAAAAATCTGTTTGTAACAAAGACCACGCATATTCAAGGATACTTGAGTCTGAGTCTTCTCGGCAGCTGTCCTTATTTTGGCCCAAGTAAACTCTTCAAATTATATTTTGTGCCTCAGCCTCATCCTTTTAGGTCAACAAAGGAGTAATTCCCTCCTTCCAAGAATATGTACATAAAAAGAAGCCCTTTCTCTTACACTTCACTTGAAAACAAACACTTTCATTGAGATAATTATTTTTCTACCAGGTTTCAGAAATAGCAAAACTGTTAAAAGAATGAGGGTGGGAGAGGGATCCAAGATGGCCAAATCCGAACAGCTCTGGATTGCAGTTCCCAGCAAAAAGGCAGAGGGTGAATGGTCACTGCATTTCCAAACTCATTTCTATTGCCCACAGACCAGGAAACTCCCGGGCGGAAAAGCGCCACGAGTCTCCAGTGTGGCTGTTTCAGCCGGCGCAGCAGGTTTCTACACAAAACTCACACGAATCCGGGCGCCATTTCAACTGGCAACAGGAACGCCTGGGAGACAGAGTCACTCGTTCAACTGATAAAAAGGGGACTGAAACAGGGAGCCAGGCCAGGAGATTCCTGGGTGGAAAAATGCCACAAGTCTCCAGTATGACAGCCAGCGCAGTGGGTCTCCAAACAAAAGCTCACACAAATCCGACGCCTTTTCAACTGGCAACTGGAATGCCTGGGAGACAGAGTTGCCCGTCCAAATGAATAAAAGGGGACTGAAACAGGGAGCCAGGCCAGGAGAATACTGGGTAAAAAAGTGCCACAAGTCTCCAGTGTGGCTGTTTAAGCCAGTGCAGCGGGTCTCCGCACAAAAACTCACACAGATCCAGGCGCTGTTTCAACTGGTGACTGGAATGCCTGGGAGACAGAGTCGCCCGTTCAACTTTAAAAACGGGGGACTGAAACAGGGAGCCAGGTGATCTGGCTTGGCAGGTCCCACCCCAACAAAGACTAGCAATATGAAATGCTCTGGATTGAGAATTTCACAGAAAGCACAGCTGAACCCGACACGGTCCAGCTCTGTAGGGGGAAGGGCGTCTGCCATTACTGAGGCAGTCCACCATAACAGAGAGAGTCTGCTACTACAAAGGCAGAAGGCCATTACCGAGGCAGTTCTAACTATACCCCTATAAACAAAACTGCAAGGAAGTTTACACAGTAGTTGGGCAGAGCCCACAGCAGCTCAGCAATGCCTCTGCTGGCAGACTTTGACTAGGCTACCTCCTCGCTGGGCAGGGCATCCCTGAAAAAAGGCAGAAGCACAACAGAAACTTATAAAGCAAGCCCTACCTTCCCGGGACAGAGCACCTGGGGGGAAAAAAAAGGCAGTTATGAGTTCTGCTACAGCAGACTTAAACATACCTGCCCAGCAGCTCTGAGCAGAACAATGAAGTTCACAGATCAGCACTTGAGCTCCTATAAAGGACAGACTCTCTGTCTCCTCAAGCAGCTCCCTGACTCCCGTATATCCAAAGAGACACCTCATAAAGGAGAGCTCAGACTGACATCTGGCAAGAGACACCTCATAAAGGAGAGCTCAGACTGACATCTGGCAAGTATCCTTCTGGGACAAAGATAGCAGCCAAAAAACTGGCAGCAACCCTTCCTGTTCTGCAGCTGCTACAGGTGATCCCCAGACAAGCAGGGTCTGGAGCAGACCTCCAGCAGTCCTACAGCAGAGGGGTCTGACTGTTAGAAGGAAAACTAAGGAACAGAAAGAAATAATTTCATCATCAACAAACAGGATGTCCTCTCAGAGATCCCATCTGAAACTCAACAACTACAAAGACCACAGGTAAATAAATCCACAAAGATGGGAAGAAACCAGCACAAAAAGGATAAAAACACCCAAAACCAGAATGCCTCTCCTCCTCCAATGGATCACAACTCCTCACCAGCAAGGGAACAAGGCTGGATGGAGAATGAGTCTCATCAATTGACAGAAACAGGCTTCAGAAGGTGGGTAATAAGACACTACTCTCAGCTAAAAGAACATGTTCTAACACAATGCAAAGAAACTAAGAACCTTGAAAAAAGGTTTGATGAAATGCTAACGAGAATAAACAGCTTAGAGAGGAATATAAATGAATCGATGGAGCTGAAAAACACAACACGAGAACTTTGCAAAGCATACACAAGTTTCAATAGCTGAACTGACCAAGCAGAAGAAAGGGTATCAGTGACTGAAAATCAGCTCAATGAAATAAAAGAAGGCAAGGTTAGAGAAAAAAGAGTAAAAAGAAAAAAAATAAAAAATAAATAAAATAAAAAAGAATTAAAAAAAAAAACAGTAAAAAGAAATGAACAAAGCCTTCAAGAAATATGGGATTATGTGAAAAGACCTAATCTACATTTGATAGGTGTACCTGAATGTGACGGAGAGAATGAATCCAAGCTGGAAAACACTCTCCAGGATAACTATCCAGGAAAAGTTCCTCAACCTAGCAAGGCAGGACAATATGCAACTCCAGGAAATACAGAGAACACCACAAAGATGTTCCTCAAGAAGAGCAACCCCAAGGCACATAATCATCAGATTCACCAGGGTTGAAATGAAGGAGAAAATGTTAAGGGCACCCAGAGAGAAAGGTTGGGTTACCCACAAAGGGAAGTCCATCAGCCTCACAGTGGATCTCTCAGCAGAAACCCTACAAGCCAGAAGAAAGTGAGGACCAACTTAAAGAACTTTCAACCTAGAAATTCATACCCAGTCAAACTAAGTTTCATAAGCAAAGAAGAAATAAAATCCTTTACGAACAAGCAATTACTCAGAGATTTCATCACCACCAGGCCTGCTATACAAGAGCTCTTGAAAGAAGCACTAAACATAGAAAGGAACAACCAGTACCAGCCATTTTAAAAACATACCAAATGGTAAAGAGCATCAACACAATGAAGAAACTGCATCAACTAACAGGCAAAACCACCAGCTAGCGTCAAAATGGCAGGATCAAATTCATACATAACAATACTAACCCTAAATGTAAATGGGCTAAATGCCCCAATTAAAAGACAAAGACTGGCATATTGAATAAACAGTCAAAACCCATCGGTGTGCTGTATCCAGGAAACCCATCTCACATGCAAGGATACACATAGGCTCAAAATAAAGGGATGGAAGAAGATTTACCAAGCAAACGGAGAGCAAAAGAAAGCAGGAGTTGCAATCCTAGTCTCTGATAAAATAGACTTTAAACCAACAAAGATCAAAGGCGACAAAGAAGGACATTACAGCCGGGCGCGGCGGCTCAAGCCTGTAATCCCAGCACTTTGGGAGGCTGAGGCGGGTGGATCACGAGGTCAAGAGATGGAGACCATCCTGGTCAACATGGTGAAACCCCGTCTCTACTAAAAATACAAAAAATTAGCTGGGCGTGGTGGCACATGCCTGTAATCCCAGCTACTCAGGAGGCTGAGGCAGGAGAATTGCCTGAACCCAGGAGGCAGAGGTTGCGGTGAGCCGAGATCGCGCCATTGCACTCCAGCCTGGGTAAGGAGAGCGAAATTCCGTCTCAAAAAAAAAAAAGAAGGACATTACATAATGGTCAAAGGATCAATGCAACAAGAAGAGCTAATGATCCTAAATATATATGCACCAAATACAGGAGCACCCAAACACATAAAGTAGGTTCTTAATGACATACAAAGAGACTTGGACTCCCACAAAATAATAGTGGAAGACTTTAACATTCCACTGTCAATATTAGACAGATCAACGAGACAGAAAATTAACAAGGATGTCCAGGACTTGAACTCAGACTTGAACCAAGCAAACCTAATAGACATTTACAGAACTCTCCACCCGAAATCCACAGAATATACATTCTTCTCAGCACTGCACCACACTTACTCTAAAAGTGACCACATGATTGGAAGTAAATCACTCCTCAGCAAATGCAAAAGAATGGACATCATTAACAGTCTCTCAGACCACAGTGCAATCAAGATAGAACTCCGAATTAAGAAACTAACACAGAACCCCACAACTTCATGGAAACTGAACAAGTGTCTCTTGAATGCTGACTGGATAAACAATGAAATGAAGGCAGAAATAAAAATGTTCTTTGAAACCAAAGATAACGAAGACACAACGTACCAGAATCTCTGGGACACATTTAAAGCAGTGTCTAGAGGAAAATATATAGCAAGAAATGCCCACATGAGAAGCAAGGAAAGATCTGAAATTGACACCCTATCATCAAAATTGAAAGAGCTAGAGGAGCAAGATCAAAAAAACTCAAAACCAAGCAGAAGGCAAGAAATAACTAAGATCAGAGCAGAGCTGAAGGAGATAGAGACACAAAAACCCTTAAAAAAAAAATCAATAAATCCAGGAGCTGGTTTTTCAAAAAGATCAACAAAATAGACAGACCACTAGCCAGATTAATAAAAAACAAAAGAGAGAATAATCAAACAGATGCAATAAAGAACGATAAAGGGGATATCACCACAGATTCCACAGAAATACAAACCACAATCACAGATTACTACAAACAACTCTATGCACATAAACTAGTAAACCTGGAAGAAATGGATAAATTCCTGGACACTTGCATCCTCCCAAGCCTAAACCAGGAAGAAGTCAAAACCCTGAATAGACCAATAACAATGACTGAAGTTGAGGCAGCAATTAATAGCCTACCAACCAAAAAAAGCCCAGGTCCAGATGGGTTCACAGCTGAACTCTACCAGACACACAAAGAGGAGCTGGTACCATTCCTTCTGAAACTATTCCAAACAATCCAAAAAGAGGGAATCCTTCCCAAATCATTTTATGAGACCAACATCATCCTGATACCAAAATCTGGCAGAGACTCAACAAGAAAAGAAAACTTCAGGCCAATATACATGATGAACACGGATGCAAATCCAATAAAATACTGGCAAACCGATTGCAACAGCACATCAAAAAGCTTAACCATCACGATCAAGTAGGCTTCAACCCAGGGACGCAAGGCTGGTTCAACATCCACAAATCTATTAACTTAATTCACCACATAAACAGAACCAAAGATAGAAACCACATGATTATCTCAATAGATGCAGAGAAGCCCTTTGACAAAATTCAACAGCCCTTTATGCTAAAAATTCTTAATAAACTAAGTATCAACAGAAGGTATCTCAAAATAATAAAAGCTATTTACGACAAACCCACAGCCAACATCATACTGAATGGACAAAAACTGGAAGCACTCCCTTTGAAATCCAGCACTAGACAAGGATGCCCTCTCTCATCACTCCTATTCAATATAGTATTGGAAGTTCCAGCCAGAGCAAATCAGGCAAGAAAAAAAAAATAAAGGGTATTTAATTAGGAAAAGAGGAAGTCAAATTGTCTCTATTTGCAGATGACATGATTATATATTTAGAAGACCCCATCATCTAGGCCCAAAATCTCCTGAAACTGATAAGCAACTTCAGCAAAGTCTCAGGATACAAAATTAACGTGCAGAAATCACAAGCATTATTATACACCAACAACAGACTTAAAGAGCCAAATCAAGAATGAACTGCCATTCACTATTGCTTCAAGGAGAATACAATACCTGGGAATACAACTAATGAAGGATATAAAGGACCTCTTCAAGGAGAACTACAAACCACTGCTCAACAAAGTAAGAGAAGACACAAACAGATGGAGAAACATTCCATGCTCATGGTTAGGAAGAATCAGTATCATGAAAATGGCCATACTGCCCAAAGTAATGTATAGATTCAATGCTATCCCCATCAAGCTACCAATGATCTTCTTCACAGACTGGAAAAAACCACCTTAAACTTCATATGGAACCAAAAGAGAGCCCGCATAGCCAAGTCAATTTAAGCAAAAAGAACAAAGCTGAAGGCATCACGCTACCTAATTCAAACTATATTACAAGCCTATGGTAACCAAAACAGCATGGTACTGGTACCAAAACAGAGATATAGACCAATCGAACAGAGCAAAGGCCACGGAGGCAACACCACACATCAACTACCATCTGATCTTTGACAAACCTCACAAAAACAAGCAATGGGGAAAGGATTCCCTGTTTAATAAATGGTGTTGGGAAAACTGGCTAGCCATGTGCAGAAAGCAGAAACAGGACCCCTTCCTGACATCTTATACTAAAATTAACTCCAGATGGATTAAAGACATAAGACCTAACAGCATAAAATCCCTATAAGAAAATCTAGGCAAAATGATCAGGGCATAGGCATAGGCAAGAACTTCATGACTAAAACACCAAAACCATTGGCGACAAAAGCCAAAATAGAAAAATGGGACCTAATTAAACTCCAGAGCTTCTGCACAGCAAAAGAAACAATCACTAGAGTGTATCGGCAACCAACAGAATAGAATGGAAAAAATGTTTGCATTCTACCCATCTGACAAAGGGCTAATATCCAAAATCTACAAAGTAGTAAAATAGATTTACAAGAAAAAAACAAACTCATCAAAGTGGGCAAAGGATATGAACAGACACTTTTCAAAAGAAGACATATATGAGGCCAAAAAACATGAAAAAATGCTCATCATCACTGGTCATTAGAGAAATGCAAATGAAAACTACACTGAGATACCATCTCACGCCAGTTAGAATGGCGATCATTAAAAAATCTGGAGGGTAGGGAGCGGTGGCTCATGCTTGTAATCCCAGCACTTTGGGAGGCCGAGTTGGGTGGATCATGAGGTCAAGAGATTGAGACCATCCTGGTCAACATGGTGAAACCCCGTCTCTACTAAAATACAAAAATTAGCTGGGCATGGTGGCGTGTGCCTGTAATCCCAGCTACTCAGGAGGCTGAGGCAGGAGAATTGCCTGAACCCAGGAGGCGGAGGTTGCGGTGAGCCGAGATGGCACCATTGCACTCCAGCCTGGGTAACAAGAGTGAAACTCCATCTCAAAAAAAAAAAAGAAAAAAAAAAAATCTGGAAACAACAAATGCTGGAGAGGATGTGGAGGAATGGGAACACTTTTACAATGTTGGTGGGAGTGTAAATTAGTTCAACCATTGTGGAAGACAGTGTGGTGATTCCTCAAGGACCTAGAAATAGAAATTCCATTTAACCCAGCAATCCCATTACTGGGTATATATTCAAAGGATTATAAATTGTTGTACTATACACATGCACACAAATGTTCATTGTGGCACTGTTTACAATAGCAAAGACTTGGAACCAACCCAAATGCCCATCGATGATCAACTGGACAGGGAAAATGCAGCACATATACACCATGGAATACTATGCAGCCATAAAAAAACGATGAGTTTGTGTCCTTTGAAGGGACATGGATAAACCTGGAAACCACCATTCTCAGCAAACTGACACAAGAACAGAAAATCAAACACTGCATGTCTCACTCATAGGTGGGTGTTGAACAATGAGAACACATGGACACAGGGAGGGGAGCATCACACACTGAGGTCTGTGAGGGGGGAACTAAGGAAGGGATAGCGCTGGGTGGGGAGTTGGGGAGGGATAACATGGGGAGAAATGTCAGATAGAGGTGATGGGGAGGAAGGCAGCAAACCACATTGCCATATGTGTATCTATGCAACAATCCTGCATGTTCTTCACATGTATCCCAAAACCTAAAACACAATAAAACATATATACTTTAAAAAAAAAAAAAAAAAAAAAGAATGAGGGTGAAAAAAATGGTGGCAACATTTTTCAATAGTAAAATCACCCTGAATCGTTTACAAGTGATCAAATGCCACAATTCAACAGTAAGAGAACCCTCAAGCACCAGGCTTCTTTGGGCTCTTACAGGGTCAGTAACATAAATGTAATACAAAGTTTCAATGCTATTTTCTGCCAACACAAAAACATCAAGTCGTTATATGATTATTAAGTCACAGTATCACTCTACACAAATATGTTCAATAACTGAGGACAGAAAATCAGTTATTCTACCCAAACAGTAAAATTTTTATCTATTATTTCCAACATGCTTTTTGTCCTCAGACAGAATAGTACTTTACAAAGCTATTACGCAGCAACTAAATTTAATACTCTTGCAGAGAAGCCCAGGGCATCTCACCTAACACTGCTAATTTATTAATCTGCCTTCTTTCCTATAAAGTTTCATGTTTTTCCAATACTTGATTACCTTAAAAGCAATAATAGTATCAATTGGTCAATCTATTTTAATCTAAGTATTAATATACAGGAAATACATTTTATAACTTCAAATCAAAAGATGCAATGTACTGAGCATTAGATTTTAAATCATTTCCCATAAATAACAATAAAAGAATTCAACAGGTAGAAAAATAATTGCTAACCTGATATAGTTATACAACTTAATTTTTGATTTTACTAACAAAAAACTGACAAAGTCCAGGGAATAAATAAACTGAGCTATGGGCAATCAAGTTTAAAAACTGCAAAATGTGCAAGATATTATAAACAATATATATAAAAGACTAAAAACAATTGTAAAGAAAGGTGAATTATTTAGGATTAAGGATATTTGGGATGAAGAGGGATGGCATGAATTTAACAGGTGGAAGACGCACCTAAAATGTGCAAGACGTGGGTTTGTTAAATTTGAGAAGATTCACTGAGAGCCACACTGAATAAGACTGCAGATGGATCTGAATGAGAATACAACTGCAAAGTGTTTCAGAAAGAGTGAAGCTCAACCAACACAACATAAAAATGGGCCACAGCAGGATTCACAGAAAGGAAGGACAGAGAGCAGGGACCTGGAAAGTAAAGCTCTGAATTATTTCTGCTTCAAAATTTGACATATCTCTTGTTCAATTTCAGGAAATGATTTTGCTCTACTGATTCACTTAAAAGACATGAAGCAAAGGTCAGGTGCGCTGGCTCATGTCTGTAATCTCAGAACTTTGGGAGGCCTAGACGGGTGGATCACTTGGGGCCAGGAGTTCAAGAGCTGCCTGGCCAACATGGTGAAACCCTGTCTCTACTAAAAATACAAAAATTAGCTGGGTGTGGTGGCGTACGCCTGTAATCCCAGCAGGTTTATTTGCCAAAGTTAAAGAAACGTGCATAGGAGACAGGTCTATGCTTTTCTTCGAAGACAATTTTGAGGGCTCCAAATTTAAAGGGGAAAGAGTAGGTTACTAAGAAGTACACAATTTTCATGAGAGGGGTAATAGGGAAAATAGTAATTCATGCCTTGGTTGGGTTCAGTGAATCTGCGCTTTTACGTAAGATAACACAGACAAAATGGGGCAGGGTAACAATCAGATATGCCTTTGTGTCTAGTGGGTTGGAGGGTGGCTGCACCTGTAAAGATAAGCTATCAATTTATACTGCCATGGTGGAATTTTAACAGAAAAATCTCAAAGATTTGGAGCTCACTATGAATTTACTTGTGGGCAAAATATGGGAGAGGCATATAGCTCTTCATCTTGTAGCCATCTTATTAGGAACCAAAAGGGACGGGTTTGCATGACCCAGTTGCCAGCTTAACTTTTTCCTCTGGTTGAATGAATTTTGGGTCCCTAGATTTATTTTCCTTTCACAAAATCTATAAACAATATCTTCACTATTGATTATTACAACACGCAATTACCTTGTGAAAAGGAGTGACTTAGGATTCTCAGATGGAAGGACCCTATCCCAGCAATGATTCTGCATATGAGGCCCTGGGAACTGTCTTTAGATCCATTTGGTTTTTCCCCTACTGACAAACAAGGACCACTGCCATACATTTCCACATTCATGTCCACATTCACACTACCCATCTCTGTTCTTGCTCTGTAAAACTACTGAAGCATTTTCACATTATTTCTGTTCATTATTACTTGTTAATACTAAAATCTGAGATAAAAATGATTCAAGGGACGTAAAATCAAAAAAGAAAAAAAATGTGGGATCTGGTGTGTTGGCTCATGCCTATAATCCCAAGCGCTTTGGGAGGCCAAGGTGGGTGGATCATCTGAGCTCAAGGGTTTGAGACCAGCCTGGGCAACATGGCAAAACCCGTCTCTAAAAAAAAAATAAAAATAAAAATTAGCTGGGTATGGTGATTCATGCCCATAGTCCCAGCTATTCAGGAGGCTAAGGTGGAAGGATCGCTTGCTCCAAGGAGGCTGACACTGCACTGAGGCAAGATAAACCCACTGATGGCAGTGGCAAGCAAGCCATCTGGAGTGCCTGCTGCCATCACATCAGCTGCAGCAGGGAGACATGAGTGATAGCAGCCAAGAGTGGCTGTGGGAGCAGCAGTGGTAGCAATGGGTGCCCTGTGCCTGGTGTCCCATAGGCACCAAAATGAGCCACCCCCATCCTCACAGGGCCAGGAATGATCGACTCCCACCTGGAACCTCTGTGACAGCCTCAATCTTGCTCCCTGCTGCATCCCGAGGGCCCACAAGCACCTGGCTGAAGAGTGAAGCCAGGATTCGCAAGGCCAGCCCTGGGTGCATCAGGTTCATTTGTGTGGCACTGGCCAGGGCTGCTGTGCCATCTGTACCTTGCCTGCTGCCCTGGGAGCCACTGCAATGGGGCCAGGCTGAGTCGCTCATGAGGAGGGTAGCAGTGCAGTCAGGCACTAAGGGGCAGACAGAGAGGTGGGCCAAGGCTGTACATATGCCATGCTCCATGGAGCCAGTGGGAGCTGGGGGCAGGGAGGAACCCCACCCTCCCACGCATGGCTGCAGCTGCCCAAGTTACAGCTGCAGATCCAGGCATGTTTGCACTCTCAGGGGCCTGGGAGAGCCCCACCTTGTTCCTGCAGGGTTGGAGGTGTCTGCTCCCACTGCCTGGTCTCTCTTCACTGTGAGTCTGTTCCAATCATAAGGCAAAGTTAAGGCCAATCCCAGGTGTTGTCATAATCTAGCTGGGTATGCGCATGCTCGAGGCAGTGCAGATGTACTAGCCCCCTACCACTTCAGCCTGCTGGGGACTTTGGGTGCCAATGAGCACAGAAGGGAGGCCAAGGGGGTTCTGAGAGCAGCTTGGTGCTGCCTCACAGGCACCCCTTGGTACAAACAGCCTGGGTGCCATGAACAGCAGCAGGAGGTAGATAAGCTCCTGGACAAGACGGGCAGGTCCTCGTTGAAACACCACCTTCAAGTCAGCGAGGGCCTGAAGCATGGGTACCAGACTGCTGATCCTTCTGACTGGAGTGGGAACTTGTGGTGCCTTTTCCAGGCCCACCCATGTTCACCATGGACCAACTGAAACATACTTCCTCCCGAGGCCCATAAAAGCCCCAGACTCAGCCAGATGATGAGAGGCCAGCTGAAGAGAAGAGCTGCCCACCCTAGGGTCTCCTCTCTGCTGAGGGCTGAAGAGACAACCAGACAACCAGCTGTAGAGATGAACTACCCTCTCTGCTGAGAGTTGGATGCTCATTGGGATAACCTGCCTAGCATGGAAAAAGCTACCCTCTCCACTGAGAGCTGAAGAAATGATGGAACAACCAGCTGCAGAGAGGAGCTACCCTCTCTGCTGAAAGCTGAACACTCATCGGGGAACGCTGGCTGTCAAGAGGAGCTACCCACTACAGGTCTCCTCTGAGTTGTTCTATTGCTCAATAAAGCCCCTCTTTGTCTTGCTCCCTCTCCACTTGTCTCTTGTCTGCATACTTCATTCTTCCCGGACACAGGACAGAAACTCAAGATTCAGTGAATGGCAGGGCTAAAAGAGCTATAACACCAACAGGACTGAAACACCCTTTGCCCACAATGTTGCAGGCAACAAGAAGAAAAGAAGAGAACAGCTGCAGCCCTTTGGGAGTCCAGACCTAGGAGCTCCCCCAGTCAAAGCTGTGACACTCTCTTTAAGGCTCTGCAGTTCCTGGAGTCTCCCAGCTTCCAGGCACCATACTGTGTTCCCTGGTGTCAGCCATGGAAGCTGTTTATGAGCCACAGCCTCACAGGGAGCTGGCACCAGTACTGGCACCTGGAGCTGCCCACCTCACCACAGCCGGAGCGTGCCTGGCTGTGCGGTGGCCAGACCCCACACTCGCTCACAAATGCCTCACTGTTCCATGACTGGCTTGCCCTTGGCAGGTGTGGGACCCAGACCAGTAGCAGAAGCCAAGCGCAGCCTGCCAGGCTGAGTAGGTAGAATAAGGCAGGCAGGCCAGAGCAAAACTCAGGCAAAAACACCACTGGCCACAGAAGTTTCTGGCTGGTGAAGTAACACCCCAAAGATCCCATAATGCCACTGTACTCCAGCCTGGGTGACAGAAGGAGATCCTGTCTAAAAACAAAACAAAACAAAACAAAGCAAAAAATATATTAATATCTAAATTCAGAAAATAATCCTCCAAACTGATCATTTATTTTCCGTTCAAAGAGAAATATTGTACAAACTGACATTTAAAATGCTTTCCAGATTCTTGACTTTGTAGATAAGTAGCAAATTTGGTTGACTGCATTTAATTCCTGGAAAAATACATACCTCTCATTAAAATGTACATACACACATTCTGTACATACATGTCATGTATAAAAAACAAATTTTAAAAGCATCAAAGGCCTGGTACAATGGCTCACGCCTGTAATCCCAGCACCCTGGGAGGCCAAGGTAGGTGTATCACTTGAGGTCAGGAGTTCAAGACCAGCCTGGCCAACATGGTGAAACCCTGTCTGTACTAAAAATAGAAAAACTAGCCAGGTTTTAGGGTGCATGCCTAAATCCCAGCTACCTGGGAGGCTGAGAAAGGAGAATCAGTTGAACCCAGGAGGCAAAAGTTGCAGTGAGTTGAGACTATATCACTGCACTCCAGCCTGGGCAGCAAGAATGAGACTCCGTCTCAAAAAAACAAAAAACAAAAAATAAAAAAAGAGAAAAAAAATCTATCTTCATCTCTTAGGGACTTCCAATACACTTTATAAGGCACAAAAGATCCATAAAGAGAAAAATCAGGGTGGCAATTACGGATGGTATCAGCTACAGCATAAGGCCTCTTTGATTTCTGAATTTCTAACACAAATTTATGATTTTTTTTCTTATTTATATGAGACAGGGTTGCACCACCGCCGACGCTAGAGTGCAGGGGTGCAATCATGGCCTACTGCAGCCCCAACATTCCTGGGTTCAGGTGATCCTCCCACCTCAGTGTCTCAAGTAGCTGAGACTACAGGTGTACATCACTACCCCTGGCAAATTTTTGCAGTTTTTGTAGAGATGGGGTTTCCCCATGTCCACTGCACTGCCCTCAAACTCTTGGACTCAGGCGATCTGCTCGCCTCAGCCTTCTAAAGTACTAGGATTACAGATATGAGCCACCATGGCTGACCTCTGATTTCTTACAGTAGTCAGAAATAACTTTCTAGGGGGGACACCTGATCTGGCCCTACCTAGAAAGAAGTATGGAACTTAGCCAGACGTAGTGGCTCACACCTGTAATCACAGTTACTCAGGAGGCTGGGCAGGAGAATCACTTGAACCTGGGAGGTAAAGACTGCAGTGACCATAAGTTGTACCACTGTACTTCAGCCTGTGGAACTTACAAACTTACACAACCAAAAAAAGGAGGCAGTTGTGATGGTTTCCTGTATAATGCAGTGAAAATAAAACTATTTATAGTAACTTCAGCAAATAATGGATTAAAAAGCTTGGCTATGGCTGCGCCTGGTGGCCCATGCCTGTAATTTCAGCTAGCTACTAAGGATGTTGAGGTGGGAAGATGACTTAAGCTAAAGAGTTTGAGACTGCAGTGAACTATGATCACAACCCTAGGTGATGGAGAACCTGTCAAGCAAGAAAGAAACGAAAAGGAAGGGCAGGGGAGGGAGGGAGGAAGGAAGGACAGCACAGGGGAACATCAGCAGAAAGAAAGAAAAAAAAAAAAAGGACAGGTGCAGTGGCTCAGGCCTGTAATCCCAGTAGTTTTGGAAGCCAAAAAGGAATGATCACTTGAGACCAACAGTTCCAGTTCAAGACCAGCCTGGACAACATAGCTAGACTCCATCCCTAAAAAAAATTTTTTTAAGTTAGCTAAGGGAGAATAGAGCAGAGCAAGATGATGCAAATTACTCTTTAGACTCAGCACATTCTCAGCTGTGGTGGCTATGGGGCGGGGCGAGACTACTTCCACTTGATTAAAGTGGAGGGAAAAGTAAAAGGGACCCTGTCTTGCATCTTAGGTACCAGGTCATTCAAGGGGAGGGGGCAAAAAGAGCACCAAGTGGGCTCTCACGGGGTCCCTGATTCCAGGACTTGACTCTTGGATGCCATTTTTGAACCTGCCCTGAGCTACAGGTGAACCTACTGCCCTGAGGGGTGGTTGAAGGGTGAGTCCCAGGCCAGGCAACATTCACCACAAACTGACTTAAGAGCCCTTGGGCCTGAAGGGAACATCAGCAGCAGTCTGGCAGTACTCCCCACAGGCTTGTGGTGGCAATGGCCATGGGATGAGGTTCCTCTGCCACTTGGAAGGGGAGGGAAGGGTGGGAAGGACTCCACCCTGTGGTGTGAGTGCCACCTCAGCTGCCATACAATAGAACACCAGGTAGATTTCTAAGGTTTCTGACTCTAGTCTCTGGCTTCCAGATAGGACCTACCAGGGACTTGGGGAATTCATCCCTCTGAAGGGAAGGGACACAGGCCTGGCTGGCTGGCTTGCTTTGCCACTTGATGATTGCAGAGCCCTAAAGCCTTAAGCGAATATAGGCTGGAGCCAGTCAGTGGTTGTAGCAGCCTTGGGTGAGACCGAGTGCTGTGCTAGCTTCAGGTTTGACTCAGCACAGTCCCAGTGGTGGTGGCCTCAGGAGTGCTTGTGTCCTCCCCACCCCCAGGTCCAGATGGCTCAGAAAAGAGACAGACACTCTGTTGTTTAGAAGAAAGTAAGGGAAGAGAACAAGAGTCTCTGGCTGGTAACTCAGAGAATTCTTCCACATCTTGACCAAGAACATCAAGGTGGTACCTCTATGAGTCTGCAACCACCACAGCAATATTGGGTTTGAGATGTCCCCTAAAACAGATACAACTTACATCACAACATCCAAAGTCCTTTTGAATATGCAGAAAGCCTTCCCAAGGAGGACAGATACAAACAAGCCCAGATAGTGCAGACCACAGTAAATACCTAACTCTTCAATGCTCAGACACAGATGAACATCTACAAGTACCAAGATGATCTAGGAAAACATGACATTACCTAATGAACTATTAATAAATAAGGCACCAGGAACCAATACTACAGAAACACAGATATGTGGCCAGGCACAGTGAATCACTCCTGTAATCCTAGCACTTGGGGAAGCCGAGGCAGGAGGATCACCTGAGGTCTAGAGCTCGAGACCAGCCTGGCCAACATGGTAAAACCCATCTCTACTAATAATACAAAAATTAGCTGAGCGTGGTGACATGCACTTGTAATCTCAGCTACTCAGGAGGCTGAGGCAGGAGAATCGCTTGACCTGGGAGGCAGAAGTTGCAGTGAGACGAGATGGTGTCACTGCACTCTAGCCTGGGTGACAGAAGAAAGACTCTGTCTTAAAAAAAAGAAAGAGATGTGACCTTTCAGACAGATAATTCAAAGTCGCTTTTTCGGGGGGAAACTCAAAGAATTTCAAGATAACACAGAAAAGGAATTCAGATTTTTATCGGACAAACAATAAAGAGATTGAAATAAGAATTAAGGGGAAATTCTGGAGCTAAAAAACGCAACTGGCATATAGAAGAATACATCAGAGGCTTTTAATGTCAGAACTGATCAAGCAGAAGAAGGAGTGAGCTTAAAGACAGGCTATTTGAAAACAGTCAAGAGGGAAAAGAAAAGCAAACAATGAGGCATGCCTGCAGGATCTAGAAAATAGCCTCAAAAAGGCAAATCTAAGAGTTACTGGCCTTAATGAGCAGGTAGAGAGACAGACAGGGTAGAAAGTTTATTCAAAGGGATAACAGAGAACATCCCAAACCTAGAGAAAGATATCAATAACCAAGTACAAGAAGGTTATAGAATGCCAATAATACTTAACTAAAGACTACAAGGCATTTAATAATCAAACTTCCAAGAGTCAAAGATAAAGAAAAGATCCTAAAAGAAGTGAGATAAAAGAAACAATAGGCCGGGTGCAGTGGCTCAAGTCTGTAATCCCAGCACTTTGGGAGGCTGAGGCGGATGGATCACGAGGTCAAGAGATCGAGACCATCCTGGTCAACATGGTGAAACCCCGTCTCTATTTAAAATGCAAAAATTAGCTGAGTGTGGTGGCGCCTGCCTGTAATCCGAGCTTGGGAGGCTGAAGCAGGAGAATTGCTTGAACCCAGGAGGCGGAGGTTGCAGTGAGCCGAGATCGCACCATTGCACTCCAGCCTGGGTAACAAGAGCAAAACTCCATCTCAAAAAAAAAAAAAAAAAAAAAAAAAAAAAAGAAAAGAAAAGAAAAGAAACAATAACATATAATGGAACTCCAACACATCTGGTAGCAGACTTTTCAGAAGAAGAAGCCTTACAGGCTAGTAGGAAGTGGCATGACATAAAGTGCTAAAGAAAAAAGGCTTTCCCAGACAAACAAAAGCTGAGGGATTTCATCAACACCAGACCTGCCCTAAAAGAAATGCTAAAGGGAGTACTTTAACCAGAAAGAAAAGAACGTTAATGAGCAATAAAAAAGTAATCTACCAGCACTTTGAGTGGTAGGTGACTGGATCACTTGAACCCAGTAGTCTGAGACCGGCCTGGGTAGTATGGCAAAACCCCATCTCAACAAAAAATAAAAATAAAGAGTGGTGGCATGTGCTTGTGGTCCCAGCTACTAGGGAGGTTGATATAGGATTCTTTGAGCCTGTACTCTAGTACATGCCACTGTACACCAGCCTAAAAAGACTGAGACCCTGTCTCAAAATAATAATAATAATCTGGTTTCTTTTTTTTTTTTTTGAGACGGAGTTTCGCTCTTGTTACCCAGGCTGGAGTGCAATGGCGCCATCTCGGCTCACCGCAACCTCCGCCTCCTGGGTTCAGGCAATTCTCCTGCCTCAGCCTCCTGAGTAGCTGGGATTATAGGCACGTGCCACCATGCCCAGCTAATTTTTTGTATTTTTAGTAGAGACGGGGTTTCACCATGTTGACCAGGTTGGTCTCGATCTCTCGACCTTGTGATACACCCGCCTCAGCCTCCCAAAGTGCTGGGATTACAGGCTTGAGCCACCACGCCCGGCCTAATAATAATAATCTGAAGGTACAAAACTCACTAGCAATAGTAAGTAAACAGAAAAACATTATAACACAGTAACTGTGGTGTGTAAGCTACTCTTATTAAAATTAAATGATGAACCAATAAAAAACAACTGGCAACTTACAGTAGGATATACAGAAACCGTAACAAAAGAAACAAAAGTTAAAAAGTGGGGAGACAAAGATTAGAGTCTTTATCAGATTTCTTTTTGCTTGTGTGTTTATGCGAACAGTGGTAAGTTGTTATCAGCTTAAAATAATGGGTCATGAGATAGTATTTGCAAGCCTCATGGTAAACTCAAACCAAAAAAGACACAATGGATTCACAAAAGGAAAAATATCAAGAAACTAAATCAGATCACCAGAAAAAAACCACCTTCACTAAAAGAAATGAAGAAGAAAGAGAAGACCAAAAAACAAACAGAAACAAACAAAATGGCAGGAATAAGGTACTTATCAATAATAATGAATGTAAATGGACTAAACTCTCCAATTAAAAGACAGATTGACTGAATGAATTAAAAAACAAGACCCAATGATTACCTACAAGAAACACATTTACCAATAAAGACATATACAAAATAAAAATAAAGGAACGAAAAAAAGATATCCCATGTCAATGGAAACAAAAGCAGTAGCAGCTATACTTTTATCAGCCAAAATAGATTTCAAAATAAAAACTAGGGACAAAGGTCATTATATAATGATAAAGGGGGTCAACTCATCAAGAAGGTATAGCAATTTTAAATATACATGCACCCAACACTGGAGCACCCAGACATATAAAGCAAATATTATTAGTGTTAGAGAGAGGCCCCAATACAGAAATAGCTGCAGACTTCAACATCCCACTTTCAGCACTGAAGAGATCTTCCAGACAGAAAATCAACAAAGGAACACTGGACTTAATCTGCACCATACATCAAACGGGCCTAATAAAAATTTACAGAACATTTCATCCAACAGCAACAGAATACATATTCTTTTCCTTAGCATATGTATCATTCTCAAGGATAGACCATGTTATGTCACAAAGCAAGCCTTAAAACATTAAAAACAAACAAAACCCTGAATATCAAGCATTTTCTCTGACCAAAATGGGATAAACCAGAAATCACTAACAGGAGGAATTCTGGAAGGTATACAAACACATGGAAATTAAACAATATGCTCCTGTATAACCACTGGGTCAATGAAGAAATTAAGAAGGAAACTAAAAAATCTCTTAAAACAAATCATGCCGGGCGCGGTGGCTCAAGCCTGTAATCCCAGCACTTTGGGAGGCTGAGGCGGGTGGATCACGAGGTCGAGAGATCGAGACCATCCTGGTCAACATGGTGAAACCCCGTCTCTACTAAAAATACAAAAAAGTTAGCTGGGCATGGTGGCGCGTGCCTGTAGTCCCAGCTACTCAGGAGGCTGAGGCAGGAGAATTGCTTGAACCCAGGAGGCGGAGGTTGCGGTGAGCCGAGATCGTGCCATTGCACTCCAGCCTGGGTAACAAGAGCGACACTCTGTCTCAAAAAAAAAAAAAAAACAACAAATCATAATGGAAACACAACATACTAAAACCTGTGGGATACAGCAAAAGCAGTACTAAGAAGGAAATTTATAAATATAAGTGCCTACATCAAAAAGAAGAAAAGGCTAGGCATGATGGCTTATGCTTGTAATCCCAGTTCTTTGGGAGGCAGAGGCAGGTGGATCACTTGAGGTTAGGATATCAAGACTACCCTGGCCAACATGATGAATCCCATCTCTACTAAATATATAAAAAACAGCTGGGTCTGGTGGTGCATGCCTGTAGTCCTAGCTACTGAGGAGGCTGAGGCAGTACAATTGCTTGAACCCAGAAGGTGGAGGTTGCAGTGAGCCAAGATTGTGCACTGCACTACAACATGGGCCACAGAGTGAGATTCTGCCTCCAAAAAAAAAAAAAAAGAACAACTACTACCAACTCCAAATAAACAACCTAACGATAATGTTAAGGAACTAGAAAAGCAAAAGCAAACCTAACCCAGAATTAGTAGAAGAAAATATTAAAGATCAGAACAAAAATAAATAAAATAAAATGAATACAAACATCAAGGAAACAAAATGTTGGTTTCCTGAAAAGTTAAAACTGACAAACCTTTAGACAGATTAAGAATAAAGAGAGATCCAACTAAAATCAGAGATAAAAAAGGAGACATTACAATGGATCCTGCGAAAATTCAAAGGATCACTAGTGGCTTCTAGGAGCAACTATATACCAATAAATTGGTCTAGAAGAAATGGACCAATTCCTACACACATACTACCTACCAAGATTGAACAATGAAGAAATCCAAAATGTAAGCTGACCAATAACAAGTAATGAAACTGAAGCCATAATAAAGTCTGCCAGTAAAGAAAAGCCCGGTTCTGATAGTGTCACTGCTGAATTCTACCAAACATTTAAAAGAAGAACAAACACAGATCCTACTCAAACTATTCTGAATAGAGGAGAAGGAATACTTCCAAATTCACTCTACAAGGTCAGTTATTACTCTGGTACCAAAATCAAAGACATATCAAAGAAAGAAAACTACAGGCCAATATCTCTGATAAATATGGATGCAAAAATCCTCAACAAAATACCAAAAGGTGAAACTCAACAACACCTTAAAGGCAGGGTGCAATGGCACACGTCTGTAGAACCAACACTTTAGGAGGCCAAGGCAGGAGGACTGCTTGAGCTCAGGAGTTCAAAACCAGCCTGGTCAACATAGTGAATCCTCGTCTCTACCAAAAATAAAACATTAGCTGAGTGTGATGGTATATGCCTGTAATCCCAGCTGCTTGAGAGGCTAAGGCAGAGGACTGCTTAAGCCCAGGAGGCTAAGGTTGCAGTGAGCCAAGATCACACCAATGCACACCAACCTGGGTGGCAGAGCGAGACTCTGCCTCCAAAAAAAAAGAGCCCAAACAACTCTTTATGGGAAAAATCTAATAATCTGATTTTAAAACGGGTAAAGATTAGAATAGATATTTCCCAAAAGACATACAAATGTCAAACAGGCATTTGAAAAGGTACTCATCATCAATCAGAGAAATGCAAATCAAAAGTACAATGGGACATCATCTTATTCCCAATTAAAATGACTTATATCGAGGCCAGGCTTGGTGGCTCATGCCTGTAATCCCAGCACTTTTGGAGGCCAAGCCTGGTGGATCACCTGAGGTCAGGAGTTGGAGACTAGCCTGGCCAGCATGGTGAAACCCCATCTCTACTAAAAATACAAAAATAAGTCGGGTGTGGTGGTGCGTGCCTGTAATCCCAGCTACTTGGGAAGCTGAGGCATGAGAACTGCTTAAACCCAGGAGGTGGAGGTTGCAGTGAGCCAAGATCACGCCACTGCACTCCAGCCTGGGCAACAGAGTGAGACTGTCTCAATTAATTGATCAATCAATAAAACAATTGAACTCATGGAAATAAAGAGTAGAATGACGATTACCAGAGTGTGAGAAGGGTAGGAGGGAAGTTGAGGGGATGTGGGGGTTGTTAATGGATATTAAAAAAAAAAAAAATGGGCCGGGTGTGGTGGCTCACGCCTGTAATCCAAGCACTTTGAAGGCCAAGACAGGTGGATCACCTGAGGTCGGGAGTTCAAGACAAGCCTGACCAACATGGTGAAACCCTGTCTTTAAAAAGGAAAAAAAAAAAAAATGGACTAAGACCTAGTATTTGACAGCACAACGGGGTAAAAATAGTCAATAATAATTTAATGGTGCAACTGGATTGTTTGTAAAACAAAGAACAAATGCATGAGGGGATAGAGATCCTATGTTTCATGATGTGATTATTACGCATTACATGTCTGTATCAAAACATTTCATGTACTCCATAAATACATATACCTACTATGCCCCCCCAAAATTAAATTAAAAATAAGCTGGGCATGGTGGCACATGGCTGTAGTCCAAGCAACTCAGGGAAGCTGAGACAGGAGGATCATTTGAGCTAAGGGTGAGGCTGCAATGAACCATGATTATGCCACTGCACTCCGTAACTCTGTCTCCACAAAAGTATAATAAAACATATTTTAAATAAAGAAATAACTATACATATACCCAGCTATCTTAAACCACTTTCATTTCCCCCTCCTCTTCCCAATCAAACAGGAATGGGCATTTTCTTTTTTTTTTTTTGAGATGGAGTCTTGCTCTGTCACCCAGGCTGGAGTGTAATGGCCTCAGCTCACTGCAACCTCTGCCTTTCAGGTTCAAGCAATTCTCCTGCCTCAGCCTCCTGAGTAGCCAGAACTACAGGCACATGTCACCATGCCCAGCTAATTTTTGTATTTTTAGTAGAGACGGAGTTTCACCATGTTGGTCAGGCTGGTCTCGAACTCCTGACCTCAAGTGATCTGCCCTCCTCAGCCTCCCAAAGTGCTGGAAATACAATCGTGAGCCACCAAGCCTGGCCAGAATGGGCATTTTCAAATAAACTGACTTTTTTCCAACCTTCCTCCCCACCCTCCACTGTCAAATAACTTGTTAAAAAAAAAAAAACAGCATATAAAAATACCTACATACGCTTCATAATATAAATCTGGATCCTTTGAAAACTACACTAATGAAATAAAAGTAAAGAATTATAGGTGGTTTTCAATTATTAAATATATTGTACCCTAAAGGCACATTTATTTTTTTCCCACGGACAATATTTTAAGTTATGGTTAGACTTCACAAAGCTACCCCAAACCATGGTAAACGTGAAAATGCAATGAAAGATATTAAAATATAACATTTTGCTAGAGTAAGTATGAAAATACTAATCAGAAATGACAATTTTTTTTTAAAAAAAGTAGGTATAATTAGAAAGGATAAGTAGAATTTGTAGTGCAGTGTAAAGGGCTGTTAAAAGCACCTGGATAGCTCTTACTTCACATACCAAAAGAAAATAAGAAAAAAAATTAAAAATTAAAAAATACCTGCCACAAGATCTATTTATTGAATAAACAACTGTTAAAGAAGATTTAAAGGTATTTTTAAAGGCTTCCAGAGGTTAATGCTTACCATTTATTTAATAGTTATTTCAACTGAAATAGCTTCTAATCAATTGTGATCAGGGTTGTCTGGGACACTTACAAACAAAATGAAGGGGAATATGGGAAAAAATGGAAAAGTGCTATCAATAAAATTGACAAGAAAAAATATGAGAGTAACCATTTTAACTGACTCTATCAAAAGGACCACCTTTCCTGTCAATGAAAATAATAATGTGTACATGAAGCAGCAACAAGGGACTTGGGAAAGCATGTACTGGGAGTTCCTATAGAGGGCATAGCAGGCTGAAGATCAACCTGCCACCGTTTTCTTGTATTGACATTGTTTTGGTTTGGAAATATTTTACCTGTACAGCACCAACTTCCATTACAAACATGGTTTTTAGAGCAAACATGTTTGGGTTTGGGAGGAACCCAGCGGTCAGCATGGGCTGCTCCAGGAAAAAGTAGATGAAAAATTATCGTAACAGCAGTGGACATTTATGAGGGTTTCTATATCAGATACCACACTAGGCACTTCACATATATTCTCTTTCATTCTTCCTAATGATCTTATGATGTAGATATATAGTTATTATGCCATTTTAGAGATGAGGAACCACAGCAGAAATCTCAGTTACTACAAAGAGTTAAGCTAGTGGAAGATAGAAGTGAGGTGTGAACCCCTGTAGCCTAACTCAAGCTCTGGAACCACTGCCCTACACTGACTTCTACTCAAGGTCAATCCATTCATCTTCTCTCTTTTTTTTTTTGAGATGGAGTTTTTTGCTCTCGTTGCCCAGACTGGAGTGCAATGGTGCAATCTCAGCTCACTGCAACCTCTGCCTCCTAGGTTCAAGTGATTCTCCCGCCTCAGCCTCCTGAAGAGCTGGGATTACAGGCATGTAATTTTGTATTTTTAGTAGGGACAGGGTTTTACCATGTTAGTCAGGCTGATCTCGAACTCCAGACCTCAGGTGATCCGCCCATCTCAGCCTCCCAAAGTGCTGGGATTATAGGTGTGAGCCACCATGCCCGGCCTATTCATCTTCTCTTAAGGGAAAGATTCCAATCTTGAGTCAAAGGAGACTGAAAATATGATGAAATTTAATACAAAAGGGAAACCTGAATAAAGTAACTGAGGAATGGTGCAGTTAGACAAAATGAAAGGAGAAAAAAATTACCCAGTTTTAAAATTCCTTCCAGTTTTCAATTTTTAAACCCACAAACATGCTGATACTTCATATACTATTCCTATATTCAACTCATTTAAGGTAATTTCCACCAAGAAATAAGATAGCTTTACTTCAAGTTACGGGTCTCACAAGGCTCAACGTAGAGTAAAACCTGCTAAAGAGCCAACTATACGGGGAGCTTATACAAGACACTATACAGGGAGCCAGTGACTTGATAACATACTGGTTACAAAAGCAAGCATCTAGGCAGCTTCACTGGGAGCTAGCATATCATTTCCTTTTAGCAAAATAATGTTATTAATTCCCGTGAAATTTTCAGGTGTAAATACTGCTACTCCAAACTTAATTCACAGGGGTAGGCATGGTGGCTCAAACCTGAAACGTTGAGGGGTTAAGGCGGTAGGAGAGCTTGAGATCAGGAGTTTGAGACCAGCCTGGCCAACACGGTAAAAACCCATCTCTACTAAAATACAAAATAACAATAATAAAGCTAATTCACATCCTTTGTCTCTTCGTCCTTCATTTCTTTAACCCTACTTTTTACAACCTTTTCATTAGCAACCCCACTACCAAAATTCACATCACCTAATAAGAGGGGGAAAAAAAGCCAGGCACAGTGGCTCATGCCTGTGGTCTCAATTTTGGGAGGGCAAGGCAAGAGAATCACTTTAACTCAGGAGTTGGAGACCAGCCTAGGTGACATAGTGAGACCTCTTCTCTACAAAATAAAAATAAAAAACTCAGCCAGATGTGGTAGCACACACCTGTAGTCCCAGCTAATCCAGAGGCCGAGGTGGGTGGATCACTAGAGCCCAGGAGATCAAGGATATAATGAGCCATGACAGCACCACTGCATTCCAGCCTGCACTGACAGAACAAGACCCTCTCTTAAACATAAAGAAGCAGAATTTAAGGCCGGGCGCGGTGGCTCACGCCTGTAATCCCAGCACTTTGGGAGGCCGAGGTGGGTGGATCACGAGGTCAAGAGATCGAGACCACCCTGGTCAACATGGAAAAACCCCGTCTCTACTAAAAATACAAAAAATTAGCTGGGCATGGTGGCACATGCCTGTAATCCCAGCTACTCAGGAGGCTGAGGCAGGAGAATTGCCTGAACCCAGGAGGCGGAGGTTGCGGTGAGCCGAGATCGCGCCATTGCACTCCAGCCTGGGTAACAAGAGCGAAACTCTGTCTCAAAAAAAAAAAAAAAAAAAAAAAAAAAGCAGAATTTCTAAACTGAAAATAAAGCAAGAAATTAACATCCGTAACTGCAGAAAAACTGATCAGTAAGAAACTTGTGGGGTTTTTTTCTTCATATGGGGCTCAGGTGAGGTAATTATTTATTAAAATTATAATGAGGCTAGGCAAAGTGGTGCAAGCCTGTAATCTCAGCACTTTGGGAGGCTGAGGCAGGTGGCTCACCTGAGGTCAGAAGTTCGAGATAAGCCTGGCCAACATGGTGAAACCCCATCTCCACTAAAAAAAAAAAAAAAAAAAAAAAAAAAAAATTAGCTGGGTATGATGGTGTACACCTATAACCCCAGCTACTTGGAGGCTGAGGCAGGAGAACTGCTTGAGCCTGGGAGGCAGAAGTTTTGGTGAGCCAAGATGGTGCTACTGCATTCTAGCCTGGGTGACAGAAGGAGACTCTGACTCAAAAAAAAAAAAAAAAGAAAAAAAGGAAAGTACAAGATTAAATTCAATGTTATAGACTATCAAAAATGGGAGTAAAATCAGGAGTTCAAATCCCACCTCTCCTGAAAATACAAAAGTTATCTGGGTGTGGTGGCAGGTTCCTGTAATCCCAGCTACTTAGGAGGGAGAGTCAAGAATTGCTTGAACCAGGGAGGTGGAAGTTGCAGTGAGCTGAGATCCCACCACTGCACTCCAACCTGGGCAACAGAGCAAGACTCCGTCTCAATACATAAACAGATAGATAGATAAATAAATAAATAGGGAATAAAAATGATAGCAGGGGCTGGGCACAGTGGCTCACATTTTTAATCCCAGCACTTTTGGGAGGCTGAGGTGGGCAGATGGCTTGAGCTCAGAAGATTGAGATGAGCCTGGGTAACATGGCAAACCCTATCTCAACAACAAAAAAATACTGTAGTCTCAACTACTCAGGAGGCTGAAATGGAAGAATCACTTGAACAGGGGAGGCAAAGGTTGCAGTGAACCGAGATAATGCCACTGCACTACAGCCTGGGTAGCAGAGTGAGATCCTGTATCTCAAAAAAAAAAAAAAAAAAAAAAAAGGTGATAAAGAAGAGGTATATTTCAGCCCTCAGTTTAGAATATACCAAATTTCCTAGACTGCTGCGGGGGCCAAAAAATTAGGAAATGTTACTGGAAGACAGTAATTTTTTTTTTTTTTTGGAGATAAGTTCTTGCTTTCTCACCCAGCTGGAGGACAGTAGCACAATCTTATCTCACTGCAGCCTCAACTTCTAAAGCTCAAGTGATCCTCCCACCTCAGCCTCCTGAGTAGCTAGGACCACAAGCATGCACTCCCACACACGGCTAATTTTTAGTTGTTGTTTTTTTTTATAGAGATGAGGTCTCGCGATGTTGCCCAGGCTGGGCTCTAGTTATCCTCCTGCCTTGGCTTCCCAAAGTGCTGGGACTACACATGTAAGCCACCACACTGGGCCATAAATTATTTCAAATAAAATATGTCTGCCAATTTTTAAAAAAAAATTATATTGCCTAAAATAACTCGCTCTTGGCCAGTCTACTACAGAATAGAATTTATAACAGAATATTTATACATCAGTATAAAACTTGTTCTTCCTATGGTTATGAAAAAAACTATATTTCTATAAATGAGTCTTTGTAAGAAAGGCATATGCATTCTGAATCACATTAGAGCTTTACGCATCATACATAAGAGGCACAAATTTACAGTAACCTCCTAGCCAGGCACGGTGGCTCACGCCTATAATCCCAGCACTTTGGTAGGCCAAGGAAAGCAGATCACTTGAGTCCAGAAGTTCAAGACCAGCCTAGCCAACATGGCAAAACCCTGTCTGTACTAAAAATACAAAAAATCAGCTAGGCATGGTGGTGTGCACCTGTAATCACAGCTACTCAAGGGGCTAAAGCGGGAGAACTGCTTGAATCTGGGAGGCAGAGATTACAGTGACCCGAGAGAGCACCACTGCACTCTAGCCTGGGTGACAGAATGAGACTCCATCTCAAAAAATAAAAAAAATAAAATAAAGTAGCCTCCTTTGGGAATTCATCATTCTCAAATCCCAAACAAAATAGGAAATTACAATATATGCATATAATTAAGGTTTTCCATCATCAGCTAGGCACTATTGCTTTTGTCCACTGTTGAAACATTGAACATATATTTCGGTTGGACAGCATTTAAATTTATCATTTACCCTCACTCTCTTTCTAAAGGGATGAAGACAGTCCAGTGACTAACAAGGCAGGCTGGAATCAGATAAGCTTGGATTTAAATCCAGTTCTCTGACATACTAGATACATTATGTAGCCAAATTTACTATTCCTACCGCAAAATCCTTCTCTCTTAGGTAGATATGAATATTAATCAAAGTTTAGATTTATCAAGTGTTTACTAGATGCCAGGCACCATTCTGAGTGCTTTATAACATACCTATTTTTTTTTTCCTTTTTGAGATGGAGTCTTGCTTTGTCACCCAGGCTAGAGTGCAGTGGCTTGATCTCAGGTCACTGCAACCTCTGCCTCCTGGGTTAAAGCGATTCTCCTGCCTCAGCCTAAGTAGCTGGGATTACAGCTACTTAGGTGCCTGCCACCAAGCCTGGCTAATTTTTGTATTTTTAGTGGAGACGGGGTTTCACCATGTTGGCAAAGATGGTCTCAAACTCTTGACCTCATGATCCACCCACCTCAGCCCCTCCCAAAGTGCTGGGATTACAGGCATGAGCCACTGCACCCAGCAACATGCTATTTTTAAATCACTCTATGAGGTAGCAGTATTAATCTGTCTACAGATTAAGAAGCTGGCCGGGCGCGGTGGCTCAAGCCTGTAATCCCAGCACTTTGGGAGGCCGAGGCGGGTGGATCACGAGGTCGAGAGATCGAGACCATCCCGGTCAACATGGTGAAACCCCGTCTCTACTAAAAATACTAAAAATTAGCTGGGCATGGTGGTGCGTGCCTGTAATCCCAGCTACTCAGGAGACTGAGGCAGGAGAATTGCTTGAACCCAGGAGGCGGAGGTTGCGGTGAGCCGAGATCGCGCCATTTGCACTCCAGCCTGGGTAACAAGAGCGAAACTCCGTCTCAAAAAAAAAAAAAAGAAGCTAAGGCACCGAATCAGGTAACTTGCCCAAAATCATAGCTATTAATATGAAAAAGTCAGGTCTCAAACTCACTTGCATCCTACCTCTTATTAGCTATATGTTAACTGAGCAATGTACGCAAAGATCTCTGTACAGTGCTTGGCCCACAGTAAGCAGTCAATAAAGGTTAACTAGTGTGGTTATTGAGAACTTCCTATATACATCCTTACACACACTCCAGTTATGGCCCCACAGGTGTTTGTGAAGAGGATAGAAACTCATCTAGATAGGACGGCAAGTGGAAAGGGAGGCTTAGAGAAATAATTTTAATAACTAAGCATTCATTTTGCAAGTATAATTTTCAGTTATCAAAAACTGATCAGAAATGCAGTTTTAACACTACAAACCACAGAGAGAAGTGAAAAAAAGAAGAGAAAATTTGAAGTATAGGTAACGAAGGATGTAAGGACAAACACACACAAAAAGGAACACTATTGCTGTATTCAAATGCCCTCTGTACTCCAAAATAAATTACAGCTTTCTCAAAGCCTAAAAACACTAGCAATATTACAAGTGCTGTGACTTTGACAGTCATCTTATTGCAGGGACATCTAAACCTGGATACAGGCCGGGTGCAGTGGCTCACACCTGTAATCCCACAACTTTGGGAGGCCGAGGCGGGTGGATCACCTGAGGTCGGGAGTTCCAGACCAGACTGACCAACATGGAAAAACTCCGTCTTCTACCAAAAATACAAAATTAGCCGGGCGTGGTGGCACATGCCTGCAATCCAAGATACTTGGGAGGCTGAGGCAGGAGAATTGCTGGAACCCAACAGCCGGAGGTTGCAGTGAGCCGAGATCGCACCATCGCACTCCAGCCTGGGCAACAAGAGCGAAACTCCATCTCAAAAAAAGAAAAGGTTGGGCATGGTAGCAGATGCCTCTACTACTACAGCGACTCAGGAGACTGAGGCAGAAGAATCGACTGAACCTGGGAGGCAGAGGTTGCAGTGAGCTGAAATCATGCCACTGCACTCCAAGCTGGGTGACAGAGCGAGGCCTCGTCTCAAAAAAACAAGTTGCTCAGGTCCCAACCCTTGCCACACTGTGCCTGTCAACTACTATGGATCCTTTAAAAAGAGGCTATACTTACCTCACTTTACAAACAAAAAACTAAGGTCCAAAAAGGCTAGTTAACAGCATAAAGTCACGCGACTAGTATTACAATCAGAACAAAAGTACAGATTTTCCTGAGCCATATCCATTTAATTTTTTTTCCCCAATAATCACTAAAGACAGTGTAGTGGGGTGCTTCTAAAAAAGTACCCTGCCTCAACCAATTCCAAGCACCAGGATTACTTGGTGACCAACTGTATTTAAAATTTCTTCCCAAAGAAAGTGTTCATCACTGCATTTTCCCAGTTCCTATACTACTATTTGTTAAACAAACTAAGACCCTAGCCACTACCCTCAAACCCGAGTTATAAATAAAACCCCAAATCATTAAAGTAACTTCATACATTTATCCTTAAGAATCCTCCTCTGTGGGGGCCGTGTTCAGTGGCTCATGCCTGTATTCCCAGCACTTTGGGAGACTAACATGGTCTGATCACAAGGTCAAGAGTTCGAAACCAGCCTGGCCAACATGGTGAAACCCGTTTCTACTAAAAATACGAAAATAAACTGGACGTGGTGGTGCGTGCCTGTAATCCCAGCTACTTAGGAGGCTGAAGCAGAGGAACCACTTGAAACCAGAAGATGGATGCTACAGTGAGCTGAGATCGTGCCATCGCACTCCAGTCTGAAAGAGTGAAACTCTGTCTCAAAAAAAAAGGAAAAAAAATCCTCCTCTGAAATGTCTAACCCATCAGCCCTATTTTTATTTCACAGCCCATTTTATAGAACCTTCACTACAGTCTGAAAGAGTCTACTGTATAGAATTGTAATTATATTTAATTTAAAATTCAAGGACAAGCATAAACGGCAATCCCTCACATTTAGGAAAACAACTCAAAATTTTTTGGCCTTTTGCTGAATAAATTCTTCTATCCCACTCGTGCAATTTAATAACTTAGATACGCTGTGTTAAGGCTACTTGGTATTATCAAGTCCCCTACAAGAAGCCTGAAAAACCAAATGAACTTCACCAACTCCACCAGAAAAACAAATAGTAACAAGAACTATTACTTAGTCTTCAGTGCCTATGTCTCTTACTCTTGGAACTTAGTACTTTTTCTCCTACCAACAAATGAGTGATTTGGGCAGATTCAGAGGAGGCAGGTCCTGGCCTTTCAGAGAGTGAAAAGAGCCACAGGAAACTTCTCATTACATATAAAAACAGGCACACATACATTTAACTATCCATGGAACAAGAGGGCTCATCTTCTGCTTTCAAGACCTACCACCAAAAATATTTTATAGTTGGCTGGGCACAGTGGCTGACGCTTATTAATTCCAGCACTTTGGGAGGCAGAGGCAGGTGGATCATGAGGTCAGGAGTTCCACAACAGCCTGGCCAACACTGT
Source organism: Saimiri boliviensis (assembly GCF_048565385.1). Classification (NCBI taxonomy): domain Eukaryota; kingdom Metazoa; phylum Chordata; class Mammalia; order Primates; family Cebidae; genus Saimiri; species Saimiri boliviensis. Next base: position 229,971,548 of record NC_133449.1, read on the forward strand.
GAAATCCCATCTATACTAAAAACACAAAAATTAGCTGAGCGTGGTGGCAGAAGCCTATAATCCCAGCTACTTGGGAGGCTGAGACAGGAGAAGCACTTGAACCTGGGAGGTGGAGGTTGCAGTGAGCTGAGATCTCACCACTGTACTCCAGCCTGGGTGACCAGAGCGAGACTCTGTCTCAAAAAAAAAAAAAAAAAAAAAAAAAAGTTTTATAGTTAATGAAAAGTCAAATAAAGCAGAAATGAAGAAAGTAACAGGCTAATTAAAATTACATGTGAGAATTTTCTTTTCTTTTTTTTTTTTTTTTTTGAGACGGAGTTTCGCTCTTGTTACCCAGGCTGGAGTGCAATGGCGCGATCTCGGTTCACCTCAACCTCCGCCTCCTGGGTTCAGGCAATTCTCATGCCTCAGCCTCCTGAGTAGCTGGGATTACAGGCATGCGCCACCACGCCCAGCTAGTGTTTTGTATTTTTAGTAGAGACAGGGTTTCACCGTGTTGACCAGGATGGTCTCGATCTCTCGACCTCGTGATCCACCCGCCTCGGCCTCCCAAAGTGCTGGGATTACAGGCTTGAGCCACCGCGCCCGGCCACATGTGAGAATTTTCAAAGATGGCTAACTCAAAAACAGCAGCTGCTATGTTTGACAAACCAATTTTCCCACCCATCTTCTCCCTTCTCTCCCCATCTCTCTCATACACACACACATCCCTGTAATAACATTGTGAAGTGTTGTCTAAGCCTCATTTTAGCAAGAAGGAAACATCCCCAGACTTCATGTCTATGAAATATCTGGGCTGGGCATGAAGGCTCACGCTTGTAATATCAGCACTTTGGGAGGCCGAGGCCGGTGGATCACCTGAGGTCAGGAGTTCAAGACCAACCTGGCCAACACTGTATTTTTGTCTCTACTAAAAATATAAAAATTAGCTGGGTGTGGTGATGTGTGCCTATAATCCCAGCTACTCAGGAGGCTGAGGCAGGAGAACTGCTAGAACCCGGGAGGTGGAGGCTGCAGTGAGCTGAGATCACGCCACTGCACTCCAGCCTGAGCAACAGAGCAAGACTGTCTCCAGAAAAAAAGTAAAAGAAGAAATATCTGGTGGACTGAACATCTTGTGATGCTAAGCAGCAAGCAGAAAAACCATCACACAAATTAATTACCAAGAAGGGGCCAGGTGCAGTAGCTCACGCCTGTAATCCCAGCACTTTGGTAGGCTGTGGTGGGCAGATCACGAGGTCAGGAGCTCAAGACCAGCCTGGCCAACATGGTGAAACCCCATTTTCTATTAAAAATACAAAAAGTAGCCGGGCGCGGTGGCTCAAGCCTGTAATCCCAGCACTTTGGGAGGCTGAGGCGGGTGGATCACGAGGTCAAGAGATCGAGACCATCCTGGTCAACATGGTGAAACCCCGTCTCTACTAAAGATACAAAAAATTAGCTGGGCATGGTGGCACGTGCCTGTAATCCCAGCTACTCAGGAGGCTGAGGCAGGAGAATTGCTTGAACCCAGGAGGCGGAAGTTGCAGTGAGCCGAGATCGCACCATTGCACTCCAGCCTGAACAAGAGCGAAACTCCGTCTCAAAAAAAAAAAAAAAACCAAAAAGTAGGGCCGGGCGCGGTGGCTCAAGCCTGTAATCCCAGCACTTTGGGAGGCCGAGGCGAGTGGATCACAAGGTCGACAGATCGAGACCATCCTGGTCAACATGGTGAAAACCCGCCTCTACTAAAAATACAAAAAACTAGCTGGGCATGGTGGCGCGTACCTGTAATCCCAGCTACTCAGGAGGCTGAGGCAGGAGAATTGCCTGAACCCAGGAGGCGGAGGTTGCGGTGAGCCGAGATGGCGCCATTGCACTCCAGCCTGGGTAACAAGAGCGAAACTCCATCTCAAAAAAAAAAAAAAAAAATACAAAAAGTAGTGGCCAGACATGGTGGCAGGCTCCTGTAATTCCAGCTATTCAGGAGGCTGAGGCAGGAGAATTGCTTGAACCTGGGAGGCAGAGGTTGCAGTGAGCCGAGACCGCGCCATTACACTCCAGCCTGGGCAACAGAACAAGACGCTGCCTCAAAAAAAAAAAAAAAAAAAAGCCAGGCGCGGTGGCTCAAGCCTGTAATCCCAGCACTTTGGGAGGCCGAGGTGGGTGGATCACGAGGTCAAGAGATCGAGACCATCCTGGTCAACACTGTGAAACCCCGTCTCTACTAAAGGTGCAAAAAATTAGCTGGGCATGGTGGCGCGTGCCTGTAATCCCAGCTACTCAGGAGGCTGAGGCAGGAGAACTGCCTGAACCCAGGAGGCGGAGGTTGTGGTGAGCCGAGATCGCGCCATTGCACTCCAGCCTGGGTAACAAGAGCGAAACTCCGTCTCAAAAAAAAAAAAAATAATTACCAAGAAGGCTGACATCCTACTACCAGCCTCCATGCTTTTGTTTTATAGAAGCCCTAACCTAGAAGCATATTCATTTTTCTATACTTATGTATTTTTCAGTGATGCAAAAAACTGTATAAAAGTATATTTGAGTACAGGATTGAAGAAAATTAGAATAAAAATATTTTAATGGCTTCCAACTTTCAAGTCTTTCATCACTACTTTAAGAATCCCACAAATTCACTTAGTTTCATCATTCTTTAACTGTATTTTACAAGAGCGGTCTGCAGTATTTTCATGGGAGTATAACATGGTTAGACAAGGCATCAGGCTACAATGTTGACATATCCTCCATCCGAAAAGTCTACAGTTCCCTTACATTCTCAACATGTAATATCCTATGTTTCAATACCTTCAACCAGACAGAACAGCTCTCTCCATTGCAATCATATTATATCCTTCCCTATAAATAGCAGCCTGCTCCCACCATTTATTTATATGTAATCATAGGTCATGGCTTCCTGCCCCAGTGAAAGACGGATGGCATCCCAGGACTCCTAAAGTACTATCATTTCTCTAATGTATATAGTTGGGGTTTTAGCAGGACTTGAGTTTTATAACAAATCTTAGGTTTTCAAGAAAATTAGAAAAGTAATTTTCTGAGGACACCTGTTAAAACTTCCTCCTACTTCGGCTCCTTGCCCCTTCAGTAAAATCACCTCAGAAATTAGGAGCCGTTTCCAGCTGAGCCATTAAGATACAAAAAACAAAACAAACAAAAGCAAACCACAATTGGGTACTCTTCTCTAACATAAACCTATCCTTGTACCACTAGGCAACCCCTTTCTCTAAAATACAACATTCAGACTGCCCTACTTCATGCTTGTCATAATTAATTTGAAATGAGTTATCTTAATTTAAAAGTCATTATTGAGTAGTGGCATGCATGTGTAATCTCAGCTACTCGGGAGGCTGAAGCACAAGAATTGCTTGAACCCGAGAGGCGGAGGTTGCAATGAGCTGAGATCGAACCACTGTATTCCAAACTGGGCAACAGAGACCCTGTCTTTAAAAAAAAAAAGAAAAAAAAGAAGTCATTATTGAACTGGCTACAATTTTAAAATAATACCACTCCCCAATTCTCAAGAGTAGAGATTGATGTCCCTTCTCTTCAAGAAAGGAATGTAGTCCTTTGGATCAAGAAACCCATCAGGCCACAAGGCATGGCAGAAAAGGCACAAATTTGGATTAAGACAAATCTAGGCTTTCATTGGAGTTTAGTTACTCAGCTGTTTAGCCTTGGCAAAGTCCACAGGACCTCTTTAAGTCTCAACTTCTGCTTCAGTAAAATAGGTATAAAACACCCACTTTCCTCAACAGATTGTGAAGAGAATAGAAGGAGATAGCTAATGTAAAGAGCCCAATATCTAAACAGTGTCAATAAATAAATATTAGTTACAGTCCCCACAAGAAGGGCTGAGGGGACAACTGGATAATCCTTATTACATGAAAAATGAGAAAACAGGCCGGGCTCCGTGGCTCATGCCTGTAATCCAAGCACTTTGGAGGCCAAGGCGGGCAGATCACCTGAGGTCGGGAGCTCAAGACCAGCCTGACCAACATGGTGAAACCCTGTCTTTTAAAAAAAAAAAAAAGAGAGAGCCGGGCGCGGTGGCTCAAGCCTGTAATCCCAGCACTTTGGGAGGCCGAGGTGGGTGGATCACAAGGTCAAGTGATCGAGACCATCCTGATCAACATGGTGAAACCCCGTCTCTACTAAAAAATACAAAAAAAATTAGCTGGGCATGGTGGTGCGTGCCTATAATCCCAGCTACTCAGGAGGCTGAGGCAGGAGAATTGCCTGAACCCAGGAGGCGGAGGTTGCGGTGAGCTGAGATCGTGCCATTGCACTCCAGCCTGGGTAACAAGAGCGAAACTCTGTCTCAAAAAAAAAAGAAAAAAAAAAGAGAGAGAGAGAAACAACACTTCCTGGAAGCCTCTTTTGTAAGTGCCAGGCACTTTGATAGGCCCTTTCTCATAGTGTCTTTTTTTTAAATAACACGTTGGTACTGTGACTCAGATGCAAACTCATACTATCTTACACTTAAATCTTAAGACATCCTTTAATTATTCCCCCCCCCCTTTTCCTTTTTAAAAGAGGTTAAATAACTAAGCAGGTCATCATCAGAAGTGGTGAGTCCTATTTTCAACTGAGGTCTTTCTGACTACAAACACTCAACAAGCTACTTATTACGTGGCTTAAATGGCTAATTTTGAAAACACACACGCTACTTCCAAACAGTGGTTTCACCTGAAGAGAAGTTAGAATTGAGCACATCTTTATAAACATAATAAATTCCAAAATGAACACTGATGATTAGATCTTAATCAAGCATACTATCATAATTAAGGTTTACTATCTAAAGCACCACAGTTAATAAATTCTTGAATAGCTGCTCTTAAACAGAAACCATTATTTTTAAAATCCAGGTCAAACCTAATCTGCAGTATGGGTCACCAATGCACACACACTAATACAAACCTCAGCTCTGACCAACAACCAAGACTACTGCTGAAAACTGTTCAAAGAGGTCTTGGTGGCAACTGCATTCATTTAAGGACTGATTCAGTGCCTATTGTATAAACAGTGCTTCTGATAGTAAACTCTTGTAAAAGTCCAAAGTCAAACATCCCAGTAACAAATTTCACATTTCATTTGGATTTAGTCCCAAGAAACACAACTTACAGCATAAACATAACTCTCAAATGCACTGAGAAACCGAAACATTCTGGTGACTTACATTATTGCCACATTTGCTTTATCATTGCGGTGTGAAACTAAACCTGCATATCTCCAAGGTATACAACCTTACAACTCATATCTCTTAAATAATTTCTTATTAGTAACGTATAAACTCTTAAGTTCACATGAACTATAATTTCCTGTTAAACAAACTTGTAAATCCTAAACAAAAACTTTTAGCAGAAAACCTAAAGCTTAATTCTTCACTATTTCAAAAGACAAAGATAAGGGAGTACTTCCTATAACCTGTATGAAATCATAATGGTATTACAAAAATTAAGAGGTGTGCCCTAAGCTTACAAAGCAGGTAACTTACAATGGTGGTGGTGTGGTGTTTTTTGTTTGTTTGTTTGTTTTCTTGAGACAGAGTCTCGCTCTGTCACCCAGCCTAGAGTGCAGTGAGACAATCTTGGCTCACTGCAACCTCCGCCTCCCAGGTTCAACTGATTGTCCTGCTCAGCCTCCCAAGTACCTGGGACTACAGGTGTGCACCACCGCACATGGCTAATTTTTGTATTTTTAGTAGAGACAGGGTTTCACCATGTTGGCCAGACTAGTCTTGAACTCCTGGCCCCAAGTGATCCATCTGCCTCATCCTCCCAAAGTGCTGGGATTATAGCCATGAGCCACTGTGCCCACCTGCAATGGTGGTTTTAAAATTCTTTGAGAAGCCGGGCGCGGTGGCTCAAGCCTGTAATCCCAGCACTTTGGGAGGCCGAGGCAGGTGGATCACGAGGTCAAGAGATCAAGACCATCCTGGTCAACATGGTGAAACCCTGTCTCTACTAAAAATACAAAAAAATTAGCTGGACATGGTGGCACGTGCCTGTAATCCCAGCTACTCAGGAGGCTGAGGCAGGAGAATTGCCTGAACCCAGGAGGCGGAGGTTGCGGTGAGCCGAGATCGTGCCATTGCACTCCAGCCTGGATAACAAGAGCGAAACTCCGTCTCAAAAAAAAAAAAAAAAAAAAAGTACACATTCCCACACATATAAAATTTTACAGGACACCCCATTAAAACCCATCCATAGATCCTCTTATAGAGAATATGCCATCTCCAAGTAAAAACCTCTTATAGAGGAATTTATTTATGCTTTAAGAAATTTTTCTTTGAAGTACTGTCAGTATACAAAAAGAAAAATTTCTCATTTTAAAAATGCTGTCCTTTGAGGAATTTACAATTACCAACTTATAAAAATTTTACTTACCCACAACTTCACATTAAAAGGACATGCCAGGCCGGGCGCAGTGGCTCAAGCCTGTAATCCCAGCACTTTGGGAGGCCGAGGCGGGTGGATCATGAGGTTGAGAGATCGAGACCATTCTGGTCAACATGGTGAAACCCCGTCTCTACTAAAAATACAAAAAACTAGCTGGGTGTGGTGGCGGGTGCCTGTAATCCCAGCTACTCAGGAGGCTGAGGCAGGAGAATTGCCTGAGCCCAGGAGGCGGAGGTTGCGGTGAGCCGAGATCGCGCCATTGCACTCCAGCCTGGGTAACAAGCGAAACTCCGTCTCAAAAAAAAAAAAAAAAAAAAAAGGACATGCCTCCTAAATCCTTTAAATTCTTGCAATAATAAAAATAACTTAATTTTTAAAACTTCTCTGGTTTCCTTTATCCACTAACTAAAAGTGCTGATAAAATGTGTGGTCCTGAACTAGGGGTGGCAAAGAAGAGAGTTCCAAGATATTGCCAAGACCAAGAACCTTGAAAAGCTTACAATGTAGTTGCACAATCTGTTCTATCAAAAAACAAAAACAAAACAAAACAAACAAAAAAACTTTCAACAATTTCCTGACCATTTTGAACAAAAACAGGTGGTTTTAAGTTGAAACCTTTAAATGGACAGGCAAAGGAATACCATAGGAAAAAAGACCAAAAACTAGATTCATAGAAACTAAAGAAGGAAAAGGACAAATTACGTGACCAAAGGACTAAGTATCCTAAGCAACATATCGACTAAGTATTCTAAGGGACCAAAAGACTAAGTATTCTAAGTAACATTCTCTTTTTTTTTTAGACAGAGTTTCGCTCTTATTACCCAGGCTGGAGTGCAATGGCGCGATCTCGGCTCACCGCAACCTCCGCCTCCTGGGTTCAGGCAATTCTCCTGCCTCAGCCTCCTGAGTAGCTGGGATTACAGGCACGCGCCACCATGCCCAGCTAATTTCTTGTATTTTTAGTAGAGACAGGGTCTCACCATGTTGACCAGGATGGTCTCGATCTCTTGACCAGGATGGTCTCGATCTCTTAACCTCGTGATCCACCGCCTCGGCCTCCCAAAGTGCTGGGATTACAGGCGTGAGCCACCGCGTCCAGCCCTAAGTAACATTCTCAAGAATGTAATTGATTTATCAGATAAACCTAGCTTGAAAAGGTATAGCCAATTCCACAAACTAAGGCAACAGAATAATACAAACATGGCAACTTCTCTAAAAATGTTACCTTAAAAAATGTTACTGCAAATGATTAAGAAAGCAAGTTAAAATTAATTGACTTAAGACAAATAAATGGCTAGCATCCTATATACTTCCACCATCATGCCCATGGCAGACACCACCAACAAATCACACAACACTTCCCTCCTCCCCAAACATAATCTCAACACAGAATCTCCAGAAAAAGTCAGAGTAGGCATTATTAGTGAACCTATTTGTTGTCCTTGATAGCTACTTTCAAATGCTGAAGTTGCCGGTCGTAGTACATGCCTGTAATCCTAGCACTTTGGGAAGCCGAGGTGGGTTAAGATCACCTGAGGTCAGGAGTTCAAGACCAGCCTGACCAACATGGTAAAACCCCCCCAATAAAAATACAAAAATTAGCCAGGCATGGTGGCGCACACCTGTAATCCCAGCTACTCAGAAGGCTGAGGCAAGAGAATTGCGGGAGAATGAGGTTGCAGTGAGCTGAGATGGCATCACTGCACTTCAGCCTGGGCGACAATCAGATTCTCTCTCAAAAAAAAAAAGAATGATTTTTTGTTAAAGAAAATAAATCATTATGGTCAAGAGAACCTAAATTTTCCTAATTAAAAAGATTTTTTAAAAATGTAATCCCCTTTTTAAGGAGTTCTAGAAAATTATATTTTTTGAGAGCTTATTTTTGACCCATTTGAATAAAAAAAACTGGAGACAGTTGCTTTTCTGAGTATCTACAAAGTTGGCTAGGATGGTCTCGATCTCAGGCCTACTTAATTAGGGATTTATTTATTTATTTATTTTAGAGACAGGGTTTCACCATGTTGGTCAGGCTGGTGTCAAACTCCTGACCTCGTGAACTGCCCACCCGGGCCTCCCAAAGTGCTGGGATTACAGGCGTGGGCCATGGCCCTTAGGTAGATTGAGATTTTTAAAAATATGTAGTTTAGGCTGGGCGCTGTGGCTAACGCCTGTAATCCCAACACTTTGGGTGGCCAAGGCGGGAAGATCACCTGAGGTCAGGAGTTCAAGACCAGACTGACCAACATGGTGAAATCCCGTCTTTAAAAAAAAAAAAAAAATCTGTAAATCGTACTACTAAGAGAAAGCACTTTGTTCTTGCCGTTTAAGAGAAATACTGATCAGTATTAACCAAACACTTCTGAGAATGTATGTGGTCACTTAAGATTTCTGTCATTTCCTTCAAAAGAATTTAAGGTAGAACAGACTCCCAAAGTGAGGTGATTAAAAAGAGAAATAAAAACATCCCTGGAACCCTAGGATCATGTTACAGCGAGTAACATTTAGCATGCAATAAACCAAAAGGAAAGAGTGAAAATCTGGATTCAGGAAGATGTAAGAGTACTACGGTATAAATGAGAAACATTTCCTAAGTACTCAAGTCTAATAAAGAAAAATATCTAATATTCTACGAAAAAAATAGGAGGCTCCAGCTGCCTAGTCTAACAACAGGGTTCAATTCAAGTATTATATATACATAGGCAGAAAACAGCACAATCTCAGGAATATGAACACCGTAACAAGGAGTTTTTCAGGCTGGGCGCTCTGGCTCACTTTGGGAGGGCGAGGTGGGAGGATCACGTGGTCAAGAGATGGAGACCAGCCTGGCCAACATGGTGAAAGGCTGTCTCTACCAAAAATAAAAATAAAAATTAGCCAGGCGTGGTGGCGCGCACCTGAAGTCTTAGCTACTCAGGAGGCTGAGGCTGAGGCAGGAGAATCGCTTGAACCCAGGAAGCGGAGGCTGCAGTGAGCCCAGATCGCGCCACTGCACTCTAGCCTGGGCGACAGAGAAAGTCTTTGTCTACAAAAAATAAAAAAGCCCGGGGGGAAGTGGGGGACATTTCTCCACCAATCACAATTGCATTAATAGTAAAAATAGTAATTTGCTTTGAGAAACTATGTGTAGTGTCCATTAGGGGAAACTATATTTTAAAAGACGTTTTTTAGTAAAGTTCCTTCAACAGAAGCTGGTGAGCAAAGAATTACACATTTCTTACACATTCTAGAACTCCGTATGTATACCCAATTCAGACCCTTTTTTCCATTATTTTTTGTTATTTTAAGGATTAAGTAGTTTGAAAAGGCTTTTGTACTTCTTTTACAGTAAGTACAAAATACAACGAACATTCCTGCGCAGAACCTTTATTTCTTCCTAAAACAGGAGTGAAACCTGAGCCATCTGTAAAGACCCAAGATAGTCCTTAAGAAAAAAAAAAAATTTTTTTTTTAATCTTTTAAAAATAAATTTGCTTTGGCTGCTTGGTGCTTTTTCACTTGGACAGGTCACTCGTTTAAAAACGAACTTAGGCTAACGCCCTTTTCGGCCTTAGCCCACCTGCACCCAGGTGAAAAATAAATAAAAATAAATAACGAACTTAAAATTTGCGTAGGTTGCCACACTGCATAAAAGAGAATCAAAACAGATCGACTTTGCTCCGTAAGACAACCTATTTTCAATAAACAAACATGACACGGACAAAGAAGAGTTGATATCTGGGCAGTACCTGCTGGAAAGAGCTTTAGAAGCAGAAAAAAGCCCATGTAGCCTATGCTTACAGAACACCGTTTCCTGAGTGGCTTTAACTGCGCATTACCAATACTGAGTAGTACACAGAGCGCACTTAACATTTGATAAACGGGGGAGGAAATAAAGACGAAAGTCCTTCAGAGAGCCAATTAAAGACAGCCACCAAGAGAGATGAATAGGAAGATAGATCAGGAACCCCTCTTACTTTCCTCTTGTCCAGAAATGCAACCGTCCCACCTGAGCACACCCGAGACCAAGGCTCCAGCTTTTGCTTTAGCCAGTAAACCAAAAGCAACCAGTAGAGCCCAGACTAAGAGCTCGCTCACTCACCTCCTGGATGCGCTTCCTGGCCCGCTGAAGCACTTCTTCGTAGCCCTTCTGCCGCAGCTCGCTGAGGCTTTCGTAATACTCCTCGGGATCGTCGGTCTCGGTGAAGAGCACCTGGGAGAGGATCTTCCAGCCGCAGGTGTCCAGGCCATGGCCCAGGTAGACCTGGAGCTGGTAACACAGACTGTCGATTTCCTGCTCGGTCATCTCGGGGGCGCCCCCGAACAGCACAGTCCACATGCCCGAAGGTTCCTCGGGGAACACCGGCAGGCACGGCTCCAACTGCGAGTTCACCGAGCACAGCTGCTGGTGCACCGCGCGCAGATCCTGGAAAGAGAAGAGTCCGGCCCAGCTGCACTCTTCGGCCGGAGACTCCAGCTCGGCGGCGGGCGGCTGCTGCTCCGCGTCCGAGAGCGCCAGAGGCGCCTCGTCCTCCTTCACCATTTCCAGCACCTCGATCTCCTCGGAGACCGTCCCGGAGGCGCTCACTATCCGTACAGAAGACACCGGGGCCTCTCTGGGCGCCGGCCGGGCTGCCGCAGTAGCGGCCTCCGTCGCATCGCTGGCTTCAGACGTTCTCAGAACCGGGCTGGGTCTGGCCCGCACTGGGCTCCTAAGACGACTCTCCGCCCCTCTGCTGCCGGGACTCCGCAGCCGCGGGTCCCCCAGAAGGCTGCGAGTGCTCCGAGGAGAGCCGCCCTCCGCCAAGGCCGGGCTCCGCCGGGTCCCGGGGCTTCTAACCAGAGGTGCACAGGCAGTAGCCTCGGGCCGGCCCCTGCCAGCGGGGCTGCCGGGCCCGCGGCTCCCGTCGGACGCAGCTGCGCCGGCCTCGGCGCCACCTCGCGCCCCCGCCTGCTCCCGGGAGCCGCTCCTCTGCCTCTGGGCCGTCCGGTTGTGGCAGGTTATGGCAAACTTGCCCTCAATCTCGTTCCAGGCCACAATAAAGACGAATTTGTGCTTCTCGCGCTCCTCGAACACATGGGGTCGCACAGCCACCCAGTCCGACTCGAGTGTCTCCTCCAGCGCGAACGACATGGTGGCTCCGGCTTCTCGCCGCGCGCGAGGGCCGCTGGCCCGGTCCACCCGAGGACTCCCCGCTGGCTGCGCCGCGCCCCCCGCTCACCCTCGCCGGGCGCCTTCAGCCATCTTAGTGCGCCGGCCCGCTCTCCCGGCTCGCTCGCCAGTCCCTCCGTGCTCGGACCGCGGAGCTCCTTTGTGGCGCGGCTCGCGGGAAGGACAATACGCGTCCCGGGAGCAGGTAGTTCACATGGTCACGTGCGGTCGGATCTGTTTACAAGCCCCGCGCTGCCGCAGCGCTCCGCGGCCGCCCGCCGCCCCCCGCGCGGGGCCGTGGAGCTGCGTCTGCGGCGCTCCGGAGGTGAGGCACGGGTCCCGCGGGGTCGGGCCGGCGCTGTGTGCGTCCCGGTCGCCCGCCCCGCCCCCGCTGCTGCCGCTGAAAACCCGGGATCGGCCTGACTGAAGAACGCGTCTCCTAAACTCTGCGCCTCAGCATCGCCACAATGTTGCCATTCGACTGCTGACGTCGGCGGCTCCACGAGGGACGTAAACACGGGCACGTGCCGCACGCTGGTGACGCGGCGGCGGCGCGCGCACCCAGCCCGAGCGCGCCGGCGCCCCCCCTCGGCGTCCCCTGAGCCAGCCAGCGAGAGACCGCGCTCCCGACTCTCCTTCCTTCCGTTCGGCCTCTTACTCCCACCGGCTGGAGGCAGCGGTCGGCGGGTTGCCGGTTCCGAAGGCTAAGAGAGTGGCAGGTGTGCCCTGCCGCACAGGTGGCCTCCGAACCCGGGAAAAGAGGAACTAAGACGGAGGAACTGAGACGTTTCGATTCCAGGTTTTGAGCCCCTCGAATGTAGTACGTTTGCCTCCATTCTCCTGGAGGGAGCCGGGACGGGCCGTCGCTCCTGCGTTCAGAAGTCGTGTCGCTGCGAGGAACGGCGTGCTGAACTCCGTGGGGCTCGCCCGCAGCCTGTTAGGTTCTCCCCTGATGCTCTTGAGACCAAAACAAAAATTCCAGAAGCTTTCCTGGAAAGACAGGAGTTTGAGATATGAAAGGAAGGTGTCTGAGGACAGCCCAGTAACACGCCAAAACGAAATGAAAATGCCATATCCTAAGAGCGTGAATGTTTACATTTTAGTTGTGGGGTTTTGTTGTTGTTGTTTTGGGACGGAGTCTCGGTCTGTCGTCAGGCTGGAGTGCAGTGGCGCGATCTCGGCTCACTGCAACCTCTGCCTCCGGAGTTCAAGCGATTCTCTTGCCTCGGCCTCCCGAGTGGCTGGGACTACAGGCGCCCCACCACACCCAGCTAATGTTTGTATTTTTAATAGAGACGGGGTTTCACCATGCTGGCATGGTGGTGTTGATCTCTTGTCCTCCTGATCCGCCCGCCTCAGCCTCAAAAGTGTTGGGATTACAGGCGTGAGCCACCGCGCGGGGCCCCATTGGCGTTTTATTGCTTCAGGTTTCGTCATTATGTACTGTTCTGTGAACTTCCTTTTGAGGTCACTGGGCTTTAGCGCTTTTGAAGTTGTATTCAATTATCGGAGTTCCCAGAATGCATATACAAAAAAAGTCATATCAATCTCTGCTATTCTTACTAAATGGTGATGAAACACAGTCTTAAAATTGCCTAGTAGGCTTTGTAATCCAGTTTATATTGTTGGCATTCTTTTTCCGATTAGTATCCAAGTCACAGATACTGTGCACCATAGTAAAGCACAGTAGGAATTAGTTGTTCTTTTACTTTTATTCACATTTCTAAAGTATATGCAAAACCATCTGGATTAATCTTGTATTGTTAGGTTCAGTAATAAACAGCTGTTTATTCAGATGACAGAACAGTACTGAACTAGCTAAGCTTCAAACTTAGTTCAGTATTGTCCAGCTCTAAGCTTCAACACTTGGTACAGTATTGTCCTGATACTTGAATAAACAGCCCCCCCAAAAATTTTTTTTTTGAGACTAGAGTCTCACTCTGTCACCCAGGCTGGAGCCCCGTGGGTTCAAGCGATTCTTCAGCCTCAGCCTCCCAAGTAGCTGGGATTACAGGCACACACGACCAAGTCCGACTGATTTTTGTAGTTTTAGTGTAGACAGGGTTTCTTCATGTTGGCCAAGCTGGTCTCAAACTCCTGACCTCAGATGATCTGCCCGGTTCTGCCTCCCAAAGTGCTGGGATTATAGACACAGCCAAACATTTTAGCCCTGTCACCTAGCTAGATACTTTAGACCTTTAGACATATAGATCTGCTTTGACGCCCCACATGTCCCCCTCAACAAAAGACATTTTGGGCAGGATGGGCAAAGTGCAAAATGACTTTGGTTTTTAACTTTATTTTTTATTTTTTATTTTTTGAGACGGTGTATCACTCTGTTGCCCTGACTGGATTGCAGTGGCATGATATTGGCTCACTGTAACCTCTGCCTCCAGGCTTCAGGCTAGTCTCCTGCCTCAGCCTCCTGAGTAGCTGGGATTACAGGCGTGTGCCATCACACCAGGCTAATTTTTGTATTTTTAGTGGAGACGAGGTGTCAACCATGTTGGTCTCGAACGCCTGTCCTCAGGTCATCTACCCCTCTGGGCCTTCCAAAGTGCTGGGATAACAGGTATGAGCCACCAAGCCTGGCTGGTTTTTAACTTTGTACAGTTCTTTATGTGAAACCACAAATTTTCAGAGTTTGTAACTGTGAGTTTGTGTCAACTCTCAAATGCAAGTCAGAGACAGTTTTAAAAAGCAGAAAGGAGGGAAAACCCATTTCAAATCTGAATTACGGGGCTGGGCATGGTGGCTGATGCCTGTAACCCAGCACTTTGGGAGGTTGAGGCAGGTAGATCACTTGAGGTCAGGAGTTCAAGACCAGCCTGGCCAACATGGTGAAACCCTGCCTCTACTAAAAATACAAAAGTTAGCCGGCACAAAAATTACAGGCACACACCTGTAATTCCAGCTACTTGGGAGGCTGAGGCAGGAGAATCCCTTGAACCCAGGAAGTGGAGGTTGCAATGAGCTGAGATGGCACCACTGTACTCTAGCCTGGGCAACAGTGAGACTCCACCCGAAAAAAAAAAAAAGAAAAAAGAAAAGAAAAAAGGTTTGAATTACCAGCTAAGCAAATGGCACATTATAGAAAAATTTATCTTCTTTTCTACTAAAAAGCAACTGCTAAAAGTTAGTTTTTCTGATAAAACATTACTGACATGATCCCATTATATATAATTGTGAATACAGGCTGGGCGCGGTGGCTCATGGTTGTAATCCCAGCCCTTTGGGAGGCCGAGGCAGGTGGATCACCTGAGGTCAGAAGTTCAAGACCAGTCTGGCCAACATGGTGAAACCCCGTCTCTAAAAAAAAAAAATTGTGAATACAGAGAATTAGTGTAAAAAAAAAACTTTGTTTACAAGTTCCCTTCACAGTAGAAGATGAAAAAAAGAAAAAAAATATTATTTAAAAAAAATAGGGTCGGGCTCAGTGGCTCATATCTGTAATCTGAGATGAGTGAATCATGAGGTCAAGAAGCTCAAGACCAGCCTGGCCAACATGGCCAAACTCTTCCTATACTAAAAATACAAAAATTAGCTGGGCGTGGTGGTGCACACCTGTAATTCCAGCTACTCAGGAGGCTGAGGCAGGAGAATCACTTGAACCCAGGAGGTGGAAGTGGTGGTGCGCTGAGGTCTCGTCACTGCACTCTGGCCTGGGTGACAGAGCGAGACTTCGTCTCAAAGAAATAATATGTTAGTTGGATGGCTGGACAGGGTGACTCATGCCTGTAATCCAAATGCTTTGGGAGCCCAAGGTAGGAGAATCATTTGAGCCCAAGAGTTTGAAACCGCAACATGGGGAGACCCTGTATCTACAAAAAAAAAAAAAAAAAAAAAAAAAAAAAAAAAAATAGGCCAGTGCAGTGGTTCACACCTGTAATCCCAGCACTTTGGGAGGCCAAGGCGGGCAGATCGCCTCAGGTTGGGAGCTTGAGACTATCCTGACCAACATGGAGAAACCTTGTCTCTACTAAAAATACAAAATTAGCTGGATGTGGTGGCAGATGCTTGTAATCCCAGCTATTAGGGTGGCTGAGGCAGGAGAATCACCTGAACTTTAGAGGCAGAGGTTTCAGTAAGCTGAGATTGTGCCTTTGCATTCCAGCTGGGGCAACAAGAGCAAAACTCCATCTCAAAATAAATAAATAGCTGGACATGGTGGTATGCATCTGTGGTCTCAGGTATTTGGGATGCTGAGGTTGGAGGATTGCTTGAGCCCAGGAGGTCAAGGCTGCAATGAGCCGTGATCACACCATTGCAGTCCAGCCTGGGCAACAGAGTGGGACTGTCTCAAAATAAATAAATAGGCCAGGTGAGGCTGCTCACATCTGTAATCCCAACACTTTGGGAGGCTAAGGTGGGTAGATCGCTTAAGGTCAGCAGTTTGAGACCAGCCTGGCCAACATAATGAAACCCTATCTCTGCTAAAAATAAAAATTAGCTGGGCATGATGGTGGGCACCTGTAATCCCAGCTACTCAGGAAGCTGAAACAGGAGAATCACTTGAACCAGGGAAGCAGAGGTGGCAGTGAGCTGAGATTGCACTGCTGTCCTCCAGCCTGGGCAATATAGCAAGACTCTGTCTCAAAAATAAATAAAGATAATGTTATAAGAAATATTTTATGTAAATGTATATTAAAATTACAATATTTTATTAAATGGTGTTAAGAGAAAATAAAATTATAATACTTATTCACACATGTAAAATTTTATCACAAAAGTGCTAGAGAAACTGGTTCCTGGTTACACAGATGTTAAATATATCTTCTCAATACACTGGCCACTATGTTTTGTCAACGAGATGTTTCAGTGTTTCTTGTTCATGCTATCTTAGTGGTTGCTATCTTAGAAATGAAAAGAAACAAACCAAAATCCCCATGATAGGTTACTATAGTACTCTACAATTCTTTGTTTAGGTCTGTATCTGATTGCCAAGCAAGATCTCTTAGTGTATAAGTTACTCCCTGGGAATAAACAAAACTACAGAAAAACCCCACATACACCATAGGAGCTTTCAAAGGGCTTGAAAACTGTTATCTGTTGGAAGTTTTTAGAACTATTGCCCATTGTTAGGTAACTCAGAAAATGCTTTAACTCTTTAGTACTTTTCATAAAAACTATAGTAATTTTCATAGTGGTTTTCAAATTACATAGCATTTTCTTACACATTCATTTTATCCTCACAATCACGAAATACAGGTATGCAAGGAATAAGCATCTTTAATTTATATAGGAGAAAACAGCAGTTCAGATTAGTTAGGTCACACATCCCAGGGTTGGGAGAGCAGGGAGCAACGTCAAGGTCAGGGGCCCAATTGCAGATGCATTGGTGTCTCAGATTGTCCCAGAAGCAGGCACTGAGAAGTTAGGAATGCAAAAAATGTATGGGGTGCCGGGCACAGTGGCTCACACCTGTAATTACAGCACTTTGGGAGGCTGAGGCTGGCAGATCACTTGAGGTCAGGAGTTTGAGACCAGCCTGGCGAACATGGTCTCTATTAAAAATACCCCATTTCTACTAAAAATAAAAATTAGCCAGACATGGTGGTTCATGCCTGTAATCCCAACTACTTGGGAGGCTAAGGCACTAGGATCACTTAAATCTGGGAGACAGAAATTG
This sequence comes from Saimiri boliviensis, assembly GCF_048565385.1. Taxonomy (NCBI): domain Eukaryota; kingdom Metazoa; phylum Chordata; class Mammalia; order Primates; family Cebidae; genus Saimiri; species Saimiri boliviensis. Next base: position 229,988,700 of record NC_133449.1, read on the forward strand.
CAGTGAGCCAAAATTACACCGCTGCACTCCAGCCTGGGCATCAGAGCGAGACTCTCTCAGGGGAAGAAAAAAAAAAAATATGCGGGCAACACCTGTGAAAGAGTAGGGTCAGAGGCAGAATTGGGCAGGCTAATCCTACAGGACGCTCCAAGGCAAAAACTTCCCTTAAAGAACTTCCTCATGGCTGGGCACGGTGGCTTGATGCCTGTAATGCCAGCACTTTGGAAGGCCAAGGCAGTAGATCACCTGAGGTCTGGAGCTCGAGACCAGCCTGAGCAACATGGAGAAACTCTGTCTCTATTAAAAATACAAAATTAGCCAGGCGTAATGGCGCATGCCTGTAATCCCAGCTACTTGGGAGGCTGAGGCAGCAGAATCGCTTGAACCTGGGAGGCAGAGGTTGCAGTGAGCTGCCATCGTATCATTGTACTCCAGCCTGGGCAACAAGAGCGAAACTCCATCTCAAAAAAACAAAACAAAACAAAACAAAAAAACAGCGAAGTTCCTTATTGTGTGGGTATAGCCAGGCCTTGCTCAGTCATTGGCTGGGGACCACTCTGAGAAAAGCGTAGGATAAAAACCTCAAGATGACACTGAAGACACTAACAGGTGGGGACTACCCAATTACCACACTCCTTGCTGCTGAGGAGTGGCTCTTTTCTTTTTTTTTTTTTTTTTTTTGAGACGGAGTTGCGCTCTCGTTACCCAGGCTGGAGTGCAATGAGGCAATCTCGGCTCACTGCAACCTCCGCCTCCTGGGTTCAGGCAATTCTCCTGCCTCAGCCTCCTGAGTAGCTGGGATTACAGGCACGCGCCACCATGCCCAGCTAATGTTTTGTATTTTTAGTAGAGACGGGGTTTCACCATGTTGACCAGGATGGTCTCGATCTCTCGACCTCGTGATCTACCTGCCTCGGCCTCCCAAAGTGCTGGGATTACAGGCTTGAGCCACCGCGCCCGGCCATGAGTGGCTCTTTTCTAGAAGGGGCTTCTAATTGAGGCATCTCCACAACTGCCACCGTTTACCTTGTGTACCACATGGATCCGCTTCATAAAAACACCTGGGAAGCAGCTCCTCTAGGGCTCTGGCAGGCCTCTCTTCCTGAGGGAAAACAAAAGAGGAAGGTTATTGGGCAAACTACAGCCTCCGTAGCCACAGTTGACCTCATGGCCACAGCTGGTGCTCCCTTTTTTATTTTCTTTCTAATTTTTTTTTTTTTCTTTTTTTAAGATAGGATCTTGCTGTGTCACCCAGGCTGAAGTGCAGTAGTGCAATCTTGGCTCCTTGCAGCATCTATCTCCTGGGCTGGAGCAATCCTCCCATCTCAACGTCCTGAGTAGCTTGGGACCATAGCTCCACCACACTCAGCTGATTTTTTTTTTGTAGAGACAGAGTCTCCTTATGTTGCCAAGGCTTGTCCCAAACCCCTGAATTTAAGCCATCCTCCTGCCTTGGTTTCCCAAGGTGCTAGGACATTTACAAGATACATAAGCAGTAAAGGTGCACCTAGCCCAGCAATGGGCCTCAAAAGCCGAAAGTGTTCTCTCCACTAGAGGCCACATACAAGATTCCATCTGTATCTTTTTCCTTCTTGTAAAGCTCTCCCATAGTTAGGCTGGACTGTGGGACTCTTTTATCCACAAACAGGAAGAATTCAGAAGGAAGATGGATTCTTTTCCTAATGATTCACATGAACTGAGCCATAGATGGAACTGAACAGCTGTCAAATGGAACTAAGTTCTTCTGTTTGTCAATAACAAAAATCTGGGAGCCTGAGACCATTTTTTTCCCAAAATCACCGGAACCTCATCAGGATATTTCACTCTGATCTTCAGGAACTCCTTGTATCTGTGTTCTAGTGAGTCCTCCTTGAACACCCACTTCAGGGTGGTGGCAGGGAAGGGACAGAGCCAATTCTAGAAAACACAGAGCTCAGTGCAACCACCATGACAACAATGGCAGTGGCAATAACACACAGGCCTTTACTATTCCCTTTACTATTAAGGGAATGTCCTGACCACAAGATGAGCAGAAACTTTACCGAGGTAGCAAGTACCTAACTTTTGTAGGGTTTATCTCGCTCTTGTGCGCATGTGCCTTACCAGCATTTCCAGCATGTTAGTATCCTCTTACTCCTGTTCAGCATGATGTCCTCAATGTAATGAATGAATCAACGTGATATTCTGCAATATGTCCAGATGGTCCTAATGTCTTTCAGGCTATATTATGACAGATGGCCAAAGAGTTAACATGGCCCTGGAGCACGTTGTTTCTGGTCTTTCCTAACAGAGATAGGAAAGAACACATTTGCCAAATCAATGGCTGCATACTGTGTACCAGAGACTGTATTATCTGTTTTAGCAAAGACACCACATCTGGTGAAGCAGCTGTGATCAGGGCTATTTCTTGGTTGAACATTTGTCTCCAGGATCCATCTAATATTTGCAAGGACCAGACTAGCAAATTAAACAGAGGTAGGATAGGGACCAGCATGTTTGCATCTTAAGAGTGACCCTAATTTCTGCCATCTTTCTCCAGGACTATACTGGTTTCGATTCACTATCTTGGTGGGAGGGAGGCAGTTTGGGAGGCTTCTATTGGACATTCCCCACTATGATAGCCCCCACCAACAGGTACAGCCTGTGGGTTACTCTGCCACAGTGTCAATCCCAATAGTATATTTGGGGACCAGGGAAGTATTCACCAGGTGGTTTCTTTTTTTCTTTTTCTTTTTTTTTTTTTTTTTTTTTTTTTGAGATGGAGTTTCACTTTACCCAGACTGGAGTGCAATGGTGTGATCTCAGCTCACTGCAACCTCCGCCTCCAAGGTTCAAGTGATTCTCCTGCCTCGGCCTCCTGAGTAGCTGGCATTACAGGCATGTGCCACCACGCCCGGCTAATTTTTTGTATTTTTAGTAGAGACAGGGTTTCACCATGTTGGCTAGGCTGGTCTTGAACTCCTAACCTCAGGTGATCCTCCCACCTTGGCCTCCCAAAGTGCTGGGATTACAGGCGTGAGCCACCATGCCCAGCCACCAGGTGATTTCATAGACCACTGGACTCACTCTTGGGTCAGGGCTTCATTTACTGGCCCCTGTAGGCCCCCACTCTAACACAGAGACCATGATGAAGTTTCCAGTCATTGGGTATCTGTGTCAACTTGGACCCTGTCTCCAGAAGTCCTTGGAATGTTGAAGTAAATCCCTCACTCCAGTGAACAGTCACTCACATCTTCCGTGGAAGAACTGGAGAAACCAGTATGTATTACAGGGTTCTTTGTACTGGGATCTGGCCATCTCTTAAAGCAATGGGCACTAGATCTGAAAACTGAAAACTGATTTAGGTACAGAAACTGGGCAAAAGAGGTATTTTTGAGTAACTGCCCTCAACCTCCTGCTCGTCTACTCTTGCTCTATTTTGATCATGACATTAAGCAGTGCCTGTTGGCTGCCCAGCTATTTTGCCCCTAGGATACTGTTTCCATTAACCATAACTATGGACATTGTGACCATCTGGCTTTTGATGGTGAAATGCTACCACCTGGCCTCTATTGTTCAGGTCTTTTCATTGCTATTGGTATTAGTGAGCTAAATTATGTGACTGCTTCTCTGGCCATTAACCCTGGCCTGCAGAGAGCCACCTGAACTTCATCACCATGCTGGGGCTCCTCCCACTCGCACATTACTAATACCCTTGGTAAATGTGTGTCCTTTGAGCTTTCTTGGAGAACATAAACCTTATTTCGGCCCCGGGTAATTTGTTCATTCCAGCATTGTCACTTCCTGAGCCATTTACTCCCTTTCTCTTCCCTATATTATGGGAAGCATTTTAATAAAGTCTCTGTAAGGACCGTTGCTTATTTTCAGGCTTCTATGAGTACCCTGGTAGCAAGTTTCATCATCCCCCGGATGATGGAAAAGAACACATTGACCATTGGACTCACTCTTGGGCCAGGACCCAAGCCAACCCATGAAGCATGTGATCTCAGCTACCTTTGTCACAATCAATCATGGGCTACGGGGCCCCTCAAGAAGTATGTGACCTCACCTCAAAAGCTGAGGCTAATCCTGAAGGTGCCCGTGGCTGGGGGCTGTCAGCTCACCTCACTCCTTGCAGTTGGGTAGCAAATACTTTCTTGAAGGGGGAATCTGAGCAGTTCATGTCCTGATCTGCTATGACTACCCTTTTTGGTATTTTACATTGTATCAATTATGGCCAAATATCTTTATTTTCAACTCCTGAGTGGCTAGATAGGAAAAAAAGAAAGAAATGAGGCAAGGAAAGTTGGTGGCGTGCACCTGTAGTCCCAGCAACTCGGGAGGCTGAAGTGAAAGGATGGCTTAAGCCCAGGAGGTGGAGATTGCAGTGAGCCAAGATTGTGCCACTCCACTGCAACCTGGGCAACAGAGCCAGACCCGGTCTCAAAGAAAAAAAAAATCCTCCAAGCAGCAAATACAAAAATGGGATCAGATGTGCAAGAGATTTTGTGAGGCGGGCAGGGAATGCCTATGGAGGAAAATGAGAAGGAAGCTGGAACAAGAGGAGGGCAAGGGTGATCCAGGTCAGACACATGTGAAGGAGCGTGGGAGGAAAGGAAGTTTCAGTAAGAAGCATCTTAAGGGTAGAATCTAAGAAAGTTTCCACTAGGCCTGTGAGGAGTCCTCAGAGCAAAGTTACCTGTTTGAGTTTTGAGTCTTACAGACCAGGCCTGCCTGTTTTCCTGCCGTACTCAGTCATTGGCTGAGAGCAGCCTAGGGGAGTGTGGTAGATTTGGCATGCGGCAGTCAGGGTCCTCACTCTACCATGCTGGAAGATCTGAAAGGAATGTTCTCATAGCTGCCACAAACACCATCTGTGCTTTAAAAAGATTTGGTACTATTCTTTCACTGATTCACGACACATTGAGAATACAAATATGAATAGGGATGTGGTGTTCACATTCTACTAATTCGCTTCAGTTTGAGTGGATTATCACAAATAGTTTATTTTTTATTTATTTATTTATTTTTTTTTTTGAGACGGAGTTTCGCTCTCGTTACCCAGGCTGGAGTGCAATGGCACAATCTCGGCTCACCGCAACCTCCGCCTCCTGGGCTCAGGCAATTCTCCTGCCTCAGCATCCTAAGTAGCTGGGATTACAGGCATGTGCCACCACGCCCAGCTAGTTTTTTTTTTTTTTTTTTTTGTATTTTTAGTAGAGACGGGGTTTCACTATGTTGACCAGGATGGTCTCTATCTCTCGACCTCGTGATCCACCCGCCTCGGCCTCCCAAAGTGCTGGGATTACAGGCCTGAGCCACTGCACCTGGCCTATTTTTTTATTTTTTAACTTTTTTATTTAAAAGAAAAAACAACAACAGGGTTTCACCATGTTGGTCAGGCTGGTCTTGAACTCCTGACCTCAGGTGATCCACCCGCCTTGGCCTCCAAAGTGCTTGGATTACAGGTGTGAGCCATCACACCCAGCCCACAGATAGTTTTTTTTAGAAATAGACTTTCAGAATCTTCTAAGCAGATTTTCAGGGTGTGGCTTCATTATGTCGTTTGAAATAACTTTTCAAATTCTAAGCTAAATACTAAATGGAGTTTGAATGCTTCCTCACTGGGTAGTATTCCTTTCTTTATTCATCTTAACTAATGTCAAAAATCTGAATATAACTTAATAAAGTTTAGAACTGAAAGCACCTTTGGGCCAGGTGCAGTGGCTTACACATGTAATCCCTGCACTTTGGGAGGCTGAGGCAGGTGGATCACAAAGTCAAGAGATAGAGACCATCCTGGCTAACATGGTGAATCCCTGTCTCTACTGAAAATACAAAAAAAAAAAAAAAAAAAAATTATTGGGGTGTGGTGGCACACACCTGTAGTCCCAGCTACTCTGGAGGCTGAGGCAGGGGAATTGCTTGAACCTGGGAGGCAGAGGTTGCCATGAGCCAAGACAGAGCCACTGCACTCCAGCCTGGCAACAGAGTGAGACTGTCTAAAAAATAAAAAGCAAAAACAGAACTGAAAGCACTTTTTTTTTTTTTTTTTTTTTAAAGATGGGGTTTCACCATGATAGCGAGGCTGGTCTTGAACTCCTGACCTCAGGTGATTCACCCACCTTGGCCTCCCAAAGTGCTAGGATTACAGGCGTGAGCCACCGTGCGGAGCCTTTTTTTTTTTTTTTTTTTTTTTTTTAAGATGATTAAAGCATCTTTGCAAAATTATGACAGTAAGAGAAATCTGACATAGTTGACTCATCTTACTTCTGACCTCCAAGCTATCCTTGGTCATTCCTGTGCATACGTCAAGCTAACTTTGGGAGGAATTTGTAGTTTAATTTGAAAGTAGGATGATAAATAGTCTCTCCCTCCCTCCTTGCTTAGGGACTGACAGCTGCCTTTGTAAGACTAATGAAAGTTCACAAGAATAGGATTATGATAAGAGCCAAACTCTGATAAAATGTAAGTATAGTTTCTATAATCCCTAACTGCTCAGGATTCATGTAGACAGAGGTCACAAGATAGATATAGTCTCTTTTTTTTTTTTTTTTTTTTTTTTAGAGACTGGGTTTCACCATGTTGGTTAGGCTGGTCTTGAATTCCCGACCTCAGGTGATCCACTCGCCTTGACCTCCAAAGTGCTTGGATTACAGGCATGAGCCATCACTCCCGGCCAGATAGGTATAGTCTCTACAGTCTCTTACTGCTCAGGAGTCATTTCTCCAGAGATTATAAGATAGGGATAGTTTATGTAGTTTCTATAGTTCCTTACTGCTCAGGAGTCATGTGGTCAAAGGTCACAAGACTTTTCACTTCCCCAATTGCTCCTATAGATAACATCACCCTGCCTGCCCTAATGACTCATGATTCAACAAGTTCTGTGGCCCTATCCGGAGGCAGACTAAGCACAAGACGACTCTCCAAACCCCTATGATTTCCATCCCCAACCAATCAGCAACACTCATTCCCTAGCCCCCTGCCGCCAAATTGTCCATAAAAACTCTAACCTCCAGGCCTTTGGGGAGACTGATTTGAGTGAGAACCCCAGTTCTCCCATGTGGTTGGTTTTATGTCAAATTTTGTTTTGTTTTGTTTTGTTTTGTTTTGTTTTGTTTTGAGACGGAGTTTCGCTCTTGTTACCCAGGCTGGAGTGCAATGGCGCGATCTCGGCTCACCGCAACCTCCGCCTCCTGGGCTCAGGCAATTCTCCTGCCTCAGCCTCCTAAGTAGCTGGGATTACAGGCATGTGCCACCATGCCCAGCTAATTTTTTGCACCTTTAGTAGAGACGGGGTTTCACCGTGTTGACCAGGATGGTCTCGATCTCTCAACCTCGTGATCCACCCGCCTCGGCCTCCCAAAGTGCTGGGATTACTGGCTTGAGCCACCGCGCCCGGCCGGTTTTATGTCAATTTAACTCTTTCTCTGCTGCAGCAAATTCATTTTATCTGTGCATTGGGCAAGAAGAACCCATATGGAAATTACAGAACCTAGAATAGTAACTGCATTTCTAAAAAGTATTTTTGAGGAAAAGAATAATATACACATATCCCCAAGTGCACATTTTACTTTTTAATCATTATATCTCTTATTATATCTATAATATGACTATATATATAGGGTATTTGTTTTGTTTTGTTTTGAGTCGGAGTTTCACTCTTGTTGCCCAGGTTGGAATGCAATAGTGCAATCTTGGCTTACTGCAACCTCCGTCTCCTGGGTTCAAGTGATTCTCCTGTCTCAGCCTCCCGAGTAGCTGGGACTACAGCATGCACCACCACACCTGACTAATTTTGTATTTTCAGTAGAGATGGTCATCTCTACTACGATGGTCATCTTGGTCAGGCTGGTCTCCAACTCCCAATCTCAGGTGATCCACACACCTTGGCCTCCCAGAGTGCTGGGATTACAGGCGTGAGCCACCACACCCAGCCTTTGTTTTTGTTTTTGAAATGGAGTCTCGCTCTGTTGCCCAGGCTGAAGTGCAGTGGCGCCATCCTGGCTCACTGCAACCTCCGCCTCCTGTATTAAAATGGTTCTCCTGCCTCAGCCTCCTGAGTAGCTGGGATTATAGGCACCCATCACCATGCTCAGCTAATTTTTGTATTTCTAGTAAAGACAGGGTTTCGCCATGTTGGTCATGCTGGTTTTGAACTCCTGACCTCAAGTGATCCACCTGCCTTGCCCTCCCAAAGTGCTGGGATTACAGGCATGAGCCATGGCACCCAACCAAAATATACATATATGGTTTTTGGTTTTTTGTTTTTTTTTTTCTTTTTTTGTCACCACATTGGTGGAGATACATATGTGGTTTTGTGTTAGAGTTTTATTTTTATTTTATTATTTTATGTTTTTCCCCTCCCACACTGTGTTCTCACTGTGTTAGAGTTCTACAGCTGCTTTAATAAATTACCACAAACTTAAAGACTTAAAACTCAAACTTATTCAAGTTCTAGAGTTCAGAAGTCTGTAATGAGCCTTACTGGGCTAAAACCAAGGTGTCTGAAGGAGTGCATTCTTTCTGGAGGCTCTAAGGCAGAATCCATTTCCATGCTCTCCCTAGCTTCCAGATGCTCCCCACACTCCCAGGCTTGTGGCCTTCTTCCTTCATCTTCTAAGCCAGCAACAGTGAGTGAAGTTCTCTTCTCAGTACAGCACTCTTTCTCAGGGACAGATCCTATATCTGTTACTACATCTCTTTCTCTCACTCTTGACTTCTGCCTCCTTATTCCATTTCTTTATTTTTTATTTTTTTATATATATGTTTTACTTTTTTTTTTAGAGAGAGATGGGGTCTCCCTATGTTGCCCAGGCTGGAGTGCAGTGGCTATTGACAGGCACTATCCCACTACTGATCAGCACAGGAGTTCTGACTGGCTCCATTTCCTGGGCCAGTTCACCCCTCCTTAGGCAACCTGGTGGTCCCCTGCTCCTAGGAGGTCACCATACTGATGCTGAACTTAGTGCGGACACCCTATCGGCATAGCACATGACAGCTGAGAACTCCTGGACTCAAGCGATCCTCCAGCCTCAGCCTCAGCCTCCTAAGTAGCTGGGACTACAGGCACGCACCATCATGCCCGGCTCCCTATTCCATTTCTAAGGACCCTGCGATTACATTAGTCCCACCTGGATAGTCCAGGATGCTCTATTTTTATTTTTTATTTTTATTATTTTTTTGAGACATAGTCACACTTGGTCACCTAGGCTGGAGTGCAATGGTACAGTCTCGGCTCACTGCAAACTCTGCCTCCCAGGTTCAATGGATTTTCCTTCCTCAGCCTCCTAAGTAGTTGGGATAACAGGCATGTGCCACCATACCTGGATAATTTTTGTATTTTTAGTATAGATGGGGTTTAGCCATGTTGGCCAGGCTGGTCTCAAACTCTGACCTCAAGTGATCTGCGTAACAGCAGAGGTACTGCTTCTTTCAGAGAACTGCTTCCTAGGCAATGTACCAGAGTAGCCACAGATAAGGTATTTTAAGGTCAGATGATTAGCAGTGTTAATGCCATCTGTAACCTTCATTCTCCTTTCTTCCTTTGCTAATTAACTTCGCATATTCACAGGTTTCAGAGATAAGCACACCTACATCTTGTGATGGGAGTATTATTCTGCCCACAGGTCTTATAGCCAAAGCCTCCAACACAGTGATGATTAGGACCACTTCTGGTGTTTGCTAGTCTTCTTCTGGAAATTCATGAAAATAATTCTACGAATGTATCATTCTTAAGATATTTGTCGGCCGGGCGTGGTGGCTCAAGCTTGTAATCCCAGCACTTTGGGAGGCCGAGGCGGGAGGATCACGAGGTCAAGAGATCGAGACCATCCTGGTCAACATGGTGAAACCCCCGTCTCTACTAAAAATACAAAAAATTAGCTGGGCATGGTGGCACATGCCTGTAATCCCAGCTACTCAGGAGGCTGAGGCAGGAGAATTGCCTGAACCCAGGAGGCGGAGGTTGCGGTGAGCCGAGATCGCGCCATTGCACTCCAGCCTGGGTAACAAGAGTGAAACTCCGTCTCAAAAAAAAAAAAAGATATTTGTCATAGATAGCTTTTGGTAGCTATATATATTATATTAAAGTTTTCTACTTTCTTTGTGTGTGTGTGTGTGTGTGTGTGTGTGTGTGTGTGTGTGTTTTCGTTTGTTTGTTTTTTTTTGTAGAGACAGGTTTTCCCATGTTGCCCAGGCTCATCTGGAACTCTTGGGCTCAAGTGATCTGCCAACCTCGTCCTCCCAAAGTGTGAGATTACAGGCAAGAACCACCACACCTGGCCAGAACGTTTTTCTTCTATTCTTTTTTTTATTGTTGTTGAGACAGTGTCTCTCTCTGTCTTCCAGGCTGGAGTAGAGTGGCTCAAACACAGCCCACTGCAGCCTCAACATCCTGAGCTCAAGCAGTTCTCCCACCTCAGCCTTCAGGTGTGTACCACCAGGCCTGGCTAATCTTGGTATTTTTTGTAGAGATGAGGTTTTGCCATGTTGCTTAGGCTGTTTTCTTCTATTCTAGGGTTCTCATATACTACTTTGTAACAAGCCATCCTCAGATTTAAAGTGATGCAAAAACAATGATTTATTATCATCTCTCTTATCTCTGTAGGGCTTGCTTGGGTGGGACTGGGCTTTGCTTGGGTGGTTCTCACTTGGGGCTTGACCAGGCTGGACGTCCAATATGGCTTCTTCATTCACGTGTCTGGGGCTTCCGTACTCCTCCATATGGCCTCTCTCTCCCACAGAGTAGCTTGTAGCATATATTGAGATAATCATATTTGTCTTTATTAATCTGTTAATGTTTACAGAATTTCATGGACAGGTCATTTACTAGAGTGTGCCTTTTGTGGAAAAGAGTGGGAGAGAGTGAAGAGGGAAGATGAAGACACCATGCTGTGCTGGGGGCCCAAAAGCCCTGACTCTGTAAGCAGCTGTGGAGCTAAGCTGCTCCTACCATGGGCCAGGTGTTTATGCACTTGCCCAGTCATGGAATATGGGTTGTCCTTGGAAGGGTCAGCCTTAGGTGAAACTGAAGTGATCCTCTAAAGGGACTGAAAGCTGAATCAATGTTGCACACTGACTGCACTGTCAGCAGTTGAGGCGTTGAGACAATAACACTTTCCTTGAAAGAGGATCTTGGCTGTGCCTCTCCATGTCTGCCATAAGGTTCATAGTAATATTAAATTATTAAGTCAATAAATTTTTGGCCGGGCGCGGTGGCTCAAGCTTGTAATCCCAGCACTTTGGGAGGCCGAGGCGGGTGGATCACGAGGTCGAGAGATCAAGACCATCCTGGTCAACATGGTGAAATCCCGTCTCTACTAAAAATACAAAAAATTAGCTGGGCATGGTGGCACGTGCCTGTAATCCCAGCTACTCAGGAGGCTGAGGCAGGAGAATAGCCTGAACCCAGGAGGCGGAGGTTGCGGTGAGCTGAGATCGCGCCATTGCACTCTAGCCTGGGTAACAAGAGCGAAACTCCATCTCAAAAAAAAAAAAAAAAAAAAAAAAAAAAAAAATTTATTCAAGAAATTTGATGTTGTGCTCGCTTCGGCAGCAGATATACTAAAATTGGAACGATACAGAGAAGATTAGTGTGGCCCCTGCTCAAGGATGACATGCAAATTCGTGAAGGGTTCCATAAAATTATTTTTTATTTTTTGTTATATTTTACAAAAAAAAAAAAAGAAAGAAATTTGATGTTGTGATTCCTTACACTGTCGATCAAGGTCCCTTTAGTTCCTCTAAAGAGCTAGAGTCAAAAGTTATCTTCAATAGATTTATCTTCAAATTAGCCCTTTTTAATAGAATTAATGCTTAATCCAGTTGTCCTGTGAGCCCATAATTCCTTTATTTTGACTTCTTTCATCTCCTTTTTATATGGATACATTCCTGAAGGCCTCAAAATTCACCTATGGAAAAATCAAGAATCTTTGGGATCTAATTTCTTTCTTTCTTTCTTTCTTTTTTGAGATGGAGTCTTGCTCTGGCCTCCAGGCTGGAGTACAGTGGCGTGATCTCTGCTCACTGCAACCTCTGCCTCCTGGGTTCAAGTGAGTCTCCTGCCTTGGCCTCCGGAGTAGCTGGGACTACAGGCACGTGCCACCACGCCTACTAATTTTTTTATTTTTTATTTTTTTTGTATTTTTAGTAGAGACAGGGTTTCACCATGTTAACCAGGATGGTCTCGATCTCTTGATCTCATAATCCGCCCACTTCAGCCTCCCAAAGTGCTGGGATTATAGGTGTGAGCTGCTGTACTCAGCCTGGAATCTAATTTCTACAACGAATTTACTTTAGGGTCATTTTTAGAGTAGGTGGATCTGCCTGGTTCTCAATTTGACACCCTCTCTAAACATGATATGTTCAATTATATTCATTTCTAAGCTATTACACTCGAGAATAATAGAATAGATCTATGGAATATGCTAGTATCTACAATAAAACAGAAATTATTAGGTCGTTCATATTTTTAGCAACTGTCTTATAGTTCTTTCCCACAAATCTAACAAATAGTCCTGTGAGTAAAGCAAAACCACAGCTACTTTATGAGGAGTTTACAACGACAAGCAGCTATAGGAAAATCTCCATTGAGATAGACTTCAACCAATAGTAATATTATTTGTAATAGTAAAAATCTGGAAACAACCTCAATTTTCATCATATAGTAATCAATAAATGTATGTAGGATAGTCCCTACAATAAAAAATTCAGAAATGAAAATGAATGAACTGGCCGGGTGCGGTGGCTCACACCTGTAATCCAAGCACTTTGGGAGGCCAAGGTGGGTGGATCACAAGGTCAGGAGTTCAAGATCAACCTGACCAATACGGTGAAACCCCGTCTTAAAAAAAAAAAAAAGAAAGAAAGAAAATGAAAGAACTCAACCAACAGAATGGGAAAAAATTTTTGCAGCCTACCCATCTGACAAGGGGCTGATATCCAGAATTTACAAAGAACTAAAGCAGATCTACAAGAAAAAAACAAACAAGCCCATTCAAAAATGGGCAAAGGACATGAACAGATACTTTACAAAAGAAGACATACAGGAGGCCAACAAACATATGAAAAAATGCTCATCATCACTGGTCATCAGAGAAATGCAAATCAAAACCACATTGAGATACCATCTCACACCAGTTAGAATGGCGATCATTAAAAAATCGGGAAACAACAGATGCTGGAGAGGATGTGGAGAAATAGGAACACTTCTACACTGTTGGTGGGAATGTAAATTAGTTCAACCATTGTGGAAGACAGTGTGGCGATTCCTCAAGGACCTAAAAATAGAAATCCCATTTGACCCAGCAATCCCATTACTGGGTATATATCCAAAGGATTATAAATCATTCTACTACAAGGACACGTGCACACGAATGTTCATTGCAGCACTGTTTACAATAGCAAAGACCTGGAACCAACCCAAATGCCCAACGATGATAGACTGGATAGGGAAAATGTGGTACATATACACCATGGAATATTACGCAGCCATCAAAAACGATGAGTTCATGTCCTTTGTAGGGACATGGATGAACCTGGAAACCATCATTCTCAGCAAACTGACACAAGAACAGAAAATCAAACACCGTATATTCTCACTCATAGGCGGGTGCTGAACAATGAGAACACAAGGACACAGGGAGGGGAGCACTACACACTGGGGTCCGTTGGGGGGAAATGGGGGAGGGGTGGGGGGTGGGGAGGTGGGAAGAGATAGCATGGGGAGAAATGACAGATACAGGTGAGGGGACGGAAGGCAGCAAACCACACTGCCATGTGTGTACCTATGCAACAATCTTGCATGTTCATCACATGTACCCCGAAACCTAAAATGCAATAAAATAAAACAAAATAAAATAAAAATAAAAATAAAAATATATAAAAAAAAAAGAAAATGAATGAACTAATAAGACATCCGTGAAAAACTAAATTTGCCATCTTTCAACATGGTTAATTCTCAGAAACATGATGTTAAGTGAAACACACACACACACACACACACACACACACACACACAGAAAAAAGCATGTAGGCCGGGCATGGTGGCTCATGCATGTAATCTCAACACTGTTGAGAGGCTGAGGAGGGATGATCCCTTGAACTCAAGAGTTTGAGACCAGCCTGGGAAACACAGGGAGACATCATCTAAAGAAAAAAAAGGGGCATATATATTATTTCTATAAAATTTAAAAATATTTGAAGCACAAGTATGTGTTGTTTATAGATAAAAAAGTAAGAAAAGTATTAAAATATTCATAGGAAAAATATAGAAATTTTAAACACTGAATTCCTCATGGTGTCTACAAAGGAAGGGTGAAGACTAGGCTCAGAGTAAGGAAATCAGGGGCCACAACTATAGCTGTAAGTGTTGTTTCTTTAAAAACAAAATCTCAGGCCGGGCGCAGTGGCTCAAGCCTGTAATCCCAGCACTTTGGGAGGCCGAGGCGGGTGAATCACGAGGTCAAGAGATCGAGACCATCCCGGTCAACATAGTGAAACCCCGTCTCTACTAAAAATACAAAAAAATTAGCTGGGCATGGTGGCTCGTGCCTGTAATCCCAGCTACTCAGGAGGCTGAGGCAGGAGAATTGCCTGAACCCAGGAGGCGGAGGTTGCGGTGAGCCGAGATCGTGCCATTGCACTCCAGCCTGGGTAACAAGAGCGAAACTCTATCTCAAAAAAAAAAAAAAAAAAAAAAAAAAATCTCTATTTGGGGAAAGAGAAAGAAAAAAAATAAAACCTGAATTAATATGGCACTACACAGCACAATTGTAATAGATGATGAAGTTGGGTGTTGAGTACCTGAGTATTCATTATAATATTTTCTTTTGTATTTTTTAAATACTTCATTAAAAAAATTAATAATTAAAAAACAGGCCAGTGTGGTGGCTCACGCCTGTAATCCCAGCACTTCAGGAGGCCAGCGCGGGTGGATCACCTGAGGTCAGGAGTTTGAGACCAGTCTGGCCAACATGGCGAAACCCTGTTTCTACTAAATATACAAATATGAGGTGGGTGTGATGGTGGGCGCCTGTAATCCCAGCTGCTTGGAAGGCCGAGGCAGGGAGAATTGCTTGAACCCGGAGGAGGAGGTTGCAGCAAGCTGAGATCTTGCCACTATACTCCAGCCTGGGCAACAGAGCAAGACTCCATCTCAAAAAACAAACAAACAGTAACAACAACAACAACAAAACCAAGGCAAGGGTGTGGTGACTCACAACTGTAATCCCAGCACTTTGGGAGGCCAAGGCAGCCAAATCATTTGAGCCCAGGTGTTTGAGACTAGCCTGGGCAACATGGTGAAACCAGTCCCTATTATAAAAAAAAAAAAAACAGCCGGGCGCGGTGGCTCAAGCCTGTAATCCCAGCACTTTGGGAGGCCGAGGCGGGTGGATCACGAGGTCGAGAGATCGAGACCATCCTGGTCAACATGGTGAAACCCCATCTCTACTAAAAATACAAAAAAAAAAAAAAAAAAAATTAGGTGGGCATGGTGGCACATGCCTGTAATCCCAGCTACTCAGGAGGCTGAGGCAGGAGAATTGCCTGAACCCAGGAGGCAGAGGTTGCGGTGAGCCGAGATCGCGCCATTGCACTCCAGCCTGGGTAACAAGAGCGAAACTCCGTCTCAAAAAAAAAAAAAAAATACCATGTGACCATTGAAACAAAATTAATTACAACTACATTTGTTAACCTGGATGTATTTAGAAAGCAATGTTATGTGAAAAAAAAAATTTGCAGTATGGTATATACATTATGATGCTATCTCTTTCAGTTTTAAAATAAAATGGCATTCTATATTATTTATGGATTTATACTTACATGGAGACTTACATGGTAAAAATATTTTTCTTTAGCCGGGCGCGGTGGCTCAAGCCTGTAATCCCAGCACTTTGGGAGGCCGAGGCGGGTGGATCACGAGGTCGAGAGATCGAGACCATCCTGGTCAACATGGTGAAACCCCGTCTCTACTAAAAAGTGCAAAAAATTAGCTGGGCATGGTGGCGCGTGCCTGTAATCCCAGCTACTCAGGAGGCTGAGGCAGGAGAATTGCCTGAGCCCAGGAGGCGGAGGTTGCGGTGAGCCGAGATCGCGCCATTGCACTCCAGCCTGGGTAACAAGGGTGAAACTCGGTCTCAAAAAAAAAAAAAAAAAAAAAAAAAAAAAAAAAATTTTCTTTATTTTTTTTATTTTTGAAAAAAGACCTCTAACTGTCACCCAGGCTGGAGTGTAGTGGGCATGATCATAGCTCACTGTAGCCTCAACCACCTGGGCTCAAGTGGTCCTCCCACCTCAGCCTCCTGGAGCAGTTGGGACTACAGGAACATGCCACCATGCTTGGCTATTTTTTTTTTTTTTTTTTTTTTGAGACAGTGTCTCCCTCTGTCACCCAGGCTGGCGTGCAATGGCATGATCTTGGCTCACTGCAACCTCTGCCTCCTGGACTCAAGCGATTCTTGTGCCTCAGCCTCCTGAGTACCTGAGACAACAGACGCCCACCACCATGCCTGACTAATTTTTGTGTTTGTTTTTAGTAGAGATGAGGTTTCACCATGTTGGCCAGATGCTAATTTTATTTTTATTTTTGGTTCTCAGAGACGAGGTAAAGGAAAAAAATAAAGGCTGGGTGTGGTGGCTCATGCCTGTAATTCCAGCACTTTGGGAGGCTGAGATGGGTGGATCACCTGAGGTCAGGAGTTCGAGACCCACCTGGCCAACATGGTGACACCCCATTTCTAAAAAAAAAAGAAAATAAAAAATTTTATTTTTATTTATGTATAGACAGGGGTCTCATCATGTTGCCTAGGCTGGTCTCAAACTCTTAGGCTTAAGGGATTCTCCCACCTCAGCCTCCCAAAGTGCTGGGATTAAAGGGATGAGCCACGTGCCCAGCCCTCTTTTGTTGTTGTTGTTGGTTTTTTTTTTTTGTCTTAAAAAAATTTTTTTTTGGCCGGGCTGGTGGCTCAAGCCTGTAATCCCAGCACTTTGGGAGGCCGAGGCGGGTGGATCACGAGGTCGAGAGATCGAGACCATCCTGGTCAACATGGTGAAACCCCGTCTCTACTAAAAATACAAAAACAAAACTAGCTGGGCGTGGTGGCGCATGCCTGTAATCCCAGCTACTCAGGAGGCTGAGGCAGGAGAATTGTCTGAGCCCAGGAGGCGGAGGTTGCGGTGAGCCGAGATCCGCGCCATTGCACTCCAGCCTGGGTAACAAGAGCGAAACTCCGTCTCAAAAAAAAAAAAAAAAAAAAAAAAAATTTAATGATTGCAAAAGAGTTAAGGGCTATATGAATATACTTTTTCCCTGTAAAAATATTTCCAAATTAAAGGGCACAACACATACCAAGACGCAAATCGTTTTTCCTCTGAGAAGCAAAGGAAATGAATAGGATTGTGGAGGGATGCAAAAGAGATTTCCAAATATTTACGTTGGTTAAATCTGGGTGTTGAGTATATGGGTGTTTATTATATATGTTTTACGCTTCTTGGTATGTTTGAGATTGTTCTTATTTTTAAATAAATTAACCCTTCCATTCTACGTGGAATTTTTCTTTGGTGGTAATGCAAGTAACCACATAAGTGTATGTATACCATCATTTTGGCATAAAAAGGGAAGGCCGGGCTCACGCTTGTAATCCCAGCACTTTGGGAGGCTGAGGTGGGTGGATCAACGAGGTGATGAATTCAAGAACAGTCTGTCCAACGTGGTGAAACCTCATCTCTACTAAAAATACAAAAATTATCCAGACTTGGTGGCACACTCCTGTAATCCCAGCTACTGGGGTTGAGGCAGGAGAATTGCTTGAACCCAGAAGGCAGAGGTTGCAGTGAACCGAGATTGCCCCATCGCACTCTAGCCTGGTTGACAGAGCGAGACTCGGTCTCAAAGAAAAAAAAAAAGAGAAACGATGTCCTTTATCAATCTGTCATTTCCTTTTGTTCTGGTATACCCATTACTGCACCCATTTTTTTTAAATGACTGATTTGATATCATTAATTACAAACTATTCCCTGAATGCTAATGCACCCACTTATTTCTGTGGGTGTGAAACTGCATTGCTGTCTTGGGAGAACAACGGAGTACTCAGGCACAGGCAATTAAGAGAATAAGCCCAATAGTTGATTCCACGACACCCAGGTGGGCCCTAGATGTTCCCCACGAAGGCTGAGATGGGTGGATCACTTGAGGTCAGGAGTTCAAGACCACCCTAGCCAACATGCTAAAACCCCATCTCTACTAAAAATACAAAAATTAGCCAGGCATGATGGCATGTACCTGTAATCCCAGCTACTTGAAAGGCTGAGGCAGGAGAATCGCTTGAACTTGAGAGGCAGAGATTACAGTGATCACACCACTGCACTCCAGCCTGGGCAACAGAGCAAGACTCCGTCTCAAAACAAAACAAAACAAAACAAAAACCAGCTTAGACAAGATGGTGAAATCCCATCTCTTAACAAAAAAACAAATTTAATCTATAACTATTCATAACCCTTTGTATGTGTGTGTGGATCTATCTATATGTGCACACACACTTTTTTAAAATTTATTTTTTTTATAGAGATGGGGTTTCACCATATTGGTCAGGCTAGTCTCTAACTCCTAACCTCAGGTGATCCACCCACCTTGGCCTCCCAAAGTGTTGGGATTACAGGCGTGAGCCACCGTGCCCAGCCTTTTTTATTATTTTTTTTTAAATGCACTTTTTTTTTTTTAAGACAAGATTTCACTGGAGTGCAGTGGTGCAATCACAGCTCATTGCAGCCTGGATCTCCTGGGCCTTAAGTGATGCTCCTTGGGCCCAGGCATGCCAGGTTTGTTTTTTTTTTTAAATTTTTTGTAAAGACAAGGTCTCAAACTCCTGGGCTCAAGTGATTCTCCTGCCTTAACCTCCCAAAGTTCTGGGATTACAGGTGTGAGCCACCTGGCCTAGCCAGTACTCCATATATTGTTCTCCGATCTTTGTTAATTCATATGTCCATTTTGCATTAGCTGTATGTCTATGCGAAGGGCCAAGAAAACTTCCCCTTTGCCCTTGAAGCTTTGCTAAAATCAGCTAACAAAAGTCAGATTAATAGGAGAAAAGACATACACAATTTTATTTTAGTGTGCATAGCATGGAATCACAGAATGAGTACCCAGTAACCCAATCCCGAGCACAGAAGCTTACATACTCTTTTTTAAAAAACATCAAAATAGAGACAGAGTCTCACTATGTTGTCCAGGCTGGTCTTGAACTCCTGGACTCAGGGGATGCTCCCACCTCAGCCTCCCAAAGTGCTCAGATTTTAGGTGTGAGCCACCAGGCAGGCCTACATACTCTTCTTTTTCAAAGGGGAGAGGGGAGATAGAGACTGTAGACAATTCATTTGAGAGGCAGCAAATGATTTGTTTTGTTTGTTTGTTTGTTCATTTTTGAGACAGAGTCTTGCTTGCTGTGTTTCCCAGGCTGGCTTGCAGTGGCACCATCTTGGCTCACTGCAACCTCCACCTCCCCAGTTCAAGTGATTCTCATGCCTCAGTCTCCCAAGTAGCTGGGATTATAGGCACATGCCATCACACTCAGCTAATTTTTTTGTATTTTTAGTAGAGACAAGGTTTCACCATGTTGGCCAGGCTGGTCTCAAACTCCTGACCTCTGGTGATCCGTCCGCCTTAGCCTCCCAAAGTACTGGGATTACAGGTGTGAGCCACCATGCCAGGTCATGCCACTGATGTTTTTTTGTTTGTTTGTTTCTATTTTAATTGAATTTAATTTTTTGAGATGGGTGTTTCACTGTGTTACCCAGGCTAGTCTCAAACTCCTGTGATCAGGTGATCCACCTGTCTTGGTCTCCCAATATGCTTGGATTACAGACATGAGCTATGGTGCCTGACCAAAGGATTATTAGGGAGAATAAATACCCAGTAATTAACTTCTAAATGATCCTCTTTGTGAAAAAGTCCCTCCAGGTGTGGTTGGATTTCTGTCTTTTCTGAGATAGATAATGAGATTTCAGCCAGGGGAGGAAGGCAATTGTGTTTCTTTTTTTCCTTTTTTTTTTTGTTTTTGAGATGGAGTCTCACTCTCACCCAGGCTGGAGTGCAGTGGCATGATCTCAGCTCACTGCAACCTCTGCCTCCCGGGTTCAAGCAGTTCTCCTACCTCAGCCCCCTGAGTAGCTTGCTACCATGCCCCACCGATTTTTGTTTTTTTAGTAGAAACAAGATTTCAGCATGTTGGCCAGGCTGGTCTTGAACTCCTTACCTCAAGTGATCTACCCATCTCAGCTTCCCCAAATGCTGAGATTATAGGCGTGAACCACTGTTCCGGCTCCAAATTGTGTTTCTTTTGGAAAGAAGCTCTCTTGATCAGGTAAGAAAATTCCAGAGAGAGTCCGTCCCTGCACTTGGAGTGCAGAGAACAAGACATGGTTTGAGGGACTCTGGGGCAGCTTCTAAGCCTTCTCAACAAGTCAAACCACAGTTTTTAGGGTATCGCTTTCTGAGGACCACCACCTACATAAAGATTTTGTTGTCTTTTTATTAAACTTCAGCCACCACTTCTGTGTGTCTACCTAGTTCACATACTAGTCAGTGTTTCAGAGTTTTCTATCTTGACAATGTACCAGTTTGCTCAGCCTTACGTCTATTGTTGGATGTTTGAGATCTTTCCAATTTTCCAGTTTTATAAATAGCATTTCTATGACCATCTTTATACACAGTACTTCTTTTCTTTCTGGTCATTTCCTTGAGCTTAATCCTACAAGTGGAATTAGTGGGCTAAAGGGTATGAATAATTTTAGGACTCTAAATATGTATTCCAGTATTACCTCAATTTACATTTTACCCAACAATGTTGAGTTTGCTTGTTTTCATATATTTCAAAAAATGTAACAGACATATAAAGGTTATTAAGTTTCTTAATTCAAAATTTTCTTAGGTTGGAGTGCAGTGGAGCAATCTCAGTTGCAACCTTCGCCTCCTGGGTTCAAGGAATTCTCTTGCCTCAGCCTCCTGAGTAGCTGGGATTACAGGCACATGCCACCATGCCGGGCTAATTTTTGTAGTTTTTTATTTGTTTGTCTTTTTGGAGATGAGTCTCGCTGTTGCCCCGGCTGGAGTACAATGGCATGATCTCGGCTCACTGCAACCTCTGCCTTCCAGGTTCATTCAATTTTCCTGCCTCCACCTCCCAAGTAGCTGGCATTACAGGCACATACCACCACACCCAGCTAATTTTTTGTATTTTTAGTTGAGATGGGTTTCACTATGTTGGCCAGACTGGTCTTGAACTCCTAACCTCGTGATCCGCCCACTTCGGCCTCCCAAAGTGTTGGGATTACCGGTGTGAGCCACCACCCAGGGGGGTGCCATGATGGCCATGCTGGTCTTGAACTACTGACCTCAGGTGATCCACCCACCCTGGCCTCCCAAAGTGCTAGGATTACAGGCGCGAGCCACTGTGCCTGGCCCACAAATCACTTTCTTCTTAATTCCCTGAAAATTGGACTCTGAGTCTTCTGATTTTTTTGAAACCTATAACTTCCCTTTGATCTAATTTAACAGTATTCAGTCCTGACAGTGGGTAGTACTTCTAGAAGTTGGCCCTTCTGCTTCTGATGTACTTTTGGTGTTAATTTACAAATTTCATATTTGGTTGTTTCAGAGTTATGATTGCTAATGTATGATCTTTCTGTCTCTCTCTTCTTTCTTTCTTTCTTTTTTTCTTTCTTTCTTTCTTAATGGAGTCTCGCTTTCTCACTCAGGCTGGAGTGCAGCGATGCAATCTTGGCTCACTGTAACCTCCGTCTCCTGAGTTCAAGCAATTCTCCTGCCTCAGCCTCCCGAGTAGCTGGGATTACAGGCACCCACCACCACTCCCAGATAATTTTTATATTTTTAGTAGAGATGGGGTTTTTGGCCAGACTAGTCTCAAACTCCTGACCTCAGGTGATCTGCCTGCCTTGACCTCCCAAAGTGCTGGGATTACAAGCGTGAGCCACCATGCCTGGCCTCTTTTTTTTTTTTTTTTTTTTTTGAGACACAGTTTCATGCTTGTTGCCCAGGCTGAAGTGCAGTGGCACGATAGCAGCTCACCGTAAGCTCCATCTCCCAGGTTCAAGTGATTTCTCCTGCCTCAGCCTCCTGAGTAGCTGAGATTATAGGCATGTGCCACCACGCTGAGCTAATTTTGTATTTTTAGTAGAGACGAAGTTTCTCCAGGTTGGTCTCAAACTCTCAAATTTCAGGTGATCCACCTTCAGCCCCCAAAGTGCTGGGATTACAGGTATGAGCCACTGTGCCTGGCCCTTTCTTTGTTTGTTTGTTTTAATATTTTTTTTTTCTTTTAAAGACGTGGTTTCACCATGTTGTTCAGGCTGGTCTTGAACTCCTGACCTCAGGTGATTCGCCCGCCTTGGCCTCCAAAGTGCTTGGATTACAGGCGTGAGTCACCACACCCAGCTGGCCCTTTGTTTTTTAAAACAAGATTCTTGCTCTGTCACCCATGCTGGAGAGCAGTGGTGGGATCTCTACTCACTGCAACCTCTGCCTCCCCAGCTTAAACCATCCTCCCACTTCAGCTTCCTAAGTAGCTAGAACTACAGGCACATGCCACCATGCCCGGCTAAGTTTTGTATTTTTAGTACAGATAAGGTTTTGCCATGTTGCCCAGGCTGGTCATGAACTCTTGAGCTAAAGAGAGCTGCCTGCCTTACACTCCAAAAGAGCTGGGATTACAGGCGTGAGCCACCACACCCAACCTAGCGTATGATATTTATTGTTGTATTGCAAACCACCTCAAAATTTATCAACTTGAAAATTGCTGTATTGCAAACCACCCCAAAATTTATCAACCACTTACTTGTTCTGATACTGCCATTTAGGCAGGGCTGGGTGGGGCCTGCTGGTCCCTGCTCCATGTGGTATTGCCTGGATGAGCTTGACTCACATGTCTGCCTCATCTGCCTTCAATTCTCCAACAGAGTAGTTGGACTGTTTTACACAGTGGCTCAAGGGCCCTTGAGAGAAAAAGTGAAAGTCACCAGGTTTCTTAATGTCCAGGCCTGCAATAAAAAGGGTACCACATTTGTCACATTCTGTGGGTGAGAGCACGCTCCAGGCCAGCTCAGATTAAAAGAGAGAAGAAATAGACTCCATTCTGTTTTTTCGTTTTTGTTTGCGTTTTGAGACAGTGTCTCGCTTTGTCGTCCAGGCTGGAGTGCAGTGGCATTATCTTGGCTCACTGCAACCTCCATCTCCCAGGTTCAAGCGATTCTCCTGCTTCAGCCTCCCGAGTAGCTGAGGCTACAGGTGCGTGCCAACATGCTTGGCTAATTTTTTGTATTTTTAGTAGAGACAGGGTTTTACCCTGTTAGCCAGGATGGTCTAGATCCCCTAACCTGGTAATCCACCCTCTTCAACCTTCCAAAGTGCTGGGATTACAGGCATGAGCCACTGTGTCCAGCAAGACTCCACTCTGGATGGAGAAGAACAGCATATGTGAAGATGGATGGTAAGTTTCAAGCAGGGAAAATATACCAGCCAATGTGGAAAGATATTGTTTTGAATAATGGATTAAATAAATTAATTAATGGGTAAAATAGGACAAATATTTTAAAATATGCAAACAGTCTTTAGACAAATAAAAGTTTAAATCTTTTGTATAAAGGAATGCATTATTTATTTATTTAATATAGGGTCTTGCTCTGTTGCCCAGGCTAGAGTGCACTGGTGTGATCTTGGCTCACTGCAACCTCTGCCTCCCAGGCTCAAACGACTCTCCCACCTCAGCATCCCCAGTAGTTGGATCACAGGTGTGCAGTGCCTTTCCTGCCTAATTTTTTCTTTTTTAAAAAATTTTTGTAGAGGCAAGATTTTACTATGTTGCCCAGGCTGGTCTTGAACTCCTGGGCTGAAGTGATCTGCCTGCCTCAGCCTCCCAAAGTGCTGGGATTACAGGGGTAAGCCACTGGATCCTGCCAAGGGAATATATTTTATAATAGAGACTGTATTTCATTTTGCACCGAAAGAGAGGCTGAGGGAAGCGATGGATATGTTACGTTAAGATAGACTATGTGAGGCCAGTGCGATTGTGGGAAGCTAGGGATACTTCAACTAGAACAGAAGGATGTATCCATAGCAGGCCCTTAAGTGAGGTACAACAGAGGTCAGGTCCAGGAAGGTCAGGTCTGAGAGTGAAGTGCAGGGGCAGAAGTCAGCGAGGACTGGATGTGCTGCAGGTCCAGGCAGCAAGTCTTCACCAGTGAAGTCAGACCCTTGCACCAGAAGCCTGGAACAGCTGAAGGACAATGATCTGGGGGCCCAGGCCAACAGGAGACAAGATGCTGGGCACCAGCACTAGCGTGGAGCTTGACCCTGGGCTCACTGCCCTCTGAGTTCCTTCTCCACCCCCAGCCTGGGGCAGCACTGGCCTTAGGTGGTGTTGGGCCAGTCCATAAAAGGAGACAGTGTGGCTGGAGTACAGGAATGAAGAGGCCAGAGACAGACAGTTCCCGACAGGTTGGGCCCATTGAAAGCCATTATCATCCCTTTGATCAATAACTCCGAAAAGGATGCCACAATATTGAGACCATCCGTTTCACTGTTTAATCATGCTGCTACAAAGGGCCTTTTGTACAGACGAGAGTCTTTGTTTTACAAAGCCCCAAAATATAAGAAATATGCTGAGTTTTCCTACCTTCCTAATGAATAACCATTTGTAATCAACTGTCCATACTGAAAACCCTTAAAGGTATTATGGAACACGTTTTATATTTTTATTACCTGCCAAATAGAACAATTTCGTTTTGGAACTGAATCTAGCAAAAGAAAAAAGTGGGAAGAGTTTCCTGTGGTGCTCTTGGCATATCCTTTCTTAACCCTTCTCTCTCATTTCAGGAACTCTATTTTTTTTTTCCTTTCAGAGACTGGGTCTTGCTTCATCACTCAGGCTGCAGTGCAGCCTTGGCTTCTGGGCTCAAGTGATCCTCCCATCTTAGCCATATGAGTAACTGGGACTACAGGCTCATGCCAGCATGCCTGGCTAAAGTTTTTTATTTTTTGTAGAGACGAGGTCTCACTATGTTGCCCAGACTGGTCTCAAACTCCTAGGTTCAAGTGATCCTCCTGCTTCAGCCTCCCAAAGTGCTGGGATTACAGACAAGATCCACTGTGCCTGGCTTCAGGACTTCTGCTTCCTGGCTGGTTCATCTGTTCTCTCTACACTCTTTTTTTTTTTTTTTTTTTTTTGAGACGGAGTTTCGCTCTTGCTACCCAGGCTGGAGTGCAATGGCACAATCTCGGCTCACCGCAACCTCCGCCTCCTGGGTTCAGGCAATTCTCCTGCCTCAGCCTCCCGAGTAGCTCAGGTTACAGGCATGTGCCACCATGCCCAGCTACTTTTTTGTATTTTTAGTAGAGATGGGGTTTCACCATGTTGAACAGGATGGTCTCGATCTCTTGACCTTGCGATCCACCCGCCTCGGCCTCCCAAAGTGCTGGGATTACAGGCTTGAGCCACCGCGCCCGGCCTCTCTACACTCTTTTCCAGAAAGAAGCAGCTCTTGGTATAAGCTGGTGATAATTGTTTTTGCCAGAATAATTCAAAATGTGATGTGGTAGCCACACACCCAGATGGCCCCCTGTTATCCTCACTTTCTGGTATTCACAGCCTTGTCAAATTCCTTCCTACACTGTATGAGGGTTGGTCTGTGTGACCAATAGAATATGGCAAAAGTATGTTCCTTCCAAGGTTTTTGAAGACTAGGGCTTCCTTCCAAGGTTATTAAAGACTGGGGCTTCCTTCCAAGGTTATTAAAGACTGTAGTTCTATCTTGGGTCTCTCTTAGTCTCTCTGTTTGATTTTTAGAGATGGTGTCTTGCTATGTTACCTAGGCTGGATTTGAACTTCTGGGCTCAAGGGATTTTTCTTCCTCAGCCTCCTGAGTAGCTGGGATTATAGGCGTACACCACCACATCTGACTAATTTTTATATTTTTAGTAGAGACAGGGTTTCACCATGTACAGGTCAGGATGGTGTGAAACTCCTGACCGTGTGATCCAACTACTTTGGTTTCCCAAAGTGCGGGGATTACAGGTGTGAGCCACCACGCCTGGCAATTTTTTTTTTTTTTTTTTGAGACAGAGTCTTGCTCTGTTGCCCAGACTGAAGTGCAGTGGTGCGGTCTCAGCTTACAGCAACCTCCTGGGTCAAGTGATTCTCCTGCCTCAGCCTCCCAAGTGTCTGGGATTATAGGTGGGCACCACCATGTCCAGCTAATTTTTTGTATTTATAGTAGAGACAGTATACCATGCTGGCCAGGTTGATCTTGAATTCCTGACCTCAAATGATCCACCCATCTTAGCCTCCCAAGGTGCAGGGATTATAGGCGTGAGCCACTGTACCCAGCCCTACTAAGTTATTTTAATTCATTAGTATTACTTCTTCCAAATGTATTTGTATTTTAATTCTAATTTATAAGACTTAAAGCAACAGGTATTATTCGGGCTGAAACAGTAAGTCTAGAGATTCTTGATGCTTTTGGGTTCAATACGTTATTTCTTTTCTTTTGAGACAAGGTCTCACTCTATCACCCAGGCTGGAGTGTGGAGTGCGGGGGTGGGATCTCTGACATACAATAACCTTGGCCTCCTGGGAGATCAGCGATTCTTGTGCCTCAGCCTCCTGAGTAGTTGGGACTACAGGCACATGCCACCAGGTCCAGCTAATTTTTGTATTTTCAGTAGAGACAGGGTTTCACCATGTTGGCCAGGCTGGTCTGGAACTTCTGATCTCAAGCAATCTACCCACCTTGGCCTCCCAAAGTGCTGGGATTAGAAAACATTATTTCGAATACTGTTGATGATATTCCTGAAGCAGTTAAAAGACTGAATGAACACTAAGCAAGTCAGATTACTACGATCCAATGCAGTCACTCCTTTTTTTTTTTTTTGAGACAGTCTTTCTCTGTCACTCAGGCTAAAATGAAGTGGCACGATGTTGCTTCATTGCAGCCTCTGCCTCCTGGGCTCAAGTGATCTTCTCACCTCAGCTTCCCAAATAGCTGTGACTACAGGCATGCACTACCACGTCCAGCTAATTTTTGTATTTTTAGTAGAGACAGGGTTTTACCACGTTCCCCAGACTGGTCTCAAACTGTTGGATTCAAGCGATCTGCCTGCATCGGCCTCTGAAAGTGCTGGGATTCCAGATGTGAGCTACTGTGCCTGGCCCCAGTCACTCCTTTAATGTATGCTTGTCCACAAAAGTATCCACACAACACACTTCTCCCTTGGTTACACTTTAGCCTTGTGCTGCTGTTTGAACAGCACAATTTATTACTCTGTATGTGTCCACTCATAAACCAAAGGGGACAGATTTATTCACACTCTTGCAAGATTATTCCAAGCTTTATGCTGGACAGGCATTAGGCCTCACCATTATGCATTCTGTTATATGTTCTGTCTTATGTCAGGCTCCATGCAATGTTCCACTGGTAAAAGATTCAAACTGTTTAGAACCATGGCCCAAACTCAGCATTGGAGATAGTTGTTATATTAGAGTTCTGACATGAAAAAGACTACACATTCAAACTGTGATAATTTAGGAATAGTTTAATGAAAGGACTAGAAACAAAGATGTGAGATGAGCGTAAAGTTATCCTGAGCATTTTTTAGTTGCAGAATCAACGAACCAAACTCAGTAAGACACAGCTTATTTCATAATGGAAAATTTGATGAGTGCTTGTTTGCTTTTTTAAACCTCATGATCACAAATATTACTGTTATATCCTCTTTCAGGCTCTATATTTTTCAGCAGAGTGTTAATATTTTTATTCTATTTTGACATGTGACTCTCTCCTTGTCAATTTTAATTAATAGTATTAGAGGAAATGGGCTACTAAAAGCTGTATCTATATAAGTAGATGGCGAACTTACAGGAAGATGAAGGTGTCCTAGACATATTAAAGATTCAGAAGTAGAAGTGGGACATCTGGAATAACTGGTCCTTGAGCACATAGGCCTAAGGTGAGTGGAAGGAAAGAATGAACCAGGAGACAAGAAGGTGGTAAATAGCTTAAGGTACACGTCTAAATGTTTTCAAACACAAGAAACAAATGGTTTTATTGACTTACCAAATCTTCATAGTCACTAAGGATGATTAGTAGATATTTTTCTCTTTGCCAACTTGGGAGGTCATCAGGGGCTTTATGAGTAAAATTTTAGTATCCAGTATTTCTTTACTTTTATAGGCTTTAAACCTCTGAAATGTGGTATGGGTGGAGAGAAGGTACCTCTTTGAAATGAGAATAATAAAATCTGGGATTTGAAAGAGATCTTCCACTAATAAAAGAATGTAATTTACAACATTCTTACCATATAACTTTCCAGTCATTTAAAGGAGGCCAGTGCTAAGGAGCTCAGTGTTTCCTTAGCCATCGTTTCAACTTTTTGCCTGCTCAGTCATTATAAAGCATTTTCTTCTACGAGTAGAGATACATTTTTACAGCTTCTGCCTATGGGTCCTGGAGAAGAGAAAAAGTAATATTTTCCCTCACCCATTGACAAATTAGTGACTGAGGTACATGTAACAAGAGACAGATTAACAATAGAAAAACACAGTAATTCATTTAATAAAAATTTTCTGTAACATGGGAGCCTTCAGAAATGAAGACTCAAACAAAAGGAAAAATCTGTGTATTTTTATACTTAGGTTTGATGAAGAGTGGACAGTCATGTAGAGATATGATTGGACAAAGAGAGTATGACCTAATAGTCATAAACTCAGGGAAATTTAGCAAGAGCTGTTTGTTCAGATTCTTCTTGACATCTGTGAGTCTTCAAAAATAAGTATGTTTCTTTCCTCTGAGTGTAGAGAAGCTACCTTTGTAATGAATACTTTATGACCAGCTTCGGGCAGAGGAGAACGACCAGTCAGAGACCGTCCTGGTTCTGCTATTTTCTCAAATGTCAAAGTGCCATATGTTGGAGTTAATGTTCTCCCCATTCTTCCCATCAGTTCTACTTCTGCCGTTTGGATGGGCTAATCATAGTCTTTTCCCTCTTCTATATGAAAAGCTCTCCTGGAAATGACAGATACAGGTGAGGGGAAGGAAGGCAGCAAACCACACTGCCATGTGTGTACCTATGCAACAATGTTGCATGTTCTTCACATGTACCCCTAAACCTAAAATGCAATAATAAATAAATAAATAAATAAATAAACAAATAAAAGCTCTCCTGATAGTCTTCTTTCTCTTTCTTCTAGCTTTCTTTTATTCTGGTGAAATAATCAGCAACAATAATAAAGAGATATGCATAACATTTTATTGTCACAATATGAGCTAGACACTGGGCTAGATGTTTCATACATTCCATTGCCAATCTTTACAAAAACATTACAAGATCAGCATTTTTTTTTTTTTTTTTTGAGACGGAGTTTCGCTCTTGTTACCCAGGCTGGAATGCAATGGCGCGATCTCGGCTCACCGCAACCTCTGCCTCCTGGGTTCAGGCAATTCTCCTGCCTCAACCTCCTGAGTAGCTGGGATTACAGGCACGAGCCACCATGCCCAGCTAATTTTTTGTATTTTTAGTAGAGACGGGGTTTCACCATGTTGACCAGGATGATCTCGATCTCTCGACCTCGTGATCCACCCGCCTCGGCCTCCCAAAGTGCTGGGATTACAGGCTTGAGCCACCGCGCCCAGCCAAGATCAGCATTTTCATACCCATTTTATAGATGAGAAAGGTCATGAAACTTCTAAGTGGCTGAGCTGAGATTAGAAAACAGATCTGAGGCTGGGCATGGTGGCTCACGCCTGTAATCCCAGTATTGTGGGAGGTTGAGGAAGGTGGATCACCTGAAGTCAGGAGTTCAAGACCACCCTGACTAACATGATGATACCCTGTCTCTATTAAAAATTAAAAAAAAAAAAAATAGCCTGGGGTAGTGGCACGTGCTTGTAATCCCAGCTACTGGGGAGGCTGAGGCAGGAGATTCACTTGAATGATTTTCAGGAGAAGGAGGTTGGTGTGAACCAAAATCGAAGGTTGCAGTGAGCTGAGGTTGCAGTGAGCTGAGATCACACTACTGCATTCCAGCCTGGGCAATAAGAGTGGAAACTCCATCTCAAAAAAAAAAAAAGAAAGAAAGAAAGAAAGAAAACAGATCTAAATTCAATGGCACATTCCTTTCCCCAGTCTCAGTTCCTTCATTTCCCAGATGTCCTAAGTATCCTGGTCACTCTCTGGGTTAGTTTCTCAAACTGATGATTTTAAAAATCTGGATGGGGTATGGTGGCTCAAGCTTCTTATCCCAGCACTCTGGGGGGCTGAGGCAGGAGAATTACTTGAGCTAAGGAGTTTGAGACCAGCCTGGCAACATGTCAAAATTCCGTTTCTACGAAAAACACAAAAACTAGCTGAGTGTGGTGATACATGCCTGTGGTCCCAGCTACTTAGGAGGCTGAGGGGGGAGAATGGCTTGTGGCTGGGAGGTGGAGGCTGCAGTGAGCTGTGATTGCACCCCTGCACCCCAGCCTGAGTGACAGAGCAAGACCCTGTCACTAAAACTAAACCAAAACAAAATTCTGGTTGAGGAGGATCATCGTTGTTATTACAGAACAAAAAGAAAAAATATGTATTTGAAAAGTAGTTTCTATACTTTGAGAAAAGTTTCTATACTTTAGCACTTCCCAGAGCGTTGGACATGCTAAGGGCATTGTGAAGCTCTAGGAGGAATATAGAAGACTCAGGGTATTCTAATCCTATTTAACTCCAAGACTTCTGTTTTCTTTTCTTTTTTATATCTCCAGAGCTCTCCTGTATGATCCAAGGCTTTTTTTGGGGTACAATTCTGGTCACCAATATTCACTTTGGTGGGCACTGCTCTGAATTCATTTTTATTTATCAGTATTGTTTTGAAAATGTGGTATCCTAAACAGAACATGGTATCTTTCATGTGACTGACCAATAAAATAAAACCCTATCATAAAATGCATTTTCAGCTTTATAAAAACACCAGCAGCTGAGATAATTAGTTTTTTTTTTTTTTTTTAACTTCTTAGTACCAGGAACCTCCATACATAGCCACCCTCTATTCTGATATTGGGGAAAACAAAACAAAACAAAACCAAAAACCGCATATGACATAAATAGGCTCTCAGACTTTTTGAGCAGCAACATTTTTAAGGAAAATGCGCTGACCAAATGTAACATTCTTTTTAAACAGCCCACTTTATAGTTGGGAGAGATAATAGAGATGTGGAATTAGTTTTTAAAATGCTAAATCAAGATTTGGTGGCATGATGCCAGGAAATTCTCTTTCCCTTTGTTTTAACTCTGAACAAAGCTGCCAGATTTTATCATTTAGCTTCCCGCTGGTTTAAATTCAATTTGTTTAGGTCTCATGTAGGCCTGTCTTTGGATTTAGATTTTACATAATCACTGAACCAAGATCCCCAAATAACAGACTACAATGCTCAACTTCCTGAAGACTATAGCTCTTCTGTAACATGTATTATTTTAAAATTTTTATTCCTTCTGGATTTAAATCTTCTTCTTTTTTTAAACATGGGTGTCTCGATATGTTGCCAGGCTGATCTTGAACTCCTGGCTTCAACCAATCCTCCCACCTTGGCCTCTGGAATTACGGGTGTGCACCACCATGCCCGACCTGAATCTTCAAGGATTGAACAGAAAACTAGTTTGAGATGTTTTAAAAATTAATGACACAAAACCGAATCTTAGAAGACGAGAATTTTTTAGTATTAAACTGTTTTGAAGGAAGAACAGTGGACTACGATTCAACAGATTTTACAGGAGCAACACCAACAAGAGTCATCAGGAAACTATTTCTTAGAGGCTGCTTCACTCAACCCAGGAGATTTATGATCCTGAGTTGTTCAATGACAAAAGATGCCATTCATCTTGTACGAAATGGGGCACTGACTGTTGAATTTGACCGGAGCCTGGTAATCCTGGAAAAAGGTTAAGGTTAAGAAATTCCCCTATCAGTTGGGCAGAGTGGCTCACGCCTGTAATCCCAGCACTTTGGGAGGCTGAGGCCGGTGGATCACCTGAGTTCAGTAGTTTGAGACCAGCCTTGCCAACATGGTGAAAACCTGCTTCTACTAAAAATACAAAAATTAGCCGGATGTGGCGGCACACGCCTGTGGTCCCAGCTACCCAGGAGGCTGAGTCAGGAGGATTGCTTGAATCCAGGAGGTGGAGGTTGCAGTGAGCCAAGATCGTGCCACTGCACTCCAGCCTGGGTAATACAGGGAGACTCTGTCCGAAAAAAAAAAAAAAAAAAAAAAAACCAAAAAACCAAAAAACAAAATACAAACAAAAAAAAACCTTGCCCCTAGGATTTTGATAAGATTAACGAATGCCCGTCTTGTTCGCCTATGACAAGGTGTATAGCAGGCGTCCCCAAACTTTTTACACAGAGGGCCAGTTCACTGTTCCTCAGATCATTGGAGGGCCTCCACATACTGTGCTCCTTTCACTGACCACCAATGAAAGAGGTGCCCCTTCCTGAAGTGCGGCGGGGGACCGGATAAATGGCCTCAGGGGGCCGCATGTGGCCCGTGGGCCGTAGTTTGGGGACGCCTGGTATATAGCTATATGAAGAAAGTCTTGTTGAAGGTTTGAATCTAGAGACCACATCTCACTATCAATCCAGGCCCTATTCAAGTTGGGAAAATTGCACTACAGCTGGGCATGGTAGCTCATGCCTGTAATCACAGCACTTTGGGAGGCTGAGGCAGGAGAATTGCTGGAGCCCAGGACTTGGAGACCAGCCTGGGCAACACAGTGAGACCACATCTGAACAAAAATTTAAAAATTAGTTGGGTATCCAGCCGGGCACGGTGGCTCAAGCCTGTAATCCCAGCACTTTGGGAGGCCGAGGCGGGTGGATCACGAGGTCAAGAGATCGAGACCATCCTGGTCAACATGGTGAAACCCCATCTCTACTAAAAATACAAAAAACTAGCTGGGCGTGGTGGCGTGTGCCTGTAATCCCAGCTACTTAGGAGGCTGAGGCAGGAGAATTGCCTGAGCCCAGGAGGCGGAGGTTGCGGTGAGCCGAGATCGCGCCATTGCACTCCAGCCTGGGTAGCAAGAGCGAAACTCCGTCTCAAAAAAAAAAAAAAAAATTAGTTGGGTGTAGTGGCACTTGCCTATGGTTCCAGCTGCTGGGAGGCTGAGGTGGGAGGATTGATTGAGCCCAAGTGGTTGAGGCTGCAGTGAGCCATGTTTGTACCACTGGACTCCAGCCTGGGTAACAGAGTAAGACCTTGTCTCTTTTTTTTTGGTTTGTTTTTTGAGACAGAGTCTTGCTCTGTCCCAGGCTGAAGTGCAGGGGCGCGATCTCAGCTCACTGCAACCTCCACTTCCAGGTTCCCGTTCTCTGCCTGATAGATTGGCAGAACTCCTTAGGTCCATGGAATCAAAATTGGAACAGAGTGCTAGTTAATCCAACTTTGGTTAAGTTTCTTACCTTCGCCGAGGCTCCTAAATTTTGGCTGGCCCTCAGCCTAAGCCAGTTTACAGACCCTCCCTAAAAGCCTCTCCCCAGAGTAGGCTCACCTGAGGGTAAAACAGTCTCTGATCTACTAACCAGTCATGCTACTCCCACCCTTTAATCCCACTTCTCCACACCTGGTTCTTTCTAGCCTTGTTTACTCCTCTCTAAAAAAGAAAATCCCTTTTTGCCTAACCTTTCAGACAGTTGCAGATGTTATTGTCAGAGAGTTGTCCCAGTTATTATAATCTTTCTCACACCCGCCACTTGCATTAATCCTTTAAATTATCTCCTTGTCTTTTTTTTTTTTTTTAAGACGGGGTTTCACCATGTTGGTCAGGCTGGTCTTGAACTCCGGACCTCAGGTGATCCGCCCATCTTGGCCTCCAAAGTGCTTGGATTACAGGCGTGAGCCACCATTCCCGGTCAAATTATCTCCTTATCTTAATCAGATTTTTTTTTTCTTCTTCTTTTTTTTTTTTTTTTTAGATGGGGGTTTCACCGTGTTGGCCAGGTTGGTACTGAACTGCTGACCTCAGGTGATCAGCCCGCCTCTGCCTCCCAAAGTGCTGGGATTACAAGCGTGAGCCACCACGCCCGGCCAGATTTGTTTTCTATTTCTCACTCATAACTATTTTATTTCCTTGAAAGCAATGAGTTAGGTGGACACAGATAGCATTTTAATGAAAACTTTTGAGAATACTGGAAGAAATAGTTTCAAAGATTTGTTTGTGGCGGTAACGTTAATATTGCATTAAAAAATAATAATAATTTTAAAAGGCCAGGCACAGTGGCTCACGCCTGTAATCCCAGCACTTTGGGAGGCCAAGGCGGGCGGATCACTTGAGGTCAGGAGTTCGAGACCAGCTTGGCCAACATAGTAAAACCCCATTTCTACTAAAAATACAAAATTTAGCCAGGCATGGTGGCTCTTGCCTGTAGTCCTAACTACTTGGGAGACCGAGGCAGGATAATTGCTTGAACCCAGGAGATGGTGGTTTTGTTTTTTAATCTTTGGTAGAGATGAGATCTTGCTATGTTGCCCAGGTTGGTCCCAAACTCCTGACCTCAAGCAGTCCTCCCTCCTTGGCCTCCCAAAGTACTATATATAGATATAAGCTACCACTGCTGGCCTACTGGCATGTTTATACATAGGAAGTTTTATATATGTGAAGTTTAATAAAATTTCAGGCCAGGAGGCTGAGGCAGGGGGAACTCTTGAGCCTAAGAGTTCAAGGTTGCAGTGAACTATGATCTCACAATTGCATTCCAGCCTAGGTAACAGAGTAAGACCCTGTTTCTAAAAAATTTTCTTTTTTTTTTTTACTTTTGTTCCAAGAACTATAAAAAAAATTTTTTTAAGTAAAAAAATAACATTTTACTGTATTTTTCTGGTTCTTATTAATTTGATTTCATGGTTGTTACTAAAAGCAAGTGTTGTATGAAAAAATAGGGATTTAAACATGATTAAGTCTAGATATCAAATGAACTAGGTATGCCATTGACCATGCCCTGAAAAATTAGCAATAATCCCCTATTGTCTTTAACATTCACCCAACTGACACCTTTTAGACTCTAGATTTTGCAAAACTTGGTCAGATTCAGGAGGAGGGAAGAGGATATTAGATATTTCTACTATCTTAACGTCTCCTAGAAAGCTCAGAACAAGAGTGAAGAAACAGAATTGCTAAACACTAGTAATATGATAATAACAACAAAACCACCCACAGTGATAATGTATTCAGAGAACACTTGCTAACTGGTCTAGCAGAAAAAGAATTACAGCAGTTTTGCAGAATTTATAGCCTCTTCCACCTATCAATAAAGAACCATGCATAATACAGATGGGGAGGCTCGGGAAGGCTGGATCAATCAGGATGGAAGCGGGGGCCCTTAGCTGCTGTCTGCATGCCAGCACAGGTGACCACAAACTCTGCTGACAGCAAGACAATAATTTTAGGAGGTAACAATGTTTTCCTTCTGCTATTGCATCCATAATCTCTAAGGTGTGAGAAAAATGCAAAAGTGATTCAGTTCCTTTTTTACCCCCTTGAATTGTAGACAGTAACTCTGGAGAACCTATCACTAGTTCGTCGAATATTTCTTTCAGTTTATCCTCCTCCTCCTCCTCACTGGTAAGTATAGTAGAGTGGAGAAAAGCCTGCAGTTTGGGTGGACTCGAATTTTTATTTACTCGGGTAAATTCTTTATTTATTTATTTATTTGTTTTTGAGAGGGTGCCTCACTCTGTCACCCAGGCTATAGTGCAGTGGCCTATCTTGGCTCACGGCAACCTCTGCCTCCTGGGTTCAAGCAATTCTCTGCCTCAGCCTCCCGAGTAGCTGGGATTACAGGCACTGGCCACCACGCCAGGCTAATTTTTGTATTTTTAGTAGAGATGGGGTTTCACCATCTTGGCCAGGCTGGGTTGACATGATTCACCCACCTTGGCCCCCCAAAGTACTGGGATTACAGGCATGAGCCACCGCACCTGGCTACTTGGGTAAATTATTTACCTTCCTAGTGCCTCTGGGCCTTCATTTGAAAATAGGGGATAATACAGTTCTCTCCCTGGGACCATTTGTTGAACACATAGGACACCCAGAATTGTTTGTAGGCATTTTATGTGTATTAACTTGCTGAAGCCTCACAACTGATCCTATGAGATCAGAACTATTAGTAACTCCCTTTACCGAGGAAACTGAAGTTAATTTGTCCAGGTTTGTCTTATTAACACTTCCTTAATCACTCTACTTATTCAAGCAGCCTTTGAAGCTTTGTCACAAAATCAATGTATCACAAATTTCTATAAAATCATGACATTGGAGATGTCCACCTAATCCATTGGTCCCAAGCTTTTTGGCACCAGGGACTGGTTTCCTGGAAGACCTTTTTTTCATGGACTGGGAGGGCAGTGGGCAGAGGTTGGTTTCAGGTTGAAACTGTTCCACTTCAGATCATCAGGCAGTAGTTAGATTCTCATGAGGAGTTGCACAGCCTAGATCCCTCACGTGTGCAGTTCACAGTAGGATTCGTGCTCCTGTGAGAATCTAATGCCGCTGCTGTTCTGATAGGAAGCAGAGCTCGGGTAGTAATGCTCACTAGCTTGCAGCTCACCTCCTGCTGGGCATCCCGGTTCCTAACAGGCCATGGACATTGGTCCAAAGCCTGAGGGTTGGGGACCCCTGACCTAATCTAATAATTCTCAAACCTTAATGTACATGAAGATCACCTGCATGGCTTGCTAAAACTTACGTTGCTGGTCCCCACCTTCAGAGTTCTGATGCCCTATTTCTGATGTGGGCCTCAATAATTGCATTACTAACACATTCCCAGGTGATGCTGATGCTGCTGACCCACACTTCCTTTGAGAAAGCTACAGGTCTAAACCAACTTCCTCAACTGACCGGTCTGCTTGTTATGACCCTTTGGTCTCATCTGTTCTGAATGTTGCTGGCAAATGTGCAGAATGGCCTTAGGAGTGTGAGGCTGACTCACATGGTTACTGTGACCTGTATTAGCTGCAGCTGGTGGCTGATTGCAAAATGGAGCAATTAAAGATTAAGACATCAAATCACAGGAAATTAAGATGAAGCACCACCAAGTATAAAACCCATAAAATTGCTAGCATTCCTCTGTTTTTGTCACACACGTGCATCCTGTTTGGCTCTGTTCTTCTGTCTGACATAAGACCACACCCAGAACAAACAAAAGACTGTCTCTGCCATCAGAGACTGATAAGGCTCACAGTTAGACAAGAGAATGGACACATATTCAATGAAATAAGATTCAGGTGCTGATAATTTTTTTAAATTATATGTTACTTAAATTTTATAAATATCCATACCCGGTAACAGTGGCAGGATATGAATCTGAATTTCTGTTGCCTCCAAAGAGTGGCTTCTTTATGCCAAAATAATTTTTCTGAATATTTTCTGAGTTAGAACTTCATGTAACTATTTCATATGGATTTATTATTGATTTACATGGTATGGTTTCTTTTATTTTTATTTATTTTTTTAGAGATGAGGTCTCACTATGTTGCCCAGGCTGGAGTGTAGTGGCTATTCAGAAGCATGATCCCACTACTGATCAGCATGGAAGTTTTTTTTTTTTTTTTTTTTTGAGACGGAGTTTCGCTCTTGTTACCCAGGCTGGAGTGCAATGGCACGATCTTGGCTCACCGCAACCTCCACCTCCTGGGTTCAGGCAATTCTCCTGCCTCAGCCTCCTGAGTAGCTGGGATTACAGTTACGAGCCACCATGCCCAGTTAATTTTTTGTATTTTTAGTAGAGACAGGGTTTCACCATGTTGACCAGGATGGTCTCGATCTCTCAACCTCATGATCCACCCGCCTCGGCCTCCCAAAGTGCTGGGATTACAGGCTTGAGCCACCGTGCCCGGCCTGCATGGAAGTTTTGATCTGCTCCATTTCCAATCTGGGCTGGTTCACCTCTCCTTAGGCAACTGGGTGGACCCTCGCTCCTGGGAGGTCACCATATTGATGCCGAACTTAGTGCGGACACCTGATCGGCATAGGACACTACAGCCCAGAACTCCTGGGGTCAAGCGATCCTCCAGCCTCAGTCTTGTAAGTAGCTGGGACTACAGGCACATGCCACCGCGCTGGGTGAGGCTTCTTAGAATAAAAAACTGAAGCATATTTTAAGAAAAATACATGAATAGGTTGATAAGATGAAAACAAGATGAAATTTCATAATGCTAACCAATAATTCATTTAATTTCTTAGAGATGTATCTTTTGGGCCTGGTGCACTGGCTCATGTCTGTGATTCCAGTACCTTGGGAGGCTGAGGTGGGTAGTTCATCTGAGGTCGGAAGTTCAAGACCAGCCTGACTAAAATGGTTAAACCCCATCTCTACTAAAAATACAAAATTAGCTGGACGTGGTGGTACATGCCTGTAATCCCAGCTACTTGAGAGGCTGAGGCAGGAGAATTGCTTGAACCTGGGAGGCGGAGGTTGTGATGAGCCATTGCATTCCAGCCTGGGCAACAAGAGTGAAACTCGGCCAGGCACGGTGGCTCACGCCTGTAATCCCAGAACGTTGGGAGGCCAAGATGGGTGGATCACCTGAGATCAGGAGTTCAAGACCAGCCTGGCCATCATGGTGAAACCCCATCTTTAAAAAAATTAAAAAATAGCCGGGCGCGGTGACTCAAGCCTGTAATCCCAGCACTTTGGGAGGCCGAGGCGGGTGGATCACGAGGTCGAGAGATCGAGGTCATCCTGGTCAACATGGTGAAACCCCGTCTCTACTAAAAATACAAAAAACTAGCTGGGCGTGGTGGCGCGTGCCTGTAATCCCAGCTACTCAGGAGGCTGAGGCAGGAGAATTGCCTGAACCCAGGAGGCGGAGGTTGCGGTGAGCCGAGATCGCGCCATTGCACTCCAGCCTGGGTAACAAGAGTGAAACTCCGTCTCAAAAAAAAAAAAAAAAAAATTAAAAAATAATAATAATTGGCCGGGCACGGTGGCTCACGCCTGTAATCCCAGCACTTTGGGAGGCCGAGGCGGGTGGATCACGAGGTCAAGAGATCGAGACCGTCCTGGTCAACATGGTGAAACCCCGTCTCTACTAAAAATACAAAAAATTAGCTGGGCATGGTGGCACGTGCCTGTGGTCCCAGCTACTAGGGAGACTGAGGCAAGAGAATTGCCTGAACCCAGGAGGCGGAGGTTGCGGTAAGCCGAGATCGCACCATTGCACTCCAGCCTGGGTAACAAGAGCGAAACTCTGTCTCAAAAAAAAAAAATAATAATAATAATAATAATAATAATTAAAAAAGAGTGAAACTCAAAAAAAAAAGAGAAATGTATATTTTTTATTTTTGCAGATCACAGAACTTTATTAAGATGAAATCATGGCTAGGAGCGGTGGCTCATGCCTGTAATCTTAGCATTTTGGGAGGCCTTGGTGGGGAGATCACTTGAGGTCAGGAATTCAAGACCAGCCTGGCCAACCTGGTGAAACCTCATCTCTACTAAAAATACCAAAAAAATTAGCCAAGTATGGTGGTGGGCGCCTGTAGTCTCAGCTGCTCAGGAGGCTGAGGCAGGAGAATCACTTGAACCCAGGAGGCGGAGGTTGCAGTGAGTGACTGTGCTCCAGCCTGGGTGACTGAGTGAAACTCTGCCTCCAAAAAAAAAAAAAAAAGAAAAAAGAAAAAAAGATGGAATTACTGCTAATTGCTAATTACATAGAAGCTACTTGCCTAAGCAAAAACTCATGAGGTTCACATAAACTCACAGTTACAAAACTAGAAACAAATGTCATATTCAAAAGCAGGCGTCCCCAAACTTTTTACACAGGGGGCCAGTTCACTGTCCCTCAGACCGTTGGAGGGCCGCCACATACTGTGCTCCTCTCACTGACCACCAATGAAAGAAGTGCCCCTTCCTGAAGTGCGGCGGGGGCCGGATAAATGGCCTCAGGGGGCCGCATGCGGCCCGTGGGCCGTAGTTTGGGGATGCCTGTTCAAAACCATAAGGAAATATCCTGATACCTAGGTGATGAAGGATGGGGTGAATGAGTCTGCCCATTTATTTCAAGCTGTTACTATCATCTGTCTTAGCTGCAGCTGGTGTCCATTTATTTCAAGCTGCTGTGGACCATGCAGTAGTCCCTTGCATACAAGAAATCTCATCACAGAGCTGTAGTTGTTCCCAGGCCTTTATTTTCTCCACCTGCTGGCATTGCCCTCTCACTGTTGTTAGGGATCTCCAAGCCCAGTCAGCATCTTTTGCTCGTCCTCCATTCCCATGTCCAGCTAAGGTTCTGAATTAAGGCCGGGTGCGGTGGCTCACGCCTGTAATCCCAGCACTTTGGGAGGCCGAGGCGGGTGGATCACGAGGTCAAGAGATCGAGACCATCCTGGTCAACATGGTGAAACCCCGTCTCTACTAAAAATACAAAAAACTAGCTGGGCGTGGTGGCGCGTGCCTGTAATCCCAGCTACTCAGGAGGCTGAGGCAGGAGAATTGCCTGAACCCAGGAGGCGGAGGTTGCGGTGAGCCGAGATCGCGCCATTGCACTCCAGCCTGGGTAACAAGAGCGAAAACTCAGTCTCAAAAAAAAAAAAAAAAAAAAAGAAAAGGTTCTGAATTAAACAGCATCAGCAGCACCTAATCTACTTCAGGATCAGTAAGCTGCATTTCTTCTTATATACTCATTTTAAACATTTAACTTGATTAGCACCAAGTAAAATGAATTCATATAAAGTCGATGAAACCTAGTTGGGTTGATTTGACAAAAATTAGTTTGAAGGCTTTCTTCATGTTATGTGAGGTCACAGAGTTGCATTTCTTATCACAGACTTCCCCAAACGGTTACTTCTTCCCTGATGTTTCCTCTAGAATTAGAACAAGGTGAGTTTTTATTTTTGTTTTTCTTTTTTTTTTTTTTTTAATGTGTGGTTTTGTTCTGACATGGAGTCTCACTCTGTTGCCCAGCCTGGAGTTCAGTGATATGATTTCAGCTGGCTCACTGCAATCTCTGCCTCCTGGGTTCAAGCAATTCTCCTGCTTCGGCCTCCCAAGTAGCTGGGATTTACCATGCCCAGCTAATTTATTTTTATTTTTATTTTATTTTTTTGAGCAGAAGCCATCCCATTCAGTCCCTAGATGAGTTTTTATTATTTATTTATTTATTTATTTTAAGATGGGGTTTCACCATGATGGCCAGACTGGTCATGAACTCCTGACCTCAGGTGATCCACCCACCTTGGCCTCCCAAAGTGCTAGGATGGTTTTTAAATTATTATTTTATTTTTTTAAATAATTCCAAGGGGGAATCAAAACCGTTTTATAAAAAATTCATTCTACTAATCTCTGAGTAGTACTTTTCTGAATCTGTTCTGTCTACTATTCCAAATGACTGCACTGAGGCACAGAATTTAGGATGGTATTGATTTAAATAACATTCATCTAAAATTAATCTAAATTTAAATTTAGATTACTACCCAGGAAGGTGGAATGTAATATTTGCAGCTTCCTGTCTCTTATTTGATTTAACCATAATATGGTTCTCAACTCATAAATGTAGTTGCATTTTTGGAAGGCCTACACATTTCAAGTGGTAATTAGTTCTGATAATTTCTCCAATTATTTTTGCTCTGTAATCAGGAGAACGAAGCATTTGAAACACATAGTTGTGACTTTGTTGAGAGGTTGAATCACCTCTGAGTCAGCAGGTTTATCATTGTTTTGTCTGGCGTGTTTTACAATTACGTTAATGTATCAACCAACACCTAAAAAAACAGGTACCTGTAAATGTTTTATTCGTTTATAGCAAAAAATGCTGAAATTTTTCTAAAGACATATAAAAATGTTGACTTTCATATAACTTGGAGAACAAATCTTTTACCTCCACCCCCTGACTCTTTGGGCGTGGGGTATATAGCACAGGATGTTAATAAGTCCTCATGTTTGCAATCATTCCTTTGCAGAAATTAGCATAGGAGATGAGAGGTGTCTTGCTGCTGAATCTAATGTTGTATAAAGAAAGAAAAAAGGGCCGGGCGCAGTGGCTCAAGCCTGTAATCCCAGCACTTTGGGAGGCCGAGGTGGGTGAATCACGAGGTCGAGAGATCGAGACCATCCTGGTCAACATGGTGAAACCCCGTCTCTACTAAAAATACAAAAAAGTAGCTGGACATGGTGGCACGTGCCTGTAATCCCAGCTACTCAGGAGGCTGAGGCAGGAGAATTGCCTGAACCCAGGAGGCGGAGGTTGCGGTGAGCCGAGATCGTGCCATTGCACTCCAGACTGGGTAACAAGGGCGAAACTCCGTCTCAAAAAAATAAAAAAAGAAAGAAAAAAAGAAAGAAAAAAGACTTTTACACACACACACACACACACACACACACACACACACACAGGAAAGAGAAAAGACTGCAATTTTAGCATTTTGGCTTGGTATGTGTACAAGATAATAAGCTGTGTGCATTTGGAAGCTTGGAACTAGCTCAACAAACAGATGCCTGTATGGCTCAACAGTAATGTGACATGCCATCTACACTGTGATCTGCATAACTGTACTGATCATCTTGTATTCAGAGGGCTATTTTTACTTTTAGTATACCTTACTGGAAGTACACTATGTTGGGAAATTATTGTTTATCCTTAGAAGAAGGGGTGTAGGTGTGTGTGTGTGTGTGTATGTGATTTAATACACAGCACCAGGATGCTCTAGAATGCCGGGACGTATCTTCAGATTACACTGACAGAAAAGACTGGAGAGCCCTGTCTCTTGGAATACTGATACTCACGCTGGGTTGTCCTGGACTATCTCAGACTTTATTTATTTATTTATTTATTTATTTATTTATTTATTTATTTTTTAAAGACGGGGTTTCACCATGTTGGTCAGGCTGGTCTTGAACTCCTGACCTCAGGTGATCCACCCGCCTTGGCCTCCAAAGTGCTTGGATATCTCAGACATTTAATTGCTACCTTATGATTGGACTTG
Organism: Saimiri boliviensis; assembly: GCF_048565385.1. Lineage (NCBI taxonomy): Eukaryota > Metazoa > Chordata > Mammalia > Primates > Cebidae > Saimiri > Saimiri boliviensis. The sequence continues at coordinate 230,031,688 of NC_133449.1, forward strand.
AGAGATTTTTCAAGTTTCCTCAGCAAAACATTTCCAAATCGTCTCTCAGGGTGAGCTAATTTGGCAGAACTAATGCTGCTTATAACAAGAACTAACATTAAATGCTTACTTTGGGCCAAGAACAGCTGAGCACAGCAGTGCTGTGCTCCCACTTTGGGAGGCTGAGGTGAGAGGATTACTTGAGCCGAGAAGTCTGAGACCAGCCCTGGCAATGTATCGCGATCCTGTCTCCATAAGAACAACAAAAAAAATTATGGGGTTTGTTTGTTTTGAGTTTCACTCTGTCACCCAGGCTGGAGTTAAATGGTATGATCATAGCTCACTGCAGCCTTTGACCCTGTGGGCTCAAAAGATCCCTGACAGCAGCCTCCTGAGTAGCTGGGACTACAGGTATGTGCCAGCGTGCCAGGCTAATTTTTAAATTTTTTTTAAGAGACAAGGTCTTGCTGAGTTGCCTAGGCTGATCATGGACTCCTGGCCTCAAGCCTCATCTCTACAAAAAATAAAAATAAAAAATTAGCTGGGTGTGGTGGTGCACGTCTGTAGTTCTAACTGATAGAGAGGCTGAGGAAAAAGGATAACTTGAACTCAAGAGTCTAAGGCTGCAGTGAGCTAGGATTGAGCCACTGCACTCCAGCCTGGGCAGCAGAGTGAGACCCTGACTCTTATTAAAAAAAAAAAAAAAAAAAAAAAAAAAAAAGGTTCCTATTCCACATGGTTTTTGGGAAAACAAAATGAAATGAGTATATATAAGCTTTGAGTGCCCAACACTTAGTAAGCACTTAATAAATGTTAGCTTTCAACACTATGGGTATCTGCTGTAGTTTTGGGATCCAACTTTACATAACTGAATATTTGAAAATGTCAACACCTTGGGTCCTTTTTCTTGGTCTTTCCCAGCTTAAGAGCCTTAAGAAATCAGAATTCTCTTTCCATTCTGTCTCCACTCTTGCCCAAGCAGGAACTCCCAACTTTAAGATATTGCCTAGGCAGGGATTCAAACAGGTAAAGGGATGAGTTTGAGCAAGAGAAGGAGAAAGAGAAACAATAAGCTCAGAAGAAGGGCTGACTGGGTCAGTACAAGATGGGCATATCAAGGAACCAGTTACATACCAATCTGTATGAGGCTTGTTTCCTGTACACAGGGTCAATGCTAATAATGAGCTTGGGCAGCTGGAGGTGACACTATGTCAGTGGGTCCCACCCATTCCTGTTACCACCTGTTTTATTCTAACCTCCTGTCATTCTGATACCCTCCATTTCCCTTCAACACTGGCCACTGCCACCACCTTTGTGTTACAAATGTCAAAGGAGGTGTCCTGATGCTACTGCAGAAAGTATCTATCTCTGTTCAGCCTCAGAAGAGGAACTTCATAAATCCAAGTCATCGCCAGAGCTAGGCTCATCCTCCCTAAAGGGTGACTGAAATGAGATATATATATATTTTAAAATAAAGATGAGGGCTGGGCACAGTGGCTCATGCCTGTAATCCCAGCACTTTGGGAGGCTGAGGCAGGTGGATCACTTGAGGTCAGGAGTTTGAGACCAGCCTAGCCAAAATGGCGAAACCCTGTTTCTACTAAAAATACAAAAATCGCTGGGCACAGTGCCTCACGCCTATAATCCTAACACTTTGGGAGGTTGAGGTGGGTGGATCACCTGAGGTCAGGAGTTCAAGACCAGCCTGGCCATCATGGAGAAACCCCATCTTAAAAAAAAAAAATACAAAAATCAGCCGGGTGTGGTGGCACAAACCTGTAATCCCAGCTACTCTGGAGGCTGAGGCAGGAAAATTGCTTCAACCCGGGAGACAGAGGTTGCAGTGAGCCAAGATTGCACCACTGCACTCCAGCCTGGGTGAAAGAGTGAGATTCAGTCTCAAAAAAATAAAAATAAAAATAAAGGTGGGGTTTTCCTACATTGCCCCATGGTCTTGAACTCCTGGTCTCAAGTGATCCTCCTGCCTCATCCTCCCTAAGTGTTGGGATATCTATGTGAGCCACTGCTCCCAACCAGACAATTTTTTTTTTTAAAGGTGGGGTTTCACCATGATGGCCAGGCTGGTCTTGAACTCCTGACCTCAGGTGATCCACCCAGCTCGGCCTCCCAAAGTGCTAGGATTACAGGCGTGAGCCACAGCGCCCGGCCCAACCAGGTAATTTTTAAGTTGATTACTTTTATTAAAAGCCAATATTTAATTTAATTATTATTTGTTTTTTAAAGCCAATATTTTAAAGCCCTCTATAAAACAAAATCTCTTGGGGCTTTCCTTTAAGGTATATGAATGTTCAAATATATCATCATAGACTAAGACATAATTTAAATTGACATGTTCCATAATTTCAAATATATATACTCCTTAATTTAGAATATATACTTCTTTTTTTATTTTGAGATGAAGTCATGCTCTCTGTTACCTGGGCTGGAGTGCAGTAGTGTGATCTCCGCTCACTGCAACCTCTGCCTCCTGGGTTCAAATGGTTCTCGTGCCTCAGCCTTCCAAGTATCTTAGATGACAAGTGCATGCCATCACACCCAGCTAATTTTTTGTATTTTTAGTAGAGATGACGTTTTACCTGTTGGTCAGGCTGGTCTTGAACTCCTGACCTCAGGTGATCTGCCTGCCTTGGCCTCCCAAAGTGCTGGGATTACAGGAATGAGCCAGCATGCTCAGTGTAGAATATCTACTTTTTAAAGCTTTGAATTTTAGAAATAAAAGGAACTTTTGAGAGCATTCCATTTCATGTTAGCATTTTTTAGATGAGGGGACTGAGAGGTGGTGAGGTGAAGACATTTGTCCTTGTTCACAAGGCTAATTGGTAGAGCTGAGACAAGAACAGAATTCTTAGTCAAGAGTTATTTTTATTACATCAGAGAAGACCTGTCCTCCAAGGTAATTACTGTCATTATGAAGGGTTTCAGAATGTGACGATAAGTGGAACAGTAGCATCAACAGCCCATGCTGAATGGGAGTTAGGGGTACTAGTGTGTGATCTTGGGAAAGTTATTCCACCTCTTTGTGAGTCACAGTTTACCTGATCGTAAATGTTTCAGTGTGTTTGTAGAGTGTCTGCTCTATATTAGGGACAGAATCAGTATTAGATGCATGTAAATAAAAAACCATGTATTTTGGTGCCTAATAGTTGTTACCGATCTTTTCTGAAAGGCATATTGTGGGAATCTAATATAGTAGCACCTTTCAGCTTGGCAAAACTGAGAACACCTAGAAACGTCTACATCCTGGATCCTTTTCTACGTCTTTCCCAACTGTGAGAAATAAGACTTATCTTCCTAATCCCAGCCTGTCTCCACCTCAGCCCAAGCAGGCATTATCCAACCAGTGTTCAGCCCAGTGCCTAAAAAAAGAAATATTTGTAAAAAGTAAATGCAATGGTATCTCCAGAATTTTTTTTTTTTCTTTTTTGAGATTGAGTTTCACTCTTGTTGCCCAGGCTGGAGTGCAATGGTGCAGTCTTGGTTCACTGCAACCTTTGCCTCCTGGGTTTAAGCAATTCTCCTGCCCTCAGCCTCCTGACTAATTGAGATTACAGGTCCCCACCACCACGCCTGGCTAATTTTTTGCATTTTTAGTAGAGATGGGGTTTCACCATGTTGGCCAGGCTGGTCTTGAACTCCTGACCTCAAGTGATCCACCTCCTTCAGCCTCACAAATTGCTGGGATTACAGGTGTGAGCTACCGCACCTGGCCTATAATTTTTTTTTTTTTCTAGATGGAGTCTTGCTCTGTCACCTAGGCTGGAGTGCAATGGTATGAGCCATTTCACCTGGCTAGTATCGCTAGAATTTTGATATAAAAATGACTTAGAGGTGGTCATCTGATTGGAATTGGAGATTAGTGGGCTTGAATGAAAACTGCATTTTCTAAAGGAAATGATGGCAATAAAATGGTTCCCTTAAACCAGCCCTTGAAGTCACCAATGAACGAATCTGTAAATGAATGAACATAGCAGATCCAGAGATCTGTCTCAGCAGACACCACCACTGGGATGCAACCTCCAAGCAATACCAGTGATGGAAGGAATCTCAAAATGGGACCTCAGATGGCCTTTTCCTGTATACAGTGCATATTATTGTATCAGTTTTACCTTTGATATCACCAGGCTAGAGAAGTCTGCACTGTAATGATTACATAAGAGATGCATTCAATGCCTTGAAGACAGATAACTTGAACATGGCTTTTGACCTAAGACTTGTGGCCTACAGCTTAGAAAATAACGTTCTAGAGTGTATATACTTTTTTTTCTTTTTTTCGAGATGGAGTCTTGCTCTGTTGCCCAGGCTGGAGTGCAGTGGCACGATCTTGGATCACTGCAACCTTCACCTACCAGGTTCAAGTGATTCTTCTACCTCAGCCTCCCAAGTGGCTGGGATTACAGGCGTGTGCCATCAGGCCCGCCTATTTTTTTTTTTTTTTTTTTTTTTTTTTTTTTTTTGAGACGGAGTTTCGCCCTTGTTACCCAGGCTGGAGGGCAATGGCGCGATCTCGGCTCACCGCAACCTCCGCCTCCTGGGCTCAGGCAATTCTCCTGCCTCAGCCTCCTGAGTAGCTGGGATTACAGGCACGTGCCACCATGCCCAGCTAATTTTTTGCACTTTTAGTAGAGACGGGGTTTCACCATGTTGACCAGGTTGGTCTCGATCTCTCGACCTCGTGATCCACCCGCCTCGGCCTCCCAAAGTGCTGGGATTACAGGCTTGAGCCACCGCGCCCGGCAATTTTTGTATTTTTAGTAGACATGGAGTTTCACCATGTTGGCCAGGTTGGTGTTGAACTCCTGATATCAGGTGATCCGCCCACCTCAGTCTCCCTACACCTGGCCTAAAATACTATACCTTTTTTTTTTTTTTTTAATGTCTGAAATGAGTGTATATACTTAAAAAAAAAAAAAAATCTTTTCTTTGAGACAGGGTCTCACTCTGTCACCAGGGTGGAGTGCAGTGGGAGTGATCTCGGCTCACTGCAGCCTCTGCCTCCAGAGTTCAAGCGATTCCCATGCCTCAGCTTCCCAAGTAGCTGGGATTACAGGTGTGCACCACCATGCCAGGCTAATTTTTGTATTTTTAGTAGAGATGGGGTTTTGCCATGTTAGCCAGGCTAGTCTCGAACTTCTGACCTCAGGTGATCTTTTCACCAACTGTAATGCACCCAAATGGTGGCTCAGCCTTAACCCAATGAGGTAGTTAGGATAGCAATTTTTGAACTTTTAGTGCTGGCTTTAAATTCTTGTTTTACTACCTATTCTTCAAAGTGGTATGAAATTAATTAGATAATTTCTGTGAACCATTTTACATCTTGATGTGAAAGAAAATCATATGTATGAGCTAGTATTGTTGTGTCTATAATCCAGAATGATCTGATGAAGTCGTATGTTTAGACACGCAAGTGATAATGGAGAGTTTGTGTTGTTTTTAATTCATTTAATTGATTTGTTGAGTTTTTAAGTAATTCAAGTTTTTATTATTTATTTTATTATTTTTTTAACCCAATGGTTCTTTCAGATATACTTTGAGTTTTTAATTGAATAGTGAGTTTTTAATTTACATGGAACCAAGAATTACTCATCTTCTCTTTGTTGGCAAGCTCTATCTTCTCCATTTAATGCTGATCTCTTTTTTGTTGTTGTTGTTTTTATTTTTATTTATTTATTTATTTATTTATTTATTTTTGAGACAGAGTTTCGCTCTTACTACCCAGGCTGGAGTGCAACAGCACAATCTCGGGTCACCGCAACCTCCGCCTCCTGGGTTCAGGCAATTCTCCTGCCTCAGCCTCCTGAGTAGCTGGGATTACAGGCACGAGCCACCATGCCCAGCTAATTTTTGTATTTTTAGTAGAGACGGGGTTTCACCGTGTTGACCAGGATGGTCTCGATCTCTTGACCCTGTGATCCACCCGCCTCGGCCTCCCAAAGTGCTGGGATTACAGGCGTGAGCCACCGTGCCTGGCCTGTTTTTATTTATTTTTATCTCTATCTGGAAACTCGTCTGACTGGTCTTTGCTTCTGAAGGCATCAGGTTATAAAAAAGCCTTGGCATTCCCTCCTTGATGACTGCCCAGATGACTAATTAAGTTTGAGGCAAATTCTTTTTCTTTATTTTTCTTACTTTTTAAGTTTGCTACACAGATGTATGAGGCAAATTCTTGTTGCATAATTCTTTGTCACATAATTCCAGAGAATCAACAGTACATGTCGGACATTAAAGTGGGTGGGTTTTTTCATTACAAAGGACCACCGAATTTATTAAAATTTATTAAATAGAATGAAGCAAGACTTTATTCTAGACTTTTAGTTTGTCTTCTTTGGTGTTCATGGCTAGACTTTCTTTAGAGGACTGAAAGCAATTTTTCCTCTGTTGCTGAGGACTTTTCCATCTGGCAAATGCTGCCTTTTCAATGGAGCTGAAAATGGCTTGATTTATTTTTGTTTGTTATTTATGAGTTTATTTATCGACATAATTAATATTATCAGAACTGTTCTTGGAACATAGCTTAATCTCTCAGCTTTTGTTTTTGATGCTAGGATGATTAGCTCTGGAAGAAAAAAATTGCACACCAGGCATAATAGCAGGGGTAGCATTTCTTAACCTTCCTCCTTCTGCCCACATTTGTTTACTCACACATCCATCTGTAAAGTCTCAGAATTAATCACTGTTCCTTTAGTCTAAAGATAATTGAGAGGTCTCCTTTCTGAGTCTTTACAATTGAATCTCTTCTGATAAATGGACCATAGGAACCATTCACTGACACAAATTCCCTTTTCTGAGAAAAGGAAGTCACTGGGTTTTTGTTTTTGTTTTTGTTTTTGAGATGGGGTCTCACTCTGTTGCCCAAACTGGAGGGCAGTAGCATGATCTCAGCTCACTGTAACCTTCACCTTCCGGGTTCAAGAGATTCTCCTGCCTCAGCCTCCCAAGTAGCTGAGACTACAGGTGTACGCCACCATGCCTGGCTAATTTTTGTAATTTTAGTAGAGACACCATTTTGGCCAGGCTGGTCTTGAACTCCTGACCTCAGGCAATCCACCAGCCTCAGCCTCCCAAAGTGGTGGGACTACAGGAGTGAGCCATGGTGTCCAGCTGGAAGACACTGTTTTTAACACAGCACTCCTTAGCCCCTCTTAGCCAGAATATTTTATTTCATATCCCCATTTAAAAATCTTCAGTTATTTAATAAAAATGAATTTCAGCAATGCTGTTTTCATGCCTTATGTCTTCCCTTCCTCTTTATCTTTTAGAGACAAGGTCTCACTATGTTGCCCAGGCTGGGTTCGAACTCCTGAGCTCAAGAGACCCTTCTGAGTAGCTGGAATTATAGACCTGAGCCGCTATACCTGTCTCTCTTCTCTTTTCTTTTTAATTCCGTGCTTAACCCTTTGTGACCCTAATAAAAATATTTTCATAGTCCAACATGCTGGAATCCTGGACTAACGGAACTTACAGTGCCAAATGTCCTCTGTGTGTGTGTGTGTGTGTGTGTGTGTGTGTGTGTGTGTGTGTGTTTAATGATGGGGTTTCACCATGTTGGTCAGGCTGGTCTTGAACTCCCAACCTCAGGTGATCCGCCTGCCTTGGCCTCCAAAGTGCTTGGATTACAGGCGTGAGCCACCGTGCCATGCCAAACGTCCTGTGTTAACTCACAATTGATAATTAATTGTGCAAAAAATAGTGCTATGGTGAGTTACTGATTTTTCTGCCAAAAGGAGCCATTTCTTTTCTCTATAAGCACACCTGCTTTTGAGTTGTTAAGAAACCACAATTCAGTCCATAATGGCTATTCTCTTTATTTGGCTCTTTCTCAATTATTCTTACATTTCCGTTAGTTCATTGTTCTTTTCTGCCACTAAAGTTACTTTTTCATCTCTGTCTAAGAGCCTCTTCTTCACCCTCCCCACTTTGGTTTCTTTTCTTTTCTTTTTTTGAGACAAGAGTCTTGCTCTTGTCACCTAGGCTGGAGCATAATAGCACAATCTTGGCTCACTGCAACTCCGCCTCCCGGGTTCAAGTGATTCTCCTGCCTCAGCCACCCAAGTAGCTGGGATTTCAGTCACCCACCACCACACCCGGCTAATTTTTGTATTTTTAGCAGAGAAGGGGTTTTGACATGTTGGCCAGGATGGTCTCGAACTCCTGACCTCGTGATCCAACTGCCTCCTAAAGTGCTGGGATTACAGGCATGGGCCACTGCGCCCAGGTCCCCATTTCGATTTTTTTTTTTAAAAAACTTAGAAAAGGAAAAGTGCAAAGATAGAAGTTCATGGTCAAGATTATGAGGGAAAGAGAAAGGAAAGAGAGGCTGAGGAGGGTCTGCAGCTGGTGAGTGGATGGAGTAGACTGTCATTAACACTTCGGGCTCCTTCTTCCTCAGCTAGCTAAACTGAAGCCAGGACTTGGCCACAGCAACTTCCCAGGGCTTCTGCTCACAAATTCAACTGATTAGAACACTTAGAAGGCAATCGGTTGGTTATCTCCCTTGTTGGCCCACGTGTGATATTGCCACAGTACCCGCTGGCCTGGCGTCATAGAAATCTGACAAGCCTGCCTCATGGAGACCTAACAGATCAGCTTTTCTCTTTTCCTTTATTACAGCCAGAGAGAGGCCCAGAGGAGGAGGAAGCTGCAGACATTGATGTCTCCCTCTACCAGGGAGCACTTGTGAAATTCACTGTGCAGGAAAAACACTACTGTGTGGGTGTCATTTTCAAAGGTGCTATTGCTGGCAGGACAATTGAAACAGTACTATTTCCCTGATCTGTTTGGGCTTGGTTTCCACTCTTGCATAATGTACATGCCAAGTTCTTTGTACTGTGGATAGCAGAAGGCCCACAGATATCTGGGCTTCGAGAGCTGCAGCGTTCTTTAATCTTTTTTTTTTTTTTTTTTTTTGAGACGGAGTTTTGCTCTTGTTACCCAGGCTGGAGTGCAATGGCGCGATCTCGGCTCACCGCAACCTCCGCCTCCTGGGTTCAGGCAATTCTCCTGCCTCAGCCTCCTGAGTAGCTGGGATTACAGGCACAAGCCACCATGCCCAGCTAATTTTTAGTATTTTTAGTAGAGACGGGGTTTCACCATGTTGACCAGGATGGTCTCGATCTCTCGACCTCGTGATCCACCCACCTCGGCCTCCCAAAGTGCTGGGATTACAGGCTTGAGCCACCGCGCCCGGCCGCGTTCTTTAATCTTATGAGTCAAGCAGAGACTCCAAAATATATATTTTTTAAATCTCATATTCTTATTGCTCAAACAATATATCGATATTAAAGGCCAGGTTTTAATTATTCTTACATATTTCATTAATTTATTTACATTTAGACTGGCTTATTTTCATCCACATAGTCTGTCAGCATATCAACAGTTGTTTCAGATGTTTAGATACTTCAATAATGCATTATTTACATTTCTTTTGAATGACAAAAACAAAACATAGCGTATAGTGCTATTTTAATCACAGTAATGGCTCAAAGATTCTAAAAAGGAAAAAAAAAGAAGCTCTTTCTTAACACAGGGAAACTAACCGTGCTGTGCTCTTGCACCTGCTTCTAGTCATTCATTGGAAGAAATTGAATCGGAGATATTTGCCGTTTTTATTAAAATTAGCTTAATAGTTCTTTGCACCACCTGCTGCCACATTGTATAAGTAATCCTGGGATACTAGATTTTCTCCGAACGTGTAGCTTTTTGTTTTCCTGGGGATTGTGACTTTTTAAAGTGTTTTTGTTTTTAAACTTTTAAGTTTAGGGGTACATGTGCGAGTATGTTATATAGATAAACTTGTGTCACGGGAGTTTGTTGTACAGATTATTTCATCACGAAGGCATTAAACCTACTAAGCAATAGTTATTTTGTCTTCCCCCTCCCCTCTCCCACCCTCCACCGTTAAGAAAGCCCCAACGTCCGGGTTGTTGTCTTCTTTGTTTTCATGATTTGTCATCATTTCACTCCCACTTATAAGTGATAACATAGGTCAGGCATAGTGGCACACACCTGTAATCCCAGCACTCTGGGAGGCCGAGGCAGGTGGATCACCTGAGGTCAGGATTTTGAGACCAGCCTGGCCAACATGGTGAAACCCTGTCTCTACTAAAAATAAAATTAGCTAGATGTGGTGGTGGATGCCTGTAATTCCAGCTACTCGGGAGGCTGAGGCAGGAGAATCTCTTGAACTCAGGAGGTGGAGTTTGCAGTGAGCCGAGATCCTGTCATTGCACTCCAACCTGGGCAATGAGAGTGAAACTCTGTCTTAAAAAAAAAAAAAAAAAAAAAAAAAGCCTGGGCACAGTGGTTCATGCCTATAATCCCAGCACTTTGGGAGGCCAAGGCAGGCGGATCACAAAGTCAGGAGTTTGAGAACAGCTTGACCAACATAGTGAAACTCTGTCTCTACTAAAAATACAAAAAATTAGCCGGGTGGGGTGGTGGGCACCTGTAGTCCCAGCGACTCGGGAGGCTGAGGCTGGAGAATTGCTTGAATACAGGAGACAGAGGTTGCAGTGAGCCGAGATCACACCACTGTACTCCAGGCCAGGCGACAGCGCGAGACTCTGTCTCAAAAAAAAAAAAAAAAAAAAGTGAGAACATGTGATATTCAGTTTTCTTTTTCTGTTTGTTTTGAGAGGAAGTATTGCTGTTGTTACCCAGGCTGGAGTGCAATGGCATAATCTCGGCTCACTGCAACCTCCACCTCCCGGGTTCGAGCAATTCTTCTGCCTCAGCCTCCCAAGTTGCTGGGATTACAGGCTCCCACCACCATGTCCAGCTGATTTTTTTTTTTAAAGACGGGGTTTCACCACGTTGGTCAGGCTGGTCTTGAAGTCCTGACCTCAGGTGATCCTCCCTCCTTGACCTCCAAAGTGCTTGGATTACAGGCGTGAGCCACCACGCCTGGCCTTTTTTTTTTTTTTAGTTATTAGTGCATTCGGCTTTTCTACATGTTGACCAGATTGGTCTCGAACTCCTGACCTCAGGTGATCCACCCGCCTCGGCCTCCCAAAGTGCTGTGCTGGGATTATAGGCATGAGCCACTGTGCCCAGGTCTGGGTTCTTTTTAAAAAACCTTTGTTTATTTATTTGGGACAGTGTCTCACTCTGTTGTCCAGACTGGAGTGCAGTGGCATGATCACTGCTCACGGCGGTTTCAACCTCCTATTATATATATAATTATTATATATTAATATAAAAATATAAATTATATATAAAATAATATATGCATATATATATTGTCCAAGTGAGCCACTGCAGCTGACATATATATATATATATATATATACACACATACATACATACCTACATATATATATATATATATATTTTTTTTTTTTTTTTTTTTTTTTTTTTTGAGACAGAGTCTCACTCTGTCACCCAGGCTGGAGTGCAGTGGCGGGATCTCAGCTCACTGCAACTTACACCTCTTTGGTTCAAGCAATTCTCCTGCCTCAACCTCCTAAGTAGCTGGGATTACAGGCACATACCAACACCCCTGGCTAATTTTTTTGTATTTTTAGTAGAGATGGGGTTTTACCATGTTGACCAGGCTGGTCTCAAACTCCTGACCTTGTGATCCACCCACCTTGGCCTCCCAAAGTGCTACAATTACAGGCTTGAGCCACCGCACCTGACCTCACATACATATTTTTAAATTTTAACTTTTAATTTTTTCTAGAGACAGTGTTTAGCTCTGTTGCCCAGGTTAGAGGATAGTAGTGCCATCATAGCTCACTGCAGCCTCAAACTTTTGGGCTCAATTGATCCTCTTGCCTCAGCCTCTCAAGGAGCTAGGACTATAGGTGTGGGCTGCCACACTCAGCTTATTTTTGTGCTTTTTGGATAAAGATAGGGTCTTGCTATGTTGCCCAGGTCTTGAACTCCTAGCCTCAAGCAATCCTCCTGCCTCAGCCTCCCAAAATGCTGAGATTACATATGTGAGCCACCATGCCTGGCCTTTTATTTACTATCATAAATTTCTTTCCATGATTTTATATAGCATAATGATTAATAACTACATAATTTCCCTTTATGTTTATTTATTATAATTTACCTAGCTATACCTCAAATCTTTGTCTCTAACGTAGTTTGGGGAAATGGAGCTGGTAACAGTATATGGAAGATTTGGGAGTATGTAGCTTGTCTGTTAAATTATTTCTGGAGGATAGCTTTCCAGAGGAAAGAGTATTGGATCAAAAGGTTTGAGAGTGGGATATGGAGGTGTGTGCCCGCAGTCCCAGCTACTTGGATGACTGAGGCAGGACAATCGCTTCAGCCCAGGAGCTGGGGCTGCATTGTGCAATGGTTGTGCCTGTGAATAGCTGTTGCACTCCAGTCCAGCCTAGGTAACACAGCAAGACTCAGTCTCAGAACAAAAAAAAATTGCTTTGAGCAATTTTGCGATTCTTCATATATTTTGTAATATTGTTTTCTAAATATACCTTTACCATCTCTGGGTTGACACTAGATTGTTTTGTTTCATGGGAGAACAAACACTGGAAAGAGTTCCTGGAATTGAATCTGTTTAAAAATAGACTGAAGCAAGGCCCAGTGGCCTGCGCCTGTAATCTCAGCTACTGGGAGGCTTTGAAGCAGGAGGATCACTTGAGCTCAGGAGTTTAAGACCAGTCTGGGCAATATAGTGAGACTCTGTCTGAAAAAGAAAAGAGAGATTAATATACAAAGCTAAATAAAATAGCAAAGGCACTATAAAGAGCAAACACTTTGGGTAATAAACTGACTTCAGATGTGATCTAACAAGGATAATTGAAAAGCCTCAGGTTGCCTAACCTTTTTACTAAATCCTTTTTTTTTTTTTTTTTAAGATGGGGTTTCACCATGATAGCCAGGCTTGTCTTGAACTCCTGACCTCAGGTGATCCACCCACCTCAGCCTCCCAAAGTGCTAGGATTACAGGCATGAGCCACCGTGAGCCACCGCGCCTGGCTTTACTAAATCTTAATCTTTTTATCTGTAAAATGGGAGTAATAATAGGCCAGGCACGGTGGCTCATGCCTATAATCCCAGCACTTTGGGTGGTCAAGGCAGGTGAATCACCTGAGATCAGGAGTTCAAGACCAGCCTGGCTAACATGGTGAAACCCTGCCTCTCCTAAAAATACAAAAATTATCCAGGTGTGTTGGCAGACACCTGTGGTCCCAGCTACTCTGGAGGCTGAAGCAGGAGAACCGCTTGAACCCTGGAGGCAGGGGTTGCAGTGAGCTGAGATCTTGCCACTGTACTCTAGCCTGAGTGACAGAGCAAGACTCTGTCTCAAAATTATAATAACAATGAGCAGCACAACATTTTTACAGTTTTATGCTAGGCACTGTTCCAAACACTTTACGTACACTGGTATTTAATCTTCATAATCCTTCGAGGTAGATATTATTATTCTGTTTATCCCTATTTTATATTGTGGAGAAACTGAGGCATAGAGAGGTTAAATGACTTGTCCAATGATTACAGCTAATAAACGACAGAGTTGGAATTCTAACTCAGACAATCTGGCTCCAGAGTTTATGCTCGTAATCACTAAATAAATAAGATAATTCATATAAAAACACCTAGTCCAATACCTGGCAGATAGTAAGTATCCAATAGCTGCTTGCTATCATTATTATAATGTATTTTTAAAAAACGCAACTAAACTAGTAAAGGGAGTGGCAGAACTGATTTAAAAGTTCTACAAAACAGAGTCAATGAGTGCAAGTTTCAGCAACACAAATTTTGTCTCAGTGGTGGTAGTGGGCTCTGGGACACTGGATGTAAACAAGGAGAGGTTGAATAACCACTTGTCAAGAACTCTGCAGAAGAAATTTCTTTTTTTTTTTTTCTCTCTGAGATGGAGTCTTGCTCTGTTGCCCAGGCTAGATTGCAGTGTCACGATCTTGGCTCACTGCAACGTCTGCCTCCGGGGTTCAAGTGATTCTCTGCCTCAGCCTCCTGAGTAGCTGGGATTACAGGCACCTGCCACCATGCCTGGCTAATTTTTGTATTTTTAGTAGAGACAGGGTTTCACCATCTTGGGCAGGCTGGTCTTGAACTCCTGATCTTGTGATCCGCCCGCCTCAGCCTCCCAAAGTGCTGAGATTACAGGCATGAGCCATCTCCCCTGGTCCTGCAGCAGAAATTTCTGCATCAAGTGGGTAGCTGAACTGGATGACTTCTGAGGCACTTTCCAACTTTGTTTAGAGATTTATGATTCTAGGCCAGACTCTTTTCTTTTTCCCCACAGTAAAGCTTCATTTTTTTTTTTAAAATATTAGGTTTGGTTTATGAACTTTGTTGATGTTATTGTCATTTTAATTATCTGAATCATTTGCAAGGAGAATGTGACTTTGTAACGTGCCTAAGTCTTTGGCAGTCTCTCCTGTTGTAATATTTGATGAGTCACAACACCTGAACATTATTATAATGATAGGTGCTAGGGAAACTGACATAGAAACATGTAAGTAATTATGCAGGGGTGGTCAGCCTTCCCAGGCAGGGATCTTCAGAATTACTGTCACTTTGGAGTCTGTTGTCTTTATCCAGAGAACTTGTAGGCCCATGAAATAATCATGGGGGCTTAAAATTGACATTGAAAAATTATGGGATTATGATTGTGGATGAGAGTTGATGTCACATTTATGACAACATTGTTTGCAAGTGACTCAGGGAAGTTTCGGTGAGCTTCCTGCTGGGAAGGGGAACTGCTCCCTTGATGGAAGGAATAGTTTTGCTCAAGTCATGGGAAGCTGCACTTGATCCCATAATTTGTCTGCCCTTTGGATTTTAGTCTAGGCAATTATTTCCCTTTACCATTATATCTTGAGCAGTCCTTCAGGATAATGCACATTTTACCATCAAGTTCATGTCATTTCTCCAAAAGGGATGATTTAAAGGGCACAGCTAATTCTATTACAAAAATGTTGATGATGGAATCTAGATCAAATGTACCAGGCTGACTCAGAGTCAGTGCTTAGAAAACAATTTCTTCTTGGCTGTTTTTGTCTTTGGTCTAATGTTTTACAGTGTTCTTAATGTAACTAAACCAATGTAACTAAACATCGGTTTTGTTACTATGGAGATGGATGAAAATAGACATAGACCTTTAGGTATCAAACTGTCAATAAATATAAGATGTAAAAATGGAATGTAGAGTCAGAAGGAAGGCCAGACAATGGTTTTCAAAACAATATCAGGAAATTTAATCTATAATATAGTAGGAAATGAGAAGGCCAGGAAGGAGAGAGACCTTTAGACATCCTCAAAAATCTTAAGCAGTTTGAAATGATCATTTTTGAATCACCATCACTGAGACACACAATCTGCCTTATAAGGAACATAATCTCTTTTTATTTGGTGAGATTTGATTATTTTCAACATTAGTAATAATTATCCTAAAGCAACAGTTGTTACATGCTGACATTCATTAATGGTACTTTTTAGTTAATTTCTGTGCATATACACTGTGGTTTTTTTATTTGTTTCTTTTCTTTGTTTTTTGAGACAGAGTCTGGCTCTGCCACCCAGGCTGGAATGCAGTGTTGCGATCCTGGCTCACTACAACCTCCTCATCTCCTGGGTTGAAGCAATTCTCCTGCCTCAGCCTTCCGAGTAGCTGGGAATATAGGCGCCCAACACCACACCTGGCTAATTTCTGTGTTTTTAGTAGAGACAGTGTTTTGCCATGTTGGCCCGGCTGGTCCTGAATTCCTGATCTCAAGTGATCCACCCACCTTGGCCTCCCAAAGTGTTGGGATTACAGGCATGAGCCACGGAGTCCAGCCTGCTGGGTTTAACTTAGAAACATGTTCACTCAAATTTTAAAAATGAAGAACGCCATTTAATTTTGAGTAAACTAAGATTGGCTTTGTAACCTGACCAACTAATAAACAAGTATGAGCATACATTTGGAGCATTTTGCTTTGGGGAACTTCAAAGAAGGCGGCAAACTGTCACTAATCACAAGCATCATTATCCTTGTGTTATTCATAATGAATCAAATAGAATGAGGGTGGTGCCTCCAGTCACGCAGGAAAGTTGAGCTGGAACCCTCCAGACATGAATGACAACAGCAGGGCAATCAGAATCCAGGTTTTTTTTTAGAATGTAAGTAGCATTACCTACAGGAACATGTTTTATTTACATACACAGAGTAAATATTGAAAGACTGGTTCAAGCTAAAAATACTCCAGGTGAGGCTGTAGGACTGGATACTGAAAGAATGAGCTCATATTGTGGGCTTTTGAAATAGAAAAATACTTTTTTCACATGTCTATTTAAGATTAAAGCCATTTTTTAAATTCAGGGAAACACAGGCAAACGTAATTCAGAAGGGAGTTGATGAAAAGTTTGTCCAAGAAATGGCAAATGTAGATTATAGCCAAGTACATGTCTCAATTTATAATATTACAATCTTAGGCAAATTATACTTTGCCACATTTTAGACATCTTATAGGTATTATAATTGAAAATATTTTGACATACTCTGTTTTGTGTAACATTTTTTAAAAAAGTATCCTGGGCAAGGCAATTTATCATCTATAAAACAAGGCAAAGTAATTCCATTTAGAATCTTTTTCTGGTAGGTTAGTTGAACAAATAAAACTTTCCTATAGACCAAGAAATTGTCATTGGTCTTTCTGCCCATGGTAAAGCTTGAATAGGGACAAGGTGCTTCATTTGGAAAGGAAAGAAGGAAGTATCTCTCCTCTCTGCCAGGGAAGGAAGCACACAGTGACTGAGGCAGTTTGAATCTTTTTTTTTTTTTCTTTTTCTTTTTTATTTCATTGAGGCAGCTTGAATCTATGCTTTCTAGTTTAAAAAGCTCTTCTTGTATAGGCAATTCTCTTTGCCATTGATACTTTCTCTTGTGGGATAATCCTGACAGAATATCACTTGAAAGAATACACACACACACACACACACACACACACACATGCACACACACACACGCACACACACACACACACACATAATATATAGATATATCTTTGGGTTTTTGTTTTTATTTTGTTTTTTATAAAAAACCTCCAGTGGTATCTATTATCTATCTGTGTGTGTGTGTGTGTGTGTGTGTGTGTGTGTGTGTGTGTGTTTTAATGCAGGGAAGGCTGCTCTATAAACATGGCACATGTATGGCATCATTCATTCCGTTTAAATGAAAATGACAAATGTGCTGGATTAAGGCTGAAGGATCTAGGCTGAAGAAAGTGACACGGGTGAGCGCAGCAGCCTGCATGCAGTAACAGTGAAGAGAAAGTTTTGCCAAACTTTCCTATCACCCTCATGGTGGCCTGACCCTGCAGACTCCTGTCTCCCAGCACACACCTCTAGTCACCTCCCATTTTGGGGCTGCTTATGCACCTGTGAGGAAATAACAGGTTTCTCTTCTGCTGACTTTATTAAGGTGGCATAAATTCTTCCTATGAATGGACTCTTCTAAAGAGTAGAGAAACTTCATTAAATGCTCATGCAACTCAACAAACTGGGTAGGTGACTTGATACTCCAATTCACTGGCTGGAATTCAGGCCTGAATTAAAGGACTGGAAGCTGGAAGAAACTTTAAGGACTTAAAAAAATCCAATCTTGGCTAGGCGCAATGGCTCATACCTGTAATCCCAGCACTTTGGGAAGCTGAGGTGGGCGGATCATGAGGTCAGAATATCAAGACCATCCTGGCCAACATGGTGAATCCTCGTCTCTACTAAAAAATACAAAAACTAGCTGGGTGTGGTGGCGCATGCCTGTAATCCTAGCTACTTGAGAGGCTGAGGCAGGAGAATCACATGAACCAGGGAGTCAGAGGTTGCAGTGAGCTGAGATTGAGCCATTGCACTCCATCCAGCCTGGGGACAGAATGACACTCTGTCAAAAAAAAAAAAAAAAAAAAAAAAAATCCAACCTCCTTGATTTACACATGAAGGACCGAGACCATGTTACAGCCACAGAGTCAATTACTGGCAGAGAAATGGGACAGGAATGGAGTCTCTTGACCAGAATTCTCATAAATAAAAGAGCAACTGATTATCTCAGAAGAGCTGAGAGGGCCGCGCCCAGGCCTATGCACGTTCTGTGTAGGCAATCTTGGTAGGAAACATAATTTTAGATGGGTTGATTTGGGCCTTCATATTTAAAGAAATGAATTGTGAGCCTGTCATGTGCAAACAGTGCCGAACAATTCTCTTCACACTGTTTTATAAAACAATCATATGCCCCACAGCTTTTCCTTATTGGGAAGTGTCCTTAAGTGAACTCATGCAGATTAAACACTTCATCTTCTATCCCTTTGAGTGTCTCACTCAGAAGCTAAACCTGAAATCCTGAATTCTCTGGCCCGTATTTAAAGATAATACCCTTTCTAGAAGATATTCTTTTTTTATTTTATTTTTTATTTTTAAGAGACCAAGTCTCTCTCTATGTTGCTCAGGCTTATCTCAAACTCCTGGGCTAAAGCAATCCTCCCCACTTGGCCTCTCAAAGTCCTAGGATCACAAGTATGAGCCACCATGCCCAGCTCCTAGAAGATATTATTTATCTTCACCTTAAGACTAGACATCTGGGTATATATTTAGTGGAAAGACCTGTACTTTGTTTTCCAAGGCATCTTGCCCAACTAACAAGTTGGAAATTCTTGCAAGTCTGTCTTTCGTTTTGTCTGATATGTTTTGTGTGGTCATAGTAAATTTACACAAAGCAAAGCATGTTCAGGAAGCAGAAACAGACAAGGAACACTTTACTATTGGCATCCTAGCAGCAAATTACATTGCTTTTGGTCCTGCTCTCCGTAAGTACATAGAAAGACAGGTTGCAGATATTGGCTCGATGAAAATCACAAAGCAGATGAATTTTTACAAAATTGTGAACCTATCATGTGCCAGGCATTTTTCTTAACGTTCTTTCATTCCAGAAAATGCTTTGTTTTTCTACTGGTTGATATCTGTCATAAAAACTTATTCTTGGAAAGGATTTTATGTTGGTTATTTATATTTTAACTTACGTATTTATTTACTTAGTAAATATTTCATGATTACTTCTATGTACCAGACACTACGCAAGGTGTTTGGATGCAGTGGGGAGAAAAAAAATTCGACATGATCCATGCCTTTATGGCATGTCTACCAGTGAGGTAGACAACCTAATAACACACACATATGTATGTCAGATTACAACTTGATGAACACTGTGAAGGACTGTACAAAGTACTGGGAGACAAGAATTTGACCTGTTCATAAAAGCCAATAAAAGCTTCTCTGGGAAACTGATGCTTGAGCAGAAATGTGGAGGAGTTGGAGTTATTAAGGAGGGAAGAGTGTTTTAAGTCAAGAAAACAGTATATGCAAAGTTTCTGTGATAGTGGAGGTCAAGGGGTATAATACGTATTAAAAATTTTGCAGGCCGGGCGCAGTGGCTCACACCTATAATCCCAGCACTTTGGGAGGCGGAAGCAGGCGCATCCCCCAAGGTCAGGAGTTTGAGACCAGCCTGGCCACTACTAAAAATACAAAAATGTGCCCGGCATGGTGACAGGCACCTGTAATCCCAGCTACTTGGGAGGCTGAGGCAGGAGGATTTCTTGAATCCAGGAGGTGGAAATTGTAGTGAGCCGAGATTGCACCATTGCACTCCAGCCTGGGCAACAGAGCAGGACTGTCTCAAAACAAACAAACAAACAAAGTTTGGCTAAATTATGTGGAAAAGATGGAGGACACTGGAGAGTTTTGACGGAATTGAAGGATGGTGTGGTCACGGAGGTCAGAGAGAGCTGCCACAGATGACTTCTGGCTTTCAGGCTTGTTTAATTGGATGACTAGCTCATTGGGATAGGGGACCATAGAAACCAAGTTTAGGAGTATCAGTGAGCGTGGGGAGTGTGGAGAGCATGGATTCATGTTAAGTTTGGATGTCTTTGAGAATCCCAGGAGGACAAGGCAAATTGGCAGTTGTATAACTGAGTCTGAAACCTGATGGCTAGGTTTGGAGGCTCACTCCTGTAATACCAGCACATTGGGAGGCCGAGGCGTGTGGATCATGAGGTGAGGAGTTCAAGATCAGCTTGGCCAACATGGTGAAACCCTGTCTCTGCTAAAAATACAAACATTAGCTGGCCTTGGTGGTGGGCATCTGTAATCCCAGCTACTCAGGAGGCTGAGGCAGGAGAATTGCTTGAACCTAGGAGGTGGAGGTTGCAGTAAGCTAAGATTGTGGCATTGCACTCCCGCCTGGGTGACAGAGCAAGACTCTGTCTCAAACAAAAAAAAAAAAAAAGAAAGAAAGAAAGAAAGAAAGAAAGAAACTTGAGGACACAGAGGCTTACACTGGAGATAGAAATCTGTGAGTCATCTCTGTATGGATGGTGATGAAGAAATTAAATAGAGCAAGAGCACCTGGGAAGTTAATATTTTAGAATGAATTTAAATAAATGTTTTTGCTTTCCTCCGGATGTGTCTTTTAACCTTTGTCTCCCAAGTACAGCATATATCACTTTGATTCCTGATCAAGGTCTTTCAGGTTTTAGGGCTGGTGGATAAACCAGGAACCTAGGTAGAAATGTCCCTAAAATTATGCTACGTAATTTGACCCTGCTGGGCTTGTTTAAAAGTTAACTGAAAAGACAAAAACGCTTTTGTTGTGTTTTTTTTTGGGGGGGGGGCTGGGCAGGGGTTTTGTTCTGTCACCCAGGCTGTGTCTTGAAGTGAACATGGTTTACTGCAACTTTGACCTCCTCAGCTCAAGAAATCCTTTGCCTCAGTCTCCTGTGTAGCTGGGACCACTGGTGCACATCAGCACACAAAACTAATTCTATTTTGATTTTTTTTTTTGTAGAGACAGGATCTTGCTGTGTTGCCTAGGCTGGTCTCAATCTCCTGGCCTCAAGCAATTCACTCGCTTTGGCCTCCCAAAGTTAATAGGATTAATGAGCTACTATGCCCAGCCTGAAAGATATTTTTTTGAATCTTTAGGAAAAATCAAATTGAGCTCTCTGCTTGGAAGGCAGACAGTATTCATGGAAAGAAGGGTAGGTAAAATGGAGAGGCTTACACAGAAAATTAAATCCGACGTTGGTTAAGATGATCGAAGATGTCCTTTCTTTCTTTCTTTTTTTTTTTTTGAGACAGAGTTTCACTCTTGTTACCCAGGCTGGAGTGCAATGGCGCGATCTCGGCTCACTGCAACCTCCGCCTCCTGGGTTCAGGCAATTCTCCTGCCTCAGCCTCCTAAGTAGCTGGGATTACAGGCACGCACCACCATGCCCAGCTAATTTTTTGTATTTTTTAGCAGAGACGGGGTTTCACCATGTTGACCAGGATGGTCTCGATCTTTTGATCTCGTGATCCACCCGCCTCGGCCTCCCAAAGTGCTGGGATTACAGGCTTGAGCCACCGCGCCCGGCTGAAGATGTCCTTTCAACCTAAAGCAGTTTGAAGATGTTTCTTGCATGAAGGCTGAATTAATCTACTGATTAAGTAATCTAATTAATCACCCTTAATTGTCTTTTAATGAGTCAAAAGTACTTTAGTCTGTCTAGGTGTTCACATTCCTTTGAAATGTAATCGTTCAAGTTTACTTCATATATATATATTTTTAATTTATTTTTGTGAGACAGAGTCTTGCTGTCGCCCAGGCTGGAGTGCAACGGCGCGGTGGCTCACGGCAACCTCCGCCTCCCCGGTTCAAGGGATTCTCCTGCCTCAGCCTCCCGAGTAGCTGGAGATTACAGGCACTTGCCACCACCCTTGGCTAATGATTTTGTATTTTTAGTAGAGACGTGGTTTCACTATGTTGGCCAGGCTGGTCTCAAACTCCTGACCTTGAGATCTGCAGGCCTTGGCCTCCCAAAGTGCTGGGATTACAGGTATGAGCCACCGTGTCCAGCTATTTTATTTTATTTTTTGAGACAAGAGTCTTGCTCCGTAACCCAGGCTGGAGGGCAGTGGTGCTGAGGGACTGTGTTAAGGAAAAAAACTTCTCTTCCCAGGACGACGAGGGGCGTGGTTTTAAAGGCAAGAGTTTCCCAGTGTTCATCTGGGAATGCAAAGTTCTTTGTCTAGGTTTGCCTCATGCAGGCTAGGTAGAGGAATCCAGGTGGGCTGCTTCGTCCAAAAAGCTCTGGGAGGAGGGGGCGCTGTTGCGGACCAAGCAGCCAATCCGGTATCAAAGTCAAAGATCAATCACTCCGGAGGAAGTTTGAAAGAACTCCTCTCATTGGACTAGAACATGAAGGAGGAGGGAATAACTCCAGGCTTAAAACTCCTTACCTGTAGGGTATTCCCTCAGGATTCCTTTCCCACAGCAGCATTAGAGCTCTCTCTCTTTCTCTCTCTCTTCCTAATAAATCGCTTTTTCTGCAAAACTCTTTGGGTCCACAATATTTATTCAAAAGGTAAGTTCACCACGCCTCCTGGGCCCCTTTCCCCTTTCTTCAAGGCAAGAGAGGCCAAGGACCTCGGATGGGGGAACTGGGAGCGTCTCCTGGAAGCCCCAACTTCCTCCCGTGGCTACAGTGCCATCTTGGCTCACTGCAACCTCTGCCTCCCAGGCTGAAGCGATTCTCCTACCTCAGCCTCTCAAGTAGCTGGGACTACAGGTGCATGCCACCACGCCTAATTTTTGTATTCTTAGTAGAGACGGGGTTTCACCATATTTGCCAGGCTGATCTCAAACTCCTGACCTTGGGTGATCTGCTCACCTCGGCCTCCCAAAGTGCTGGGATTACTGGTGTGAGCCACCACACCTGGCCCCAAATTTACTCTAATTAAGTCATTTTTTTGAGACATGATCTCACTCTGTTGCCCAGGCTGGAGTATCGTGGTGCAATCATAGCTCACTGCAGTCTCAAATTCCTGGGCTCAAGTCATCTTTCTGCCTCAGCCTCCTGAGTAACTGGAACTACAGGTGCGCACTACTACATCTGGCTAATTTTTAAATTTTCTGTAGAGATGAGGGCCTCACTATGTTGGCCAGGCCGGTCTCAAATTCCAGAGCTCAAGCAGTCCTTCCACTTCAGCCTCCCAAAGTGCTGAGATTGCAGGGATGAGCCACCAGTCCTGCCTGGCTCAAAATGTAATCTTCAGCAGCCAGCACAGCTGGGAGAGGTATGGCTCTTTTTTACTTCATATCTGGTTCCTAATATCCTGGGGCTCTTGCTCTTACCTTCTCTGCCAGTGAGTGGTTGATTATTTCCTTTATGATTTGTTAATTTTGAGTTGAGAAATTATCCATTCAGGTACAATAAGCATGTATTTATTACCTACAATGTGGCAAACATTATTTTCACCTTTATTATCTTTTTATTTATTTTAATTAATGAATTAATTTTTGGGGACAGAGTTTAACTCTGTCACCAGGCTGGAGTGCAATGGCATGGTCTCAGCTCACTGCTACCTCCAACTCTCAGGTTCAAGCAATTCTCCTGCCTCAGCCTCCCAAGTAGCTGGGACTATAGATGCCAGCCACCATACCCAGCTAATTTTGTATTTTTAGTAGAGACGGGGTTTCACTATGTTGGTCAGGCTGGTCTCAAACTCCTGACCTCGTGATCCACCCCCCTCGGCCTCCCAAAGTACTGGGATTACAAATGTGAGCCAACGCTCCTGGCCTTGTTTGTTTTTTAAATGCTCCTTGGATCATATGCCTTTATTATCTCTTTTAAGAACAAACAAGACCAGGCGCCGTGGCTCAAGCCTGTAATCCCAGCACTTTGGGAGGCCGAGGCGGGTGGATCATGAGGTCAAGAGATCGAGACCATCCTGGTCAACATGGTGAAACCCCGTCTCTACTAAAAAATACAAAAAAATTAGCTGGGCATGGTGGCACGTGCCTGTAATTCCAGCTACTCAGGAGGCTGAGGCAGGAGAATTGCCTGAACCCAGGAGGCGGAGGTTGCGGTGAGCCGAGATCACGCCATTGCACTCCAGCCTGGGTAACAAGAGCGAAACTCCATCTCAAAAAAAAAGAACAAACAAGACCAGGCGCGGTGGCTCACACCTGTAATCCCAGCACTTTGGGAAGCTGAGGCAGGCAGATCACCTGAGGTCGGAAGTTCGAGACCAACCTGACCAACATGGAGAAACCCTGTATCTACTAAAAATACAAAAATTAGCTAGAAGTGGTGGCGTATGGCTGTAATCCCAGCTACTCCAGAGGCTGAGGCAGGAGAATTGCTTGAACCCAGGAGGCGGAGGTTTCGAAGAGCCAAGATGACACCATTGCACTCCAGCCTGGACAACAAGAGTAAAACTCTGTCTCAAAACAACAACAACAACAACAACAACAACAACAAAGTGTCAGGTGTTTGCTACATGTTCACTGCAGTACTAGGCATTGTGAAGAATAAGTAGAATCAAGAGTTTTACCCTCAGGATGCTTATAATTTGGTTGGAATGAAGAGACAAGAAACCAGAAAACAATGAGGCTATGCTTAAGTATAACATAGGCTAGGTGCTAGGCATTGTGAAGAATATGAATAAGTAGAATCAAGAGTTTTACCCTCAGGATGCCTATCTGGTTGGAATGAAGAGACTAGAAACCAGAAAGCAATGAGGATACGCTTAAGTGTAACATAGGCTAGAATAATCCCAATAGGCTGCCCAGAGGAGGTAAGAGTTGGTTTGGTCTTTGAAGAAAGGAGGGAGTTTGGAGGGGCAGAATGGGGGACATCCCAAGTGGACGTCTACTGAGCAGAGGCCAGACCTGGTTAAGCCTGGGAAAGAGATAGGTCCAGCTGCCTGCTGGAGTTACTCCAGCAGAGCACCTTCCTTAATGATGTTGATGCTAAAGCTCATATTTAGTGCCTGGAACCCTTTTACTCAACTGAATGGATTTATTAGTCTGTTCTTGCATTGCTATAAAGAAATAGCCGAGACTGGGAAATTTATAAAGAAAAAGGTTTAATTGGCTCATGGTTCTGCAAACTGCACAGGAAGCATAGTGGTGTTTGTTTCTGGGGAGGCCTTGAGGGGCTTTTACTTATGGTGGAAGGCAAATCAGGAGTAGGCACACCACACGGTGTACCAAGCAAGAGAGAGGGCAAGGTGCCATACTTATAAACAGCCAGATCGCACGCCAGAGAGCTCATTCATTATCAAGAGGACAGCACTAAGAAATGGTGCAAGTTAGAAATCCACTCCCATAAGCCAGTAATCTCCCACCAGGCCCCACCTCCAACATTGGGGATTACATTTCAGCATGAGATTTGGGTGGAGACACAGATCCAAACCATATCAGTGGAGAAACTTTCTAACAATTTTATTTCATAAAAAGGAATATAGTATTTTTACAGAATACTTGAATAAATACACCTGAGAATAGAGAAGAAAATCACCTATGATCTCACTGCCTAAAGATAATCACTATTACTATTTTGGTGTATATCTGTAAGGCTGGTTGCTTCACTGGGAGGCTGGACACACCCACCTCTGCACCTTTCACCAGGCTCTGCACTCAGCACCTAGCTCTGCTGCATGGCTCCCCGGAGGGCTCTGACTAACGCAACCCTGGCCAGCTCTCACACAGGAAAACCCACCCAACAACCCGCCAACCAATAGCAGCTCGCCCTGTCTCAATCCTGCTCCCCCAGACCCAATCAGAGCACCCAGCTGTTGCTTGTTCCTCCTAGCCATAAAAACTCCACACCCCAGGAAGTCAATGCTACTTCTCTGGCCCCCTTTCCCCAGACCAAAGAACCTTGCCCGAGCGCTGAATAAATTGGCATTTAATTTTCTTATACTGGCCTCAGTTTCCTCATTTTAAACTCGGCAATGACCCTTATAATATCCTTTTGAAAACTCTTGTATGCTTCCAGATGGACAGACCAACACACACAAAACTAGTCAGCAACCCACTGGAAAGACTGTTTTCTATGGTACTATATTGTTACATCCATTCAATTGGAATTCTGAAAATAAAATTGATTATTTATGAGGTCCAAATTACTTCCACATCATGAAATATCATGAAATTTTTTTTTTAAGGATAAAAGGCAGAGGTAGATTATTTGTATGTATACCCACAGGTAAGGATTCCATCATATATTAGGTTTTTAAAAAAAAGGGCCAGGCGAGGTGGCTCACACCTGTAATTCCAGCACTTTGGGAGGCTGAGGGGGGCAGAACACTTGAGGTCAGGAGTTTGAGACCAGTCTGGCCAACATGGCAAAATCCTATCTCTACTAAAAATACAAAAATTAGCTGGGCGTGGTGGCATGTTCCTGTAATGTCAGCTACTCAGGAGGCTGAGGCAGTAGGATCTCTTGAATCTGGGAGGCAGAGGTTGCAGTGAGCTGAGATTGCTCCATTGCACTCCAGCCTGGGTGACAGAGTGAGACTCCATCTCAAAAACAAAATAAAATAATTTTTTAAAAAATGCCAACAAATGAATGATACCTCAATAATGTTTGTAACCTTTTTTTTTTTTCTTTGAGATGGAGTCTCACTGTCACCCAGGTTGTAGTACAATAGTGCAATCTTGACTTACTGCAGCCTCCACCTCCCGGGTTCAAGTGATTCTTCTGCCTTAGCCTCCAGAGTAGCTGGGGTTACAGGCGCCACCACACCCAGCTAATTTTTTGTGCTTTCAGTAGAGATGGGGTTTCACTATGTTGGCCAGGCTGGTCTTGAACTCCTGACTTCAGGTGATCTGCCTGCCTCAGCCTCCCAAAGTGTTGGGATTTCAGGCATGAGCCATCCCGCCCAGCCATTATTTTAATTTTCAAGGAACATTATCAGGCTGGGCATGGTGGTTTATGCCTGTAATTTTAGCACTTTGGGAGGCTGTTGGGGAGGGCTGATCAACTGAGGTCAGGAGTTCGAGACCAGCCTGGCCAACATGGTGAAACCCTGTCTCTACTAAAAATACAAAAATCAGCCAGACCTGGTGGTGTATGCCTGTAGTCCCAGCAACCAAGGAGGCTGAGGCATAAGAATTGCTTAAACCTGGGAGGGGGAGGTTGCAGTGAGCTGAGATCATGCTACTGCACTCCAGCCTGGAGCAACAGGACGGACTCTGTCTCAAAAAAACAAACAAACAAAAAAAAAAAACAAAAAAAAAACTGTATCAGAAACAATAAGAATATTCACATTTACAAATGATGAGTTGGACAGTTTCTCATTATTAAATATTCCTCAAAATTTTATTGTTACATAATGTCATCATATGCAACAATTTAACCATTCGTTTGTTGTTCCAATTTTTCATTATTTTTCATTACTATTACACACACACACAGACACACACACACACAGACACACACACGCACACTTTTAAAGTATAGATTCCTGAGAAGAGAACTATTGGTTTAGGCAGGCTCTGCGGTGTGTGTCTGTAATCCCAGATACTCAGGAGGCTGTGGCAGTTGGATCACTGGAGTCTAAGAGTTGGAGACCAGCTTGGGCAACATAGTGAGACTGTATTTCAAACAAACAAACAAACAAACAAAAACTATAGGGTCAGATGAAGCAAACACGTTTGAGGTTCTTGCCAAATTGCTTGCCAGAAATGCTGTCATAATTTTTCATATCCACTAACAGTGCCTAATGTTATAGATCTCTTTGTATTTAAAATACTTTAAAATACTTTTTCAAAGTTAATGGGAGAAAAACAACAACAACAACAATTAAAACAAACAAAAAAAAAAAAAAAAAAAAGGAAAAAAAGTGTTGGTGGGCCAGGCATGGTGGCTCATTCCTGTAATCCTAGCAGTTTGGGAGACGAAGACAAGCAGATCACTTGAGGTCAGGAGTTCGAGACCAGCTTGGCCAACATGATGAAAACCCATCTCTATTAAAAATACAAAAAAGCTGGGCCTGCCTGTAGTTCCAGCTACTCTGGAGGCTGAGAGGAGAGAATTGCTTGAACACTGGAAGGGGAGGTTGCAGTGACCTGAGATCTCGCCACCGCACTTCAGCCTGGGCAACAGAGCGAGACTCTGTCTCAATAAAAATAAATAAATAAATAAATCAGTGGAAGAAATAGCTGGGTACAGTGGTTTGAGCCTGTAATCCCAGCACTTTGAGGGACTGAGGTGGGAGGATCACTTGAGCCTAGGAATTAGAGACCAGCCTGGACAACATTGTGAGACACTGTCTTAAATTTTTTTTTTTTTTTTAAATAAGTCAGGTGTGATGGTAAACCCGTGTAGTCTTAGCTAGTTTGGAGGCTGAGATGGGAGGATTGCTTGAGCCCACGAGTTTGAGACTCCAATGAGCTATGATCGTGCTACTGCACTCCTGGCTGGGCCACAGCATGAGACCCCCTCCCCCTTCCAAAAGAATTATTTTCTGAGCTAGGCATGGTGAGATGTGCCTGCCATCCTAGGATGTTGAGGCAGGAGGATTACTTGAACTTAGGAGTTTGAGTCCAGCCTTATTTTCTAAGTTTTAATCAATGTATATGCCGCACTCCACAACATCAAATAGAACACAATTCACATTTTTCTGTGTTTGTTACACAATAGTAAGATCTCTCATCAGCCAATTTTGCATGGAAGGATAATTCACTTGGGTGTGTAAAAGAACTACAAAGGCTTAGAGTGTGTTCTGCTGAGTTATTTTTAAGTTCATGCAAAATATTTTGTTAATGTAATTTTCAGATTACTTATCTAAACATTCAAAAGAGACAATGAGACCTTTAACATTGTCAGTGCAAGACTCACCTGTCCCTGTTTGACCTAGGAACTCCCAGACTGGACCACAGACAGAAGTGAATTTAATTATAGACTCACGAGCTAGAGGGGCTATTTTTGTTTTTTTTTTGAGACGAAGTTTCGCTCTTGTTGACCAGGCTGAATGCAATGGCATGATCTGAGCTCACTGTAACCTCCACCTCCTGGGTTCAAGCAATTTTCCTGCCTCAGCCTACCGAGTAGCTGGGATTACAGGCATGTGCCACTGAGGCAGGTGGATCACCTGAGGTCAGGAGTTCGAGATGCCCAGCTAATTTTGTATTTGAGTAGAGACGGGGTTTCACCAGTTGGTCAAGCTGGTCTTAAACATCTGACCTCAGGTGATCTGACCGCTTCGACCTCCCAAAGTGCTGGGATCACAGGTGTGAGCCACCAAGCCCGGCCATAGAGGGACTCTATGATGCTTTTTAGTTCAACCATCACTTGACCCAATTTAAGCAACGTCCAGCAGAGGATACTTGCCCAAACCTTCTAGAATTCAAGATATTCTAGGCTTACTGAAGCAGAAAAGTTCTCAACTTTTTCTTTTTGAATATATTCTTTTTTAGGCCAAGCCGAACTTCTTTATGTGATATAGAAAATATTCTTTGTTTTCCATTTTAAAAACACCTGTGAGCATTTCTCTAAAAATAATTCTTTAAATTCATGAAAACAGGTTCCCCTTGCTTTTAAAAAATTTAAATTTTTATTGATACATAATAAATGTACATATTTTCAGGGTACATATGATAATTTAATACATTCATATAATTTGTAAAGATTGAATCAGAATTGGGACAATCACCTAAAACACTTGTCTCTTCTTTAGGCTAGAAACAATCCAATTAATCTCTTCTGGCTGCGGTGGCTCATGCCTGTAATCCTAGCACTTTGGGAGGCCAAGGTAGGTGGATCACTTGAGGTCAGGAGTTCGAGACCAGCTTGGCCAACATGGCGAAACCCCATCTCTACTAAAAACACAAAAATAAGCCAGGAGTGGTGGTGGGTGCCTATAATCCCAGCCACTCTGGAGGCTGAGGCAGGAAAATTGCTTGAACCCGGTTGGCGGGTGCAGAGGTTACAGTGAGTCAAGATTGTGCCACTCACTGCACTCCAGCCTGGGTGACAGAGTGAAATTCTGTCTCAAAGAAAAAAAAAAAAAGAAAGAAAGAAAGAAAAGAAATATACAATAGATAATTGTAAACTATAGTTATTTTACTGATCTATCAAATGATAGGTTTTATTTCTTCTATCAAATTGTTTATTTGCACCCATTAATCAAATTCTCTTCAGCCCCTCCTCCCACCTACACTTCTTAGCCTCTGGTAAGCATCAGTCTACTCTCTATCCTCATGAGATCCACCTTTATTTTTTTAGCTCTTACATAAAAGTGAGAAGATGTGATACATATCTTTCTATTCTTTCTGTGCTTGTCTTATTTCACTTAAGATAATGACCTCCAGTTCTTTTTTTTTTTACACAGGTCCTCACTCTTGCCCAGGCTGGAGTGCAGTGGTGTGATCCGGACTCCCGGTTTCAAGTGATCCTCCCTCCTCAGCCTCCCAAGTAGCTGGGACTACAGTGGCATGCCACTATGCCTGGCTAGTTTTCATATTTTTTGTAGAAATGGGGGTTTTGCCATGTTGCCCAGGCTGGTCTCAAACTCCTGGGCTCAAGCGATTCGTCTGTCTCTGCCTCCCAAAGTGTTGGGATTACAAGCGTGAGTCACGGTACCAAGCCTTATTCTTTTTTATGGCAGAAAACGATTCCATTACATATTTCTACCACATTTTCTTTATGCAATCATCATTGATGGGTACTTAGGTTGATTTTATATTTTGGCTGTTGTGAATAATGCTGCAATAAACACGGGAGTGCAGATATCTCTTCAATATACTAATTTTTTATGTATATACCCAGTAGTGGTATTGCTGGATCATACCATGGTTCTATTTTTGGTTTCTGAGGAAACTCCGTGCAGTTTTCCATAGTGGCTGTACTAATTTACATCCACACCAACAGCATACAAGGGTTGCCCTTTCTCTGCCTTGCCAGCATTAATTATTTCCTGTCTTTTTGATAAAAGCCATTTTAACTGGGGTGAGATAATATCTTCTTGTGGTTTTGATTTGCATTTCTCTGATGCTTAGTGATGTTGAGCAGTTTTCCATATTCCTGTTGGCCAATTGTACGTCTTCTTATGAAAGATGTCTATTCAGGTCCTTTGCCCGTTTTTAAATTGAATTTTTTCTTTTGCTATTGAGTTCCTTATATATTCTAGGTATTAATCCTTTGTTGGATGGGTAGTTTGCAAATGTTTTCTCTCATTTTGCCGATTGTCTCTTCATTTTGCTGATTGTTTCCTCTGCTATGCTGACACTTTTTTTTTTTTTTTTTTTTTTTTTTTAAGATAAGAGTTTTACTCTTTTGCCCAGGCTGGAGTGCAATGGCATGATCTCAGCTCACCACAAACTCCACCTCCCAGGTTCAAGCGATTCTCCTGCCTCAGCCTCCCAAGTAGCTGGGATTACAGGCATGTGCCACTACACCCAGCTAATTTTGTATTTTTAGTAGAGATGGGGTTTCTCCATGTTGGTCAGGCTGGTCTCAAACTCCCAACCTCAGGTGATCTGCCCACCTTGGCCTCCCAAAGTGCTGGGATTATAGGTGTGAGCCACTGTGCTGGGCCACTTTTAAAATCTTACACTAAAAGATCTTTGCCCAGACCAGTGTCCTATTTTGCCTATGTCTTCTTCTAGCAGTTTTATAGTTTGTTTCTTACATTTAAGTCTTTAATCCACTTTGAGTTGATTTTTGTAAAGGGTGAGAGATAGGGGTCCAAGTTTCACTCCTCTGCATCTGAATACCCATTTTTTTTTTTTTTTTTTAAAGACAAGGTTTCACCATGTTGGCCTGGCTGGTCTTGAATGCCTGACCTCAGGTGATCCGCCTGCCTCAGCCTCTCAAAGTGCTGAGCCACTGTGCCCAGTCATGAATATCCAATTTCCCCAGTATATGTATTTATTTTTGAAAACTCCCTATAAATGCTTATTCTGTCCCTGCCTGGGAGAAGGAGGATAAGGGGATACAGTGAACCTCCCAGAAGAGAACGAGGCTCTGTGGAAAGACTTGTCCAGAGGCTGGTGGACCCAGCACCATTTATTGAAGAGAGTATCCTTTCCTCAGTGTATATTCTTGGTGGCTTTGTTTAAAATCAGTTAGCTATAAGCACGTGAATTTATTTCAGGGTTCTCTATTCTGCTCTATTGGTCTGTCAGCCTATTTTTCTTTCTTTCTTTCTTTCTTTCTTTTTTTAATCAATACTATGCTATTTTGGTTAATATAGCCTTGTTATGTGTGTGCGTGTGTGTGTGTTTGTATGCGTGTGTATGTGTGTGTGTGTGTGTGTGTGTATATATATATATATATATATATATATATATATATATATATTTTTTTTTTTTTTTTAGACAGGGCCTCACTCTGTTTCCCAGGCTGGAGTACAGTGGTGCAATCTCAGCTAACTGCAACCTCCACCTCCTGGGTTCGTTCAAGTGATTCTCAGCCTTCCGAGTGGCTGGGATTACTGGTGTCCCCACTGCCAGGTTAATTTTTGTATTTTTAGTAGAGACGATGTCTTGCCATGTTGGCTAAGCTCAAGCGATCCTCCTGCATCAGCCTCCCAAAGTGCTGGATTACAGGTGTAAGCCACCACACCCAGCCTATATTCTTGAAGTCAGGTGGTGTGATGCCTCCAGCTTTGTTCTTTTACTCAGGATTGCTTTGGCTATTTGGGGTGTTTTGAGGTTTTATATTCATTTCAGGAATTTTTTTCTATTTCTGTAAAGAATGTCATTGGTAGTTTGATAGGGATTGCACTGAATTTGTAAATTGCTTTGGGTACTATGATCATTATAACAATATTAATTCTTCCAGTCCACGAGCATGAAATACCCTTTCATTTGTGTGTGTGTGTATATATATGTCCCTTTCATCAGTTTTCTTTGTATAGTTTTTTTTTTTTTTTTTTTTTTTTTGAGACAGAGTCTTGCTGTGTTGCCCAGGCTGGAGTGCAGTGGTGTGATCTCAGCTCACTGCAACCTCCACCTCCCAGGTTCAAGCAATTCTCCTGCCTCAGCCTCCTGAGTAGCTGGGAGTACAGGCACTTGTCACTACACCCAGTCCCTGATATAGATCTTTCACTTCTTTGGTTAAATTGATTCCTAGATATTTTATATTATCTGTAGCTACCGTAAATGGAATTGCTTTCTTGGTTTCTTTTCCACATTGTTTGCTGTTGGTGTATACAATCAGTTGCTATTGATTTTTTGTATCCTGTAACTTTACTGAATTTGTTTATTAGTTCTAAAAGTTGTTTTGGTGGAGTCTAGGCTTTTCTTTCTTTTTCAAAACTTTTTTTTTTTTTTCATTTCCACTTCAGGAAGCTTTTCTAAGATCATGTTATTTGTGAACAGGTCTAATTTGATTTCTTGCTTTCTAATTTGGATGTTCTTTATTTTTTTCTCTTGCCCAGTTGCTCTGGCCTCCCCTTGCCAGTATCCTTAAACGTTCCTTTGTGTTTTTGGCCTTTTCTCTTATTCTTGAACCTATGTACTTGGCATCTTTCTAGATAATTCAATCAACATTTACAGAGCATCTATCTTTCTGCTAGACATTGGGCTAAGATCTGGGAATCCCTTCAAGGAACCATCAAAGACAGGACTTGGCAAACTTACTGGACCAGGGATTTTAGGCTTTGGAAGCTATGCCATTTCTGTCCCAACTACTCCACTCTGCTGTGTCTGTGAAAGCAGCCATAGACAATATGAAAACAAATGGATGCGGCTGTGTTCCAATAAAATTTCATTTACAAAAGCAGGCCCTGGGTCCCTGATGGAGATCAGGGAGACTTCTAAAACAAACTAGAATGTAATGTAAAGAGTGCTCTACGTGGGTGTGGTGGTGCGTGCTTGGGTCCCAGCTACTTGGGAGGCTGAGGTGGGAGAAGTATCTGAGCTCAGGAAGTCAAGACAGCAGTGAGCTGATCATGCCACTGCATGCCAGCCTGGGTGACAGAGCAAGACTCTGTCTCAAAAAAAAAAAAGTGCTCTACGCTAGCAGTACCAATGTGATGTGATAAGTAAACTATATTAGCAGTATGAATTACTTGCTATGAATGAATGCAGCATAAGGAATAATTCATTTTGCCTGGGGGAGCTGAACCAGTTTTCCTTTAGAAGGTAGCTTTTAAGATTTAAAAAATTTCAGGAGGAAGAAATAATTTCAAACAGAGAATTCCAAGTCGTGCAAACAAAGGATGTGGGCATGAAAGAACATGCCATGTTTGGGAAGTCCTGAGTTCTCCTTTTGTGGCTGAAACACAGCATATTTACAGGAAGATTTGGGGGAAAGTGATGCTGGAGCCAGACTACAAAAGGCCCAGAGGAACTGAATTTTCACTGTAGGTAGAGACTAGGACATAGCTCTGTTTAAAAACTGATGCTGGAGGTCCACACTACATGGAGGGCATTTTGGGTTGGGAGAGAGTAGAGGTGGGGAAACAAGTTAGAAATCTGTTTCCATTGTCTGGCTGAGAGACGATAAGGGCTTGAACGGAGTCAGCAGCTGTAGGTTAGAGAAGAGAGACAGTGGGAGGATGAATCAACAGGTCATAGTGACTAAATGGTTCCAAAATACTGGGAAGGTCAACTGGCTGGCTAGTGCTCCAATTATTTAGCCCTTAGATTCCCTGCCCTTTTCCTGCTCGCATCTTGGGGAGCAGACCCCTGAAAACCGTATTTCCTAGCTTGATGTCAACTGGCTTCTGGTTGGGAACCACCAAAAAGGAGATAGGAGAAGGAGAAGCCAAGGTGTCTCTCCCGGTCTCCCTGCCCCAGTGTTATTAACTGCAGAGGCTGAGTCTCCTTTGTATGTTTAGCTGCTATGGTCGTCTGAAGTTGAACTCCCCCGGGTGGCTGTGTTAATCCATTTTGTGTTGCTATAAAGACATACTGGAGACTGGGTAATTTATAAAGAAAAGAGGTTATTTGGCTGGTTCTGCAGGATGTAAAGCAGCACAGTGCTGGCATTTGCTTCTGGTGAGGGCCTCAGGAAACTTACAATCATAGTGTAAAGTGAAGGGGTAGTGGACATGTCACGCGATGAGAGATGAAGCAAGAGAGGTGGGAGGTGCCACCCTCCTTTAAACAACCAGCTTTAATCAACCTTACAACTACCAGAGTGAGAACTCACTGATCAACATGGGATAGCAGCATGCTATTCATTAGGGATCCACCCCCATGACCCAAACACCTCCCGCTAGGCCCACCTCCCACACTGGAAGTCACATTTCAGCATAAGATCTTGAAGGGGCATCCATCCAATCTGTAAGTGGCCTTGGCTCTTGGGTGCCATGACACCACCACCTCTGTGCTGCTTCAGCCCTCGAGGGGGTAGCAGCTTCCTACCAGTGCTAGTTCTGAGTTGCCTCCACTTTTTCTGTTTTCTCTTTCCATTTTTCTGGACAGCTTTGTAAGCAAGCTTCCCATGTAAAATTCCGTCAACTGCATTACCTAGTGTAGGTTCTATTTTTCTGACCAGACCCTGACTGATAGAGATATAATGATCTGTAAAAGAGTTGGGCAGTACAATAGATGAAAGTAGAAAGGGAAGATATTAATAATTCCATTTTGAATCTGTTTCATCATTTAAGGAACCCACTGAACCTATAATGACTTTCACTCCTATGCCCTCTAGTCCATTCTTCACCAAACTAGTCAGAGAAGTTTTTCTTTTCTTTTTTCTTTCTTCTCCCCTTTCTTCCTCTCCCCTTTCCTCCCTTTCCTCCCCTCCCCCACTCCTCTCCTTGACAGGGTCTTTCTCTGTTGCCCAGGCTAGAGTGCAGTGGCACGATCATAGTTCACCGCAGCCTTGAACTCCAGAGCTCAAGAAATCCTCCTGCCTCAGCCTCCCAAGTATAATCTTTTAAAAAAACTAAGTAGATCATATTTTTCCCTGCTTAAAACCTTCCAGTGGTCAGCCGGGCGTGGTGACTCATGCCTGTAATCCCAGCACTTTGGGAGGCTGATGCAGGTAGATCACAAAGTCAATAGATCGAGACCATCCTGGTCAACATGGTGAAACCCAGTCTCTACAAACAATGCAAAAATTAGCTGGGTGTGGTGGCACTTGCCTGTAGTCCCAGCTACTCAGGAGGCTGAGCAGGAGAATCGCTTGAACTTGGAGGCAGAGGTTGCAGTGAGCTGAGATTGCACCACTGCATTGCAGCCTGGTGTCACAGCAAGACTGTCTCAAAAACAAAAAACAAAACCTTCCAGTGGCATTCCATTGTACCTAGAATAAAAGCTAAACTTCTTGCATGGGTATATCAGCCTCTGTCTGTGCCTGCTTATTCCTCCCCCGACCCCCTTACTCTGTCCAGCCACACTGACTCACTTCCTGTTCCTCCAACTCACCCAACTGAATTTCTGTCTCAGGGCCTTTGCACTTGCTGCCCCTTCTGCTGGGAATTGCCCTTTCCTGAGAGTTTCATGTATTGTCTTCATGCAGGGCACTGTTTTTGTGACACCCTTCAGAGAAACCACCACTCATCTCCTCATTCTGATTTGTGTTTGTTGTGGCATGTATCACTCTCTGAACTTATAGCCTTTATTTCTTTCCTCTTCAAAATTTGAGGACAGAGAACTTTGCTTTTTTCACCCTTTTATTCTTTCTATTCTTGTACCTAGTACAAGGTCTGGCATATATTAAGAATTGTAAACTATTTGCTGATGAATAAATAAATATTTTACCTTTATACAATGTTGCAGAGATGCGTGCTCTCTCTCTCTCTCCATATATATAAAATTTTTTTTGCCCAGGCTGGAGTGCAGTGGTGTGATGTCAGCTCACTGCAACCTTCGCCTCCCAGGTTCAAGTGATTCTCCTGCCTCAGCCTCCTGAGTAGCTGGGACTACAGGTGCCCACCACCATGCCCAGCTAATTTTTGTATGTTTAGTAGGGTCGGGGTTTCACCATATTGGCCAGTCTGGACTTAAACTCCTAATCCTAACTCGATCTGTACGCCTTGGCCACCCAAAGTTCTGGGATTACAGGTGTGAGCCACCATGTCCGGCTTATATGTTTTATTTTTATTAATTTACTTTCCAATTTTTTTTTGAGATAAAATCTCGCTCTGTTGCTCAGGCTGGAGTGCAGTGGTGCAATCTCAGCTCATTGCAACCTCTGCCTCTTGGGTTCTAGAAATTCACCTGCCTCAGCCTTCCAAGTAGCTGGGATTATGGGCTCCTGCCACCACACCCAGCTAATTTTTGTATGTTTAGTAGGGTTGGGGTTTTGTCATGTTGGCCAGATTGGTCTTGAACTCCTGACCTCAAGTGATCTGCTGCCTCAGCCTCCCAAAGTACAGGCATGAGCCCCTGTGCCTGGCCTTACTTTTTAATTTCTGTTATTTCACTTTCAGGATTTCTTTTCCTGAAATACTCTCTCCCATCCTATTCTCACTATTCATCTTTCACAATAATTGGAATCCCTTCCTCTGTGAAACTTTCCCTTCTTGCTCTTCACAGGAAATTAACTGCTCCCTCTTTTGGGTTTCATTCCTACCTCAGCAAGATTGACATTTTATTGTGGATATTTAATATTTATCTCCTTTTCCTAGATGGTTGTAGAGATCATGAATTTTTCATCTCCATAGCTTTAGTATCTAGAATAGTACCAGACACATAACTGCATTTGGTAAATATTTGTTGAATAAATAAAGTGGCTTATACAGGAGGTTTTCCAGCTCCACATTTCTAGTTGTTTCTGTACACTATGAGCCACTGGGAAAGAAAGACGGTTCCATATCTGTAAAATGGTGATGATAAGCAGGCCATAGTAATGTGTGCCCATAGTCCCAGCTACTTAGGAGGCTGAGGTGGGAGGATTGCCTGAGCCCAGGAGTTCACATCCAGCCTGGACAACATAGCTAGACCCTATCTCTACAAAAATTAAAAATTAGCTGGGCTTGGTGGTGCTTGCCTGTAGTCCCAGCTACCTGAGTAACTCAGGAGGCTGAGGAAGGAGGATGGCTTGAGCCCAAGAGTTAGAGCTGCAGTGAGCTGTGATTGTGCTGCTGCACTCCAGCCTGGGTGACATAATGACACCCTATTTCTAAGAAAAAATAAATAAGTAAAAATTAAACATTTAAAAATATTTAAGGGCCGTAGTGTTTTTTTCTAAGGCTCTAACTCAAGACAGACATAATAGAATGTTGCTTTTCAAACAAGAGCTTCTTGAAGACAAAAGCGATCCATTAGAACACATCTTAAGTGACCCTGGAGGTTGGGGTGGGTGAGAGCAGTGGGTTGAACTGGGGACCTCTGTGTAAAATTGACTGTGGCTCCAGAGTTTGCAATTGCAGTCATCACCAGTGTACCAAGATACCTTCTCCCTTTGTGTCATCCCTACTGTCTTTTTTTTTTCTTTTAGACAGGATCTCACTCTGTCTCCCAGGTTGGAGTGCAGTGGTGTGATCAGGGTTCACTGTAGCCTCAATATCCCTGGCCAAGTGATCCTCCTACCTCAACCTCCCGAGCAGTTGGGACTCCAGGTATGCGACAACATGTCCAGCAATTTTTTTTTTTTTTTGAGACGGAGTTTCGCTCTTGTTACCCAGGCTGGAGTGCAATGGTGCGATCTCGGCTCACCGCAACCTCCGCCTCCTGGGCTCAGGCAATTTTCCTGCCTCAGCCTCCTGAGTAGCTGGGATTACAGGCTCGTGCCACCATGCCCAGCTAATTTTTTGTATCTTTAGTAGAGACGGGGTTTCACCATGTTGACCAGGATGGTCTCGATCTCTCGACCTCGTGATCCACCCGCCTCAGCCTCCCAAAGTGCTGGGATTACAGGCTTGAGCCACCGTGCCCGGCTTTTTTTTTTTTTTTTTTTTTTTTTTTTTTTTTTTTTTTTTAGACAAACTCTTGCTCTGTCGCCCAGGCTGGAGTGCAGTGGTATGATCTCTGCTCACTGCAACCTCTGCCTCCCTGGTTCAAGTGATTCTCCTGCCTCAGCCTCTCGAGTAGCTGGGACTACAGGCACATGCCACCACATCTGGCTAATTTTTTGTATTTTTAGCAGAGATGGGTAACTGTGTTAGCCAGGATGGTCTTAATCTGCTGACCTCGTGATCCACCCGCCTTGGCCTCCAAAAGTACTGGGCTTGCAGGCATGAGCCACCGCCCTCAGCCTAAATTTTGTAATTTTTTTGTAGAGATGGGGTCTCTCTCTGTTGCCCAGCCTGGTCTCAAACTCCTCTGACTCAAGCAACTCCCCACCTTGGCCACCCAAAGTGCTGAGATTACAAGTGTAAGCCACCACATGCAGCCTCTACTATCTTTTTTGATGGAAATCTTGCCATAATTTCAGACATCTTTTTTAGTTAAAACACTTCAAAAAAATCTTAGTTCTATTAAAGCAACTGTGAATATTTTTGCCAATGTACAGAGCCAAGTTTTGAAAGAAACCCAGGTAGGCTTTAAAATTTAAAAAGCACTAATCATTTGCTTCCTCCAACTCCCTGCCTTCTAAAAATTAGATATTCTAAGAAAATGTATGTGAGTGTCTGGCACATTAGTGGCTCTTCTCTGTGCTCCCATATTTCTGTGTTCCTTCTTGTTCTTCTTCTTGTTTTTATATACTTATTTATTTTGAGATGAGCAATTCACCTGCCTCAGCATCTGGGGTAGCTGGGATTACAGGTGGCTGTCAGTATGCCCGGCTAATTTTTGTATTTTTAGCAGAGACGGAGTTTCACCATGTTGGGCAGGCTGATCTCAAACTCCTTACCTCAAGTGATTTGCCTACCTCAGCCTCCCAAAGTGCTGGGATTATAGGTGTAACCAACCATGCCTGGCCCATTTTCTTGTTTTTTTAAAAATAGTGTATTGCGTTTAATTGTACCTCCATCTCCTGCATTAGATGTGCGCTTTATTGGGGTAGACTGGGCTTTACCTATCTGGGTTCATCAGTGCCTTGAGAGTGCCTAATGCAGAGCTGTTTCTCAAAATTTGTGGAATGAATGAAATGTCATTTTTCAGCTCCCAGCCTTTGCTTGGCTCTCAGCCTAATTATTTTTAATTTCCAACAAGCACTAGTTCTTAATCAAATCAAATACGCTCAGGCTCACTTTTAATAAAAGAAGTGCAATTTATTTATTTATTTATTTATTTATTTATTTATTTATTTTTGTTGTTAGAAGTGCAAATTAAAACTCTACTGAGATATCAATTTTTTTTTTTTATCTGTCACATCTTCGCTGGTGGTTATGTAAATTAATACCACTTCTAGGGAGGGCATTTTGAGAATATCTATCAAATTTCCAAATGAGCATACCATTTGACTTAGCAGTCCCATTTCCAGTAATTTGATAGATATTCTCTCACATGTGTCAACGACACATATGAGAACATTCACCTTGGTATTTTTTTTTTTTTTTTGTGGTACAAAAGCCTGGAAATGACCTAACGTCTATTAAATACCAGTTAAATAAGTAATAGTATTTCCATGCAATAGGCAATCTAGTCTAGAGGAAGAAGAAGGAGGCAGATCTGTGGGCACAGTTATGGGACGACTGCTAGAATACCATTAATAAAACAAGATTCAAGATAGTGTATACAGTATGCTACCATGTATTATTACAAGATGAAAAGATAGCATACTTGCATGTGTGTACATAGCTATCTCCGAATAGATTTATAAAACCCCAGTGATATTGGCTGCCTCTACACCTAGGCAGATAGGTAACAGGGAGCTATGGTTTCAGTCACAACACAAAAAGTCCTATTCGACCCACTTGTGTAACTATTTACCATTTTCCCATTGCTCTTAGGATGAAGTCCAAAATCCTTACGGCCTGCAAGGTGCTTTGTGACAGAACTCTTGCCTACCTCTCCTGCCTCATCTTCAGTCCCTCTCTCTTTTGGGTTAATCTTCTTTAGTCCCTCGAAGGCCGTTCTGTTTCCCATCTCATGGCCTTTGCAAATGCTGCTCCTCTACCTGGAATTAGTGGCCCTTGAGACAGCAATTTTGAGGCCACTTCCCCAAAGTGAGCTTTCCTAATTGTCCAGAGTAGACTAGTTCCCTGATAGATGCTCCTGTGGCCTCCCAAACTCCCTTTCCAGTAGCAAACACCACCATTGCAGTCAATAAATTATTTGCCTGATAGGCCAGGCGCGGTGGCTCACGCCCGTAATCCCAGCACTCTGGGAGGCCGCGGTGGGTGGATCACGAGGTCAAGAGATCGAGACCATTCTGGTCAACATGGTGAAACCCCGTCTCTACTAAGAATACAAAAATTAGCTGGGCATGGTGGCGCGTGCCTGTAGTCCCAGCTACTCAGGAGGCTGAGGCAGGAGAATTGCTTGAACCCAGGGGGCGGAGGCTGTGGTGAGCCGAGATCGTGCCATTGCACTCCAGCCTGGGTAACAAGAGCGAAACTCCGTCTCAAAAAACAAATAAATTAAATAAATAAATAAATAAATAAATAATTTGCTTGATGTCGGTTTCCCTTGCTAGGCTACAAGATGATAAGATATCTGTCTTAGTTGCCTGTGTACCTGTACCTAGCACAAAGCAGGCACTGAAGAAACACTTGTGGGAGGGAGAGAGGAAGAGAAGAAAGCAAGGGTGGAGAGAATGAAGGTGGGAGGAAGGAAGCAGGGAAGGTATCTAGCTGGTAAGGCAGAGCGGAGGGAAGGAAATAACTACCAGGACCTTAAAGCCCACTGTAAAGAGATAGCTCTGTGTGTGTTGTTCTTCTTTAGTAATTAGTTTATGGATTAGTATTCTCAGACTTACTTGAAAATTACATTGTTGGCCAGGTGCAGTGGCTCATGCCTGCAATCCCAGCACTTTGTGAGGCAGAGGTGGGTGGATTGCTTGAGTACAGTAGCTCGAGACCAGCTTGGGCAATATGACAAAACCCCATCTCTTTTAATAATACAAAAATTAGCTGGGCATGGTGGCATGCACCGGTAGTCCCAACTACTTGGGCCGCTGAAGTGGGAGGATTGCTTGAACCCAGGAAGGTCAAGGCTGCAGTGAACTGTGATCATGCCACTGCACTCCAGTCTGGGTGACAGAATGAGACCCTGTCTCAAAAAATAAAATAAAATAAAATAAAATAAAATAAAATAAAATAATAAATAAGATAATTTTGTTAAGTCTGTGACCTTAGAATTTATGCCTTAGAGAAACTGAGTGTTTTGGGGTTGTTGTTTGGTGAAAAAATTAGTCAAGCCCAATAGATTTTTGTTTTGCTTTAGTTGAGAAATCATGTTATTCTATTTTTTTTATTGCATTTTAGGTTTTGGGGTACATGTGAAGGACATGCAAGATTGTTGCATAGGTACACAGGTGGCAGTGTGATTTGCTGCCTTCCTTCCCTTCACCTATATCTGGCATTTCTCCCCATGCTATCTCTCCCCAACTCTCCACCCCCCGCTGTCCCTCCCCTAATTCCCCCCAACAGACTCCAGTGCGTAGTGCTCCCCTCCCTGTGTCCATGTGTGCTCATTGTTCAGCACCCGCCTATGAGTGAGAACATGCAGTGTTTGATTTTCTGCTCTTGTGTCAGTTTGCTGAGAATGATGGTTTCCAGGTTCATCCATGTCCCTACAAAGGAAACAAACTCATCGTTTTTTATGGCTGCATAGCATTCCATGGTGTATATGTGCCACATTTTCCCTGTCCAGTCTATCTTTGATGGGCATTTGGGTTGGTTCCACATCTTTGCTATTGTAAACAGTGCTGCAATGAACATTGGTGTGCATGTGTCCTTATAGTAGAACGATTTATAATCCTTTGGATATATACCCAGTAATGAGATTGCTGGGTCCAGTGGAATTTCTATTTCTAGGTCCTTGAGGAATCACCACACTGTCTTCCACAATGGTTGAACTAAGTGTAAATTAGTTATTCTATTTTTTTTTAAGCCACTGAGAGACAGTAACTTTTCATAAAGAAAGCAACGATTTCTATTTCTTAGGAGTGGGAAGATGTTTCGGTATATACATATTAGGACTTTGGGCTGTTTTTAATATTCTGCAATTTTTATATCAATGCTGCTATGTTTTTTTTTTTTTTGTTAAGCCGAGTCCAGGTTTATTGGGATCTGTGGGCAACCCAGGCGGGAGGGGAGCTGAGCTCCAATGCTGCTATGTTTATGAATCAGAAGGTCACAAGTTGTGTTTGGCATGAGACCCAACCTTCTGGCCCAGCTCCAAGGCCCTGAGTGAGCTGGCTGCTGCCCCTCTCCACCCCAGCACATTGGCTTCTCCAGTGGGGGGGTGGGGGGCGACAGCTTCTTGTCCCTCCAGACCCTGTCCCTTGTAATCTCTTCTGGAAATGCTCTGCTCATTTGGGTCAGCAAATCAGGAAGGGCTTTCCAGATCCTTCCTTCTAAAGTAGCTCTACCCAGGGACCAGAAGGTTTCGTTGAAGCTAAAGCTTATATAAAAAAGAACATAAAATTATGAATATAAAAATTTATACAAAAGTGAGCACTTATTTAAAATAATAAATCCCCTCTTTGATCACCTCTTCATACGACAATGATTGTGTGATATTTTCTATACAGCAAGTAAAGAGATAATTCAATCTTCAGCATGCTATCATTGATTACAGAGTGTTTGTTTTTGAGAGACAGAATTTCACTATGTCAGCCAGGCTGGAGCACAGTGGCTATTCACAGGCGTAGTCATAGCTCACTA
Organism: Saimiri boliviensis; assembly: GCF_048565385.1. NCBI lineage: Eukaryota > Metazoa > Chordata > Mammalia > Primates > Cebidae > Saimiri > Saimiri boliviensis. The sequence goes on from NC_133449.1 coordinate 230,075,104, forward strand.
AAGCCTTGAACTCCTGGGTTCCAAAGATCTTCCTGCCTTAGCCTCCCCAGTGGCTGGGACTACAGGCTGTGCTACCGTACCTGGCTGAAGGGTGTGGTTTTAGTTGTTGTTGTTTTACTTTTTATTTTATTTTATTTTTTAGTGATGGGGTCTCATAGTTGCCCAGGCTGGTCTCGAACTCCTGGCTTCAAGCAATCCTCCTACCTTGGCCTCCCAAAGTGTTGGTATTACAGGTGTGAAACACCACCTCTGGCCTTAAAAGTGTTTTTGTGACCGATAGTTTAGAAAAGTTTCTTTGGTTTCAGGGACAGGTGCAGTGGCTCACACCCATAATCCCAGCACTTTGGGAGGCTGAGGCGGGGGGGATCACCTGAGGTCAGGAGTTCAAGGCCAGCCTGGCCAACATGGAGAAACCCCATCTCTACTAAAAATACAAAAAAAAAAAAAACAAACTTAGCCGGGCATTGTGGCAGTCGCCTGTAATCCCAGCTACTGAGGAGGCTGAGGCAAGAGAATCACTTGAACCTGGGAGTCGGAGTCAGAGGTTGCAATGAGCCAAGATCGTGCCATTGCACTGCATCCTGGGCTACAGAGCAGGACTCCGTCTCAAAAATAAATAAACAAGAAAAAAAATTGGTTCAGAATAGATCGCTTTAAATATTTTTTTTTAAAGTTTCTTTAGTTTCATTACTCATTGTTGGTAATGTCCTATAAATTGATGTTAAAATCTGAGAAATCTATTACGCTTTTTTCATATATGAGTTGTAAGACTTTAGAGTGTTTCAAGTGTGTTGGCTTTGGTTGTGTGGTGTGGTGTGTAGTGTCTGTGTAGTGGGGTGTGTCTGTGGTGTGTGTGTGGCATGTGTGGTTTGTCTCTGTGTGTGCGTGTGTGTGTGTGTGTGTGCATGTGTGTGCATGGGGTATGTGTGGAGGCACGTACATGTGTGCCTTCACCCTGGGGTGCAAATGTCCTGCCCAGGGCCTCGGAAGGGGCCTGTGAAGATGAAGAGCTCTGAAACTGCAGCTTCATTAGCTTCACAGGAAATCCCATTCTGTCTCCACTCCACAATTACTTGTTAGCACTCTGCCTGGTTTTCATTTTCCTCTGCACTCAACACAATCTGACTTTATTTTAGTGACGTGCTTGCCTGTTTACAGACTGCCTCCCCCGAACTGCTAGCAAGGAGCAGGGCCCCGATCTCTGTGGTTCGGGCTGCATTCCTGGGGCCTCCCATGGTGCTCTGCCTAGGAGAGGGGCTCAATAATTTGTTGAGTGAGTGAGTGAATTAATTTTACAGGGATTTAATGTCAAACTCTAGAATTTGTTCTTGAAATTTATGAACGTTGACTTTTTCATAAGTGCCATTTTAATTAAAATTGATTGCATATAAAGTGCTGTGAGCATTAATTGGACTAATGGGATCGTTTTCTGAAATGGTAGTTTTTACCTGATATCACAATGTGGTCATTTCTTTGACTAGAAGCCTTGAAGTAGTAAAGCCACAGATTCTTTAAAGTTTCTGTGAACCTCAGATCTTTTATAACAACCACTTTTTTTGCTCCCGTAGTCCTCCACATAATTTTAAAACAATTGACACCCTCACATATTTTCAAGTTATTAATTCTTTTGAAGTCATAAGTTTAGACATTTGCAAAGACAGAATTTCTAACAGTGTAAATCAATACTTTTAAAAAAACAATTGTATTAATTGGAAGCAAAATGTCAAATCAATTTGATTTCTGCTTTCATTCCTCTAAAAAACATATTAATGAACTTATCTTTAACAGTGGAAAATATTATAGTGTCCATTTCTTCTGCCTAGTCCTGCTTTGTGTTGTTGTTGTTTCTTTTTCTTTTTCTTTTTCTTTTTCTTTTTTTTTTGAGACGGAGTTTCGCTCTTGTTACCCAGGCTGGAGTGCAATGGCGCAATCTCGGCTCACCGCAACCTCCGCCTCCTGGGTTCAGGCAGTTCTCCTACCTCAGCCTCCTGAGTAGCTGGGATTACAGGCACGCGCCATGTCCAGCTAATTTTTTGTATTTTTAGTAGAGACGGGGTTTCACCAAGTTGACCAGGATGGTCTCGATCTCTTGACCTTGTGATCCACCCGCCTCGGCCTCCCAAAGTGCTGGGATTACAGGCTTGAGCCACCGCACCCAGCCTGTTGTTGTTTCTTGAGACGGGGCCTCACTGTGTTCCCGGGCTGTGCGAGTAGCCGGGACTTCAGGCACGAGTAGCTGCTTCTGGCTACGCTTGTGTTTTCATTCCACTTCTCCTTTCCCTCCCAATGTCATATATTTTTATGTCCAAACGTTTTCTATGGGTTGACCTATCAAACTTTCCTACATCTATGTATATACATTTAAATTTAAATGTCTGAAGTTTTTGGTGCTGGGCACGGTGCCTCATGCCTGTAATTCCAGCACTTTGGGAGGCTGAGGCTGGAGGCTCACTTGAGGTCAGGAGTTTGAGACCAGCTTGGCCAACATAGTGAAACCTCATCTTTACTAAAAATACAAAAATTAGTCAGGTGTGGTGGCTGGCACCTGTAGTCCCAGCTACTTGGGAGGCTGAGGCAAGACAATTGTTTGAACCCAGCTGGTGGAGGTTGCAGTGAGCTGAGATCATGCCACTGCATTCCAGCGTGGGTGACAGAGCAAGATGCCATCTTAAATACATAAATAAATAAAAAGTTTTTGGTGATTTCAAGTGGCAAAGTGTTAAAAATTTCCTCTGGATTAAGTTATTATAATTATTAGTATATAGATGATCAAAAATATAAATATAGGAAACATGCTTGTATATAATTATAAAATGGACAGAAAAATTTTATTAGAAATACTTTTCTTAATTAGATGGGTGGAACTATTTCTTCAATTAACTTATGTATCCATATTTGAATATCATTTGTTGCTGGGATGAAACATTTTAGTATTGATTCTGTGCTTGCTTATTTTACAGATGTAAGTTCTGAGAAAACTTGTTCACATAAATAAGCAGACAGGAAAGAAGAGTATTTTGTTATCACAGCATCGCTCAATTCTCTGAACTCAGGCCAAGGTTTACATCAGAAATAATCCAGTGATATATCACCAAGAATTATAACTCATGCTCCATCAGCTAACATGTCCCGCTTAAACTATATTGAGAGAAAATAATTGGGAACAATCTGACTTGCAAAAAGATTGTTTAACCAGCCTGGGGAATGTAGTGTGTCCCTGTCTCTACAAAGAAAAAACATAGCATGACGTGGTTGTACATACCCGTAGTCCTAGCAACTGGGGAGGCTGGGTGAGAAGGTTGCTTGAGGTTCAACGTTATAGTAAGCTCTGGTTATGCCACTGCAACAGAACGAGACCACATCTAAAAAAAAAAAAAAAAAAAAAGATTTAGTCAATCCTTAAAGTCATTCACTTTCTCAGCACCAGGATTTAGGATTCTCCACATGCTTGGTACCTCAGGGTTTTTACCTCTCAAGGCAATCCCAGATTTTACGCTGAAGTGCCATAGAAAGATTTGGGATGAGTGGGAGGTGTGTTTTTGTTTGTGTTGTTTTTTAAGTCGTGGGAAGTGATTCTTAAAGAAAAGGGGGGTGTGAGAACCCACACAACACCTGGACCATGGGTGTGTTTTCAGGCAGATCAATTGTAGGAAACAGTCCTTCCCAATGGAAATCGATTCCCTTGCAATAACCTCTGTCTGTGTACCCCAGAGGAGAGTCTTAGAGTCACACAGGCAGCTGGAAGATTGTTCATTCTGAACCTATTTCAGAATCAGGTGCAGAGGGGCATGCACCACTAGCACATCACGGATCTGGAAAGGGATCCAGGTGTCCAAATCTTTCCTAGCCCTTCACTCTGATAGAAATTAGTGTTTTTCTTTAAAATATATAAATAAATAAAATGCTTAATTTCAATCAGCTTGTACAGCTCCAGTAACTTCAGCCAAGACTAAAATATGAATGATCTGTTGAGGGAGAGATATGTTAAGCTCTGGAATCATATTACACACACTTCTAAATTCTGCAACTTACTCTTGAGACCTATTTATTCAGGAGTTTCAGACTTGGCTTCTGTAACAAGGCTTTTATGGGGACCAACAAAATATTTGCAAACTATTCATAAAATTATAATTATTTATAATCACATTCACCAGGGTAAGTAGGTAACACATTCTTTTACAAAAATAAACCAAAATTGAATACAAATTTGGTGACTCAGTTTCCATTGATTTAGCAAATGTTTATTGAATCTGCTATTTGCCAAGAATATATTGGCTTCCAGAGATTTTGAAATAAATTCTACACTAATTAGCTTCTTGCAGGAAGGTGTGCATCTAGTGATTAAGAGCAGTAGGCTGAGTGCGATGCCTCACACCTGTAATCCCAGGACTTTGGAAGGCTGAGGTGGGTGGATTACTTGAGGTCAGGAGTTCATGACCAGCCTGGCCAACATGATGAAACCCTGTTTCTACTAAAAATACAATAATTAGCCAGGCGTGATGGCAGGCACCTGTAATCCCAGCAAAATTAGGAAGCTGAGGCAGGAGGATCACTTGAACCTGGGAGGTGGAGTTTGCAGTGAGCCAAGACCTCGCCATTGCACTCCAGCTGGGGCAACAGGAGCAAAACTCCGTCTCAAAATAATAATAATAATAATAATAATAATAATAATAATAATAAAAGAGCAGTAGATGCTGGACCCACCTGTGGCTTCACTCTTGCTCCATCCTTCTGGTTTAGGTGGGTTCAGGCAAGCCTCAGTTTCCTCTCCTGGAAAACATAAATAATCATATGTAGCTAATTCTCTTGTGAGGTTCGAAGAGATAGTCATGTAATAAACACTTGGGAAATGGTAGTTGTTACAACCATTATTTCTATTCCTCCTTCCACCCCTGCACTTGGCATGGTGTCTGCACACAGGAGTAGACACTCAATGCTTCTGAGTCAACAAATGAATGGACAAATGACAACAGCAACAAATATTTGAATGAGCCACACCATTTGTAGACAAACCGCATTAATAAATTGGGCACCATGGCACATGCCTGTAATCCCAGCTATCTGGAAGGCTGAGGCAGGAGGATTGTTTGAACTTGGGAGTTTGAGACTAATCCGGGCAACATCTCAGCAATATCCTGTCTCAAATAAAAAAATTAATAAACAAATAAATAGAAAAGAAAAAAAAGAAATTACATTGTTGGCAAATTCTCAAAAGTACAGATTTATTTACAACATTTAGGCCACTCTGATACTAAATATCTTTAAAAATAGTTCTTCCTCCCTTTTACTATTCAATGGAGTCATAGGTCTTACTTCCAGAAAGCTTTCTGTGTATTCAAACATTTTTCCATCTCTTTCATTAGCAGAATCTGTCATGTAAGAATTATTGTAGATTTAAAAAAACATATACCAAGTAGTTCCAGGAAATCCAAAAGTTTCCTAGAAATATAACAATCTAGTAAGGAAAATATTTTAATATGCCCTTTACCTTGACTTGGATCCTATTTTTTGCTCTTAATCATTACATAGGGTACTGGGTTATTAAAATCTGGAAACATAAATAAAGCTGAGGAACTGGAGAGCAGGCTTGTTAATCACTCTACCTGGTTTTATGAATCCAGTCCTGAGTGTGCTTGAGGAAACACAGTTTAAAGTTTCCCTCAAAATAAATGTCATTAGGGCTGGGTGGGGTGGCTCACGCCTGTAATCCCAGCACTTTGGGAGGCCGAGGTGAGTGGATCACGAGGTCAAGAGATTGAGACCAGCCTGACCAACATGGTGAAACTCCGTCTCTACTAAAACTACAAAAATTAGCTGGGCATGATGGCACCCGCCTGTAGTCCCAGTTACTTGGGAGGCTGAGGCAGGAGGACCACTTGAACCTGGAGGTGGAGGTTGCAGTGAGCGGAGATCGTGCCACTGCACCCCATCCTGGCAACAGAGCGAGACTGTCTCAACCAAAAGTCATTATTCCAGATTATACTTCCTTTCACATGCAAAAATATTTAAGCCATTCTTTAGGTTATGTTAGTACTTTAGGTGATGTTGTTACTCTCCATCTCTTATCCTGTTCGGAAACTTAAGCCCAGCTACTAAATTGCACAAGCAGTTGAAGAAAAGAATTAATAATTTGTTTTGTTCTCTTTTCTAGCTCTGTTTTTCATTCTCTGCACGCCTACTCCCGCCCACAATTCCAAGGCTACAGCCTTTCTCTCTAAAACATATTTCTGCCTACAGTGTACCCACTGGTTAATTTACACAGCTCTGATTCATCTTGACAGTCATACATTTCCGACAGGTGAATACCTCTGGGCAGTTACCTGGAGACGCTTTTCTGTAATCATACACGTTTCATGTTGTGCTGAGTATCACCCTTATTTTCCAGGCACAGATGTGACAGAATTCCCATTTCTTGTCCTATACCCTTAAGATATTGGTGCTTTTTTCCCGTTTCTTCTTATGTGTGTCTTAGCAATCATTTTCAGTTTTTCCAACCTTTGCAATGTTCCTCCAGAGAGTTGATTGTCCCTGTGTTATTTTTTCCTTTTAGCTTGTAATACTGTCATGTCGCTCTAGTAATATGCTAGTCAAAGATGATTTCTATGGGGCCATGTAAAGTATCTAATACACGGAGAAGCCCGCAGATAAAAATGTGGAAGTTACAGGAGGAAATCTATTAACCAAGAAGGAATAAGCTTGGGCTGGCTAAATTTAGATCGGTAAAGCGTGTCTTTCAGCTTCCCTTTCTTTGTCTTGCTTCTTTTTATTCCTTTCTACCTGCAGCATTATTTAGCTTCTCAGACGCTCAGCATTCCCAATGTGTCCCAATTTCTGATCAAGAAGAAAACATACTCCTGGAAAACCACCTCTGGGGTGGCTTGGGGTGGCTGCCATACTCACCACCTCTCTGCCTGTCTTTTTTCTTTCTGAGATGGAGTCTCACTCTGTAGCCCAGGCTGGACTGTGTGGTGCAGTCTCGGCTCACTGCAACCTCCGCCTCCGAGGTCTGGTTCAAGCAATTCTCCTGCGTCATCCCGACCAGGTAGCTGGGATTACAGGAACTTGCCACCATGCCCAGCTAATATTTGTATTTTCAGTAGAGATGACTGGGTTTCACCATGTTGGCCAGGCTGGTCTTGAACTCCTGACCTTGTGATCCGCCCCCCTCAGCCTCCCAAAGTGCTGGGATTACAGGCATGAGCCACCGCGCCTGGCCTCTCTGCCTGTCTTTTAAGCCTGACTCCCTCCTTCATGGGGTGGCTACCTAGTAGCCATTTTGACACTAGATGACCCATCCCTGGCCGTGGTGGGTTGTACTAGGAGTGAACATCTGACCCAAAGTACAATCAGATTGTTTCTCCACAAATCCTGATTTCATTTTAAACTTCATGTTTGATTCAAAGCTCTCCCCTTGCCCTCAGTACAAACCAGGCTTGGAGACTCTGTGACTTGAATGATTTTGTGTGTTTGTATGTGTGAGTGAGAGAGGGGTACGGTGTGTGCTGTTCTCTTACAAGAGCCCACCCTTTTCCATCATGTACCCTTCTAGCATGGGGGGAGGGAGGAGGGAAAAGGAAAAGATACCTTCTGAGGTGAAGTTGCAGTCGACCTTGCTATGAGACTCATTGTCTCTGGGGATGGAAGCCCTTAAGGGAATCAAACCCAAAGAGTACCTACCAGAGGTAGACCTTTGAGAGACCTAATGAGTCCAAGGTGGAAGCCCCCAACACCTTCCCCTACGGCCAGAGCCACTTTGCCTCATGCTGTGATGGTCTTGACAAGGCTGTGGGCTCCCATCTTACATACAGGTATTGATTGACTTACGACCGATGCAACTTACGACCCTTCGACTTTACGACCACAATCGCTAGCCACGACTGCTCCGCGTCTGGCAGCTCAAACGTTGCCCAGCTGGGCGTACGACAGTGCGGGCCAGCTTCCGTACCATCTCCGCGTGCACCATTTCAACTGTTAACCCAGACTTGGTACAGCAATTTGGGTTTTGTGTAAAAATAAGAAACAAAATGGTGTAGAGATGATACAAATGGCATAAAATGAACAAAGAAAATTATGATATACAACAATAATGAAAGAAAATTATGATAAAATATGACGAAGTTTTTATAACATCATTTCACAGTACTGTACATATAGCCTACTCAACTTATGACCAAAATCGTGTTACGACCGGTCTGTTGGAACCAATCGTGGTCGTAAGTCGATCACCAGCTGTACTTTCCAGCATCCCAACTCTGGGGCTTCCAGGGAGGGAGCAGGCTCATGTTCTCTGCTTCCAAAGAGCTGGGAATTTGGAGGGGGTGTTAGCTGGCCCCTCTGTTTCTGATCATACCATCCCACTTTTGGCCTTAGTGTTCCTTCCCCTGCTCAAGGTAGATTGGCAAGAACAGTGTTTACAGCTCACGCAATTTGGGACCAGGGGTAAGGCTTCCCTCTTCCTTGCAACCTTCAACCTTGGGTTGGTTCCGTTGAGTTTCTCTCCCTTAGTTTTGAAGAGGAGGCCAAGGCCAATCTAGGGACCGGGGTCTCTTATCAGACCTTATCTTTGCCCCCAAAGAGGGAAGTTCTCCTTTTAGACATTTTCATAATATTATCTGGCAAACCAGTCTAGTCTTTCCTGGAAATACAGGAGTCTCTTGTTAGCAACTGGGCCCTCTTTATCTTAGTTCTGAGAATTTCATAATTTTTTCTCAATGTAGAACTAACTGCACTATTCTGGTAACAATAGGGGTAGGACTAGCTCTCAGTCAGGAGCTAGATGTCAATATGCGTCCCAAAGGAATGATCTTGAATTGGTGATATTCTTCAAATCCCACTATATTAGTGCCTTATGTAAGAGTCATTCTCTTGAGAAAGCTAATGGTTTGGCAATTTTCCTCTGTCAGAATTCAGCAGCTTCCTCATAGGTATAGAGAAAGTATGCAGTGGGATTGTTCCAAGGCTGAGGGGCTCTTGGGGAGTATGTGGCACAGAAGAAAAGAATGAGGAGTGAGGTGCCTTAGAAATTGGTTAAAGTGATGAACTGTGGGATCCAGGCTGCAGGGCACTGAGTGCTTCTCCACCTTGGCTGCATGTTGGAATCAACTAGGGAAGCCTTCAAAGCCTTGCTGATTGAGTCCTTCCCCCAGAGCATCTGATGTAATTGATTAAGCCGGCTTAGTCATCTTGAGTCATGAAAGCTCCCCAGGTGATTCTAATATTTAGCTTAGGTTGCAAACCAAAGCTGTGCATCAGGAAAAGATGTGAAGTTAGACTGTGGCTGATAGATTGAAAAAAGAATGACTGACCATCCAGTGGCCAAATAAGTAAATAAATAACATAAAAAGAAAAAAGAAAAAAGAATGAAAGGCCAAGGGATTGGGGATCCTGGATGTAGTAGGACTCATTGAGGCCTGGATTCGGGAGCGAGGCTGCCTCTCAGAGTGGGATGTCAGGGTGGAAGGTCATCATGAATTTCAGGTGTGGCTTAGCAGGGAGTGGGGGCAGTTGAGGTGAGCTGGGAGGGAGACAACGTGGCTGCTAAGACGACTTCAGGCTGGGTCACCTTCATGGGTGTTTGGGATTCTCTGGGATGATGGCCGGAGGCTGATGGAGTTTGCAAGGAGGTGTTCAAGCTCTTGCTAACTATGGTGGAGAGACACGGAGGTAGAAGGCTGAAAGAACAAGGGTAGGAAGAAGGTGGGCTATTGTAAGAGATGATCCTCAAAGGAGAAGAGGCTTTTGATGGGATGATGCAGGGTGGGGAAGAGGAATGGTTGGAAGTTGCAGTGGGAGCTTGGAGGAGCTGCAACCAACTCCTTCGCCTGTAGGGAATCTTGGAGAAGGCAAGAAAATTAGCAGTCTGCCATAAACCAGAGCCATAACAGAAGTGAGGTTCTGGAAAACAGAGATATTAGGCCAGGCGCAGTGGCTCACGCCTGTAATCTTAGCACTTTGGGAGGCCGAGGTGGGCGGATCATGAGGTCAACAGTTCGAGACCAGCCTGCCCAACATGGTGAAACCCCCGTATCTACTAAAATACAAAAAAATTAGCTGGGCATGGTGGTGCCCACCTGTAATCCTAGCTACTCAGGAGGCTGAGGCAGGAGAATTGCTTGAACCCAGGAGGTGGAGGTTGCAGTGAGCCAAGATTGCACTACTGCACTCCAGCCTGGGAGACAGAGCAAGACTCCATCTCAGAAAAAAAAAAAAGGAAAATAGAGGTATTCTTAAATATTATTATTTGCTTTTATTATTATTATTATTTTGAAACAAGGTCTTGCTCAGTCACCCAGGCTGGAGTTCAGTGGCTTGCTCTCGTCTCGCTGTGACCTCTGCCTCCCTGGCTTAAGCAATCCTCCCACCTCAGCCTCCTGAGTAGCTGGGACTACAGGCACATACCACCACACCCAGATAGTTTTTCATTAATTTTTTTTTTTTTTTTTTTTTTAAGATGGGGTTTCACCATGATGGCCAGGCTGATCTTGAACTCCTGACCTCAGGTGATCCACCCACCTCGGCCTCCCAAAGTGCTAGGATTACAGGTGTGAGCCACTGCACCTGGCATTTTTTTTTTTTTTTTTTTTGAGACAGAGTCTGACGCTGTCATCAGGCACCAGCAAGTGCAGTGGCGCGACCTCGGCTCACTGCAACCTCTGCCTCCCGGGTTCAAGCAATTCTCCTGCCTCAGCCTCCCCAGTAGCTGGGACTACAGGCGCACACCACCACACCCGGCTAATTTTTTTGTATTTTTAGTAGAGCCGGGGTTTCACCATGTTCGCCAGGATGGTCTCGATCTCTTGACCTCGTGATCCGCCCGCCTCAGCCTCCCAAAGCGCTGGGATTACAGGCGTGAGCCACCGCACCCGGTCTTAAAAATTTTTTTTTGGTAAAGACAGTGTTTCATCACGTTGCCCAGGCTGGTCTTAAGCTGCTGGACTCAAGTGATCCACCCATCTTGGCCTCCCAGAGTGCTGGGATTACAGCATGAGCTACTGTGCCTGGCTATTTTATTTTAAAATGAGACATAATTGTACATATTTATGGGGTACAGTGTGATATTTTGATATATATATATATATATATATGCAATGCATAATGATCAAATCAGATAATTAATATACCCATCCCCTGAAACATTTATTATTTTGTCATGTTGGGAACATTCAACATCCACTCTTTTAGCTGTGGAAAATATGCAATAAATTGTTTCTTCAATATTATTGAGGTTTGGTCTCCAGAAGGTTGAGGATTTCTGTGTAATTGTTTTTCAGAAGAGAGTGAATAGATTATTTGAGATCCACGACCTAACCTATGCTGTGTGGGGGTCACAAACTGGCTGAATTCAGGCTCTGGTGTGTTTAGCTCACACCAGAGTTTGGGGAAAAAATAAACGTGAGCGTTTTTGTGCAAAGCCTGCTGTTTCCGGTTTATATGGCTTCACCTTTGGGTTGAAAATTGAGCTGTTTTATACATTCATATTATTTACTTCCCCCAAGACTTTTGTTTCCTCAATTTTTTGTTAAGAAAAATTTCAAGATACAAAAATTGAGAGAATGGCATAATGAATCCCCGTATTCCATCATCCAGACCTGAAGACATCTGATGTTTGTACTCCTGGGGCGATAAAAAACAGTGGTGCATTCTGGAGTTTTCACAGAGAGGGCAAGACTTTAAAAAGGATTCTATGCAAAGCTGGAGACAAAAAAAAAAAAAAAAAAAGAAAGAAAGAAAGAAAGAAAAAAAATAAAAAGGAAAGAAAGAAGAGCAATGCAAACCATTTATTTGCAGAAAGTTTCCCCCAATGTAAAATGCCCTGATCTAATCCCCACCCTCCACCCTGACTTCCTAGTCATTCTTTTTTTTTTTTTTTTTTTTTTTATTTTTTGAGACAGAGTCTCACTCTGTTGCCCAGGCTGGAGTGCAGTGGCACGATCTTGGCTCACCACAACCTCTGCCTCCTGGTTTAAGCAATTCCCTGCCTCAACCTCCTGAGTAGCTGAGACCACAGGTGCGTGCCACCATGCCTGGCTAATTTTTGTATTTTTGGTAGAGACAGGGTTTCACCATCTTGGCCAGCTGGTCTTGAACTCCTGACATCATGATCCACCTGCCTCAGCCTCCCAAAGTGCTGGGATTACAGGCGTGAGCCACCACGCCCAGCCTCTTTTTTTATCTTTCTTTTTTAAGATGGAATTTTGTTCTTGTTGCCCAGGTTGGAGTGCAATGTCACGATCTTGGCTCACTACAACCTCTGCCACCTGGGTTCAAGTGATTCTCCTGCCTCAGCCTCCAGAGTAGCTAGGATTACAGGCATGCACCACCACACCCAGCTAATTTTGTATTTTTAGTAGAGAGAGAGTTTCACCATGTTAGCCAGGCTGGTCTCGAACTCCTGACCTCAGGTGATCCACCTCAGCCTTTTGAAGTGTCGGGATTACAGGTGTGAGCCATCACACCCGGCTGCTAGTCTTTCTTTATGTCTCTATAGGAGCATTATCTTTTTATTCATTTTTCCACATAATCATTCAATAAATATTGTTAAGACCCTTGTGTGTGTCAAGCCCTCTCTTGTAGGCATTGGAGTTGGGACAATAAGCAAGAAAAACAAGGTCCCTGTCCTCTTAGGACTCACAGCACAGGATGGAAGAGACAGATAGTTTACAGTAATTAAATAACCAAATGGATCATGTGAAGTGCTATGAAGAACAAAAGTCCTCGGGTGCAGAGGCTCATGACTGTAATCCAGGCACTTTGGGAGGCCAGGGTGGGCGGATCACATAAGCCCAGGCACTCGAACCAGCCTGGCTAACATGATGAAACCCTGTCTCTACTAAAAATAATAATAAAAAAAAAATTTTAGCTGAGCATGGTGGTGTGTGCCTGTAATCCCAGCTACTTGGTTGGCTGAGGCTGAGAATCACTGGAGGTTCCAGTGAGCCAAGATTGTGCCACTGCACTCCGGCCTGAGTGACAGAGCAAGACCCTGCCTCAAAAAGGCAAAAACAACAACAACAAAATGAAAGCACGGCCACTTGACCATTAACCTATCAAGATGTAGGTGTTGTGGGGATTGGGGTGTATGGAGCACTTTAGGTATTCCGGAGGGCTTCCATGAAAGGGTGACACTTGATCTGAGACATGAATGACAGGAAGGTATCACCACCTGAAGATCAGGAGGCAGAGAGAACAGCCAATGCAAAGGTTCTGAGGTAGGAATGAGCTTAGCGGGTTTGAAGAACAGAAAGAGGTGAGTGGGATGGAGGTGTTTCTCTGAGCTTCCTCAAGAGACTGAGCCCTCCCTATGCTGGCATAAGCAGCTTTTCTCTGTGCCTTCACAGCATCATTTGTGGCATTTATGGTCTTAGTCTTTTTAGGCTATTATAATGAAATACCTGAGACTGGGTAATTTATAAATAAAAGAGATTTATTTGGCTCATGATTCTGGTGGCAGGGAAGTCCAAGATCAGGCAGCCCATCTGGTGAGGGTCTCCTGCTGCTTCAACTACTGACAGAAAGAAGATGCAGAAAGTGCCAAGAGACACATAGGAGAGGCTAGTCTCACTTATAGCAACATGCTCTCTTGGGAACTAATCCATTCCCATGAAACCAAGAACTCACTCACTCCCACCAAAAGGCATTAATCTATGTATGAGAGATCTGCCTCCATGACCAAATACTGTCACTAGGCCCTACCTCCCATGACTGCTGCACTGGCGATTTAACTTCAACATGGGTTTTGGTGGGAGCAAGCCTCATCCAAACTGTAGTGTCTATTAGAACACTTAACTCCTTCAGTAAGGGCTTGTCTTCCTTACTGATCCAGGGACTGACAGGAGACATCTTTGTACCTCTCAGACCTTAAGTCCAGTGTCAGGCCTCAGAGAAGGTGCTCAAATATATAAAGCACAAATATGTGCATGCAGGAATGAAGAGGATGGGAGTCTGGGTTCAAATTTGGAAGTAAGTCAATCACAAACATTTTCAGCTCCTAATATTCTGATGTCTGAGCAAAGATAATGAAATGTTTCTATAACTTTCAAGTTTTCTTCTTTCTAGCAAGGGTCTCCCAAATATGCATTGATTTTTTTCATTCATCAAATATTTATTGAGCTCTTACTATACCCAAGGCATTATTCTAGGCACTCGTGTATGGAAGTGAACAAAGTCAAGTTCCTGCCTTTGAGGAGCTTATATTCTAATGTGTGGGGAAACAATGAAAGAATGAATGGGCAAATGAACAAAATATGACCCAAAATACACAGCAGGTGGTAACAATTACTATGGAGAAGAATAAGCACGCCAATGTAGATGGAGCTTACAGAAGAGGGGTGTGTTGCTATTTTACATAGGGTGGCCCGGGGAAATGAGCTATTTTTGCATCCACTGGGAATCAGATGCTGAGAAGAACATGGAAGTGCAAGGTTTTGCTGGAGGGACAGTGGAAATTACTAGTGAAAATTAAAAGGAGATGGTACGGGGTAGGCAGAGACATCCTTTAGATTGCAATGCAATCTGACACCTGTGAAAAGAGAGGAAGAGGAGACAGGACTGGGCAGAAGTAGAAGCTGAACTGCAGTGCAGGTCACAAAATGCCTTGGCCAAGCTGGTGGGGAGTTCTGGAGGGAATATCTCCTGTCAGAGTTGCCGCTAGTCAGGTCAGAATGCCAGACCTTTATGCCCTTGCTTTGCTCAGGCATCAGATGCAGGCTGGCCTGGGAAGGATGTGATACTGAGCAAAGCCTCTGCAACTTTGACCTTGAAGGGGCTAGCGGCTGGGGGCTGGGGTCATATAACCCACAGATGGGCAGCCTGTCCTTTCTTGAAGGGACATCGGAGTGCATGACCCCAGATCTGTGACAAGAAGCAACTGGGAAGTTTTGAACTGATGAATGACATGATACGACTTAGTTCTTAAAAGAATCATTCAGGACACTCTATGGAGAACAGATCTGAGGGAGACTAGGGAGGAACGAAGGGGACTTGCAGAGAAACTTACTGTACAATATTCTAGGTGAGAGATGATGGTGGCTTCGTCCATTACTCCCTGGGTAATGAGGAGGAGGGAGTGGAACGTGGTCGAATTTGGATGTATTTTGTAGGTAGATCTGAATGTGGGTGTAAGAGGAAGAGAAGGGTCAAAGACGACTTCAAGATTTCGGCTTGAGCAACTAGAAGAGTGGAGCTTCCATTTTCAGATATGGAAGATCCTGTGGGAGGGACAAGCCCAAGTGGTCAAGGTAAGCCCAGGACCTCGCTTTCAGAGTCAAGCTGGGCTGCTCCTTGGGTGTGGAGAGCTCTGGGAAAATATTTTTATGGGGCACCTATCTATATACTTAATTAGATTTAAATACATACACACACACACACACACACACACACACATATATACATTTTGAGACGGAGTCTTACTCTGTCACTCAGGCTGGAGTGCAGTGGTGTAGTATCAGCTCACTGCAACCTCTGCCTCCTGGGTTCAAGCAATTCTCCTGCCTCAGCCTCCTGGGACTACAGGCACACGCCACCACACCGGGCTAATTTTTTGTATTTTTAGTAGAGACGGGGTTTCAATGTGTTAGCCAGGATGGTCTTTATCTCCTGACCTTGTGATCCACCCGCCTCGGCCTCCCAAAGTGCTGGGATTATAGGCGTGAGCCACTGCGCCCGGCGAAAAAATGTATTTTTAAGTGTATTTGATTTAAAAACATATCTTAACATTCGTGGGCCTATGTGAGGTATAGTGACCTGTTCATGAGGATTTAGAATAATGGGTTGAGAAGAGGTAACTGCTTGTTGTCCAATTAGTGCACATAAAGATTTTTCACAGATTCCAGACACCACCTGTCCCTATTGAGGAACGGGGACTATCTCTTGTTCTTTATTGTCACATGTGATACTTTCATATCTCCCATTGTGAGAAAAACATAGCAATGCCATTATTACTCACAATGCCTCGCTTCTTTGGAAACCGTATTGAAACAATATGATCTTGTTTCTGCCACTCCCCAGCACCATTTGTTTAATGCTGGTTACATCATTACTCCTGATGTTACACTGAGCATCACTGGATGCTTCTGAACACTGGCATCCATTAAATGACTCTCTGTGAGGTGGTTATCGTGATTTGCTGATGATGACCACAAGTGCAAGTCTTACCAAGAATATAACAGGCCAGGCACAGTGGCTCATGCCTGTAATCCCAGCACTTCTGAAGGCAGAGGTGGGCTGATCACGTGAGCCCAGAGTTTGAGACTAGTTTGGGTAACGTGGTGAATCCCCATCACTACAAAAAATACAAAAGTTAGCCTGGTTTGGTTGTGTGCACCTGTAGTCCCAGCTACTTGAGAGGCTGAGGTGGGAGGATCACTTGAACCCACACTACTGCACTCCAGCCTGGGCGACAGAGCAAAACTCTGTTTCAAAAAATATCTATCTATATATAGATATAGATATAAAATATTTACCCTCACAGGATGCAGGGCCTATGTTCACTGCTCAAGGCAAGGGCCAAGGGTCCTGAACTTGTCCTGTGTCTGATGTGATTCACCCAAAATCGGAGTGTCAGCACCATACTGGGAAGCCTAATCTCACCAGATCTTGGGATAAAACATAGTTCCTGCCAGCAGGAGCCATCCTGTCACCAGGGCCCCCTCCTGGAACCAGGGCCAACATAAAGCCGGAGGCTTCTTTTATTTATTATTATTTTCTTTGAGACAGAGTTTCACTCTGTCGCCCAGGCTGGAGTGCAGTGGCATGCTCTCGGCTCACTACAACCTCCGCCTCTTAGGTTCAAGCAATTCTCTGCCTCAGCCTCCTGAGTAGCTGGGATTACAGGTGCCCACTACCACACCCAGCTAACTTTTTTTGTATTTTTAGTAGAGACAGGGTTTCACCATCTTGGCCAGTCTGGTCTTGAACTCCTGACCTTGTGATCCACCCACCTGGGCCTTCCAAAGTGCTGGGATTATAGGCGTGAGCCACCGCGCCCGGCCGAGCCTGAGGCTTTTTAGGGTACCTGGTAACTCCAGGAGTGGTGTGGGTGTGAGGGACATGGTAA
Source organism: Saimiri boliviensis (assembly GCF_048565385.1). Taxonomy (NCBI): domain Eukaryota; kingdom Metazoa; phylum Chordata; class Mammalia; order Primates; family Cebidae; genus Saimiri; species Saimiri boliviensis. The sequence goes on from NC_133449.1 coordinate 230,092,157, forward strand.
GGAGATGTAGAGGGTCACTGAACACCCAGAAGGAGACAGATGAGGACTGAGTCTCATGCTGACTGGTCCAGGCTTGGGGTTCCCTTCCCAGATGGCACAGCTGGCCCTGGCTGCTTTCAGCCATTGGAGGAGGATGTAAACAATTTTGAGAAATGTGCCTCTGGCAACCAGGACCCATATGGGACCTGCTTTAGACTTGGGACACCTGCCTGATGGCCACGGGAAGGGGCTCAGGGTCTGAGGCACAAGGTCCAGGGCAAGGACCACTGGCTTGGGTCTACGGGCCAGGCTGATGTTACATGCCTGAATGCTGGGGAGTAGTCCAGGCTGTTGAGAGAAATCTGGGAGTCATCAAGCTGCTGAGAATGGCTTGATGGAAGAAAAAAATCCTGACATGTCTAGTTCCCAAATTCCACTGTCTTATTCTCAAAATGTGAGAAGCCAGCTCTCTGCCTTCCTAGGTAGATGAAGGACTCTAAACCAAAAATTATCCACTTGATGGTTTGTAGAATGTTTACCTTATGCAAACCTACAAAGAATTCTGAGCCCTAAAAATAGAAACAGTTCATAATATGAAAACCACAGACCCAAATCTCCGTAGAAAACAGTACCTATGGGGAGGAATGACATTTTCATTTTTCAGCACCAGGCTGAGTCTAGGGTAATAACATTTCCCTGCCCTCTGAACAGCATTATTTGTTTTAGTCAGCTTTCTGTTTAGCCAGGGGAATAATTAATTAACAAGTAATTCCACTGGAAACATACCACCAGTGGCACTCAGTAAATATTTATTGACAATCACGAGGCTATTATTTATCTATATCATCAAATCAGAAACAATTGTGGAGTTTCCCAGCAAGGCATTAGAAATTTGTCATCCTATATAATTGAGAAAATTGAAGGCCAGAGAAGTGGGGTGATTTACCCAATGTTTTGCAGGTGGGGCAAAGCTAGGATTGCACCCCAAACTCTTGATTCTTAATGTCTTCCTCGCTTTTTCTGCTCTGTGGCACTAGCGTTTTTGAGCCATGGGTGAATTCCACTAAGCTACCTCAGGTGCTTGGGATGTTAACCTTTACAAAGAACAGTAAAGTCTCATTAAGTCAGAATAATTGGAAAAATGACCAGGCTGACTTGAGAAAAAGTCTGAACTATTTTAAAAGATATTCAGCTTATTCCTTTCAAGGCCATGTAGTAAATTGGAACAAATAACTACAGAATGGGGCCAAGCAGAGGTCTTACCGAACCTGCCCAAAGGAACAAACTGGAATAATTTCCAAATGGTACATTAACAGTTTATATGAATGTGATGACTGCTAAAGAGATTTCAGGAATTTACAGAAATACTTCTTTAAAAATTCTTTATTTATTTTAAGAGACAGGGTCTCACTATGTTGCCCAGGCTGGAATGCAGTGGCTATTCACAGATGTGATCCCACTACTGATCAGCATGGGAGTTTTGACCTGCTCCGTTTCCAACCTGGGCCGGTTCACCCCTCCTTAAGCAACCTGTGGTCCTCCGCTCCCAGGAGGTCACCATATTGATGCTGAACTTAGTGTGGACACTGAGCAGCATAGTGCACTACAGCCCAGAACTCCTGGGTTCAAGCAATCCTCCAGCCTCAGCCTCCCGAGTAGCTGGGACTACAGGCACACACCACCGCGCCGGCAGGAAATACCTTTTTATTAAAAATAAGTGAAATGTTTCCTTTAATACATTTCACGTTAATATTTACATAGGAAATTTCCATAAATTTATTTTTATTTTTGTTTATTTTTTTGAGATGGAGTTTTGCTCTTATTGTTGCCCAAGCTGGAGTGCAGTTGTGCGATCTCAGCTCACTGCAACCTCTGCCCCCCAAATTCAGGTAATTCTCCTGCCTCAGCCTCCAGAGTAGCTGGGATTACAGGTACCTGCCACTATGCCCGGTTAATTTTTGCATTTTTAGTAGAGACGGGGTTTCACCACTTGGCCAGCCTAGTCTTGAACTCCTGACCTCAAGTGATCTACCTGCCTCAGCCTCCCAAATGCTGGGATTATAGGCATGAGCCACTGCACCAGGCCTGGAAACTTTCAAAAATTTAAATGTAAACATCTAACCACAAGTTAAATGATCACGCATTTGATTTCATGGCATGTAAATCAACCTGTTTCTACTGTTTTGCTGTACATGACTTGTTTGGCATTATTCCTGTAATTCACAGCAGCACAGATGATGACATCTGTTTCTCTTACTTTCCATCATCTTAATGTTTATCTATCCAACGCCAACAGAATGCCTCCAGCTGCTTGAAAACAGGAAGCATTTTCTGGTCATTCCTTTCTCTCGCCACACTCCCACCAGTTTTACCAAAGGATCCTACCCTTCCTGTTACCATTTGTGAGAACTCTTTGCGTTTGCCTGCCTTTCATCATTTTCTGTTCAAACACTAAATATTCCTCCCTGAAGATGTTTGGAAATACTATACCTTGTTGTCTCTAGTTCTGTTGTTTAACATCTCACCAGGTATACTATTTCTGAAGCCATTCATAAGGCCCAGTTTTCTTTCTTGAAATTGACTTCTTCCTCCTTTGTTGTCTAAGAGCCTGGGTCCTTGAGCCGGCAGGTGGAAGGTTCCAGACTGACTGAGTGGATGTTGTTGACTAATAGGGAGGCTATCTGGGAGAACAGTTTGTCATGCCCTCAAGCCCTTCAGTGTACTCAAAGCTGGAAAAAAAAGATTTCTGAGGAAAATGGGGATCTAGTTGGAGATGCATAAAGACTGCCTGCCTGCCTGCCTGCTCTCCCTCCCTCCCTTCTCTCCTCCCTCCCTTCCTTCCTTCCTTCCTCCTTCCCTCCCTTCCTTTCTTCCTCTTTTCCTTCCTTCCTTTTTTCCTTCCTTCCTTCCTCCCTCCCTCCCTCCTTCCTTCCTTTCTCCCTCCTTCCCTTCCATCCTTCCTTCTTTTTTTATTCCGGACTCAAACTTGTTAAAGCCTTTTGATGAGTGCGTTGCCCTGGATGTGATTCAAAGATCCACATGTCTTAGGAAAAAACTGACCAAAACAAAAAAGAAGGCTACAGACATTTCTTTCGTCTCCTAGTTACAGCTTAGCCTGATGAAATTTAAGTTCAAACTAAATAAGGCACTCATCCACTTCCTGCTGGCAACCTGCTGCCCCCATCTGGAGAAGTTGGAAAGCGATGCTTTTGATCCATTCCTGTCTAGTTCCTGTCTCCGTTAGGGGTCTGCGTTGGCTTGGCTGTCTTATCCAAAGGTGCTTTGCTACAGTGTGTCAAGTGTCAGGGTATAAATTGCAAACTCTTTATTTAGTGAGTTTACGTGTACTCCTGTACTCTGTACTCCGAGTAATGCCAGAGACCTTTATTTTATTCCTGGCTGGAGAACGACTCCTTAGTTTTGTGGACCATCTGTGCTGGCACTGCCCCCCAGATCCCCCCCAACCCTTTATGCAAGAGGCTGAGCTAAAGCTATCTTTCTTGGTAGCCTTGGACTAGCAAGAAGTTCCTCCTGACTTTGCATCCTGCCTTGGTAATCTTATTCTTAAAAGGATAGTTTGGACTTTTGATCTCTAAGGTCCCTCTGGCTCAGAGTCCATAGAAAATAATTACCAGTGAGAAACGTCTATTTAACATAAATAAACTCTTAGGTATTAAATGAGCGTTCTCTCTTAATGAACAAGATTTCTGGAAATAAAATGCACGTGCTTGGAGGAGGGACTGAATTTTTAAAAACTATTTCAAAATATGAATTATACCACTAGGAGGCAGTGTTGATATGTAATTTAATTCAACAGTCTCCAACATAGCTCCTTTTCAGGGATATATTTGAAAAAAATCAATGGATATAAAAATGACTAAAGGTTATAATATTTTGGTGGCAATAAAACTCTGGAAAGAATATTAAAGGGACATGCATTTTGCCCAGTTATAGAACAGCAAGTCCAATAAAATATCATCTGTGAGTGAAAACTTTTTGTTTTTTGTTTGTTTTGAGATGGAGTCTTGCTCTGTCGCCAGGCTGGAGTGCAATGGCGCAATATTGGCTCATTGCAACCTCTGTGTCCCGGGTTCAAGCGATTCTCCCGCTCAGTCTCCCAAGTAGGTGGGACTACAGGTGCGCGCCACCATGCCCAGCCTATTTTCGTATTTTTAGTGGAGACGGAGTTTCACCATGTTGGCCAGGATGGTCTGGGTCTCTTGACCTCGTGATCCGCCCACTTCAGCCTTCCAAAGTGCTGGGGTTACAGGTGTGAGCCACTGCACCCAGCTAAGTGAAAGTTTTAAATACTGAACTTGGTTTGATAATATAAGAGAAATGGTAGATAACAACTTTGCCAAGAAAAAAAATAAGTGGAGTTCACTCTTGTTTCATTTCAGCCATATGCAGCCTCTGAAAGTTGTGGTGCTTTGGCTCTGTTTCTGTGCATTGGGGGATTAGGGGTGGATTATTAAGTCTTAGTAAGAAAATTCTGGAAATTTCTTTGCCTTTCCATTTATTCACTTATTCATTTATTTGACAAAATCTCACTCTGTCTCCCAGGCTGGAGTGCAGTGGTGCAATCTCGACTCACTGCAGCCTCCACCTCCACCTCCCAGGTTCAATCAATTTTCATGCTCCTAAGTAGCTGGGACAACAGGCAGGAGCCACCACACCCAACTCATTTTTGTATTTTTAGTAGAGACAGGGTTTCACCATGTTGGCCAAACTGGTCTTGGACTCCTAACCTAAAGTAATCTGCCCGCCTCCCAAAGTGCTGGGATTACAAGCGTGAGCCCACCCTCCTGGACTAGTTTTGTTTTCTAGAATTCCCTGACTGGCTCTCCAGAAAGACCCAGTAGGCCTCTTTTCCTTTTAAATACTACCACCTGCTCCTTTAAAATTCCAGCATACTTGTGAAGTCGGTTTTTCTTTTAAATAGGTGAAGAAATTGAGGTATAGAGATTTCATATAAGTCTTAGCAAATTGTAGAACCAGGATAGGAACAAAATACAAACAATAAAGTCTCACTGCTCTTCTTTTTAATAGCTGAAAAGAATTACAATTTCAGAACAGCTCCAACAATTCAATAATGTTTAGAAAGCAGCATGACTCTTTTCTAATACACACTGAGGGTAGCCATGTTTCTTCTAATAGTCTTGTGTCTTTAGAGAGTAGATATTCAATTATCAGAGAAAAATATCGTAGTTCTCAATCTAGGAAACCAGGCTAGAGTTTGGAAAATCTCTACTTTTTTTTTTTTTTATTATATTTTTTAAAAGCTACCAACTAACACAAGCTCACTCTGCTTAGCCTGATGGCCTAGAGGCACTAGGTGGATCCAGTGTTGACCAGGATGGAGAGGGCAGAAATATCCATCTCTCTTCCCTCCCCCCCAGTGGTCTATGTCTTTTACTGGTAGAAGAGGGTGAGGAAACAGAACTCGGAAACTCTGGCAGCAGGACTCTGGGTATTGGATACTTATTGATGGGGTCTCATATGACTGACCTTACAAGAATAAACTTAAACAGGATGGGCTCCCTATCTGAAGTGTCCTGTAGCAATGTTTTTCAACCTGTGGAGCCAAACCCAGGAGTGGTCATAAAAATCCATTTGAAAGGTCTCAACTAGCATGTTTTCTAAATGGAATAGAATAAAACAGAAAATACTAGGATGGATCGCACATTTAATTTTGACAGGAAGATGTGATGTGTTTTGCTGGGTCATTATATAAATTGTGTTTCTTACTAAGGGTCATTTTGAAAAGAGCTTGAAAGCCCCTTTCCATAGCACTTTATCTGTCCCTGGCTGGTTGCTGAGTCATTCATGACGGTGCATGTCTCATCCGCTTTGCTAGCCTACCAACTTCTTCAAGTGGGATTAACATCTGAATGACTTTTCCTGTGCTGCACAGATTTCCGGAACACCTTACACAGGGTGGGTGCTTGTGAACCTGTTCAAAATTGACTTTGTACTTTTTTTTCTAAAACACACTTTAAAATTGTCAAGTGCTATTTGTAATTCCGTTTTGTTCAGGTAATGCCAATAATATGTGTAGGATAGTATGCATGAAAGCACTGCTTTTTAACCCTCTTTTCTGTATTAATAGGAACTGTGGCCCAAACACCTAGAAATTCACCAGAAATAGCTTCCATTGAGACTACTGTGATTTGAATTTTTGTTTTTCAAAAAGCTCTTTCAGCTGCTGCTCAGTCGTGGCTTCTTTCTGCTGCATCAGCTCGGCTGTTCCTTTGGTCACTCCCCAGCCATCTGGCTTTGACATTGAAGGGTTGTATGGACGGCCCGAGGCTATGCGAAGATTCTCCCAGTATTCCTTCCTGGCCCTGTGTGAATAGAACACGCGACATCAGACTCCTCCCCTAGCATTGGTCTTTATGTCATGGAACCATTAAAAAATATATGATATTTTAAATAATGTTGTGCAGCACACAAAGTTGCCTATCGGACATTAAAATGCAAAGGTGTCATGCTCAACCACCTGTGTGGACAATCTGTGGTTGTTTGGCTTCACCATTATTCCTGACTTTGAATTTATATGCTACTGATAAGCCATCATTTGCTTACACGTACCTACACATTAGTACTTAACAGGAAAAGTATAACATACCATTAACACAGTGAAACACCCATGTGCTCAGGGTAGTGAAGCAGCACCGTGGCATCACTAGAATACCCATCTCAGCTGCTGAATGGCCAACAGCGGCAGGCTTTGTCTCCACCCGCAATGCTGTGTTTTGATTAAAGGTTACTGTACACTGTACTTTACTTTTGTAGATGAGAAGAAACATCAGAAGCAGTTGAGGGACTGGGAAGCGGGTCCTCTATGATCTGTTCTGCTGGGTGGCTTTTTACAGTGATTCCTCCAGAGGCATCTACCTCATTAACAACAGTTTTTGTCCTAGAAGCTGCCCTTTGATGCAAAAACGGATATGATTTTTTTGTTCTGTTATGAATGCACATTGAGAGAGCCATCATTGGATTCTTAGAGTGCATCCATTAAAACATACATTAATCTGGACTAAAAAAAATCTGCCCCTTCCCCTTGATCTGTAAGTCTAAAATTACTTTGAAATTTTTTTTTGAGACAGGGTCTCACTCTATCACCCTGAATGGAGTGCAGCAGTGTGATCTTGACCTCTGCCCGCCAGGTTCAAACAATTCTCCTGCCTCAGCCTTTTGAGTAGCTGGGATTACAGGCCTAGGCCACCATACCCAGCTAATTTTTGTATTTTTTGTAGTGACGGGGTTTCACCATGTTGCCCAGCTGGTCTCAAACTCCTGCGCTCAAGAGCTTTGCCCACCTCAGCTTCCCAAAGTGCTGGGATTACAGGCATGAGCCACCATGCCCAGCTTGAATTTCTTATTTTGATATGTGCACAGGGATAATCTGGTATAGGAGTACTGTCTGTCCAACTTGTACTGCCTCTCCCTCCTCACAGCCTCGTGAGCCCGAGGAGTCCAGCTTGGTTGTTCTTCTCCAAACCCTGGGTAACTTCTGCACCTCTCACTCAGCAGGCTCCACTTCTGCCCTTCTATTTCTTTTGTTCCCTTTTAGCTTGGGCCTCAACCTGTCTGCTGTCCCTCCTAGCAAGGCTTTCCCAAAAGGTGATTACAACTTGCTAATTTGCTAATCTGAACTTGCCCCAGGCTACCTGAGACACCTCCCAACCCCCACCCCAGGCTCCTCTTTGCCTTTGGGATGGGGTCCTACATAACTCATGAGCATGAATAAAGAGGCTGCCTCCTTCTCCTGGGAGGTGTCTTCCACCAAATTATGCTTCTACCATTCTCAAACTTCTACTTTCTCAATGTGTCATCCTCTTTCCACTTCTCAGTGCTTTCCTGCAGGCTGTTCCTCTGGCAATGTAATTCCTTTCTCTCAAAATTCAACTCAGGCATCAGCTTTCTTAGAAATTTTTCACTCGCCCTCCCTCTGTCTTTTGCCCCATGGGACATTAGCGCAGACCCTGCACACCTATGCACATCTTCATCCTTGGACTTACTATACTCATCGGACGTTACCTGTTTATCATTCTGCCTGCTAGATTGCTAGCTTCTTGTTAAGCTTACTACCTCAGCATCCACAGCAGCATCTGACAGATAGCTGTGCTCCATCAGTGGCTGCTGAATGGAGAGGAACTGCTCCTTCTGCTTGGACTACCTGTCCTCCTCCTGCTTCCCAGATCTCTGTCTAGTAGAAGCCTATTTAGTCTTCAAAATCCAGCCCCCAAACCTTCTTTTAGAATATCTTTCTGTTAAGCAGAGATAGTCATTGTCTTCTCTTGTTACTTTTCTATCCGTACACCTACTACAGCAGCTACCACAGTATAACACATTGGCTTTTATATTCGTTTACCCAGTAGACTGTGAGACTCTAAGCCAGGGACCATGGCTTGCATTTCTATATTCCTACTGCTCTGCTTAGTGCCTGACATAAATTTTTTTTTTTTTAACTAGTGTATTATTAATCTTCCCCATTGGGATGTAAACTCTGAGGGCAAAGACTTTGCTTGTCTTATTTACCACTGTATTCACAGCTCTGAAAATCATGCTTGATACAGAACAATTAATATTAGCTATACTTAAGTTATCCTTAACTCTTAAAAATCAATGCAATTTAAGATTATTGTGTATCACATTAATGGTGCTTTACTAGAGCACGAAATCACATACATTTCATTGCCACTTACATTTATTTCTTTTTTCTTTTTTTTTTTTTTGAGACAGAATCTTACTCTGTTGCCCAGACTGGAGTGCAGTAGCATCTTGGCTCACTGCAACCTCTGCCTTCCAGGTTCAAGCGATTCTTATGCCTCAGCCTCCCAAGTAGCTTGGATTATAGGCATGTACCACCATGCCAGGCTAAATTTTTTTGTATTTTTAGTAGAGATGGAGTTTTGCCATGTTACCCAGGCTGGTCTTGAACTCCTGAGATCAAGTGATTTGCCTACCTTGGCCTCCCAAAATGCTGGGATTATAGCCGTGAGCCACCGCACTCAGCCTATATTCTTTTTAAAAACTTTTTTAAAGTGCTTTTTCTTTTCAAAATCCAAAATCAGGCCAAATACATTCTATATTCTTAAAGCAATATCCGGAAATCACCTAATAAGGGTGCTTTATAAACATCTCTGGGAGAGAATTTGGGGATGACTGATTCTTCATCATCACACAACAAATTCGCTGCTCTCTTCTAAATGGCCTCACTTGACCATATTCATAATCTAAATTAGTTTGGGTTAGAAAAAAGATACTTACCTTGCTCTAACCCAGGGTTTCGTATGCATGTCCAAACCACTTCCCCAGCTGCCATGTTTTTCTGAAGCCAGTGGCAAAAAGCCCCTTTCTGGGGCCAGCTCCTCTGCAATTGCCCTGATGTGGTAGGGCTCAAATCCGCAGCAGCCGCCGATGTACCTGACGCCCAGGTTGTAGGCCTCTCTGGCGTATTTTTGAATGTCCCATCTGGTGGCAACTCTGGGTTCCAGTCCTGTAATAAGTGGCATTATGCCATTAAGCATTATATAATCTTTTCATCAAAATTCAAGGTAGGTAGCTACAAGTATGTAATTTTCAATAAATGAATTATTTCCAATTCAATTCTTACGTTGAAGAAAAACTTTGCTACTTTGTGTTCACATGTTCACTTTTACATGCTCTGGTATCCAGCCTTCAGGAGGGTTCCAGATGACCCCTGCCCTCTGATGTTCTCACCCTCATGCAGTCCCCTCTTGCATTATAACAGGGCTGGTCTGTGAGATCCATAGAATATGGCAGAAGGACTGACATGTGACCTCAGAGGCTAGGCTATACAAAACATGTTTCTGCCTTGTTCTTTCTTGGGGTACTCACCCTGGGGAAAGCCAGCTGCCATGTTGGAGAAACTGTGAGATAAGAAGTGCTTTTTTTTTTTTTTTTTTTAGATGGAGTTTTCGCTCTTGTTACCCAGGCTGGAGTGCAATGGCGTGATCTCTGCTCACCGCAACCTCCGCCTCCTGGGTTCAAGCGATTCTCCTGCCTCAGCCTCCTGAGTAGCTGGGATTACAAGCGTGCACCACCATGCCTAGCTAATTTTTGTATTTTTAGTAGAGACAGGGTTTCATCATGTTGACCAGGATGGTCTTGATCTCTTGACCTTGTGATCCACCCGCCTCGGCCTCCCAAAGTGCTGGGATTACAGGCGTGAGCCACCGCGCCCGGCTAAGAAGTGGTTTTTTAAGCCACTACATTTTGCATTAATTTAATGTGTTATACAGCAGTAAGTTACACAAATGCCTTCCTGTTCTTCCTTTGTGGTTCCTCCAGAGTGACTGTATTTTGTCGTATCTTACTTGTTTAAGGGTCCCTACAGAATATAGGATAAGATGTACAGGCCTTAGAAGGAAATGGAGGCTGGGCATGCTCTGCCTCTGCTGACCACTCCGGCTTAATGTTTGAGGTCAACCCACCCCCTCTTCCCAAACATGCTGGGAAACTTCTTCCCTCTGCCTGGACTGCAAGTATCCCCTCACTTCATCTGCTTGGTCTCTTCATGAAAACTTGTTATACAGTCACCTGATGATGGTCTCTTGCCTGCATTCCCCAAACTCTGGAGTAGCTGAGCCATATTCAAAATGGGAGAAAAGTTGCTCAGGGATAACTGGTCTAACCTTGTTTTTCCGATAAGGCATTTGAGGGCTAGAGGAATTCGAACATTTTCCAAGGTGACAGGACTTAGCAACAGAGCCAGGACTAGAACTAATATCTGTTGATTCCCCCACAGGAGGGCGTGCTCACCAACCCAAAAGCATGCTCGTTGGTTGTTTATTTAGATACCGAATCACCTCAGATTTTATATTTAAGTTCAGAGGCCTTTGTTACTAGCCGGGCCCATCTTTTCCTTCTGCTTTTCTCTAATACCAAAGAGTTTTTGGCTGCAGGGAGAGAATCCAAGCACAAGACATGAGGAGACACCAAGCCATCTCTTCACTATGACAAAAGATCTCTGGGTATAGATTTACTTGAGTTTATATGGATATCAAGTGAAGATATTGAGATGATTTATCGAATGTTGGTCTTACCAAAGGGGAATTCTGGGAGATCGATGAATCCCTGCTTGTTGCAGTCGGGAGTATGGTAAGCCAAGGGCTGGCTCATCAGGTGAGCTTTTAGTCGGGCAGCCTCCAAGCCCTCCTTCATGAGTTTCACCGTTTGTAAACTAATTGTGGGGTCAAAGTGGCAGTTCACACCAACGATAGACGCTCCTATGAATGGGAAGAACATGTTAGCCTTAGGGATGTACCAGATGGAGTCTCACTCTGTCACCTAGGCTGGAGTGCAGTGGTGTGATCTCAGCTCACTGCAGCCTCCACCTCAAGTGATCAAGCAATCCTCCCACCTTAGCCTCCCAAGTTGCTGTGACTACAGGTGTGTGCCACCACATCTAGCTAATTTTTGTATTTTAAAAATAGATACGGGGTTCTGCCATGTTGCTCAGTCTGGCCTCAAACTCCTGAGCTCAAGTGATCCAACAGCCTCCCAGACTGCTAGGATTACAGGCGTGAGCCACCACACCCAGCAGGAAGCTTTTAATTGGAATGATGAACTAGAAGCAGAGCATTGGGTCTTCATTCCCCACAAACCTCTCATACCTTTGAGTGAGAATGTTTACTAGTAGGCAGGAAGTGCTTTCTATGAAAAGTGCTTTGAAGAGTCTGGTATAATTGAAGTGTCGTCTATGCACATTTGGCTGTCCATCTTTTTTCAAAAAGAATTATTAGAGATTTTTTCAACTTCAAATTTTAGTAGTCAAACTTTCAATGCTTGACACTACGCTGCAAGCATAATAACTTCTCAACTGCTAGATTATACCTGTGTTTACCATGCTGCTTACTTGAGGTGTAAATAAATGTCCCTTTTCACCAGGCCAGCTTAATAATTTCATTAGACTTCTTGGGCACAGCAGCAGAAGATAATTTAGAAAAAAGTTTAAAAAGTTTTTCAGACATGTGTTTTCTAGAAGGAATTTTGTGTCCAGGATTAATTTTTCGGGGAAAAAAATTTCAAAAATCCTTTACCTTCAGCTACTCAATGTGGTTAATAGCCTATCCATCATTTCAACAAGCTTTTCATTGACATTTCAGCCTCCCCAGACTCACAACTATATGAGATTGTCTTCCTAAAGTATTCTTGTAAAATTTGGTGCTGTGAAGTTTGATTTAGTGAGAACAAAATACGTTTTAAATACTTCCATTTTTTTCAAAAACTTTCTTTATAGTCATTACATTTTTAAGTATATTTGGACCAAGGATGCTTTATCACGGCAATCCCCAGACACGATTTTGAAAACAGTCTGTGGGTTTCTCCTAAACGAAATGAAACCCAATATCTGGAATGGGTTTACAGTTAAACAAAACATATATATCGGGTGGTCAGTGTTTTATCTCAAAGGGTCTTCTGATTTACTCTTCCAATTACAAAAAGCAAAAAACATACTAGCAATTTATGAGAATGAAAACTTTGGCAAACAGGGCAACTAACTGAAAAGTTATTAATGTTTGAAGACCTCCCTTGTGGTTGTTAAACCTCCAGCTAAGTCTAGTTCCTCCTTTCAAAAGCCTGGTGCCTGTGTGTGCCTGTGTGTATGAGTGTGTGTGTGTATTTTTAAAACTTCTTTTCCTCTGGGATTCAATATCAATATTCTTACAAAAGTAAATTAATGGTTTTTATGTTAACAAACGTAGTATACACTGATTCCTAGACAGTTGTGCACTAGTGTGTTATTTTAAGACATACTAATCACAAACTGATGGAAATCTATCATCACCTGCTTTCACCAGGCGCACTGCACACTCGCCGGGGGGTACGCCGTGCAAATCTCCTTCTGGGCCAATGCACATGGTTGCTGCCACAGGTTTGCCGGATGCTATCAAGGTTTCAACTGCCCACACAGCTTCTTCAACATGTTCAAAATACTGAAAGAAGTTAAGGTTAGAGTACTTTTCATCTCGTTTCTCCCAAAACAATTCAAAAACCTATTCCTGTTGTTGTTATTGTTGTTGTTTGAGATGGAGTCTTGCTCTGTCACCCAGGCTGGAGTGCAATGGCACAAACTCAGCTCACTGCAGATTCCACCTCCTGGATTCAAGTGATTCTCCTGCCTCAGCCTCCTAAGTAGCTGGGATTACAGGCATACACCACCACACCCAGCTAATTTTTGTATTTTTAGTAGAGACACGGTTTCACCATGTTGGCCAGGCTGGTCTCAAACTCCTGATCTTGTGATTCGCCCGCCTAGGCCTCCCAAAGTGCTGGGATTACAGGTGTGAACCACTGCCCCTGGCCTTGAAAACCTATTCTATTGCTTAACAACTTCATTATTACTAAGTATTTTCAAACTCTGAATTGTGACCCATTGGTATTTTTAAATAAAATAGAATGGTGATTTCTTAATTACAATTAAAAAGTTTGAAAAACACCATATTGGTTGAACTGAATTAAATTTAGCAGAAGCCCTAAGTTGGAAAACGATTTTAAAAGCTAAATATTACTAATACCCGTTACAGTTGTCATCTAACCCCATGCAGTACTCTTGAAAGCAAAAGGTAGAGAAAATGTACTAGGTGTATTTGTCTTATCTTTGACCACATCTTTCTTTACCTCTGCAATCAAGAAGTCCACATTCTTCTTCATAAAGACCTCTAGCTGTTGCAGAAATACTTTTTTAACTTCAGTTTCACTCTTGCAGCTAAGGTATGAAGGTGTCTGACTCACACCTCCTGCTACCAAAGCGTCTCCTTCATCAGCCACTTGTCGGGCAATGTCACAAGCAGCTTCATTGACTTTCTGCCCCTAAAATGGGTGAGTGTAGGAGACAACTAAATTTTCATGTGAAATTGAAACAAAATTTTTATTCAAACATTCACATCTTAGTTGTATATTTACAATAGTATCTTATTCCAGAAAAATTACCGTTATGGAATAGTTCAAAGCTTTACCAAGTTGAGCAGTTTGCAATAACAATAACACTAATAATAGTGATAGTAACAATAAACAGATGTTATGTAGGACATTACATTACACCAAAGATGTGTGAGATGGTAAAAGTTTTTACATTAATGGATGTTATCTGCTATCTTCCAGTGCCTAAGCTGCACTTAGGAGAGTCCCTAGCAAATAGTAGTGGTGGTGATGATGATTTACTTTTATGATTAATAAGTTTAAAATTAAATTTAAATAACTATAGAATTCAGAAAATTTTTGTCAGTATGTATATTCTCAATTAACAGATAAATGCACAACTAATAAGGTCTTTTCTTTTTTTCTTTTTATTTTTTTTGTGAGACAGAGTCTCGTTCTGTCACCCAGGCTGGAGTGCAGTGGCGCAATCTCGGCTCACTGCAACCTCCACCTCCTGGGTTCAAGGGATTCTTCTGCCTCAGTCTCCTGAGTAGCTGGCACTATAGGTGCATGCCACCATGCCCAGCTTATTTTTGTATTTTTAGTAGAGACAGAGTTTCACCATGTTAGCCAGGCTGGTCTCAGACTCCTGACCTCGTGATTTACCCACCTTGGCCTCACAAAGTGCTGGAATTACAGACATGAGCCATTGCACCAGCCACCAACTTTTCTAATTATTTAGAAAAGTTGTTTGTTACGCTCAACAAATGAAAAGTCCCCAAACCCAGCCCTGTACACTCATGGAATTTTGGAAACTTCAGCCTTGATGAAGTTAAAGGGATTTGGTCCAACATCACAAAGCAGATATGGCTGGGTCAGGCACTATTCCAGGTTGACTGATTCCTTATGCCTAGATCTTTCCTCTACTCCATACTATATTTAAAAGCATTAAGGACGAAAGAATTTGTAAGGATGCTCAATTTACTCAGCAACTCAGTCAAGAGACTGGGAGAATCGTTCATCATTAAATACCTCTTCTTTCATCTGCTTTGCTAAATGCCCTTTTCTTCATTTTGGGGATTCCACAAAACCTAAGGCTGTTATTCAATCTCTCATTTTTTAATTATCAGAAGTAAAACGAAACTTGGAAGAGGCTGAACTCTTTTCTCTATAGTAGCTTTGTTGATGCAATAGGTCAACAATATCCTTCTAAAAGTCTCATGGCTGGTTTTACTCACAGATATCTTCTCTAAGACATAGTTTCCCCTGTTCTCCAGCTTGTCTTCACTTGCATAGAAGGTGAAGGTCTGCATGACGTTTGAGCCAGCTCTGAGGAACTCTCGATGAAGCTGGCGAACTGGGAGAGTGAACGGGGAAAGGTATCATTTCTATCTGTTTATTAACCCACAATGTTTTCAAATGGCTCTCAGATAAACAAGCAGGAAAATAACTGCTTAAATTTCTGGTTGCTTGACATTTGCACATCTTAGGGATAGATGAGATCTGAAGTCTCTTGGCAACTCTTGCAAACCTGCTAGGCTAGATGAATGGGTGGCCAGAGGGTGCTCACATTCTTGTATTCGCTCATCTTGTTCATTGTTTATTTTGTTTATCATTCATTGACTGTATTTGGGATGGCCCCCGTGGACACGTTGTCGTGTCTTTGGAGAACGTCACAGTCTGTCCAGAAATAACTGACTACAGCACTGCATGGTTGGGCTATGCAGGAAGAAGAGATCTTTTCTACCCAGGACATGGGGCAAGGGGGGCGAAGGAGGTCCTGAATATGAGGAATCATTTGAGCTGCATTTGGGAGAATTAAATGCTATTGCCAGGCAGAGAAGGTGGGGAAGGGAATTCCCTGTAGAGAGAACAGCCTAAGCAAATATAATAGGCAGGAACAGGTGTGGCATCTGGGAGAAAGACAAGCACTCTGAACGGCTGGAGTTGATGAATCAGGGAAATAATTAGTTTTTAAGCAACTGGATGATGTGATTAGTACATTGTTTTCAAAAGATAATTCTGGTAGTGGGGTGAAATAAGTTGGAGCAAGATTTCCAAGCAGAGATCCATGGATGAATGCCAAATGGCAAAGTTTTTGTTCGTTTGTTTGTTTGTTTTTGAGGTGGAGTCTTACTCTGTTGCCCAGGCTGGAGTGGAGTGGCATGACCTTGGCTCACTTCAACCTCCTCCTCCTGGGTTCAAGCAATTCTTTTGCCTCAGCCTCCTGAGTAGCTGGGACTACAGGTGTGCACCACCATGCCAGCTAATTTTTTTAAAAACTTTTGAGAGACTGGGTCTCCCTATGTACCCAGGCTGCTCTTGAACTCCTGGGCTCAGGTAGTCCTCCTACCTTAGCCTCCTGAGTTGCTGGAATTACAGGCATGAGCCACCACAACCAGCTCCTTTATGAGAACTTACAGCAGAGCTCTGCACCAACCTGCTTCTGGGTGCTCCACAGCAGCTTCAGGAGTCCAGGGTCCTGCCTTTACGTAGCCCCGCTTCTCCAGTGCAAAGACAAACCCTCCATCTCCAATCACAATCTCTCCAGCATTTAAACGTTCTAGGATGCCCTAAAATTAAGGTATAAGGGAGGAAAAGGAGTTACTTGAGTTTTTAGGGGAATTTTCTATTTTTGCTAACATATTCTTAGAGAGGTGTGATTATTTTAGAATGTTCAGAGAAAAGTGTATATTTTATACATACATTTATGGTTATCTATAAGTAAACAACAAAAATGCTCATATAATAAAGGTTGTGTATTTCTTTGTATGTGCCGGGGGTCTTTCAGAACAAGTTAAAGACTATTTGAAGAATACTATAGCAGGTGTGTTTGAAGAACTATCTGCTGAGGGATTAAATGAAACGATTTTGTTGTAAAGCCTCAAGTCTGCACTTAAGCACAGATTCTCTATCAACAAACTAAAGAGAGGGTTAAAATTGTTAAAGACATTAAAGTGGTATAGAATGCTATTTTTTTCTTAAAGACAGGGTCTCACTATGTGCCCAGATAAACTTGAACTCCTGGGCTCAGAAAATCCTCGAGTCTCACCCTCCCCAACAGCTGAAACTACAGGCTCATGCCACAGTGCCCAGGAATGCTACTAATCCATTTTATTTTAAGACTGAAAAGGTGGCCAGTCACTCAAAGACTTCTGTCTTTGGTGTTAAAATTCGGTTTCCACAACTGTAGCTATGCTCTCCAGTCCAGGTTATGAGTGTGCACACTCTGTACTCTATGACGAGAACAAGGAAGAGACATCTAAAGAAAGTATTTGTTAAATGAGTTCCAGCCCAATCTCCAGACTTTCTCTATTTACAATGCTGTGCAATAATCACCTTGGTGTTGTTTTACAGATAAATTTGGAATTAAGTATTTTGAAAGGGCTTTCTGAATTTCAAAGCAATTCTCTAGTTTAATAGCTTTTTGTAATTTCAAATAATCATAAACTTTAAAAATAAAAGATATTAAATTCAATTGAGATCTCTCTCTGATTTCACAAATGAGGAATTAAGACCCAGAGTCCCTGACTAATTTACATACGGTTTTCCAGATGGGGAGCATAGGGCTTCCTGACTCTTTCATGCTTAAATAATATCTAGATTTGATTTTAAATGGGATTGGGGGTGGTGGGACAGCCCTGAAAAAAAAAAAAAAACTGTATAAAGGAATAACTTGGGACGTATTTATCCAGCGTGTTCCATTTACTACCAGTAACAGTGGATAAAACAGAAGTTGACATAACAAGCATTCCAGAAATCTGTGCGAAACAGTCACAGGATTTGCATCCCAAATTCCTTGCCACCTTCTTAGAGCCTCCCTCATTTTCATCCTCTTCCCTCCACTGCTCCTTCCCGTGCCATTTGGACAACTGGTGCTCAGAGACAGGAAACAACGGACATTTCACCTGAGAGCAGCAAAGTGGTAGATTATGCTGTATGTTCCCTAATATACCTTTCACATCAAAACCCATTTTCAAGGCATAATGTTGAAGCCATGTTATCTTATGGAAGTCCATAAGATAACAAAGTACTACAAAATTATAAATGGCTCACATGTCATTTTGAAATCCAAATATTTGTCATGATCGAAATGTATCTAAATGTCATATCTGAAAACTACAACTTATTTATCACCTAATTAACATATATTACTGCCAGTACAGTTATATAAAAAACATAAACAAGGGTCACTTAAATGAGATATGACTTCCTACTTGGATTTGGGTAAAATAATTCACGACATTTGGGCAGTTAGCAGCTCTCATTGAGCGTGTATGTGTTTTCAGACTTCAGAATCACAACATTTTAACCTACAGTGTAGCTAAGGATCTGATGTTGGTAGGCAGGGTGGGCAGTGGTGATTCAATTACTATGCTGTTCATGTGCTTGCTGAGTGATTACCTCTGGAAATACTATCTTTTACATTTGATTGCATTTTAAAATTATCTAGACTTCAGGATTTTCTGTTCCCAAGCTAAACATATTTTTTTAAAAGTGGAATGTGCTATGAAAAAAATACTGTTTTGGGAAAAAGGATTACAAAACAGTATGTGTAATATCAGCCCATTTTTGTTTAAAAAGTACATATTTGCCTCAACAACAAACTAGCAGAATATACACCAGAATTTAACAGGCACTGTTCTTTGTGCTTTCCCTAGTTGAACATGTGCTAGCATTGTAACATGTATTTAAATTTTACACTCAAATGTGAGGACATGTTATTGTCTATATATTGTTTTAACACTGACATATGCACGCAAATAAATTACTGAGGAAACTGTTTTTTCCGTCTTATGTCCATCTGTTGCTTAGTTAATTCTATAAAGATAATTCTTTAAAATGTTAGATTTTCTGCATTTGAGTTTGGGGAGTAAGTTAGAATACATGACTATCAGAATGGAGACAAACAAAAAATATCTATCTATATCTACAGGAATCATCCTTCCAAGGTGCCACAGATATTCATTTAGTACATTTAGGAAATGGCGAAATTCTCACCCTCCTTGGACTGGTGAGAGTCTACAGTCCTTTGCCACTTCAACACCCACTCATGCCATCAACATGCGTCGATGATGCTGTATTTAGAATACGTAACTGAACTGACCTTCTTCCGTGTGTAGAGGTCTTTTTGATTTGGGAGGCCATCCCTTTAGGAACTGGGCACACCTGGGCTGGTTCTCCAGCAGGGCAGGCACTGGGATGAGAGTTGGACCTTTCTCACTGTCCTTACAGCCCAGAGGATACAGTTGGCCTGGCCACATCTGCCTCCCTACGATTTTCCAGGGGCCTCTGTCACACCAGGCCTGGGACTGGACATTTTGATATCAAAAGGTCAAGTTTATTCCCTCCTGCCTCCATTCTCCTCTCTCTTCCGACCCTCCAGTCTCACTCCGTGGCAGTCAGTCCACCTATCCATCCCTTTCCCAAATTAGAAGAAGGCCTACCATCTGCACTGAAAACGCTCCTCCTGACAGGCCACTGGGAAAGCCAAGAGATGGACTTGTTAATCTGGAGCTGGAATTGGGTTTTACAATCTCATCAGCAGCCCTTCCTCAATATCTTACAGCCACTCTGCCCATTTTTTCTTTTCTTTTTTGAGACGAAGTCTCGCTCTGTCACCCAGGCTGGAGTACAGTGTCACGATCTTGGCTCACTGCAACCTCCACCTCCCTGGCTCAAGAAATTCTCCTGCCTCAGCCTCCCTAGTAGCTGGGGTTACAGGCGCGTACCACCATACCAGGCTAATTTTTCTATTTTTAGCAGAGACAGGGTTTCATCATGTTGGCCAGGCTAGTCTCGAACACCTGACCTCAGGTGACCAGTCTGCCTATGCCTCCCAAAGTGCTGGGATTACAGGCATGAGCCACAGCGCCCAGTCCTCATTTTTTCTTAAACCATGTTTTCGAGGCTTGCCTGGTGCATTTTTCTGTTATCACGGACATGAAATTGCCTGTGAAAATCTGCAACCGCCCAACCAGCGCCTGGGCCTTGGGCGCAGCGAGAACCTGGCTGGGAGGCGGCCCGGACACCGGCAGTGGTGGTCCAGGCTGGAAATGTCAGAGCGGCGCTGCCCTCTACTCCCTGCTCTGGGCGTGCAGGTGCACAGTGCGCTCGTGGCGGCCGCCAACACAGATGTGGAGCACGCGAGGTGCACTGCGGGGCCTGGCGGGGACGGGATATCGCCCCTGCGGGGCTAGGAGCAGTATCTCTGGGGAGTTTTCTGGTCTTGGGGTGCCAGATTCAGAAGGTGTGGGGAGGCTCCGAGGTGTGGGGACACCCAGCCGTCGGGGACGGCTCAGAGGGTGCCTTTGGGTCTGAAAGGCAAAGATCACAAAGATCCGGGGCGCGCTCTGGTCCAAACGGGGCTGGGGATGGAGGGGAGAGAGAGGCGCTCTGGGGGCGTGCTCTGAACGTGGGGCAGGGGTGGGGAGGCTCAGAGGCGCGTTGGGGTCCTGCTGGAGAAGTTCTGGAAGCAAATTCTGGTCTGAGGCTAAGGGAGGAGGAAGAAGTAGGAGGATGCTGGGTGCCAGGCCGTGTCCGAGGGCCCCTCTGCGCTCCCAGAGACTGGGGTACAGAGCAGGTAGGAGGGGAAGGAGAGCGCCCTCGGGTCTCCTGGAGACTCACCTTCTTGGCCTTTTTGCCCCCAACGGGTGGCATCTTTGTGGTGTCCAGATAGGTGGTCGACACGGTTGCAGATCGACGAGGCGAGC
Organism: Saimiri boliviensis; assembly: GCF_048565385.1. NCBI lineage: Eukaryota > Metazoa > Chordata > Mammalia > Primates > Cebidae > Saimiri > Saimiri boliviensis. The sequence continues at coordinate 230,112,742 of NC_133449.1, forward strand.
CTTCCCGCTGCGCGGCCGGGAGCTGCTGGGAGTCCGCAGCCTGCCTCTTTATACCCGCAGCTGGGCGCGGGGAGGGCCTCCCAGCCTCTGCGCCGGCCAACGCGGGCCTCGGGCGGGAACACGCCCACCAGCCTTTCATCAGACCCGCCCCCGATTGGGAACCCGGCGTGCCGAGGAGGTGATCCAGATTGTTCGTGGAACCACCCAAAAGTAAAATAAGAAAAAACGAGGTTGCCACTCGCTCAGACGTCAGACCTGCCTAGCGTCCGTTTTGCCCCTCGCAGGTCCAGGACCCGGACCGTCCACTCGCTCGCCTGGGATCATGCACCATGGCCCACTTAGGCTGCCAGAGAGGCCCCTGAGAAGCCCATTCGATGCTCAAATATTTGTCGAAGGCCAAGGCGTCAAGATTTAGGGGGTGAAGTCCTGGAAGATCCTCAGCCTGAAGTGTGCTCTCCTGTGTGATATACATCCAGTATAACCGGACACAAAAGTGGCGTTAATAGAGGAGTCCAATACCAACCCTGAGTGGGTGTGTTCAGAGTGACCTTCTACCCCGATATGCAAACACGCCTTGTGGTTTCTAATAAAAGAGTAGTTTCTAATAAGTATGTTTGTAATATTTAACAAAGATAGACTTTTCACATTTATATAAATGGAAGCAGAAATGTACTTTGAAGACTTCAAAATTCAGCCTGAAAACTATATAAAAACATATAGACATTAGAAAAACTGGAAGAAATAGAGATGTTAGCAGTGGTTATCTATTGATGACGGAATTAAGGCTTGTTTTATTTTATTCTTCATGTTTCACTGTATTTTCCAAAATATATTTATAATGAGAACGCATTGATTTTTAAGATAATAAAAACATTACTTTAAAAAATGTACAGCATGGCTGGGCATGGTTGTTCACATCTGTAATCCCAGAACTTTGGGAGGCTGAGGTGAGTGGATCACTTGAGGTCAGGAGACCAGCCTGGCTAACATGGTGAAACCTCCTCTCTACTAAAAATACAAAAATTAGCCGGGACTGGTGGTGGGTGCCTGTAATCCCAGCCACTTGGGAGGCTGAGGCAGGAGAATAGCTTGAACCCGGGAGGCGGAGGTTGCAGTGAGCTGAGATATCGGCCATTGTACTCCAGCCTGGGCAAAAAGAGTGAAATTCCTTCTCAAAAAAAAAAAAAAAAAAAAAAAAAAAAAAGTAGAGCACGACAGGAAATAGCCTACAGAACAACGAAATATCTGAAACACAGTTCAGAAAATTTTACCTAGATAAAAGCACGTAAAAAAATTCTGTATGCAACCTCCATATCAACACATTCAGAGAAGAAAGTTACTGCAGCACATGATGAACTAATACAAATTTAACTGCTAAAGGGATGTGTGTTTGAGATACAACTGAGAAAGTAAACAGGTCATTTTGCTCCTAACTATGTCTGGTTTAAAATGGAAAAAAGAAATGAAAAGGTGAAAGGATATACTGTAATTCAAACGATCTGTTATTTCATGGGTTTTTCCACCCCCCACTGTGATCTGGGGTCAGCAAGAATGAGGCATAAGGTAACGTCGTTCTTCACAGTACCTATATTTTTAAAAAATTCATGAAGGCATTGGAGTATCGGAATAGGTAACAGTTTAGTTAGTTAATGCGTTAACTAGTTGAGGTATTCACGTGGTGAGCACTGGTGAGATGAACACGTCTAGAGAGAGCCCCGCGGTGGCCGCGGGGAGCAGCCGCAGTAGTGGGTACCAGGCACTAGGGGGCGGTATCAGCACTCTGACAGTCGATAAAGGCTGAAAGCCAACGTTCCCAATTTCAGTTTCCTGAAAATTTAGCAAAACTTGGGAGAAATTTTAACCTAGTAGCATTAAATTTATAAATAAATTATGAGTTTTTAATAGGTAATATAGACACATGGGAAAATATTTACTTGTTTTTTCTTTATTTCTCTAAAATAAAACATGGCAAAAAAAATTGAAAAGTCTTTTCTCGGCTCCTGTTGCCAGTTCAAGTGTCCTCCCTGGAGGTAACCGCTATTGCCGGTGACCACCCTTCTGGAGGAATTTTATGCATACCAAAGTATATAGATGTATATAAAAGGATTTGTACTCAAACGTATGGAATTCTCATTTAAAAAAAAACTTATCCACTCCCATGTTTTCCAAAATGATTTATAGGCAGCCGTCAAAATATTTTTCTATAACCTGGGCCTCTCAATTTGTTGTCCTAACTTTCCCACGTCCCCACCCCCAATTAGGTCCCTTTAAAAAATCATTTACCTACTATTTCCATAATAGATGATAATATCCACCGTACATGTAAAAGGCACTAACTAAGCCTTGTACTTGTACAACAGTATTTACCCCACACAACTCTGTGAGGTGGGTGCCCCCTCTTTGTTCTCAAGAATCACGAAGTCAGGGGTTAGAAGGATCATCAGCGTGCTCCCTCAAGTTCCTTCACCCGCCTTATTCCCAGAGAATTGTCTGCTTGCATATCACTTAGGAATTGAGGGTTTTTTTGTTTGTTTATTCTTTTTTTTTTTTTTTTCAGACAAAGTCTCACTCTGTCACACAGGCTGGAGTGCAGTGGTGTCGTCTTGGCTTACTGCAAACTCCGTCCTCCGGGTTCAAGCGATTCTCCTGCCTCAGCATTCTGAGTAGCTGGGATTATAGGCTGGCACTACCATGCCTGGCTAACTTTTGTATTTTTTGGTAGAGATGGGCTTCACCATGTTGGAGAGGCTGGTCTCGAACTCCTGACCTCAGGTGATGCTCAGGCATCCCAAAGTGTTGGGAAGGCCAGCGCTACCATGCCTGGCTAACTTTTGTATTTTTTGGTAGAGATGGGCTTCACCATGTTGGAGAAGCTGGTCTCGAACTCCTGACCTCACGTGATCCTCAGGCATCCCAAAGTGTTGGGAAGACAGGCATGAGCCATCATGTCCGGCAGGAAGTGAGTTTTGTAATAAATTGTCCTTGGGAGGCTGCCTGTGTTCTCTGATCTCTACTGGACCCAACCAGATGAGGGAGGTCATAAGACTGAAGTCCACGGCGGTGTACAAAGATGTTGGAGGTTAAAAATAAATCCCAAAGAAGAAGAGGGAACTTAGAGCTGGAGATCTGCCCCCTTCATTTTACAACTTCAAAAGAGACTTGGTTATTGCTTTGTCTCTGAGCTGTGCTTTGGTGTATTTATAATTCTATTTATTCACTCAACAAACATTTAGGTACCATTAATTCAATATTTTAAACCCTCTGCTTGGTGCTGGAGGTAAAGGATATCTTCTCCCTTTTTTTCAAGGAGGAGATAGAAACCATCTCAAATAAGTGCTAAAATGTTCCTTTTGCCAATACGTAGATGGAAAAAATGTCAGGACTTTTCAGTTCCCATTCAATTGGTTTTTCCTTTAAAATGAAACTGACTTTTCACAGGCCTTTTTAGACTAAATATGTTTCATTTAGCCTTCAACCCTTGAAGATATTTTGTTTAACACTGTGTTTAATGATGTTTTATATTTTAACATGATGTTTAACGATGTTTTAACACTGTGTTTAATGGTGGTTTTACGTTTTAACACTGTACAGAACAGTCTTTGCAAACTGCCAATGTGGAAATGGAGCCAACCTCTGCGTTTCCTTTGGCAAAGACAGTGTTTTCAAAAAATCGAATGTGAATTCCTTTATGTGCAGCTTCCATCCTTCCCATTTGCTGGTCTGTGCCACACCTAGCTGCCCTGCACTCTTCTGGTTCCCATATTCACCTTACCTTAAAGGCACTTGGGCTTTCAACTTGCACTACAAATAGAAGGTATATTTGGGGTTATAAAATACATATTCCCCCAAGTAGCCCCCAAACCGAAAGTTTTATTTGCCTTACATTTCTCTACTGCCACTAACCTCAGTTACTTTGCGTTGCCAGGATGACAATAATAAAAGGTTGATAGGGGTGGATTTTCCTTCTAAGACTCTCTTTTCCAGGTGCACAGGCTTTTCTCAGTTTACCTGTCCTGTCCAGCACCCTCTCTATTGCAGGGGCCACATGCATGCATTCGTCCCAAAGACTCATGCATAGCCAACCACACGGTACACTGTACAATTACTCCCCTTGAGAGGGTCTTGGTTTCTTCATATGGAAAATTAGAAGCTGGAGCTGGGTGACTTTTCAGATTTCTCTTTGCATTTGGCTTGGCATAAACTTAGTGCACAAAACAGCCTTTTCCTGAGGTGCTTTCATTGCCTTTCCCTTGCAGTCAGCAAGCCCTTCCTGAGCCCGGCTCTGATGGTGCCGGTGGCTCCTGCTGGTGCCTCCAGCTTCTGCCCATGCTTGAGTTTTTGCCTTTAATTTCGTAGTTATTAGAGAAACAGCCAAATTTGTTTTACTTGACAGCCCAGGGCTTCCTTCCACCACAGGTGAGACTATTTCCCTCAGGGCTTGCAGATGAGCCAGCATGCCCCGAGTCTCCTGGCTTTCCACAGAGCCGTCCTCCAGCTAATATTCCCATTAATTCTGGACGCCCCTAGTTTCCCAGAACTGTCCTTCCAGCATGGTAATTGCATCCTGAGTTCCTTTTCTAGATCTGAAATTTCCTCTCTTCTACTTTTCCTCAAATGCTTTCTAACAGGAGGATTAGCCTGTCACATGCCCTTTTGTGGCTTTTCTTTCTTTCTTTTTTTTTTTTTTTGAGACAGAGTTTCGCTCTTGTTGCCCAGGTTGGAGTGCAATGGCGCGATCTCGGCTCACCGCAACCTCCGCCTCCTGGGTTCAGGCAATTCTCCTGCCTCAGCCTCCTGAGTAGCTGGGATTACAGGCACGCGCCACCATGCCCAACTAATTTTTTTAAGTATTTTTAGTAGAGACGGGGTTTCACCATGTTGACCAGGATGGTCTCGATCTCTTGACCTCGTGATCCACCCGCCTCGGCCTCCCAAAGTGCTGGGATTACAGGCTTGAGCCACCGCGCCCTGCTCGGCTTTTCTTTAAAAAAAACAAAAACAAACAAACAAAAAAACGGATAACTCTGACTTTATGAGCACTTCCTGTGTGGTGTCAGCTGTGCTAAGTGCTTTGTAAGCATTATGTAATCTTCACAATAGCCCTGCGAGGTAGGGATTTCACCAGCCGATTTTACTGATGACAGGGCTGAGGCCCAAAGAGGCCAAATGAGAACTGTCCCAAGATCATGTCAATAGTGAGCACAGAGCTGAGAGAGGACATCAGCCAGGTCGAATGAAGCCAGAGATTACACTCTTTAGAGTTACTCTATGTTTTCTTTTCAGTAGATTGTTTTTCTCAAAAGCTCCCCAAACTCTATAATCTCATCTGATTCATGGTTGTTCCCACTGACCTGGCCCAACCCAGAGGTCCCTTCTCCCGGTCAAGAGAAGTTCAGATTCACTGGACATACAGTTAGTGACCAACAGAAAACAGTCTGTCCTGGCCAGGTTCCCCCACCGATTACTCCATGACTTTTGCATTGTGTATAACCTTTGGGTTGCCAAGTCATTCTGAAATGTTGCTGTTGTTTCAGAAAGGCATTGGGAAACAGAAGCACTAAGTTCTTGGAATAGCCATTTAAATCTTAATTTCTGCCATCTTTGTGAGCTGCTAATAGATGTCTCAGTTCATCCTTCTCTGTTTTAATAGGAAAGCATTGGAGTGTGTGCTAGAGATCCCCTTTTTCACAGGGGGCTGGTACGTAATGTTTTGATGGTCCATCAGCTTCAGTCAGTAGCTACTGATCTGCGGAGTCATATCCCAAGGAAAGCCCTGTGATCTGGTCTCAACCCTGCAGAAGAAAGGAATACACAGCAGCCTGGTGGGTGCGTGGTGCAAGAAGGGAAAGGTGGCAGCAGAAAGATCAATAGCAGCTCAAGGGATACCTGGTTATAGTGGGATGAGATGTGGATTCTAACCCAGGAGAACGTAGACACCAGCACCATGCTGAAGAGCTTACATGTGATGGGAAATTCACTACCAGGTTGGAATCCAAGACTTCCCTCATCCCCCTACCCATTTTTTTTTTCTCACACAAAACATGCTGTTTTCTCATTTCCACTTCCTGATGGTTTGCACATAACTGTACTAGTCAGCTGCATCTGAAGAGGATTTAGTGAGGGCTTTAGCTGGTGCTGATGCTGGAAATCTTTGCCCACGTAAAGCATTTCTTTGGGGTAAACTAATACATGACTTTAGTCTACTTTAAGATTATTATCAGTACACGGCCGTCTCCCTGTTGACTTAGAAAAGTAGTAACACATTTTTGACACATTAGCAAAATGATCATCACCTAACAGTTTCTGAACTTCAAGAATAGAGGAAGATATATTTATTTTTTCAAGATAATACATGCATATAATGAGAATCCCCAGTTATTAAAAAAGGATATACATAAAAGTAGGCTTCTCTTTAACTTGCATTTCCCAGTTTCAACTTATTTGGTATTTATAAACTATCCCGCTTAAAGAATTTTTGAAAGAAGTTAGAATTTCCAAAAACCAGCCTCCAGTGATACCATTCACACTCACCAGAATAACTAAAATGAAAAATACAAAATTTGGGGGAGATGGGGGCAACTGAACTCTCATTACTGCTGAAGCAGTGTAAATTGGTACAACTGTTTAGAAAAAAAAAATGTTTGGCAGCATTTTGAGAGCTTCTCCTATCTGTATCAAATGATTCCACTCCTGGGGGGAAAATGTATACAAATGTTCCCCTTGAAAGACATGCACAAGAATGTTCAAAGCAAATCATTCATTAATGGCCAAGACTGGGAACTATGCAAAGAGCCATCAGTGATAGAATAAATAAGTTGTGGCATATTTACACAACGGAATGCTGTATGCAATGAGAATGAATGACTACAATATGAATGAATCTCACAAATATAGTATTCACTAAAAAAAGCCAGACACAAAAGGGCAATATTGTAAAATTACATTTGTATGAGGTAAAAAGCAGGCAGTACAAAGCTATGCTCTTAGAATCTCAATATTAATTATCCCAGGGAAGAGGAGAGTGAAAAGAAGGAAATCAGGTGCTGGTAATGTTCTGTTTTTTACCTTAGTGCTGTGTAGATGACAGTGTTCAGGTTATGAACATTCATCAAGCTGTACATTTATGACTTTTTTTTTTGTATGTATCTTATACCCCAATACAAATTTAAAAGTAAAAATAAAGATGACATGAAACAGCTTCTTGGCCTTTTGTGGATTCCAGGACAGGTTCAGTTAAATTAAATAAACTAAAAAAACTAACACAAACCAGTCTAGATTTTGAATACAGTCATTTCACTTGTGATAAGCAGTTATTTATGTAGACAGTGTTAATTCCAATAGTTTCTTTATTATAAAGGTAATCCATTTTGAAAAATAAATTCAGGTATATAATGTATAAATTGAGATATACCTATAGAACCAAAAGTTTAAAAGGTCATTAATTGTTAATGAGATGAACTATACAATCATGATCTAGAACAAAAAATAAAAAGGAAAAATTAAAATATTTCATATTTCCAGTTTTGTTTTATTTTTAAGTGGCTGTTAGAGAGCATGGCATAATGTATACAAGATTCATTTTTGAAAAGTTAATTAATCCTATTTTAATTAATTAGTTAACTAATCAAACTCAGTAAGACAGTCATGTGGCTCAAAATTCAAAAGTTTAAAAAGAGTGTCCTGTCCCTCAGGCATCCAATTCCCCAAGTCAACCAAGTTTCAGTTCTTTCATGTTCAGTCAGAAATGTACATACAACAAATACGTATAAACACTCTTTGCCCCCATTGAACCAAGTGGTAGTACACTAGAAACATTGTCTCCATTTTGCCTTTTTTTTTTTTTTCTAAAGAGACAGTGTCCAGATTTGTCACTCAGGCTGGAGTGCAGTGGTATAATAGCTCACTGCAGCCTCAAACTCCAGGGCTCAAGCAATCCTCCTGCCTCAGTCTCTCAAGTAGCTAGGATTATAGGTGTGTGCCACTGCATCTGGCTAATTTTTTATTTTTATTTTTGTAGAGATAGGGTCTCCCTCCATTGCCTAGGGTGGACTAGAATTCCTGGCCTTATGTGATCCTCCTGCCTTGGCCTCTCAAAGTACTGGGATTAGAGGTGCGAACAACTGCATCTTGTCCCATATTGGTTTTTTTTTGTTGTTTTTTTTTGGAGACAGAGTCACCCAGGCTGGAGTATAGTGGTGTGATCTCAGCTCACTGCAGCCTTAACCTCCTGGGCTCAAGAGATCCTCCCACCTCAGCCTCACAAGTAGCTGTGACTACAGGTGCACATCACCATGCCCAGCTAATTTCTGTATTTTTTGTAGAGATGGCGTCTCCCAGTGACCTGCCCAGGCTGGTCTTGAACTCCTGGGCTCAAGCGATCTGCCTACCTTGGCCTCCCAAAGTGCTGGAATCTATACAAGTATGTTATATAGATATACCAGGATTTATTTGACCTGTTCTTACTGATGGACAGTAACATTATTTCTATGTTTTGCTACTTTTAAAAAACTAGAACAAATAACTTTTCGTATACATTGTTTCATATATTTGAATGAATATCTGTCTAGTAAATCTGGAAGACAAGTTAACATTTTATTATAAGACATTCATCTGTTTCCTTTACTTGGTTATTTTTATTTAGAACTTAGGACAATCAAAACTGAGTTTTAGGATGGGTATAATGGCTCATGCCTATAATCCCAGCACTTTGGGAGGCCAAAGCAGGTGGATCACCTAAGGTCAGGAGTTTGAGACCATCCTGGCCAACATACAGTGAAACCCCATCTCTACTAAAAATACAAAAATTAGCTGGGTATGGTGGTGCATGCCTGTAGTCCCAGCTATTTGGTAAGCTGAGGCAGGAGAATCAATTGAACCCAGGAGGTGGAGGTTGCAGTGAGCTGAGATCGTGCCATTGCACTCCAGCCTGGGTGACAGATCAAGACTCCATCTCAAAAGAAAGAAAGTGAGTTACAAGTTATAAAAGGTTTTCAGGTGGAAGAGATTGAGCCATTCGTTCATTTACTCCTTCAACAAATACAGAGATACAGAGAAAAGGGAGCACTTACACACTGCTGGTGAGAACGTAAATTAGTTCAGCCACTGTGGAAACCACTTTGTTGATTTCTCAAATAACTCAAAGCACAGCTACCGCTTGACCCAGCAATCCCATTATTGTTGGGTATATACCCAAAGGAATATACATCAGTCTACCATGAAGACACATGCATGTGTATGTTTATGGCAGCACTATTCTCAATACAAAAACATGGAATCAACCTAAATGCCCATCAATGGTAGACTGGATAAAGAAAATGTGGAACATATGAGATCGTGTCCTTTACAGCAACATGAATGGAGCTGAAAGCCATTACTCTAAGTGAAATAACACAGGAAGAGAAAACCAAATACCTCATGTTCTCACTTATAAAGGGGGGCTAAACCTTGAGTACATATGGACACGAAGAAGGGAACAACAGACACCAGGAGCATACTTGAGGGGAGGAGGCGAAAGAGGATCAGAAAAATTACCTGTTGGGTACCATGCTTATTACCTGGGTGATGAAACAATCTGTGCACCAAAATCCCAAGACACAAAATTTAATGATATAACAAATTTGTATATGTACCCCAGAACCTAAAATACAATTAAAAAAAATTGAAAACAAATATTTATTGAGCCCTACTTTATGTAAGACACTGTTCTCTATAGTGAATAGAAGGGACACGATTTCCTACTATCTGGTGTTTACATTCTGATGTGTGTAAGGAGGTAGGGAGAAGAGAACAGACAATATGAAATAAATAAGTAAATGACAGTCATGCACTGCTTAAAGACATTTCATTGGTCCCATAAGATTATAATGGAGCTGAAAAATTCCTATTGTCTAGTGATGTCTTAGACACTGTAACACCCTAGTGTAACGTCTTACTCAAGTGTTCGTGATGATGCTGGTATAAATAAACCTATTGCAATGTCAGTTTTACAAAAGTATATCACAAACAATTACATACTATACATAATACTTGTTTTAAACTGAGATGGAGTTTTGCTCTGTTGCCTCTGCTAGAGTGCATTGGCGTGATCTCAGCTCACTGCAACCTCTGCCGCCCAGGTTCAAGTAATTCTTGTGTCTCAGCCTCCCTAGTGGCTGGGACTACAGGTGCACACAACCACAACCAGCTAATTTTTTTGTATTTTTAGGAGAGATGGGGTTTCACCATGTTGGCCAGGCTGGTCTCAAACTCCTGACCTTAGGTGATCTGCCCGCTTCAGTCTCCCAAACATAATACTTGATAATGATAATAAGGGACTATATGAGTGATTTGTGTATTTGAGATACTATTCTTCTAATCATTATTTAATGTGTACTTCACCTACTACATTGTTATAGGAGGTGACAGCTCCATGTGTGTTATTGCTCCTAAAGACCTGCCCGTGAGACAAGATGTGGAGGTTGAAGATAGTGATATTGATGATTCTGACCATGTGTAGGCTTAGGCTACTGTGTTTTTGTGTCTTAGTTTTTACAAAAAAAAAAAAGTTTAAAAAGAAAAAAATAAATTTAAAAATGGTAAAAAGCTCATAGAATAAGGATATAAGGAAAATATGTTTGTACAACTGTACATGTGTTTGTGTTTTAAGCTGTGTCATTACAAATGAGAAAAAAGTTTTTAAAAGTTTATAGTCTAAAACGCTACAAAGAAAAACAATTTTTAAATAAATTTAGCCTAAGTGTACAGTGTTTATAAAATCTACAGGAGAGTACAGTAGTGTCCTAGGCCTTCACATTCATGCATCACTCACTCACCGAGACGCCCAGAGCAACTTCCAGTCCTGCATGCTCCATTCATGGTAAGTGCCCTACACAGGTGTATCATTTTTTATCTTTTTTAACGATATTTTATCATACCTTTTCTATGTTTAGATACAGAAATACTTACCATTGTGTTACAATCGCCTGTGGTATTCCATGCAGTAATATGCTGTACGGGTTTGTAGTCTAGGAGCAACAGTATATATTATATAGCCTAGGTGTGTGATAGGCTGTGCTAGCTAGGTTTCTGTAGGTACATGCTATGAATTTTGCACAAAGACAAAATTGTCTAATGACTTTTTTTAAATCAAAACATATTCCTGTCATTAAACATAGATCCATCCTCCAGAGCAAAGGAAATATATCTCTGTTCTTTATATATTACCAGTCTCAGGTATTTTGTTACAACAGCACAAAAATGGACTGAGACATCTGGATACTCCATACAAGTGAAATCAATAGTATTTGTTCTTTTATGACTGACTTATTTCACTTAGCATAATGTCTTCATGGTTTATCCATGTCAAATCATATGTCTGAATTTCCCTCCTTTTTAAGACTGAATAATATTTCATTGTATGTATATATCACATTCTGTTTGTCCATCTGCTGATGAACACTTGGGTGGTTTTCACTTTTTATCTATTGTGAATGATGCTGCAATGAACATTGGGGTATAGATATCTGCCTGATTCCCTGCTTTCAATTCCTTTGTATATACACCCAGAAGTGGAATTGCAGGGTCATATGATAATGCTATTTTTAATTTTATATGGAATCTTCTTACTGTTTTTCAAGGCAGCTCTACCATTTTATATTCCCACCAATGGCACACAAAGTTTCCAATTTTTCCCATATCCTTTCCAACACTTGTTATTTTCTGATTTTTTAAAAATAACATTTATCCTAACAGGTGTGAGTGAACAGCTCATTGTGGTTTTGATTTGCCTTACCCTAATGATTAGTGATGTTGAGCATCTTTTCATATACTTGTTGGTCGTTTGTTTATCTTCTTTGCAGAAATATTTATTCAAGTCCTTTGCCCATTTTTGAATCTGGTTGTTGGTTTTTGGTTGTTGAGTTGTAGGTGCTCTTTATATATTCTGAATATTAATCCTCAGTCATGTATATGATTGGAAAATATTTTCTCCCATTCTTCTGACTTTTTTGTTTGTTTGTTCTTTAGACATTGGGGCTTAGAGTGTGACTTGTCAAGATCATAAATTTTATTGGAGTCACTGGAGCTTGAACAAGTGACTCCCTATTCTTTATCTAATCTTCTTTTTTACTATCTGACCTACCTCCTTAACATTTAGTCACATCAAACAACATAAAAGGAGTTTGCCCTATGGCAGTTGCTATTGTATAGGTAAAGTATCAACTAGCATTTAAGCTGGTCCTTTGGATGACCCGGGCCCTTGCTACTACTGCCTCTTCATCTCCTCACCCACCAGTGCGGTGATGCAAATAGAGACTGGACTCAACCGGGTGCTTCAGTTACCTTAATTAATTAACTAATTAATTAAATTAATTTTCTCCATTATATCCTCCTTAAAATGTTCTGTTCTGCTCTTTAAAATGTTTTAAGAATCAGCCCAGGCATGATGGCTCACTCCTGTAATCCCAGCACTTTGAGAGGCCAAGGTGGGTTGATTGCCTGAGATCAGGAGTTTGAGACCAGCCTGGCCAATATAGTGAAACCCTGTCTCTACCAAAAATACAAAAATTAGGCAGTTGTGGTGGTGGGTGCCTGTAATCCCAGCTACTCGGGAGGCTGAAGCAGGAGAATCACTCAAACCCAGGAGGCAGAGGTTGCTGTGAGCAGAGATGGCGCTATTGCACTCCAGCCTGGGCAACAAGAGCAAAACTCCATCTCAAAATAAATAAATTAATTAAATTAAATGTTTTAAGAATGAGAACATGGTTTCCAAAGGCTATTTATTTATTTATTTATTTTTGAGATAGTGTCTCGTTCTGCCACCCAGGCTGGAGTGCAGTGGCATAATCATGGCTTCCTGCAACCTGGAGCTCCTGGGCTCAAGTGGTTCTCCCACCTCAGCCCCTGCTCCCTAAGTAGCTAGGACTGTACTATGGTAGTGTACCACCATGCCCAGCTAAATTCTGTATTTTTTGTAGAGCCAAAGGCTATTCGTTTACTTTTCTTTTTTGAGACGGGGTTTCGCTCTTGTTACCCAGGCTGGAGTGCAATGGCGCGATCTCGGCTCACTGCAACCTCTGCCTCCTGGGTTCAGGCAATTCTCCTGCCTCAGCCTCCTGAGTAGCTGGGATTGCAGGCACAGGCCACCATGCCCAGCTAATTTTTTTGTATTTTTAGTAGAGACGGGGTTTCACCATGTTGACCAGGATGGTCTCGATCTCTTGACCTTGTGATCCACCCGCCTCGGCCTCCCAAAGTGCAGGGATTACAGGCTTGAGCCACCGCGCCCGGCCTATTTGTTTACTTTAAAAACTTCTCCCTGCTTTACAGTGACAACAGATGGGTTTTTCTACTGCATTTTAAAGAAGAGATTCTTTTCCTAGATGGCTGCAGGCTTTTCAGTGAGGACGTCAAGCTTCCATGCCTCAAATGAATCCTGTAGCACCAATGCCCATCACTGCAGGCTGCTGCATAGTGTAGTGCTTGACACAGAGTCGGCCCCCAGTAAATATTTGTCAAATGAATGCCACAATGGCACAAGGGGAGAGGACTTGCAGGGAAAGCAGGGCCCACACATTTGATTTAGAAGGGAGAAAGGAGCAGTATTTCTACATTATGGCTCCAGTGGAAGTTGGTTTTATTTCTTTCATTCATCATGTTTGTCTCATTCTTCATGTTTGACGCTCTAGGATACAGCACACCTGGAGGCAGAAATCAATCTCTCCGGAACACAGCAAGCCCAAGCAGCCTTTCTAGCTGGACGGTGGAGGAAGCAAAAACTTGGATCCTTGAGACCAAAGCATCCTGCTTTGGGATGGGTTCTGGGGAGGCCCTGCAAAAGGATTCTTGAAAAGCAATGAGACTATTTTGCCTTTCAACATGATTTCTTTTTCAACCATGACCTTGAGTAAATCATTGAACTTTCCTGAGCCTCTGTTTCCTCACATCGACAATACGGGAATAATGAGGAAAGCAGGGAGCTTCCCCAAGACAAGTTACTTGTTCAAGACACCTAGCTAGAAGCAGCAGGCTGAGATCCGAACTCAGGCAGTAGGGCCCACATCCAGAACACCATTCTATGGCTGTACATTCATGTCACTGTGAGAGTTTCCATTGAGTTAACACTACCCATATTCTTCATGTTTGAAACTGCTGCCTTCTCATTGTGAAATGGAAAGTCAACAGTTGCAATTGAAGTAGGAAATAATGAAGATTCTTACCCCCGTTTTTTTTAAAGAAAAGATAAAACCGAGCCTACAAAACAGACCACAACCTTCCCCTCAATTTCCATCAACAAGAAAAGATATTCTCCTTGGGTTCTAAAATGCTATGTATCTATTTTAGTATTTTATTTGAAAGAAAATTTAGAAAAATAAATTTAGCAAGTCTAATAGTTAAATGTAAACACCCTTTTAAATCAAATCCTCATGATTGTTAAAATTTCTAGAAAACTTAAATGGATTCCCCTCCCTCATTTATTTTTTTACTTCAATGATCTCTAACTTGTAGTCTCACTTATGAACTCAAATATGTACTAGATATGATATATATCTCATACATATGATTAGATTCTAATGTAATAACCTCATAGGAGTATTTCTAGTCAAAATATGGTGATAAGACATAAGCCCTGTCTCTGAAAGCCCACATCTATTGCAAAGCTGAGCATCTATCCTTGGGCGATTTAATAGTTGTAATAATAGTAAACATTAATGAGCACTCGCCCTACTCCAGGCACATGGGTTTACTCACTGCATCCTTCCTAGGTGTAGGTGCAGCTATCATTCCTGCAGATGAGGCCGGCAAGGAGCTTCCCCAAGCCAAGTCACCTGTTCAGGCACCTAGCTAGAAGTAGTTGGGCTGAGATCCCAACTCAGGCAGTCTGGCCCCAGAGCCCACATTCCTAATACCCCTCGATGGCTGTACGTTCATGTTGCAGTGAGAGTTTCAATGTAGTTAACACCATTTCTATTCTTCATGTTTGAAACTGCTTCCCTCTTATTGTAAAATGGAAAGTCAACAGTTGCATCTGAAGCAGGAAGGAATAAAGACTTCTATCCTGTTTTCTCAGAAAGGATAAAATTGAGCCCACAAAACAGAGCATAATCATCTCCTCAATTTTCTGGGACTAGAATGAACCTTCCTTCCTTCTGTCCGTCCGTCAGTCATTTTTCTTTGAGATGGAGTCTCACTGTGTCACCCAGGCTGGAGTGCAATGGTATGGTCTCGGCTCATTGCAACCTCTGCCTCTCAGGTTCAGGCAATTCTTCTGCCTCAGTCTCCCCAGTAGCTGGGACTACAGGTGCATGCCACCACACCCGACTAACTTTTATATTTTTAGTAGAGATGGGGAATTTCATTATGTTGGCCCGGCTGGTCTTGAACTCCTGACCTTGTGATCCACCCACCTCTGCCTCCCAAAGTGCAAGAATTACAGGCTTGAGCCTCCATGCCTAACCTGGACTAGGACTTTCAAAAGGATTATTTCAATGCTTAACCTCCTTGTCTCTGCTCTTACCCCTTTATGACTTCATAACACAACAGCCAAAGTGAGCCTGTTCTTTCCTTGTTGAAAACCTTCCAATATCCTCTCACGTTGCTCAGAGTAAAAGCCAAAAATCCTTGCTAAGACAAAAGTCCTCAAAAAATCTGACTCCTGTTATGTCCCCACCAACATGGCTTCTTGGCTGTTCCCCCAACATGGCAGGGAAGCTCCTGCCTCAGGCTTACACTTCCTGGACGGCTCTTCCCCAGGATATCCATGCAGCTATTGTCCTTGTCTGCTCCAGGTCTTTTCTTGAAAGTAACCTTTCTAGCAAAGGCTTTCTGGGGCCTCCCTAGCTAAAATGTCAATCCCACCTCACTGATGTAGGCTCTAGGATGACCAACACTGGCCCAGGACAGAAGGGGTTCCCAGAACACAGGACTTTCAGTGCTAAACCTGGGTTAGTCCTGGGGCAAACCAGGACAGTTGTTTACCCTATGTAGTCCCAACATCTAAAACAGTGACTGTCTTATAACAGCCTGAACAAATATTTGTTGAATTGAATGAATGAATGAATAAGCAAGTAGGTAAGAGAAAGAAGTACTTTTAGAGAGGAGTGTAGGATGATATTTATTGCCTCTAAAATCAGAACATATAGGTGTATCTGTCCATTAGGACAAGTTGTAAGGCTTCTTCAGCATTGGAAAGAGGCCCAACTTCTATGAATGGGGGATCAAACTTTCTTTATCTTCCTATCAGAGAAGTATGCTTTATCAATTTTGCTGTTACTGCAAGTGGTTTGAAATAGTGTATCCCACACTCATGTTTTTAGTTGAACAATTAAAATGTTTGTGTTGGTTTTACTTTCTTTTTTTTTTTTTTTTTGAGACAGAGTTTCACTCTTGTTACCCAGGCTGGAGTGTAATGGTGCAATCTTGGCTCACCGCAACCTCCACCTCCTGGGTTCAGGCAATTCTCCTGCCTCAGCCTCCTGAGTAGCTGGGACTACAGGCACACGCCACCATACCCAGCTAATTTTTTGTATTTTTAGTAGAGACGGGGTTTCACCATGTTGACCAGGATGGTCTCGATCTCTCGACCTCGTGATCCACCCGCCTCCGCCTCCCAAAGTGCTGGGATTACAGGCATGAGCCACCGCGCCCGGCCGGTTTTACTTTCTTAAGACTTTAAAATGGTTCCCATATTTTAATTTTTTTTTTTTTTTTTTTTTTTTTTGAGACAGAGTCTCACTGTGTTACCCAGGCTGGAATGCAGTAGTACGATCTTGGCTCACTGCAACCTCCACCACCTGGGCTTAAGCAATCCTCCCACTTAAGCCTCCTGAGTAGCTGGGACCACAGGCACGTGCCATCGTGCTCAGCTAATTTTTTGTAATTTTGTTGGAGACAGGGTTTTTCCATGTTGCCCAAGCTGGTCTCAAACTCCTGAGCTCATGTGATCCACACACTTCGGCCTCAAAGTGCTGGGATTACAGGCATGAGCCACCATGCCTAGCCAATGATGTATTTTTGAATTTGCACTTTTTTCCATTACTAATGACCCTGAGCCCTAACTCTCTCCTCTGTCCTAAATGCTTCCTCATCTATTCCAGTCTGGGCCTTCTCGGGGTTGCCCCTGAGTCATTCTGTTTACACAGCCTGCCATTTCACTTTCTGATGCCCGTCCATTTTCTCCTTCCAGTCTCTTCAACTTCAGCTTCTTTAAACTAGCACAATTTGATGCTGGTCTGTCCTACACCAGGTGCGTATTCTTCAAAATACTTTTGGCAAGAGGATTCAGCAAGGCAACATCAGACAGTGGCTTATTCATCTTTGCATTCTTTAACCCTAGCTTGGTTTGTACATTCATTTACTTATTCATTCATTCAACCATTTTATTTTATTTTTTTAGTTTTATAATGTGCCAGGTGCTGAGTATACAACAATTAACAAGATGTTTTCACTGCCCTGTTGAACCGGGAACAGGCAAGTAAACAGGAATGGCCAAGGGAGTATTAAAACTACATTGAACTGGCGGGGCATGCGCGCCTGAAATCCCAGTACTTTGGGAAATCAAGGCGAGTGGATCACTTGAGCTCAGGAGTTCAAGATCAGCCTGGCCAACATGGTGAAACCCATCTCTACTAAAAACACAAAAATTAGCTGGGTGTGGTGGCGGATACCTGTAATCCCAGCTACTCAGGAGGCTGAGGCAGGAGAATTGCTTGAACCTGGGAGGCAAAAACTGCAGTGAGCTGAGATCGTGCCACTGCACTCCAGCCTGAGTGACAGAGTGAGACTCTACCTCAAAACAAAAACAAACAAAAAAACCCAAAACAGAAGAAAAAACAAAAACAAATAAGCAAAAACCACATTGAACTTATTCGTGAGAAATATAGGGTAGTATGGAAGGTGTAAGAGTGACTACCATAGTCAAGCACTAAATAAATGTTATTTGAATAGTGAATGAATTAATGAGTGATTGAGTGAATAAGTGAAAGAATGGGTAAACATAATTAGTTATGAAAGTACAGACTCAAGGTGAATAGTCACCACGAGATGAAAAGATACTTCTCCACCTTCACTATTTTGAAGGGCCAGCTCATCTGCACCTATGTCATGGAAAATACAACTTTTATTTCTCTTTCTTTCCTCTTCCCACCTCTCTGCTCCAAATAAATAATGGAGGTTATAGATGAAATGTGACTGCCAGAGTGCCAGCAATAGCACTGCTAGCATGCCCCATCCACTTTTCTGAAAACCCTTTCATCAAACAACCCTGACGTCAGGTAAAATTGCACCCTTCTGCAACTCTTTTTGGCATTTTCATTACTGATTAAACAAAATATGGGCTCACTTTCAAGGCAGCTGACTGTACAGCCAAAGTGAGTTGCTTAACTTTGCTTACAATTTTGCATAAGGTGTCAAACCATGGCTATGATCACTGCAAAGCAGGAATTGTTTTTCCAGCTGAACTTCACCCCTAGTTTCAACGAATCTCTTCGATCCCTTTCAGGTAGTTTCCATGCCAGCTATTTGGGTCTGTATTGCTAAGTCTGTGCACAGCAGGGTTTATCAGATGGCCATCTGCTATTCTTGATAACTCTAGTACAGCAAACATCTGCTGTAGAACTGGAAAGAGCTTGATCAAGCCAGTTTTTCTTAGTTCCACTGGTCATTTTTTGTTTTTTTTACAGACAATTACCCTTTTCCTAATTTCTTCCTACCAAATCAAAGCCTGTAGAAATCTTGCTTTTTAAAAATGCCTCCTTTTTATATGCTAAAAGATTTAAAGTAAATTATAAATAGTAACATTTATAATGCATTTTAAAAAATTGTATTTTTCCAAAAATTAAGAACAGTTTCCTCCATTGTCAAAATTAACCTGATTCCTTAATCTAATTTCCCTAATTATTCACAAAAGACCTTTTATAGCTAGTTTGTCCCAGCCAGGACCATATATTTCATTGATTTGTCATATAAAAATGAGCAGCCCCAACATGCTAACCTGTGGAAAATACCAGCCCAGCTGGCCTGTAGAATACAGAATTCACCTGATTATGGTTTTTACCTTGTTCCTATGTCCCTTGATTTCACTGAATTTGAGATGAAAGCCAAAGGCTTGATTAGATTCCCCCAGGCACTTTTGGCTGGTATACATCATCCATGATGTAGCGTTTCCCATTCTGTATCACAACAGGAAACTCATGTTATCTGATTTTTCCCCTTGCAATCAGAAATCTTGACATACATTTTTAAACTAATTTATTTTGTAGAAAAAGTAATACCCCAAACCATATTAACAAATTTAGACGCTAAAAAAGGATCTCAGAGAAAAGGAAGTCTTCCTCTTACACCACATTTTCAATCACCAGTCTTTCTCCTCTAGGAGGGAAATATTCCTTTCTGAAATATTCTATGTACACACAATCAGAGCGTACTTCCATTTAATAATATACGGAGGAGATCCTTCCATCTTAGCCCATATTGATCTAATGTATTCTTTTTTTTTTTTCTTTGAGACGGAGTTTCGCTCTTGTTACCCAGGCTGGAGTGCAATGGCACGATCTCGCCTCACCGCAACCTCCGCCTCCTAGGTTCAGGCAATTCTCCTGCCTCAGCCTCCTGAGTAGCTGGGATTACAGGCATGCGCCACCATGCCCAGCTAATTTTTTGTATTTTTAGTAGAGACGGGGTTTCACCATGTTGACCAGGATGGTCTCGATCTCTCGACCTCGTGATCCACCCGCCTCGGCCTCCCAAAGTGCTGGGATTACAGGCTTGAGCCACCGTGCCCGGTCTAATGTATTCTTTGTAATGACACCATTCTTTAATACCCTGTAGATGTTCCATAATTCACTTACTAATATGTCATTGATGAATATTTAGGTGGTTTCCACACATGCCTATTTGCCTATATTCAAACATAATTGCAGACTATATTCCTAGAAGTAAAATTGTTCATCCAAGAGCATGGGAATTTTAAATTGTATAAATATGGACAAATTGCTTTCCAAATAGTTTTACCAGATTACACTTCTAAAAAAATCATACGTATGAGAAAGTCTTTTCCCCTGCACCCTCAATGACATAAGATATTACCCACTTTTTGATCTTAGCTGATGATAGACGAAAGAAGGTATCTCATCACTTTGCTGTGCATTTACGTAATATTGAATGTGTTTTCTTAACTTTTTCTATATTTAATGGATTAAGGTAATCATTTCCTAATTTACAGATTAAAGAAAATATCCCTTAGTTTATCAAATGTATACAAATATGTGTGGCAGGATGTTAGCATTCCTATTGCTTCAATCTGTAAATGTGTTTTTCTGTGCTCCCCCCCACCCATCTTTTTTTCCCAGCACTGGAAAGATATAAAGCAAATATTTCCCCACCTCTAATAAGGATGCCATTGAGAAAAGTGGATTTCATTTTCCTATTACTTTTGGTGTGATGTCCTTTTATAATAACAGATGAAGAAGAAAAGAAGGTTTTTCTGAAACCCTTAAATAGTTGTGGGCATTGAGGGAGGTGGAGAGGAGGCAGTACAAACTGCATGTGCAGGGCACAGGAGCTGGCAGTCCATCCCTAGAAGTTGCCCAACAAGAAGACCGGCTCCTTGGGAAGGGAAGACTCAAGTGGGGCTGACAGGTACCACGTTATGAGATACCTTGTGAATGCTCAGAAGCTGTCTGAGCTCTGTGTCAGTACCTGCAGATTTGACGACCTGGCCCTCACATCATCTCCACGAGGTGCGTTGTGCTTCCTGGGGCACCTGATCCACAACCTCACAGCCTACACTGGAATAGTGATCATCAAAACGGCTGATGATGCTGCTGCTGATGCTGACCCCAAGGCTTTGCTTGGTCCTTGCTGGGTACACTGCCCTCTCATAACACCCTTAAGCCCAAGAAAAGGGGGTGGAGGAGGGTTCTGAATGCCAATCACATAGGTGAGCCCCACTTACAGCATCTGCATGGGTGGGGGAGGTTTGAACGAAAGCAGCTCAAGACCCCTTTACTGGAAGAGTGGTTGCTGACCTCTGTTACACACTTTTCCTATTTGCCTTTGTTTAGAGTATTTTTGTGTGAATGTACATACATTTAATGTTTCTATATATCCCCTTCCTTTCTTCTTTCCTTCCTTCCTTCCTTCCTCTCTCATTCTTGCCTGCCTGCCTCCCTCCCTCCCTTCCTTCCTTCCTTTCTTCCTCTCTCCTTCTTCCCTCCCTCCCTCTCTCCTTTCCTTCCTTCCTTCCTTCCTTCCTTCCTTCCTTCCTTCCTTATCTTTATTCCTTCTTTTTCTTTCTTGACAAGGTCTTGCTCCATCACGCAGGCTGGAGTGCAGTGGTGTGATCACGGCTCACTGCAGCTTTGACCTCCTGGGCTCAAGCGATCCTCCCGCCTCAGCCCCCTCAGTAGCTGAGACTATAGTCATGCACATCACCATGCCCAGCTAATTTTTGTATTTTTTGTAGAGATGGAGTTTTTCCATGTTACCTAGGCTGATCTCGAACTCCTATACAGTTTAGCACTCCCGAGCTTTATAGTAAGTAGATAAAAGCCTTCATTTGTGCTGGTGCAGACCCAAGGAAGGGATTCAGCATGGAGACAGCTCTCCCTCCTGATGTACCTTCTTCACTCTTGATATTCTCATGTCCTGAACTGCCCTCTCCACAAAATCTATAAAGCAAGCAGGAGGTATTATGTAAACAGTCCTCTCCTTGAATGTGGTGTTTGGGACCAGATACTAGCAATAAGCAGAACCTTTGATACCAGAGTGTTCCCAGAAGAGAGTCACGATGAGGATTAGGGGATTGGAAACCAAGTCAGCATAATTATACTATATAATGTGCAATGAATGCCAACTATACAACATGCACTTTCTAACTAACTTATCTCATTGAATCCTCAGGGCACCCCACTGAGAATGGTTCTATTTTACCCTCATTTTACAGATGAGGAAATTAAGACAGAAAGCTTAAGTAGCTATCTAATGTCACACAGGTAGTATTTGACAAAGCACATCTTAGCCTATGCCTTTTGGTTGAAGGAAATGAGGACAAGTAAGTACAGGAAAGCCATACAGCTATCTTTAAAGTTTTGAAGAGTTATATGGAAGAAATTATAAATTTGCTTTATGGGTGCTCAAAGTCTACAGGTGAAGGTCATTGATAAATAGATTTCTCTTTAATATATGGAATAACTTTCCAAGAATGAAGTGTTTCTTAAAAAGGAGTAAGTGATCTTGAAGGGTAGTGAGTTACTATTTCAGGGTTCCAAACAGAGACTGGATAGTCCTGGTGAAGATGCTGGCAAGGATAGTCAGGTATTTAATTGGTGGCTTGGATTAGTCATGCTTAAGGACCCCAAAGGCCTTGAGATGATGGTAAATTATTCTAATTTCCAGCAGGGTGGGGTTGTGTATTATAGGTAAAGTGCCTATCTCAAATAAATTCCAGGTTGTCAACATTACAGAAACAGTCATGGCAGGTTTGAAGAGTTAATTCATAATAAAGGAAAGTTGATAAAAATACTTTGGAACTAGTGACAGAAAAATCTGGATAGATTTTTGACAAAAAACAGCAGCTATATACATGGCAGATGTCGTGCAATACTGTAGCTGAGGACATGGATTCCAGAGCCAGCCCCATGGGTTCAAATCAAAATTTACTCATTTCACATTTACTAATTGTTTGACCTCAGGCAAACTGCCTAGCCTCATTAGACTTCAATTTCCTTACCTGTAAACTACTGTGTTAAACACTACCTAATTTTGAATCCCTGGATGGGGGGGTATATGTACATGAGATCATATTTAGAACAAAGCCTGGGACATAGTGAGTAATAAATATTTGCTAGTATTATTCCAAAGAATGTGCATGACATTTTTGACATTCAAACACTATAAAAGGTAAATAACTTTTAATTTTATTGACACAAATTGATAAATTGTTGTAAAAGAGAAACTGGCACACATGAAATAACACAAACATAAGAAAATATTAGACCAAAATAGATTTGAAATTCATCTCCCAGGCTGCAGTACAGTGGGACAATCTCAGCCCACTGCAACCTCTGCCTCCCAGGTTCAAGCAATTCTCATGCCTCAGTTTCCAAGTAGCTGGGATTACAGGCATGTGCCATTATGCCTGGATAATTTTTGTATTTTATTTAGTAGAAACGGGGTTTTGCCATGTTGGCCAGGCTGGTTGAATTATTATTATTTTTTTTTTTTTGAGGCGGAGTTTCACTCTTGTTACCCAGGCTGGAGTGCAATGGCGCAATCTCGGCTCACCGCAACCTCCGCCTCCTGGGTTCAGGCAATTCTCCTGACTCATCCTCCTGAGTAGCTGGGATTACAGGCACACGCCACCATGCCCAGCTAATTTTTTGTATTTTTAGTAGAGACGGGGTTTCACCATGTTGACCAGGATGGTCTTGATCTCTTGACCTCGTGATCCACCAGCCTCGGCCTCCCAAAGTGCTGGGATTACAGGCTTGAGCCACCGCGCCCGGCCTTGAATTCTTAACTTAAGTGATTTGTCTACCCCAGCTTCCCAAAGTGCTGGGATGACAGGTGTGAGTCCCTGCGACTGGCCTGAGCACTGACTTTTGAAAAGGTTTTCTAAAACTGTTTATTTTGACTTATTTTTAAACAATAAGTATTTCACTGTGCACCTATTAGTATATCTAACACAATGCTAAGTAAGGAGAATTATAAGAAGCTTATCACATGATCTAGTCTTTAAATAGTTTATAACCTAGCTACATGTGATTATGAAGACATTTAAAAAATTCTAGGACCTAATAGTTCTCTTTCTTTCTTTTTTTTTTTTTTGAGATGGAGTTTCACTCTTGTTGCCAAGGCTGTAGTGCAATGGTGCCATCTTGGCTCACTACAACCTCCGCCTCCTCAGTTCAAGCAATTTTCCTGCTTCAGCCTCCCAAGTAGCTGGTATTACAGGCACCCACCATCATGCCCGACTAATTTCTGTATTTTTGTAGAGACAGGGTTTCACCGTGTTGGCCGGGATGGTCTTGAACTCCTGACCTCAGGTGACCCGCCGGCCTCAGCCTCCCAAAGTGCTGGGGTTACAGGTGTGAGCTACCTAGCCCAGCCAGACCTTATATCTTTAAGTAAAAATCATCTTTGAAAATAATCACATTGAGGCTGGGTGTGGTGGCTCACGCCTGTAATCCAAGCACTTTGGAGGCCAAGGCGGGCAGATCATCTGAGGTCGGGAGTTCAAGACCAGCCTGACCAACATGGTGAAACCCCATCTTTAAAAAAAAATAAAAGCAAGAAAGCAATCACATTGGATAGTTATACATTTATTTCAATAATCCTGCCATTGCTCAAAACATTCTTTCCATCTTTGGGGATTGCCTTTGGAGTCAGTATATAAATAATTAAAGAAAAGCAGACCTAGCCAGGCATGGGGCTCACACCTGTAACCCCAGCACCTTAGGAGGCTGAGGCGGGTGGATCACAAGGTCAGGAGATCGAGACCATACCGACCAACATGGTGAAACCCCGTCTATACTAAAAGACAAAAAAATTAGCTGGGCATGGTGGTGTACATCTGTAGTCCCAGCTACTCAGGAGGCTGAGGCAGGGGAATCGTCTGAACCTGGGTGGCAGAGGATGCTGTGAGCCAAGATCATGCCACTGCACTACAGCCTGGGTGACAGAGCAAGACTCTGTCTCAAAAAAAAAAAAAAAAAAAAAAAAAAAAAAAAAAAAAAACAGAAAAGCAGATTCATTCCTTTAGTTTAGTGTCACTCTATCACCCTCAGGTACCTAGCTTAGTCACTTGAATTATTCGCTAGCTTTGGGTCTCAGTGACTTTGGATTATTTTAAAGTGTAAAATTCACCCTCGAAAACAAGTTTGGCTATTCTTGATGATCTTCAAAGGAATGCACTGTAGCATTATTGCACGGTAAGTTCTTGGAGAACAAGGTGCCTCTCTTGCTCCTCTTTGCATCTCTGGTAGTGTCTATTGCGGTGCTTAACCACAGCAGGAGCTCAATATGCATGCACTTGTGGACTTGAAGGAAAGGGGCTGCAGCACCTCAGCAGCTGGAGACAGCAGGGCATGGTGAGGTCACCCTCACCATGGTGAGGAAGGGTTCCAGGTTGGGCTTGAGGGCAACTTTCTCTGTTCTCTTATTTCAGGATTTTCTTTCACTACTCCTTAGTCATCTGGCTTTGACAGTGAAGGACAGAAAGGTCTGCCTGAAGCTGGCAGCAGATTCTCCCAATACTCTCTTCGAGTCCTGTGTTTTAAAACATACGTAATTAATCAGTTAAAAGTCTTACTTGTAAGTCCAATATGTCATATGCATATATGTGAATGTGTGTGTATATAGGCACACACACACAAAGTCAAAACTTGGTGGATAATCAGGCTAAAGCAGAACTTCTGTTTCAACATACAGACAGAAAACTGTCCATATCCATTAATGCAAGGGATCTTTTTCACATTTCAATAACAATCGTTAGGTTTCATACCACCTTTCAGAAAAATTCAGTGTGTTTCAGTTTCATGTACTTTTTCTGAGCCAGGGTCTTGTTGCCCAGGCTGGAGTGCAGTGGCGCAATCTTGGCTCAGTGCAGCCTAGACCTCCTGGGTTCAAGCAATCCTCCTGCCACAGCCCTCCAGGTAGCTGGGACTACCAGCATACAGGATAATTTTTGTATTTTTAGTAGAGACAGGATCTCCCCACATTGCCCAGGCTAGTCTCAAACTCCTGAGCTCCAGTAACCCATCTTGGCCTCTCAAGATGCTGGAATTACAGGCATGAGCCACCATGCCCAGCCTTAAATTTCATATACTTTTATGAATTATATTTATTCTGAAATCTCTAACAGAGTCATTCTAACTCTTTTAATATTTTAATGTAATGAGAAGACTATGAAAACAGTTTTTAATGTAGTGAGTCAAAGTATACTTCTTCAAAAAGTAACTAAGAAAATAATACAAATTACTTTGTCAATATTTGTTTCTTGTTAGACAAAGGAAGAAGAATACAGATGTTCCTGGTCACAGATCTTTGTGATAAATATATTTTTAAATAATTTTTTCCACTTTACTTACAAAACAAAAAATAAACCAATATTTTTGGATGATGAGATGTCACAAATCTAGTGTTTATTGTGTAATTATAAATTTCTGTAAATATCAGTCGGTTTGGGAGTCAGGGTACAAAGAGTTCTTCTTGCTTTGGTCTATAGAATAATGTTTTAATTCTAATAGCTAATGAATTTTAAGGATTTCTAGCAGATGATAATTAAATAAACTATTCACTTATTTAAACTATTTTAATCGTCACCAAAGTATGTTTTCTCACCTTTTAATTATATTTATATTTAGTACTTTTTAAAAAGTATGATACTACACAAACCGTCTTCTCTGGTAAATATCCATATCTCCTAGAAGAAAGGCTTGGCTAAAGGATTCTTGCCTACTTTTACAACCTAAGTAAATTTACATTAGGCAAGTTTTTCCAGTTCAAAAATGAAGACTTTCAAATCCCACTGAAAACTTCAAATCCCACTGAAATAAATAAATAAGCACAAAATGGGTGAAGTATGTGAAAGTACTGAACAAAGAGAAGACAGCAGAGATTGTGACTAGTTCTAGAAGGTGGAAGAGGGATGGAATTTATTCACAGATATACATACATATGAATATGTATATACACACATACACACACAAAATACTGTATGTCTGTATGGAGAGATAGAGGAGAAAGCATATCAGTGTGTGTGTGTGTGTGTGTGTGTGTGTGTGTGTGAAATACAATCATCCATAGCAGAACAGTAGTTTTCTTGGGGCCCCAAGAAAAATGTCTTCAATAGTAAAGTGATTTACTGTAACAAACAATATAATTTAGAAATTATAAAACCTCAGGGAAAATGAAGCACTGTTATTTTTCTTTCAACAATGAAAAAGGAAGTTAATCAGAAATCCCTGAAAACCAAAGGCGATAAAAAGAAAATCAGTCCAAGTATGAAGCAAATTGAAATATGGCATGGATTTGGACAATATGTCCATGGGAATGTAAGAGAAGAAAATTCATTTGACCCTGATGCTTGGAACATTGTCCAACAAGTAGCTCAAGTTTTGCAAAATAGGATTATTTCTCTTTCTCTATGGTCCCATGCATAATACTTTGTTCTGCAGCGAAAGTTTTCCTAAGCGCATCAATTTTGTATTATTTCTGCAACAGAGTATTAGATTGGAAGTTTTACTGGAAACACCAAGGCATGATGGATTTTAAGTATCAAAGGGAGTTGCAAGACAAGACACTGTGCAGAAGTTTAAAGGAGGCAGCCACGAACTAGCCAGATGGCTCACCTGGCTCTCCCCTGGGAAATCTAGACCATAAGAGAACAATGGGCCAGGTACTTCACTTGTGAGCAAAAGGGATGCTGTTATAATTGGGATCAGACCACACTCTCAGGGCTTGTCTGTAGAAAGGAAGGGTGAAAGGTGTTTTGAGCCTTAGGAAAGTGAGAGAGCCACCCTGAGTTATCTAAAATCTGATCCCAGAGAATCACCAGGAAGCACAATGGGATCCCCAAATCAGAGTATATCTGGAATGACCTGGTTGAGAAAGCCACTGCCTGAGGCGGAAGTCACAGTCCGAGAAAAATGCCTGTGGCATGACAAGTACAGATAAAAGTTTCCGGTGGAAGCCTCTGAAGACCTATGAGTGTGCTCACAGAGATCTTCCAGGCGCAGAGGATGCTGGCTTCCTATCAGGGTGTCTGGCAAGCAGCAACAGCCTCACTCCTTCCTCCATCCTCTCTCCTCTTACTTTGAATCTGAGGAGGCCAGAAGCCAAGATGGGAAGGGAGGGTTGGGAACATAAGACTGAGAAAGAAAGAAGCAACACTCTGGCCTCTCCTGGTTTCCTGCCTGTGGAAGGCTGTTGCTGGACAAAGGGAGAAGCTTCATGTTTAAAACATGCTCTGAGTTTTGGTGTGACATGAACCTGAACACTTTTATATTTTTTGTTTTTATGGTTTTTTATTTGTTTGTTTGTTTTGTTTTGAGGAGTTTTGCTCTATTTCCCAGGCTGGAGTGAAGTGGCGCAATCTTGGCTCACTGCAACCTCTGCCCTCTGGATTCAAGCAATTCTCCTGCCTTAGCCTCCCGAGTAGCTGGGATTATAGGCTCCTGCCACCATGCCAGGCTAATCTTTGTATTTTTAAGAGAGACGAAGTTTTGCCATATTGGCTAGGCTGATCTCGAACTCCTGATCTTAGGTCATCCACCCACCTCGGCCTCCCAAAGTGCTGGGATTACAGATGTGAGCCACTGTGCCTGGTCTTAAACACTTTTGATTACTGAACTGAGACTATCTCTGAAGAAGAGTAATCATGGAACTTTCCATTGCCTAAGAGCACCCAGAGAAGTTCTAGATTGTGTCAGTATTTTCAAATAGGAACAAAGGAAAGAATTCACCCATTGAGTAGGTTTAAAGGGATAGAGGGAGACAAAAATAAAAGTGAGTTCTAACTATGTTTCATGAGTCCTGCTTGTTTAATATAACAATTATAAAAATATTGTAAATGTTATCCACTGACTTTATATTTTTAGGATCAACCTGCAGAGAAAGCTTGAAAGACAATTATAACTATAGAATATAATAAAATAGTTATAAACGTTGATGATAGTATAGTCAAACTTAAAGAAGCCAAGGGGTGGATGAGAGAGGATAGGTGGAAAGAAGCGGAAGGGAATCCATTCGTATTTTATAGAGAGTGGAGTCAAGAGATTCCTGTTGTATATTGATAAACTAAGAAACAGGTGGTTGAATATATAATTTTAACCTAAAAAGATAACCAAGAGAAGAAATAAAAGTGTAACAAATCAAAATTGGAAAAAGGAGAATGGGGGAAAGGGGAAGACTATGTGATTTCAATCCCTCAGCGTTCATAAAGGGTTAAAATAATTACCACTTCAAACTGATGACAAAAGAAATACAGGTACAAGATCTTAAAGCACAAATGACAAACAGGTTTCCTCTGTACCATGGTCTGATCCTCTTTGTCCCCCACAAGGCCTAAGTTGAAACCTAGTCATCAATGTGGTGATTAGGAGGTGGAGCCATTTTCTAACGGACATGTGCCCTTAGAAAACAGGCCCCAGGGAGCTGCCGTGTCCCATCTACCAAGTGAGGACACAGCAAGAAGGCATTGTCCATAAGGAATACCTGCTTCCTTATTGATGGCCTTCACCATCTATAAGGCCTTCACCAGACACTGAATCTGCTGGCACCTTGATCTTGGACTTTGCAGCCTCCAGAACTGAGACAGAAATTTCCGTTGTGTATAAGCCACCAAGTTTATGGTATTATTCTAACAGCCCGAGTGGACTAAAGCCGGTTTTGGGTATGGGACTGGTGTCAGGAGAGGGATCATTTTTACTTTATATGTTCCTATACATTTTGCCATGTGCATGCATAACATTTACAACAATAAATAAAACGAGATTAAAGGAAAATAATAAGAATGTTAATTTAAACACTCTTACCTTGCTCTAACCCAGGGTTTGGTATGCATGTCCAAACCACTTCCCCAGCTGCCATGTTTTTCTGAAGCCAGTGGCAAAAAGCCCCTCTCTGGGGCCAGCTCCTCTGCAATTGCCCTGATGTGGTAGGGCTCAAATCCGCAGCAGCCGCCGATGTACCTGACCCCCAGGTTGTAGGCCTCTCTGGCGTATTTTTGAATATCCCATCTGGTGGCAACTCTGGGTTCCAGTCCTGTATCACAATAGTTACAGCATTTCTGTTACTGTTCTCATTTTCAAATAACAGATGCTCTAATGAATGAGCAGTTTTTCCAATTAATAAAATGTAAATGTTAGATGATGCATTCTTCCAACAGCTCATTTTCAGTTATGCAGTCTTATTGTAGAACTGGGTTGCAGTTTATTATAGCCATTTGGATTTTGTCGCAAAGAAATACCTCCACTATGAGAGGACCTCCACTGAGCTTACCAAAGGGATATTCTGGGAGATCCACAAATCCCTCTTTGCCGCAGTCGGGTGTGTGGAACCCCAGGGGTTGCACCATGAGGTTTGCTTTGAGCCCTGCCCGTTCAAGACCCTCCTTCATGAGCTTCATCGTCTTCAAGCTGGTCTCGGGCCCAAAGCGGCAGTTCACACCAACGATGGAAGCCCCTATGCAAAGAAATAAGACTTACATTTTATTACTTATTTATTTTTCTTCTTCTTCTTCTTTTTTTTTTTTTAACAGTTGGAAGGTACCTTAGAGATTAGCTATCCCCCTCCCTTTCCCACAATTTACAGATAAGGAAACTGATTGCTGTTAATTCTTTTATTTCCAAACTCTCACAATATCAGACTTTGTTAAATTTCATAAACAGCAACTGAGCTGTGTATCACTGCATGGGTCCAAATTACCTGCCTTCACCAGCCTCGCGGCACATTCTCCAGGGGTTACGTCATGCATGTCTCCCTCTGGGCCTATGCACATGGTAACTGCCACGGGTCTATCCGATTCTTTTAAGACTTCCACAGCCCACACAGCTTCTTCAACATGCTCAAAATACTAAGATAAATGTCATTTTTTTTTCTATTGGTCCAGACATAAAGCAGATTTTGAATAGTAAAGGTAAATACAGCAAAACAGTTATACAAATTACCAAATAGAATATAAACTTACATATGATAAAACTTGTTAAGGAATGTGGGTCTATCAGACTGAATAAAGAATATTTTTCTGAGTAAATATTTTCATTCCTATGACAATAAGATATAGTTTTTCAGTCAGGGATCATTGATTCAGTGAGATGATGACTACTAGTAAAAAAGAAAAAAACACACCCAGAGGTTTTCAAAGTAATCGAGTATTTAAAATCATAATTTTGAAGGCAGAAAAGTTTTGCTAATAAATTTCAGATTAATCTCTTATAAAACTGGGGTAATCTCTGAAACAATGGGTAGTTTATCATGTGTTATACTTCAAAGCACTTTTATATTCACTTCTAGTTAGATATTCATAATCGCTCCATAAAGTAGGAAGGGAAATATTTCCCCAGATGAGAAGATTGAGGAGCCTCATGGGAGAGATAGCTACTCTGTTTTTTTCTTCAGACAGGACACCTTGTCTGGTAAACCCATGTCATTTGATGGGGTGCTTCCAGGAACCCCCTTCAGTGCCGCAGCTGAAAAGCTGACCTTAAGGAAACTAAAGAAAAGCCAGAAATCTTCCCAGTTCTTCCCTCTTGAGTTAGAAACAAATTCTGCAGAAGCAGTGTGAGGAATGACAGAGATAATCAAAAGATGAGTTCTTAGGTTTGTGTGTTTTTTTTTAAGATGAGTTCTTAAACAGAGTGGTGTCATCATCCATCTGAACAGCACAGAGGTCAGAGTTTGCGCTTGCCCTGCAGATGACTGTTCATAGTGGGGTTGGCCAGGCGTGGGCAGGTCGATGAGGCAGGGTTTTCAGTAGATTCCAGTGGGGTGATTGGGGGGAATAATGGTGGGACTATTTTTTTTTTCTCTCTCTCTCTCTTTTTTTTTTTTTTTTTTTTTTTTTGAGATGGAGTCTTGCTCTGTTGCCAGGCTGGAGGGCAGTGGTGTGAAATCTTGGCTCACTGCAACCTTTGCCTCCCGGGTTCAAGCCATTCTCCTGCCTCAGCCTCCTGAGTAGCTGGGACTACAGGCACCCACCACCACGCCCAGCTAATTTTTGTATTTTCAGTAGAGATGGGGTTTCATCATGTTGGCTAGGCTGGTCTCAAATTCCTGACCTCATGCAATCTGCCTGCCTTGGCCTCCCAAAGTGCTGGGATTACAGATGTGAGCCACCGTGCCTGACCAGGGGCTATTCTCTTGTTTGGAGTAAAAATGCGGGTGAAGGACTTGACCCTAGGCAGTAGCAGTTACGTTGGGAAATGAGGAATGAGGGCTTTCCTTTTGGAAGTGGAGGGAAGAAAATGCTCTGGGCCTTCATGTCCAATCAATGACCAATTCTTACTGATTCTATCTTCAAAATGTAACTCGTGTCATAGCTTGAGTGAAGGCAGAGAGGTAAGAAGAGCAAGACACGGATGTAGGAGGCTATGGAAACTATGGGGTGCTGAGCGTTATTGGTGGGACCTGGATAAGTCTGGATAGCCACCACCTTCTTTTCTCTCCGTCCCCAGCCCACACGTGCAGTGCCCTCCTGCCTGGCTTCTCCCTCAGGAGAGGGTGCTCCCTGAGGCACTGTCCCCTATGCTTCCTTCTAGGTTATAGAGTCCCCCGAGTCAGCTTCTGCAGCTACCCGGACCTTAGAAAATCAAAGGCTATGGTCAGGCCTCTCTTGGGTCTGTCCGTTAGCTCCAAAAGAACATAGCATACAAATGAGGGAATGTTGGCCTTGACTACCATGCATTTAAATAATCCTTTGATCGTCCATATGGAAGAAATGGGGGCATAAGGCAGTCCAATACCCTAATGAAATGTGAAGAAGATGCAGTTTTGCTTGTCAAAATAGGTTTAATCCTTTTTCTTCTAACACTAGGCTTACCTCTGCAATCAAGAAGTCCACATTTTTCTGCGCAAAAACCTCTAGCTGTAGTCGGAAAAGTTTTTTAATTCTAGCTTCATCCTTGTGGTATTTATATATTGATGTCTGGCAGATCCCACCTGCTACCAAAGCATCACCTTTGCCAGCCACTTCCCTGGCGAGGTCACAGGCAGCAGCATTTACATCTTCCCACTGAGGTTAGAGAGCAAGAGTTCAGATGACGAGGCTAGCCGTTTGAAGGTAAAATATAAGAAATAACCAAAGGAACAATAAACAAGTAAGATGAGTATAAGCTAGTTGTTTCAATGCAAGCGAAGACCAGTAGAGTTGGGTACAATATCCTCTGTTACCATAACCTTTTATTTCCATTATTGTACTTACCACATTGGATTTTAATAACTATTTGTTTGCCTCCCATGCTTGACCTTGAGCCTCCAGATGGGGTCTACACCTTTGTCTCATCTTTGACTCTAACATAGAGAATGGACTATAACAGATACTCAGTACGTGTTGGTTGGCTGAATGAATTAATGGGCATTAACATTGATACGTATTAACATTTTATATTTGCAGAATATTTCACAATACTTCCATATCCTTGATCTTACTTACTGTTCTCAACAGGTCTATGAACTTAAGCACTACTGTTATCTCCATTTTGCAAAGAGAAAACCAATGCTCAATGCAGGTAGGTGTCTTACACAAAGCCACACAGCCCATAGGTGGCAATGCTGAATATCAAACCCGGTTTTTCTCATTTCTATGCCAGTGTTGTGTTTTTTAGCACCTCCCTGTCTCCAGAAGAGAAAAATGTGAAATGAGAAAGTGAAAAGAGCATCTATGAAATGCTTTCTCTCTAAAAAATAGCAGGAAGATGACCATGCCCTTTCAATGGTTTATTTTACTGCTAGTCCTGACCCCTCGTCTACCTAAATGGGGAGAGAAAGCTAATTTATTTAGTATATATTATCTTTTTTTTTTTTGAAATGGAGTTTTGCTCTATCATCCGGGCTGGAGTGCAGTGGTGTGATCTCAGCTCACTGCAACCTCCACCTCGCAGGTTCAAGTCATTCTCATGCCTCAGCCTCCTGAGTACCTGGGATTACAGGTGCCCGCCACCGCACCTGGCTAATTTTTGCATTTTTAGTAAAGACACGGTTTCACCATGTTGTGCAGGCTGATCTGGAACTCCTTGGCTCAAGTGATCTGCCCACCTTGGCTTCCCAAAGTGCTGGGATTGCAGGTGTAAGCCACCATGCCTGGCTTATTTACTATATATCTTTATGTGACAACTAATACAAAGATATTTATACGGACTTTGTCATAAAGTATAGTAACACATGAATTCTGTAGCTTCCTCTGAAGAGGTTTTTTTTTAATAGATGACTCCCTCCTCAGTGCCCAACCATTGCCGTTTACCTTGCTTTCCATATTGTCCTCGCTGGCAGAAAAGGTGAAAGTCTGCATGACATTTGATCCTGCTCTCAAGAATTCCATGTGAAGTTGACGAACTACAAAGTAGTTGGGGTTTCAACATTAAAATAAATTAAAAAAAAAAGAAATATTACAGAAGCTGTCATTTTTAAAAGCAGCAGTAGCTCACTGACTCCCATCTCTTTCAATCATACCTCAGTTCAAACCTAGTTGTGATAAAAAGTTATAGACTAAGGTCAGTAGAATGCACAGGCAGGACGTACTGTTTAGAGTAGCCTTGTATTGTTTTGCTGATGGGCCTCAATGACCTGGTGTCATCACTTGCAGAGATTAAGGCCTGATTGGCCACTTGTCCCTTGGTCTCTTGGTCTAGAGAGGTTTATTCTATACCTGTGTTGTGAAGGACATAGCTGGTCTACTATAGTCAGCATTGGTAGCCTTCAAAGTAGTATGAGGAGCTTCTCATTGAAAGCAGAATGTATGTGGGTGGCACCGGTGTCAAACCGAGTCAGCAGCAAG
This sequence comes from Saimiri boliviensis, assembly GCF_048565385.1. Taxonomy (NCBI): domain Eukaryota; kingdom Metazoa; phylum Chordata; class Mammalia; order Primates; family Cebidae; genus Saimiri; species Saimiri boliviensis. The sequence continues at coordinate 230,147,210 of NC_133449.1, forward strand.
CAGCTGAGGACATCAGAAAGCAGTCTGGAAGCTTTTGCTGGCTATCAGAAAGTCACTCTTTCCTCTCCTTCACCACCGTCGCCCCTCCTCCCATATCCTTACTCTTACTATTCCAGCACTTTTTTTTTTTCCCAGTTTAGCAAAATGCTCTTCTAACATTAAGAAAAAGTTCTTCTCAGGCCAGATGAAAACATCCTGTTAAGCACCAAAGGGACAAAACTTGGTTCTGCTCTACCACAGAACTCAGGGTGTCCAATGCAACAATCATAATGGCCATCGTACTGACAATACGTAGGGCACTTCACACGGGTTAACTCGTGAGTCCTCACACCTAGCGCATGTTGTGCCCTCATGAAATGGATGATATGGACCCTTGGGGAGGTCAAGTGACTTGTCCAAGGTCACACAGCTGGTCAGTGGAAGAACAAAGATAGGACCCTAAGTTTATCTGATACGCCATGCATATATACATAAAGTCAGAGCCAATCAAAAGTTCTAGTCTCAGCTAGTGTTCTGTTTCACTCATTTCATTCTTTGGCTTTATTTTCCCACTTTAATTTAGGGGAACAAACACAAAAAAAGAGTCAGAAGAGAATTCAATTTCTAATTTCAGGTAACGAATCCTCATCAGAGTTACTACCTCTAGCTCTTTTTCTTTCCAAGCCAGGAGGATGATACAAAGCGCTGCTGATTTTCTTGCCCTCCCATCCCCGGAACCTGGCTGGCTGTGCTCTGTTACACTGTGACTACCTTTAACCACCCTCACTGTACACACTTCAGCAGCGCACTGTCAGCGTGAATCGGAAGCAGGAACAATTTTGCTGTTTTAAGGAAACTCTGAATATCTACAAGACAAGTTTTCATGGAACAAATGTTAAGATGTATATTTTATTTTATTTTAATTTTTATTTTTGAGGTGGAGTCTCACTCTGTCACTCGGGCTGAAGTGCAGTGGTGTGACTTGGTTCATGACTTGGTTCACTACAACTTCCGTCTCCTGGGTTCAAGCGATTCTCCTGCCTCAGCCTCCTGAATAGCTGGGACTACAGGTGCCTGCCGTCACACCCAGCTAATTTTTGTATTTTTCGTAGTTACAGAGTTTTACCATGTTGGCCAGGCTGGTCTCGAACTCTCGACCTTGTGGTCCACCCGCCTCAGCCTCCCAAAGTGCTGGGATTATAGGCATGAGCCACCGTGCCCGGCCAAGATGTGTATTTTAGCACTGCCTATACATTAAGATGTAAATGTATGTCTGTAAGAGAGTGTGTGGGTGTGCATGAGGGTGTGTGGGTGTGTATGTGTGTTTGTGGTATGTGTGGGTGTGTATGTGGGGTGTGTGTGGGTGTGGGTGAGGGGTGTGAGTGTGGGTGTGTGGGTGTGTGGGTGCATGTGTGGGGTGTGTGTGGGTGTGGGTGTGGGGTGTGAGTGTGTGGGGATGGGAGTGCGTGTGTGGGTGTGTGGATGTGTGGGTGTATGATGTGTGTAGGTGAGTGTATGAGAGAGAGAGAAAGGAAGAGAGAGGCCATTTTCTCCCATATAGTTCAGCCTGCATACTGCTATTGTCTCCTTATCTTGGCAATTTTAGCAAGCAAAACAGCCCTTTGAAACAGTTGTTATTTTTTTCTCGGTCTTCTCTCCATCAGATTTAAATAAAATATCACTCAGGTAGACACTCTTGGGATGTGGGCACCAACCTGCATCTGGATGTTCTATCACTGCCTCTGGAGTCCAGAGCCCAGCCTTCACGTAGCCTCTCTTCTCCAGAGTAATGAGAAAGCTGCCATCTCCAATCACAACTTCCCCACTCTGCAGGCGTTCCAAAATCCCCTGAAGAAGAGAAAAAAGTACCTAAGCGCCACTCTACTTTTCTTTTTCTAAAAGCAATTTCTAATTTTAGGTGAGGTGGTATTATGTTCTTAGAGCTGTAGTTTTGTTAAAAACATGTGCTCTAATAATATTTCAGAAAGACTGAGCATACTATATTTCTTGGCCAATCCAGGTACCTATTTCATGCAGTGAAAGGGCCGAGACTATTTATTCTTAAATAACATTTAATCTGAGTTCAATTGTGGTGCCGATTCCTTGAGAGTTATTTTGGCCTCTCAACATGTTTGTGGCAACACTGCTAGTTGTCTAACCAGTGTGTATTCTCTCCCTTTTTCTTGTGTCAGGGGACAATGCCTCCAACTTTCAAAAAATTCCCAGGCCCCCTTGCCCCTGGGAGCAGCCCTGTGACACAGGGATGGCCAGGGAAACACACGTGGAAGCTGCTGGAGGATTTCCGGAAAAGTTTTGCTTTCCTGTCATGGGTGCTGACTCCCTTCCTTCTTGTGCATTTTCCTCCTTCCTGACTGGAATGTCCACATAAAGCCTGGGAGTCCAGCAGTCATCTGACAGCCGTATGTAGCAGATTTCTTAAGTCATCCTTTGGGTGCCTGCAGCAGCCGTGGGCTGCACCCCTGGACCTCTTGTTAAGTGAAAAAAGAAACCTTTTCTTTGTGTCAGCCACCGAACAGAACTGTAATGGACACAATGCTTCATAATCGTGCAATGTGTTCACAAGTGTATTATCTTTTGCAACTCCCAGCAATTCTGCAAGTGAGGCAGGACAGACAGTTTTTATTCTCAGGTGTGAGGAAACTGAGGCTCAGAATGATTGACTTTCCCAAGATCACAAAGCTAAGTAAAAAATCAGACTAGCTTCTAAATTCCTACTCTCTTTTCCTTCTATTTTACCATCTTTCTATTTAGTCCACTCATAGCTTATTCAAAAGGTTCCATTCAGAGCAGTCAGCCATGGGTGCAGTTTCCTTTTGAAACAGGAGGGGGCCAGGGAAGGGTGGGGTTGCTGGCAAGGGCTTCGCCCTTGGGCCTGTGCCCACAGACCTTGGTGAGGACATGCACTCCTGTTTTTGCACCCGAATGTTGCATTTTCCAAGACCCCCCTGGCCCACCATCCTGTGCCTATAAAAACCTCAAGACCCTAGCAAACACAAACACAAGTGGCTGGAAGTCGAGAGGAACACACAATGGCAGAAAAACACACAGACAGACTCCAGTAGGCCATTGATGGCAGAGGCAGAATGACACATACAACATGGAATTCGGCCATGGGGTGGTCAGAGGACAGTCTGGCTGCTGAGCTGCCCGACTCCAGGAGAAGACCACCTTCCTACTCCATCCCCCTTCTGGCTCCCCATCCATCTGATCTACCTGCTGAGAGCTACTTCCAGCACTCAATAAAACCTTGCACTCATTCTCCAAGCTCACCTGTGATTCATTTTTTCCAGCACACTGGCAAGAACCCTGGGATACAGAAAGCCCTCTGTCCTTTCGATAAGGCAGAGGGTCTAACTGAGCTGATTAACAAAAGCTGCCAGTAAACAGCTAAGCTGTAAGAGCACACCGGAATACACGCGCACTGAGGCTTTGGGAGCTGGAAACACTCACCCCTAGATGCTGCCCATCTGCATGCGCCCTCTAGGGGTTTAAGCGGCAGGGCACTGAAGAAGTGAGCCACACCCCATCACATACCCTGCAAGGGGGATAATGAAACTTTTCCCATCTCGCTGTGTCTAAACCATATCTCCTCCAGGTGTCCTTGGGGTCATCCCCTCACCGCCTTCAGGGCTTCAGTCAAACGTCATCTTTTCAAAGATGCCTTCCCTGACCGCTGCAAACCACCCACCCTTCCCGCCCCCCACAGCAGTCCTTATCCCTCTTTTCTAGGCTGCATTAGTAGAAGATGCAACCTTTCTTTGCTAATAGGGAAGTTCATTTCAGGCCTGCTCATAGCTGGACACAAAGCAATGAATGGATTAGTGAGAAAAGCCTCAGATGCCCCTTCTAACTAGTCTCATCTGTTCTGTGAAATCAATATAAACCCCCTCAGTTCTTGAATCCAAGGGAGACATCAGGTGGGTACAGAGGCAGCTTACTGGGCTGCATGTTGGGGGTAGGGTGAAGCTAAGCTGTGTACAAAAGAGGCCCCCACAAACAGTGGCTTTCCTCTTACAGATGAAAAAGAAACTACTTTTATTTAAGTCATTGTTTGTGGAGGGCCTCTTTTTTACAGAATGTGCACCGAAGTGCACAGTCCTTTCGTCTTACCGCTCTGCCATTCCCTATGGCAGGGGTCAGCACGTGACAGCCCACAGACCAAACCTGGCACATCACCTGTTTTTGTAAAATGTCTTCTTTTGTAAAAACCCTGCCCATTGATTTATAGATTGTCTAATGGCCACTTTTCCACTTTAGCAGAGTTGAGTATACTAGCAGAGTTGAGTAGTTACCACTGAGACTGTATAGCCCCCAAGGCTGAAAATATTTACTGGCCCTTCACAGAAAGCGTTTGCCAACTCAGCCCTAGGGTACTACCCTCTTCAGCATGGGGAGGAAACTGGATCAGAGTCACATTCATACTCTGTCTCAAACGACGAGGAAACAAAGTATGGCAGACCTAGAAGTGGCTCATCTCATTGACATTTACATTTTCTGCCTGATTGTTTAGCCACACAGCTCTGCCTTGCTGCAAGGGAAGTGAATGTCCACGTGTCTGGCTCCAACTCTAATCCTACAGAAGAAGGGGAACAGATTTTGGAGAGAAACTGCTTCTGTTCTAGTGTCTGGCATCTGCTATTTCTCCTTTGCTTACTTCCCACACAAAGTGACCAACCCGAGGTGTCAGGAGCAAGCTTCCTAGGACACCAAGGAACAAAGAGACGCTGACCACATTTTGGCCATGTTGCTTGATACACTATTTTCTCCAGTCATTTTCCAGGAGGCTGGAAGGCCGTGAAGGCAACAAAGAGTAAGAGGTAAGCTAATTTAATCTTGGTTACAGGAGTCTTTGTCCTTACCTGGGTCATTCCTGAATCTAATAAAAGCAGCAGAAATTAAAGCAGACATGTGAGGATCTTCCCACAGAGCCTCCCAGGACAGTCCTGTTAACAGTATGGAACCAAACACAGGAGGCCAAATAGGGCTTGAATGATTTCTCAATCTCCATAGAATGGCATGACTAGGGAGGGGGTTATTCTGAATTTACCCCCTATGTCCAGTTCAGCTGCAGAAGTACAAACTACTCTGGCTAAGCAGAAAGGAGTTTAATATTGAGAAATGGCTACATAAAACATTTGCATTGGGCTTCCAGGAATGACCCCTAGAAAAACATGACTGAATTGGCCAGCTGGGGCTGCACCCTTTGCCATAACTAAGAGAAGCCACTATTAAACTGCTGGCTTGAGGAATATTGTACACAGCTGCCATACAGGGAGAAGGAGGCTGCTGTGGCAACCTCAGCTGCCCCTCACAAGACACGAGAATGCTGTGCTATGGCCATACTTGCTATGCTTCCACCTTCCCAGACTCACGCCGGTGCATCTGATTGGGGAACCTAGTTCTTATCAAGATCCTAGCTGCAAAGGAGTCTGGCAATGTGGTTAGTTTTCTTTCCTCCGAAGTGCAAGAAGGTCCATTAGAAGGGATTTAACTAGAGGCTAAAGACCAGGTCACCATAGCTACAGCATCTTCTTTTTACTGTGCTCTTGGAGGGCAGGCAAATGGATCCAAGCTGTGTGAACTCTGTTAAACATAAACACTGTTTTGGCAGAGAGAGCGCTTGACTCTGGTTATTTTTCCATATTTTTATATCTAAAGCTGAATTTTATCTGAATGCAGAATTGGTGTTAATATTTACTATGATTCTCATCTCTTTCTTTCTCCTTCCTCCATAAAAATGCAATTCACTCTTTTCAGTTTGTACTTTGAAATATAAAAAAGGCCTTAAAATTTGAACATTTATTGAGACCTTCCACGTGTCAGGTATAGTTGTGGGCAAGTGGGATAAACATCAAAATAAAACAAGGTCTCTGCCCTCCACAAGTTCAAAGTCTGGTTACTTTGGGGAAGACCAATAGATCAACAAATAATCACAGCAGAATGTGACAAATAAATGCTACACAAGAACACAGAAGAGAAAGTCAGAGATACAGTTACTGTATACAAACTCTTTTCCTGAAAGTCCAATACACTTCATTGGGTTCACCATGTTAAGAATCAAATTTAGGCCAGGTGCGGTGGCTCACACCTGTAATCCCAGCACTTTGGGAAGCTGTAGCAGGTGGATCACTTGAGGTCAGGAGTTTGAGACCAGCCTGGCCAACTTGGCAAAACTCTGTCTCTACTAAAAATACAAAAATTAGCCGGGCATGGTGGCAGGTACCTGCAATCCCAGCTGCTTGAACCTGGAAGTCAGAGGCAGCAGTGAGCCAAGATCGTGCTGCTGCACTCCAGCCTGACTCTGTCTCAAAAAAAAAAAAAGAAAGAAAGAAAGAAAGAAAGAAAGAAAGAAAGAAAGAAAGAAAAGAATCAAATTTAATCAAACAACTGTTGAGGGTAAACACTGGCACAGAATTTGGATGTTGTAGGTTAGTCTCTCACCTCCCACATCCAGTCTGTCACAGGGTTATGCCAAGTGTATTACACATTTCTCAAATGCTCCACCATCCACACTGCACTGGATTACTGAAATGGTCTCCAGTTCTCTCCAGCCCTACTCTGAACTGTCTTCCATTGCTACATAGCACAGGCTCGCTGATCTAGTCTCACCTGTAATTACACCCGCTTTGTGTCCTGCTTAGCTTCACAGATCCTGCATTCATGCATCCCCCTGTACAGCAGTATCTGGTTACTTACCTGTCACCTCTGTTTGACTGTAAGAGGCTTGGGGACAGCTGACATATCTTATTGGTCTATATCCCTACCACCTCATATCACAACTAAAATGAGTAGACATTTAAGAAACTATGCCAAGAATAAGCAAACAAATGGGACTGTTTTGAAAATGTCAGATGTGTTACATATGCTAGAATTTTTGTCTTGAAGTAGAAAAAATGTTACCCTGTAGCAGACAATTAGAGTTTTAAGAAAATTGTAGTATGTATTTTGACTGTATCTTCATGAAACCAAGTAAAGGTAAGACATTTTCATTTGTTATCTGGATGTTTGTCCACCATTTTAAATTTGCCATTTTTCTACGTAGTCATTAGCAAAATAACTAAGCTATCAAGATTTGAATTCAGAGCATCTTTTAGCTCTTCCTTCACTGCTATTCAAACTTCCTCAATTTATTACTATACCAGTATGATCCCTTCTTTAGATTTTTTTTAACTTTTAAGTTCAGGGGTACGTGTGCAGGATGTGCAGGTTTGTGACATAGATAAGCACGCATCATGGGGGTTTGTTATACAGGTTATTTCCTCACCCAAGTATTAAGCCTAGTATCCATCGGTTATTTTTCCTGATCCTCTCCCTCCTTCCACCCTCCACCCTCCACCCTCCGATAGGCCCCAGTGTGTGTTGTTCCCCACCATTGTACCAGTATGATCTAAAGTCAGCTCTGTAATTATAGAGACAGGAACATGTAAAATAAAGGACACTGTAAATTAATGTTGCAGTACATTCATATTCTCATTTTATCCAACGCTTTGGTTTGGCAATAAACCTGCCTTGGATCAGACAGTGAGTTCTAGGGTGCATTTATGCCCCCTTTTTGCAGATACCGCTAACTCAGATCTCTGGATCTAAGATCCCTGGCTTCAAGGCACCTCTCTTCATACTCGGGGATCAATTTCGCTGTGTAGTAGGAGGTGACCAGAAAAACCCAATCGGTCTAAAATATCTCCCCTTCTTCCTAGAATTGCCAGTAGAACTGCTCTTTTGGATTAAAGCTCTAATTGGAGGTCTTGTCTGTGGCAATTAAATGAATTCTTAATATACCTGTTGGCAGGGCACAGTGGCTTCTGCCTGTAATCCCAGCACTTTGGGAGGTCGAGGTGGGTGGATCACCTGAGGTCAGGGGTTCGAGACCAGCCTGGCCAACATGGTGAAACGCCATCTCTACTAAAAATACAAAAATTAGCCAAGCGTGGTGGCAGGTACCTACAATCCCAGCTACTTGGGAGGCTGAGGCAGGAGAATCGGTTGAACCCAGAGGCGGAGGTTGCAGTGAGCCGAGATGGTACCACTGCACTCCAGCCTGCGGGACAAGAATGAGACTTCATCTCATTAAAAAAAAAATGTACCTGTTAGCCGAGGAGAGAGGTGAGATTAGTTCCTTCCCATTAACACCTTAACTCCCAGGTACACGGTCACATGGATTAGTGTGTGATAATCTTGGTGTTGTAACAGCACAGGCCCCAAAGAAACTGAACAAAAACAGCATTTTAAAAACCTTGAAAAACATGAGCTGTAAAGATGAACACAGCATTAGAGAAAGTTGAGAGAAAGAAGTCAGCACAATGTTCTTTATTTTTTATAAACTATTTCTTTCAAGGCTCACATTTTACTTTTATAACCTGAAAAAATATCCTAAAGCATGCTTTTTAAACCAATATTCTACATCTTGTGTAACTATTACCATTATTGTGTACTTCCTTACAGTGTGTATAGAAATGTTTGTATACGGTTGGGATCTGTTTGTGATATATTTCCTTTTGCAACTTAACATTGCCAAGGCACTTTGCCAGTTCACATAGTTATTTAATTGGCTGCTAATAACTCAAGTAGATGAAGCTTAATTTATTTAGAATCCCCTGTTGTAGAATATATTGGTCGTTCCTAACTTTTCAGTGTAAGTAACTCGGTGGTGTACATTTCCACGCATATACTGTCCCTCCTCTCCTCCCATTCTGAATGACAGGGCCTGCGGGGGTGGGGGTTGCTTTAAGGGTCCTGGGGATGTCCTTCGTCGAAGCTCATGTCATTCCTAATTTTGCTTGATCAGCCCTTCCTCCCACCCCGGCACATACCCGACGTAGAAATGGCTGGGCAAAAAGCCAACATCTGGTAACCAGACCAGGAAAGGGGCCA